>NW_027490118.1:0-1200000 GCF_050948175.1 Xylocopa sonorina
TAGACATCTGGTAGCGCTATTTCCTAGCAAGTATGTGTCGCATTTACTTTCTTTTGAAAGGAATGCGAGGTATACATAACACTTCGTTCTGAATATTATATCTTATCATGAAACATAGAAATGTGATGCGAGATCGCGTTTTGAGAAGCATTAGAACACTAATGCTACGATACGCAGACATCTGCAAGCGCTATTTCCTAGCAAGGAAGTGCCGCATTTACATTCATTTGAAGTGTATGCGAGGTATGCATAACACTGCACAATGAATATTATATCTTACCATGAAACATATAAATGAGATGCGATATCTCGATTTAAGAAGCATTGCAAAGCTATTGCTTCGATACGTAGACATCCGCCAACGCTATTTCCTAGCAAGGAAGTGTCGCACTTACATTCATTTGAAGCGTATGCGAGGTATAAGTGACACTTCGCAATAAATATTTTGTCTTATCATGATACACAGATATAAGATGGGGTATCCCGTTTTAAGAAGCATTAGAACACTATTGCTTCGATACATAGACATCTGCAAACGCTGTTTCCTAGCAATGAAGTGTCGCATTTACATTCATTTGAAGGTTATGCGAGGTATAAGTGGCTTTTCGCAGTGAATATTATATCCTAACATGAAACATAGGAATGTGTTGCGATATCGCGTTTTAAGAAGCATTACAACTCTATTGCTTCGATACGTAGACATCTGCAAACGCAACTTCCTAGCTAGGAATTGTCGCATTTACATTCCTTTGAAGTGAATACGAGGTATACATGACACTTCGCAATGAATATTATATCTTATCATGATACATAGAAATGAGATGCGGTATCCCGTTTTATGAAGCATTAGAACACTATTGCTTCGATACGTAGACTTCTGCAAACACGATTTCCTAGCAAGGAAGTGTCGAATTTACATTCTTTTGATGTGAATCGAGATATACATGACACTCCACAATGAGTATTATATCTAATCATGAAACTTAGAAATGAGATGCGATATCGCGATTTAAATAGCATTAGTACTCTATTGCTACTATACGTAGACATCAGCAAACTCTATTTCCTAGCAAGGAAGTGTCGCAGTTACATTCTTTTGAAGTGAATACGAGGTATACATGACACTTCGCAATGAATGTTATATCTTATCATGACACAAAGTAGTGAGATGCGATATCGCGATTTAAGGAGCATTAAAACTCTATTGCTTCGATACGTAGACATCTGCAAACGCTATTTCCTAGGAAGGAAGTGTCGCATTTACAATCCTTTGAAGTGAATACGAGGTATACATAACAGTGCACAATGAATATTATATCTTATCATGAAACATAGAAATGAGTGGCGATATCAGGATTTAAGAAGCATCAGAACCCTATTGCTTCGATACGGAGACATCTGCAAACGCTATTTCCTAGCAAGGAAGTGTCGCATTTACATTCTTTTGATATGAATACGAGATATACATGAAACTCCACAATGAGTATTATATCTAATCATGAAACTTAGAAATGAGATGCGATATCGCGATTTAAATAGCATTAGAACTCTATTGCTACTATACGTAGACATCTGCAAACGCTATATTTTAGCAAAGAAGTGTCGCATTTACATTCTTTTGAAGTGAATACGAGGTATACATGACACTTCGCAATCAATATTATATCTTATCATGAGACATAGAAATGAGATGCGATATCGCGTTTTAAGAAGCAATAGAACTCTATTGCTACGATACGTAGACATCTGCAAACGCTATTTCCTAGCAAGGAAGTGTCGCATTTACATTCTTTTGAAGTGAATACGAGGTATACATAACACTCCACAATGAATATTATATCTTATCATGAAACATAGAAATGAAAGGCGATATGGCGATTTAAGAAGCATTAGAACTTTATTGCTTCGTAGACTTGAAACGTAGACTTGTGCCAACGCTATTTCCTAGCAAGGAAGTGTCGCATTTACATTCATTTGAAGTGTATGCGAGGTATACAAGACACTTCGAAAAAAATATTATATCTTATCATGAAACATAGGAATGACATGCGATATCGCGATTTAAGAAGCATTAGGACTCCATTGCTTCGATACGTTGATATCTGCAAACGCCATTTCCTAGCAAGGAAGTGTCGCTTTTACATTCTCTTGAAGTGAATACGAGGTATACATGACACTTCGCAATGAATATTATGTCTTATCATGAAACATAGAAATGAGATGCGATATCGCGATTTAAGAAGCATTAGAACTATATTGCTTCGATACGTCGCCATCTGGGAACGCGATTTCCAAGAAAGGAAGTGTCGCATTTACATTCAGTTGAAATGTAGACGTGGAGTACATAACACTTCGCAATGAATATTATATCTTATCACAAAACATAGAAATGAGATGCGATTTCGCGTTTTAAGAAGCATTAGAACTCTATTGCTTCGATACGTAGACATCTGCAATCGCTAATTCCTAGCAAGGTAGTGTCGCATTTACATTCTTTTGAAGTGAATACGAGGTATACATAACATTCCACAACCTATATTATACCTCATCACGAAACATAGATATGAAATGCGATATCGCGATATAGGAGGCATTAGAACTCTATTGCTTCGGTACGGGGACATCAGCAAACGCTATTTCCTAGCAAGGAAGTGTCGCATTTACATTCTTCTGAAGCGAATATGAGGTATACATGACACTTCTCAATGAATATTATATCTTATCATGAGACATAGAAATGAGATGCGATATCCCGTTTCTAGAAGCATTAGAACTCTATTGCTTCGAAACGTAGGCATCTGGAAACGTAGTTTCCTAGAAAGGAAGTGTCGCATTTACATACTTTTGAAGTGGACACGAGGTATTCATAACACTTCGCAATGAATATTATATCTTATCATGAAACATAGAAGTGAGTTGCGATATCTCGTTTTATGAAGCATTAGAACCCTATTGCTTCGATACGTAGGCATCTGCAAACGCTGTTTCCTAGCAAGGAAGAGTCGCATTTAGATTCATTAGAAGTGTAGACGAGGAATACGTAACACTTCGCAATGAATATCGTATCTTATCATGAGACATAGAAATGAGATGCGATATCGCGTTTTAAGAAGCAATAGAACTCTATTGCTACGATACGTAGACAGCTGCAAACGATATTTCCTAGCAAGGAAGTGTCACATTTACATTCTTTTGAAGTGAATACGAGGTATACATAACACTCCACAATGAATATTATATCTTATCATGAAACATAGAAATGAAAGGCGATATGGCGATTTAAGAAGCATTAGAACTTTATTGCTTCGTAGACTTGAAACGTAGACTTGTGCCAACGCTATTTCCTAGCAAGGAAGTGTCGCATTTACATTCATTTGAAGTGTATGCGAGGTATACAAGACACTTCGAAAAAAATATTATATCTTATCATGAAACATAGGAATGACATGCGATATCGCGATTTAAGAAGCATTAGGACTCCATTGCTTCGATACGTTGATATCTGCAAACGCCATTTCCTAGCAAGGAAGTGTCGCTTTTACATTCTCTTGAAGTGAATACGAGGTATACATGACACTTCGCAATGAATATTATGTCTTATCATGAAACATAGAAATGAGATGCGATATCGCGATTTAAGAAGCATTAGAACTATATTGCTTCGATACGTCGCCATCTGGGAACGCGATTTCCAAGAAAGGAAGTGTCGCATTTACATTCAGTTGAAATGTAGACGTGGAGTACATAACACTTCGCAATGAATATTATATCTTATCACAAAACATAGAAATGAGATGCGATTTCGCGTTTTAAGAAGCATTAGAACTCTATTGCTTCGATACGTAGACATCTGCAATCGCTAATTCCTAGCAAGGTAGTGTCGCATTTACATTCTTTTGAAGTGAATACGAGGTATACATAACATTCCACAACCTATATTATACCTCATCACGAAACATAGATATGAAATGCGATATCGCGATATAGGAGGCATTAGAACTCTATTGCTTCGGTACGGGGACATCAGCAAACGCTATTTCCTAGCAAGGAAGTGTCGCATTTACATTCTTCTGAAGCGAATATGAGGTATACATGACACTTCTCAATGAATATTATATCTTATCATGAGACATAGAAATGAGATGCGATATCCCGTTTCTAGAAGCATTAGAACTCTATTGCTTCGAAACGTAGGCATCTGGAAACGTAGTTTCCTAGAAAGGAAGTGTCGCATTTACATACTTTTGAAGTGGATACGAGGTATTCATAACACTTCGCAATGAATATTATATCTTATCATGAAACATAGAAGTGAGTTGCGATATCTCGTTTTATGAAGCATTAGAACCCTATTGCTTCGATACGTAGGCATCTGCAAACGCTGTTTCCTAGCAAGGAAGAGTCGCATTTAGATTCATTAGAAGTGTAGACGAGGAATACGTAACACTTCGCAATGAATATCGTATCTTATCATGAGACATAGAAATGAGATGCGATATCGCGTTTTAAGAAGCAATAGAACTCTATTGCTACGATACGTAGACAGCTGCAAACGCTATTTCCTAGCAAGGAAGTGTCGCATTTACATTCTTTTGAAGTGAATACGAGGTATACATAACACTCCACAATGAATATTATATCTTATCATGAAACATAGAAATGAAAGGCGATATGGCGATTTAAGAAGCATTAGAACTTTATTGCTTCGTAGACTTGAAACGTAGACTTGTGCCAACGCTATTTCCTAGCAAGGAAGTGTCGCATTTACATTCATTTGAAGTGTATGCGAGGTATACAAGACACTTCGAAAAAAATATTATATCTTATCATGAAACATAGGAATGACATGCGATATCGCGATTTAAGAAGCATTAGGACTCCATTGCTTCGATACGTTGATATCTGCAAACGCCATTTCCTAGCAAGGAAGTGTCGCTTTTACATTCTCTTGAAGTGAATACGAGGTATACATGACACTTCGCAATGAATATTATGTCTTATCATGAAACATAGAAATGAGATGCGATATCGCGATTTAAGAAGCATTAGAACTATATTGCTTCGATACGTCGCCATCTGGGAACGCGATTTCCAAGAAAGGAAGTGTCGCATTTACATTCAGTTGAAATGTAGACGTGGAGTACATAACACTTCGCAATGAATATTATATCTTATCACAAAACATAGAAATGAGATGCGATTTCGCGTTTTAAGAAGCATTAGAACTCTATTGCTTCGATACGTAGACATCTGCAATCGCTAATTCCTAGCAAGGTAGTGTCGCATTTACATTCTTTTGAAGTGAATACGAGGTATACATAACATTCCACAACCTATATTATACCTCATCACGAAACATAGATATGAAATGCGATATCGCGATATAGGAGGCATTAGAACTCTATTGCTTCGGTACGGGGACATCAGCAAACGCTATTTCCTAGCAAGGAAGTGTCGCATTTACATTCTTCTGAAGCGAATATGAGGTATACATGACACTTCTCAATGAATATTATATCTTATCATGAGACATAGAAATGAGATGCGATATCTCGTTTTGAGAAGCATTGGAACCCTATTGCTACGATACGTAGACATCTGCATACGCTATTTCCTAGCAAGGAAGTGTCACATTTAGTTTCATTTGAAGTTTATGCGAGGTAAACATGACACTTCGCAATAAATATTATATCTTATCATGAAACATAGAAGGGAGATGCGATATCGCGTTTTAACAAGCATTAGAACTCCATTGTTTCGATACGTAGACATCTGGAAGCGCTATTTCCTAGCAAGGAAATGCCGCATTTAAATTCATTTGAAGTGTATGCGAGGTATGCATAACAGTGCACAATGAATATTATATCTTACCATGAAACATATAAATGAGATGCGATATCTCGATTTAAGAAGCATTGCAAAGCTATTGCTTCGATACTTAGACATCCGCCAACGCTATTTCCTAGCAAGGAAGTGTCGCACTTACATTCATTTGAAGCGTATGCGAGGTATAAGTGACACTTCGCAATAAATATTATGTCTTATCATAATACACAAATATAAGATGCGGTATCCCGTTTAAAGAAGCATTAGAACACTATTGCTACGATACGTAGACATCTGCAAACGCTATTTCCTAGCAAGGAAGTGTCGCATTTACATTCATTTGAAGTGAATACGAGGAATACATGAAACTTCGCAATGAATATTATATCTTATCATGGAACACATAAGTGTGATGTGATATCGCGTTTTAATAAGAATTAGAACTCTACTGCTACGATGCGTAGACATCTGCAAACGTTATTTCCTAGCAAGGAAGTGTCGCATTTACATTCTTCTGAAGTGTATGCGAGGTATAAGTGATTCTTCGCAATGAATACTATATCTTATCATGAAACATAGGAAGGAGATGCTATATCGTGTTTTAAGTAGCATTAGAACTCTGTTGCTACGATACGTAGACATCTGCAAACGCTATTTCCAAGGAAGGAAGTGTCGCATTTACATTCTTTTGAAGTGAATACGAGGTGTACATGACACTTCGCAATGAATACCATCTCTTATCATGAAACATAGAAGTGAGGTGCGATATCACGTTTTAAGAAGCATTAGAACTTTATTGCTACGATACGTAGACATCTGCAAACGCTATTTCCTGGCATGGAGGTGTCGCATTTACATTCATTTGAAGTCTATGCGAGGTATACAAGACACTTCGCAATGAATATTATATCTTATCATGAAACATAGATATGAGATGCGATATCGCGTTCTGAGAAGCAATAGAACTCCAATGCTACGATAGGTAGACATCTGCAAACGCTATTTGCTAGCAAGGAAGTGTCGCACTTACAATCTCCGCATTTGAAAGGAATACGAGGTATACATGAAACTCCGCAAAGAATATTATATCTTATCGTAAAAGATAGAAATGTGATGCGATATCTCGTTTTAAGAAGCATTATAACTCTGTTGCTTCGATACGTAGACATCTGCCATCGCTATGTCCTAGCAAGGAAGTGTCGCAGTTACATTCATTTGAAGTGTATGTGAGATATACCTAACACTGCACAATGATTATTATATCTTATCATGAAACATAGGAATGAGATGCGGCACCTCGTTTTAAGAAGCATTAGAACTATATTGCTACGATACGGAGACATTTGCAATCGCTATTTCCTAGCAAGGAAACGTCGCCATTTACATTCATTTTAAGTGAATACGAGGTATACACAACACTCCACAACGAATGTTATATCTTATCATGAAACACAGAAATGAGATGCGATATCGCGATTTAAGAAGCACTAGAAACCTATGGCTTCGATACGTAGACATCTGCGAACGCTATTTCCTAGCATGGAAGTGTCGCATTTACATTCTTTTGAATTGAATACGAGGTATACTTGACACTTCACAATGAACATTATATATTATCATGAAACATAGTAGTGAGATGCGATATCGCGTTTTAAGAAGCATTACAAATCCGCTGCTTCGATACGTAGACATCTGCAAACGCTATTTCCTAGCAAAGAAGTGTCGCAGTTACATTCATTTGAAGTGTACGCTAGGTACACATAACTCTTCGCAATGAATGTTATATCTTATCATGAAACATAGGAATGAGATGCGGCACCTCGTTTTAAGAAGCATTAGAACTATATTGCTACGATACGGAGACATTTGCAATCGCTATTTCCTAGCAAGGAAACGTCGCCATTTACATTCATTTTAAGTGAATACGAGGTATACACAACACTCCACAATGAATATTATATCTTATCATGAAACACGGAAATGAGATGCGTTATCTCGTTTTAAGAAGCATTAGTACTCTAGTGCTTCGATACATAGACATCTGCCAACGATATTTCCTAGCAAGGAAGTGTCGCATTTACATTGTTTTGAAGTGAATACGAGGTATACATGACACTTCGCAATGAATATTGTATCTTATCATGGAACATACAAATGAGATGCGATATCGCGTTTTAAGAAGAATTAGAACTCTATTGCTACGATACATAGATATCTGCAGACGCTATTTCCTAGCAAGGAAGTGTCGCATTTACATTCATTTGAAGTGTATGCGAGGTATGCATGACACTTCGAAATGAATATTATATATTATCATGTAACGTAGAAATGAGATGTGATATCGCGTTTTAAGAAGCATTAGAAATCTATTGCTACGATACGTAGATATCGGCTGACGCTATTTCCTAGCAGGAAAGTGTCGCATTTACATTCACTTGAAGTGTAGACGAGAAATACATAACACTGCACAATGAATATTATATCTTATCATGAAACATAGAAATGGGATACGATATCGCGTTTTAAAAGGCATTAGAACTCTATTGCTTCGATACGTAGCCATCTGCAAACGCTATTTCCTAGCAAGTAAGTATAGCATTTACATTCATTTGAAGTGTATCCGAGGTATGCATGACACTTCGCAATGAATATTATATATTATCATGTAACGTAGAAATGAGATGCGATATCGCGTTTTAAGTAGCATTAGAAATCTATTGCTACGATACGTAAATATCGGCAGACGCTATTTCCTAGCAAGAAAGTGTCGCATTTACATTCACTTGAAGTGTAGACGAGATATACATAACACTGCACAATGAATATTATATCTTATCATGAAACATAGAAATGAGATGCGATATCGGGTTTTAACAAGCATTAGGATTCTATTGCTACGATACGTAGACATCTGCAAACGCTGTTTCCTAGCACGGAGGTGTCGCATTTACGTTCTTTTGAAGTGAATACGAGGTATACATGACACTTCGCGATGAATATTACACCTTATCATGAGACATAGAAATGAGATGCGATATCGCGTTACAAGAAGCATTAGAACACTGTTGCTTCGATACGTAGACATCTGTAAACGTAATTTCCTAGCAAGGAAGTGTCGCATTTACATTCATTTGAAGTGTATGCGAGGTATGCATGACACTTCGAAATGAATATTATATATTATCATGTAACGTAGAAATGAGATGCGATATCGCGTTTTAAGAAGCATTAGAAATCTATTGCTACGATACGTAGATATCGGCAGACGCTATTTCCTAGCAGGAAAGTGTCGCATTTACATTCACTTGAAGTGTAGACGAGATATACATAACACTGCACAATGAATATTATATCTTATCATGAAACGTAGAAATGAGATGCGATATCGGGTTTTAAGAAGCATTAGAACTCTATTGCTTCTACACGGAGACATCTGCAAACGCTATTTCCTAGCACGGAAGTGTCGCATTTACATTCTTTTGAAGTGAATACAAGGTATACATGACACTTCGCAATTAATATTATATCTTATCATGAAACATAGAAATGGGATACGATATCGCGTTTTAAAAGGCATTAGAACTCTATTGCTTCGATACGTAGCCATTTGCAAACGCTAATTCCTAGCAAGGAAGTATAGCATTTACATTCATTTGAAGTGTATGCGAGGTATGCATGACACTTCGCAATGAATATTATATATTATCATGTAACGTAGAAATGAGATGCGATATCGCGTTTTAAGTACCATTAGAAATCTATTGCTACGATACGTAAATATCGGCAGACGCTATTTCCTAGCAAGAAAGTGTCGCATTTACATTCACTTGAAGTGTAGACGAGATATACATAACACTGCACAATGAATATTATATTTTATCATGAAACATAGAAATGAGATGCGATATCGGGCTTTAAGAAGCATTAGGACTCTATTGCTACGATACGTAGACACCTGCAAACGCTTTTTCCTAGCACGGAGGTGTCGCATTTGCGTTCTTTTGAAGTGAATACGAGGTACACATGGCACTTCGCAATGAATATTATACCATATCATGAGACATAGAAATGAGATGCGATATCGCGTTTCAAGAAGCATTAGAACACTGTTGCTTCGATACGTAGACGTCTGTAAACGTAACTTCCTACAAAGGAAGTGACGCATTTACATTCATTTGAAGTGTATGCGAGGTATAAATGACACTTCTCAATGAATATTATACCTTATCATGAAACATAGAAATGAGATGCGATATCGTGCTTTAAGAAGCATTAGAACACTATTGCTACGTTACGTTGTTATCTGCAGACGCAACGCCCTAGCAAGGAAGTGTCGCATTTACATTCTTTTCAGGTGAATACGAGGTATACATAACCCTCCACAATGAATATTATATCTTATCATGAAGCGTAGAAATGAGATGCGATATCGCGTTTTGAGAAGCATTAGAACTCTATTGCTACGATACGTAGACATCTGCAAACGCTTTTTCCTAGCACGGAAGTGTCGCATTTACATTCTTTTGAAGCGAATACGAGGTATACACATCATTCCACAATGAATATTATATCTTATCATGAAGCATAGAAATGAGGAGCGATTTCGCGTTTTAAGAAGCATTAGAAGTCTATTGCTTCGATACGTAGACATCTGCAAACGCTATTTCCTAGCAGGGATGTGTGGCACTTACATTCTTCTGAAGTGTAGACGAGATATACATATCACTGCTCAACGAATATTATATCCTATCATGAAACATAGAAATGAGATGCGATATCGCGATTTAAGAAGCATTAGAACTCTAATGCTACGATACGTAGACATCTGCAAACGCTATTTCCTAGCAAGGAAGTGTCGCATTTACATTCTTCTGAAGTGTAGACGAGATATACATATCACTGCACAACGAATATTATATCCTATCATGAAACATAGAAATGAGATGCGATATCGCATTATAAGAAGCATTAGAACTCTTTTGCTACGATACGTAGATATCTGTAGACGCTATTTCCTAGCAAGGAAGTGTCGCAATTACATTCTTTTGAAGTGAATGCGAGGTAGACATAACACTCCACAATGGATATTATATCTTATCACGAAACATAGAAATGAGATGCGTTATCCCGATTTTAAAAGCAATAGAAATCTACTGCTTCGATACGGAGAAATCTGCAAACGCTATTTCTTAGCACGGAATTGTCGCGTTTACATTCTTTTGAAGAGAATACGAGGTATACATTATACTTCGCAATGAATATTATATCTTATCATGAAACGTAGAAATGAGATGCGATATCGCGTTTTAAGAAGCTTTCGAACTCTATTGCTACGATACGTAGGCATCTGCAAACGCCATTTCCTAGCAAGGAAGTGTCGCGTTTACGTTCATTTGAAGTGAATACGAGGTATACATGACACTTCGCAATTAATATTATATCTTATCATGAAACATAGAAATGAGATGCGATATCCCGTTCCAAGAAGCATTAGAACTCTATTGGTTCGATACGTAGGCATCTGCAATCGCTATTTCCTAGCAAGGTAGTGTCGCATTTACACTCATTTGAAGTGTATGCGAGGTATAAGTGACACTTCGCAATGAATATTATATCCTATCACGAAGCATAGAAATGAGATGCGATATCATGTTTTGAGAAGCATTAGATCTCTATTGCTACGATACGTAAACTCTTGCAAACGCTATTGCCTAGCAAGGGAGTTTCGCATTTACATTCTTTTGAAATGAATACGTGGTATACATGACAGTTCGCAATGAATATTACATCTTATCATGAAACATAGAAATGAGATGCGATATAGCGAATTAAGAATTGTTAGAACTCTATTGCTACGATACGTAGACATTTGCAAACGCTATTTCCTAGCAAGGAAGTGTCGCATTTACGTTCTTTTGAAGTGAATACGAGGTATACATGTAACTTCGCAGTGAATATTATATCTTATCATGAAACATAGAAATGAGATTCGATATCGCGTTTTGAGAAGCATTAGAACTCTATTGCTACTATACGTAGACATCTGCAAACGCTATTTCTTACCAAGGAAGTGTCGCATTTACATTCATTTGAAGTGTATGCGAGGTATACATAATACTTCGCAATGATTATTATATGTTCTCATGAAACATAGAAATGAGATGCGATATCTCATTTTAAGTAGCATTATAACACGCTTGCTACGATACGTAGACATCTGCAAACGCTATTTCCTAGGAAGGAAGTGCCGCATTTACATTCATTTGAAGTGAATACGAGGAATACGTGAAAACTTCGCAATGAATATTATATCTTATCATGAAACATAGAAATGAGATGCGGTATCGCGTTTTGAGAAGCATTAAAACTCTATTGCTACGATCGGCAGATGTCTGCAAACGCTATTTCCTAGCAAGGAAGTGTCAGATTTACATTCTTTTGAAGTGAATACGAAGTATACATGACCCTTCGCAATGAGTATTATAACTTATCATGAAGCATAAAAATGAGGTGCGATATCGGGTTTTGAGAAGCATTAGAACTCTATTGCTACGATACGAAGACATCTGAAACGCTACTTCCTAGCAAGGAAGTGTCGCAGTTACATTCTTTTGAAGTGAATACGAGGTATACATGTCACTTTGGAATGAATATTATATCTTACCATGAAACATAGAAATGAGGTGCGATATGGCGTTTTAAGAAGCATTAGAAATCTATTGCTACAATACGTATGCATCTTCAAACGCTATTTCCTAGCAAGGAAGTGTCGCATTTACATTCTTTTGAAGTGAATACGAAGTATACATGACCCTTCGCAATGAGTATTATAACTTATCATGAAGCATAAAAATGAGGTGCGATATCGGGTTTTGAGAAGCATTAGAACTCTATTGCTACGATACGAAGGCATCTGAAACGCTACTTCCTAGCAAGGAAGTGTCGCAGTTACATTCTGTTGAAGCGACTACGAGGTATACATAGCAATCCACAATGAATATTATATCTTATCACGAAATATAGAAATGAGTTGCGATATCGCGAGTTAAGAAGCACTAGATCTCTATTGTTTCGATACGTAGACACCTGGAAACGCTGTTTCCTAGCAAGGATGTGTCGCGTTTACATTCTTTTTAAGTGTAAGCGAAATATACATAACCCTCCTCAATGAATATTATATTTTATCATGAAACATAGAAATGAAATGCGATATCGCGTTTTAAGAAGCATTAGGACACTATTGCTTCGACTCGTAGACGTCTGCAAACGCTACTTCCTGGCAAGGAAGTGTCGCACTTACATTCTTTGGAGTGAATACGAGGTATACATGACACTTCGCAATGATTATTATGCCTTATCATGAAACATAGAAATGGGATGCGATATCTCGTTTTAAGAAACATTAGAACTCCATTGCTTCGATTCGTAGATGTCTGCAAACTCTAAGTCCTAGCAAGAAAGTATCGCATTTACATTCTTTTGAAGTGACTACGAGGTGTACATGACACTTCGAAATGAATATTATATCTTATCATGAAACATAGAAATGAGATGCTATATCGCGTTTTAAAAAGCACTAGAACTCTATTGCTTCCATACGTAGACATCTTCCATCGCTATATCCTAGCTAGGAAGTGTCGCCTTTACATTCTTTTGAAGCGACTACGAGGTATACATAGCAATCCACAATGAATATTATATCTTATCACGAAATATAGAAATGAGTTGCGATATCGCGATTTAAGAAGCACTAGATCTCTATTGTTTCGATACGTAGACATCTGGAAACGCTGTTTCCTAGCAAGGATGTGTCGCGTTTACATTCTTTTTAAGTGTAAGCGAAATATACATAACCCTCCTCAATGAATATTATATTTTATCATGAAACATAGAAATGAAATGCGATATCGCGTTTTAAGAAGCATTAGGACACTATTGCTTCGACTCGTAGACATCTGCAAACGCTACTTCCTGGCAAGGAAGTGTCGCACTTACATTCTTTTGAAGTCAATACTAGGTATACATGACACTTCGCAATGAATATTATATCTTATAATGAGACATCGAAATGAGATGCTATATCGCGTTTCGAGAAGCATTAGAACTCTATTGCAACGATACGTAGACATTTGCAATCAATATTTCCTAGCAAGGAATTGTCGCATTTACATTCTTTTGAAGTGAATACAAGGTACACATGAGACTTCGCAATGAATATTATATCTTATCATGAAACATAGAAAGGAGATGCGATATCTCGTTTTATTAATCATTAGAACTCTACTGCTTCGATATGTAGACATCTGCAAACGCTATTTCCTAGCAAGGAAGTGTCGCATTTACATTCTTTTGAAGTGAATACGAGGTATACGTGACACTTCGCAATGAATATTATATCTTATCGTAAAACATAGATATGTGATGCGATATCTCGTTATAAGAAGCATTAGAACTCTGTTGCTTCGATACGTAGACATCTGCCATCGCTATATCCTAGCAAGGAAGTGTCGCATTTACATTCGTTTGAGGTGTATGCGAGGTATGCATGACACCTCGCAATGAATATTATATCTTATCATGAAACATAGAAATGAGTTGCGATATCGCGTTTTAAGAAGCATTAGAACACTATTGCTTCGACACGTAGACATCTGCAAACGCTATTTCCTAGCAAGGAAGTGTCGCATTTACAATCTTTTGAAAGTAATACGAGGCATACATGACACTCCGGAAAGAGTATTATATCTTATTGTAAAAGGTAGAAATGAGATGCGATATCTCGTTTTAAGAAGCATTTTAACTCTGTTGCTTCGATACGTAGATATTTGCCAACGCTATTTCCTAGCAAGGAAGTGTCGCATTTACATTGATTTGAAGTATATGCGTGGTATACATGACACTTCGCAACTAATATGTTATCTTATCATGAAACATAGAAATGAGATGCGATATGGCGTTCTAAGCAGCATTGGAACTCTATTACTACGATACGTAGACATCTGCAGACGCTATTTCCTAGCGAGGAAGTGTCGCAATTACATTCTTTTGAAGTGAATGCGAGCCATACATATCACTTCGCAATGAATACTATCTTTATCATGAAACATAGAAATGAGATGCGATTTCGCTTTTCAAGAAGCATTAGAACTCTATTGCTTCGATGCGTAGACATCTGGAAACGCTATTTCCAAGCTAGGAAGTGTCGCATTTACATTCATTTGAAGTGTAGACGAGGAATACGTAACACTTCGCAATGAATATTATATTTTATCATAAAACATAGAAATGAGATGCGATATCTCGTTTTAAGAAGCATTAGAACTCTGTTGCTTCGATACCTAGAAATCTGCCATCGCTATATCCTATCAAGGAAGTGTCGCATTTACATTCATTCGAAGTGTATGCCAGGTATACATGACACTTCGCAATGAATATTATATCTTATAATGAAACATAGAAATGAGATGCGATATCGCGTTTTAAGCAGCATTAGAACTCTATTGCTTCGATACGTAGACATCTGCAGACGCTATTTCCTAGCAAGGAAGTGTCCCATTTACATTCTTAGGAAGCGTAGATGAGGTATACATAACACTACACACTGTGTATTATATTTTATCGTGAAACATAGAAATAAGGATCGATTCGCGTTTTGAGAAGCATTAGAAAACTATTGCTACGAACCATAGACATCTGCAGACGCTATTTCCTAGCAAGGAAGTGTCGCATTTACATTCTTTTGAAGTGTATGCGAAGTATACATGACACTCCGCAATGAATATTATATCTTATCATAAAACATAGAAATGAGATGCGATATCTCGTTTTAAGAGGCATTAGAACACTTTTGCTTCGATACGTAGACATCTGCCATCGCTATTCCCTAGCAAGGAAGTGTCGTATTTACATTCTTTTGAATTGAATACGGGGTTTACATTACACTGCACAGTGAATATTATATCTTATCATGAAACATAGAATTCAGATGCGATATGACGATTGAGGAAGTATTAGAACTCTTTTGCTTCAATACGTAGACATCTGCAAACGCAATTTCCAAGCAAGGAAGTGTCGCATTTAAATTCATTTGAAGTGTAGACGAGATATACATAACACTGCACAATGAATATTACATCTTATCATGTAGCATATAAATGTGGAGCGCTTTCGCGTTTTTAGAAGCATTTGTACTCTGTTGCTTCGATACGTAGGCATCTGCAAACGCTACTTGCTAGCAAGGAAGTGTCGCATTTACATTCTTTTGAAGTGAATACGCGGTATACATAACACTGCACAATCAAAATTATATCTTATCATAAAACATAGGAATGAGATGCGATATTTCGTTTTAAGAAGCATTAGAACCCTGCTGCTTCGATACGTAGACATCTGCCATCGCTATATCCTAGCAAGGAAGTGTCGCATTTACATTCATTTGAAGTGTATGCGAAGTATACATGACACTCCGCAATGAATATTATATCTTATGATAAAACATAGAAATGAGATGCGATATCTCGTTTTAAGATGCATTAGAACTCTGTTGCTTCGATACGTAGACATCTGCCATCGCCATTTCCTTGCAAGGAAGTGTCGCATTTTCAATCTTTTGAAGTGAATACGAGGTGTACATAACAATCCACAATGTATAATATATCTTATCGTGAAACATAGAAATGAAATGTGATATCGCGTTTTAAGAAGCATTAGAACCCTATTGCTTCGATACGTAGACATCTGCAAACGCTATTTTCAAGCAAGGAAGTGTCGTATTTACATTCTTCTGAAGAGAATCCGAAGTATACATGACATTCCGCAATGAATATTATATCTTATCATAAAACATAGTAATGAGATGCGATATCTCGTTTTAAGAAGCATTAGAACTCTGTTGCTTCGATACGTAGATATCTGCCATGGCTATTTCCTAGCAAGGAAGTGTCGCATTTACATTCGTTTGAAGTGTATGCGAGGTATACATGACACTCCGCAATGAATATTATGTCTTATAATGAAACATAGAAATGAAGTGCAATATCGCGTTTTAAGAAGCATTAGAACTCTGTTGCTTCGATACGTAGACATCTGCAAACGCTATTTCCAAGTACGGAAGTGTCGCATTTACATTCTTTTGAAGTGAATGCGAAGTATACAAGACACTCCGCAATGAATATTATATCTTCTCATAAAACACAGAAATGGGATGCGATATCTCGTTTTAAGATGCATGAGAACACTGTTGCTTCGATACGTAGACATCTGCAATCTATATTTCCTAGCAAGAAAGTGTCGCATTTACATTCTTTTGAAGCGAAAACGTGGTATACATGATACTACGCAATGAATATTATATCTTATCATAAAACAAAGAAATGAGATGCGATATGGCGATTTAAGAAGAACTAGAACTCTATTTCTTGAATACGTAGACATCTGCAAACGCTATTTCCTAGCAAGGAAGAGTCGCATTTACATTCTTTTGAAGTGTAGACGAGATATACATAACACTGCACTATGAATATTATATCTTATCATGAAACATAGTAACGAGATGCGATATCGTGATTTTAGAAGCATTAGAAATCTATTGCTTCGATACGTAGACATCTGCAAACGCTATTTCCTAGCATAGAAGTGTCGCATTTACATTGTTTTGAAGTGAATACGAGGTATACATGACACTTCGCAATGAATATTGTATCTTATCATGAAACATAGAAATGAGATGCGATATCGCGTTTTAAGAAGAATTAGAACTCTATTGTTTCGATACACAGACATCTGGAAACGCTATTTCCTAGGAAGGATGTGGCGCATTTACCTTCTTTTGAAGAGAGTACGAGGTATACATAACACTGCACAATGAATATTATATCTTATCATGAAACTTAGAAATGAGATGCGATATCGCGTTTTAAGAATAATTAGTACTCTATTGCTATGATACGTAGATATCTGGAAACGCTATTTCATAGCAAGGAAGTGCCGCATTTACTTCCTTTTGAAGTGAACACGAGCTGTACATGACACTTCGCAATGAATATTATATCTTATCATGATACATAGAAATGTGATGCGACATCTCGTTTTAAGATGCATTAGAACTCTACTGCTACGATACGTAGACATCTGCAAACGCTATTTCCTAGCATGGAAGTGTCGCGTTTACATTCTTTTGAAGTTAATACGAGGTATACATCACACTTCGCAATGAATATTATATCTTATCATGAAACATAGAAGTGAGATGCGATATCGCGTTTTGAGAAGCATTAGAACTCTAATGCTACGATACGTAGACATCTCCAAACGTAATTTCCTAGCAAGGGAATGTCGCATTTACATTCATTTGAAGTATATGCGAGGTATACATGACACTTCGCAATGATTATTATATATTATCATGAAACATAGAAATGAGATGCGATATCGCGTTTGGGAAGCATTAGAACACTAATGCTACGATACGTAGACATCTGCAAACGCTATTTCCTAGCAAGGGAGTGTCGCATTTACATTCTATTGAAGTGAATGCGAGGTAATGGTAACACTTCTCAATGAATATTATATCTTATCGTGAGACATAGGAATGAAATGCGATATGGCGATTTAAGAAGCAGTAGATCTCAATTGCTTCGATACGTAGACATCTGCAAACGCTATTTCCTAGCAAGGAAGTGTCGCATTTGCATTTCTTTGAAGTGTAGCCTAGATATACATATCACTGCACAATGAATATAATATCTTATCATGAAACATAGAAATGAGATGCGATATCGCGTTTTAAGAAGCATTAGAACTCTATGGCTGCGATACGTATACATCTGGAAACGCATTTCCTAGCATGGACGTGTGACACTTACATTCTTTTGAAGTGTAAAGGAGGTATGCATAACACTCCGCAATGTATATTATATCTCATCACGAAACATAGAAAAGAGTTGCGATGTCGCGTTTCAAGAAGTATTAGAACTCTATGGCTTAGATACGTAGGTATCTGGAAACGCTATTTCCTTGAAAGGAAGTGTGGCATTTACATTCTTCAGAAGTATAGACGAGGTATACATAACACTTCGCAATGTATATTATATCTTATCATGAAACATAGACATGAGATGCGATATCGCGTTTTAAGAAGCACTAGAAAACTATTGCTTCGATACGTAGAGATCTGCAAACGCCATTTCCTTGCAAGGACGTGTGCACTTACATTCGTTTGAAGTATAGTCGAGGTATACATAACACTTCGCAATGAATACTATATCTTATCATGAACCATAGAAATGAGAAACGATATCGCGTTTTAAAAAGCTTTAGAAACATATTGCTTCGATACGTAGACATCTGGAAAGGCATTTCCTAGCATGGAAGTGTGGCATTTACATTCTTTTGAAGTGTAGACGAGGTGTGCGTAACACTTCGCAATGAGTATTACATCTTATCATGGAACACAGAAATGGGAAGCGATATCGCGTTTTAAGAATCATTAGAATACTATTACATCGATACATAGATTTCTGCAAACGCTATTTCCTAGCAAGGAAGAGTCGTATTTACATTCTTTTGAAGTGAGTACGAGGCATACATGACACTTCGCAATGAATATTACGTCTTATCATGAATCATAGATGTGAGGTGCGACATCTAGTTTTAAGAAGCATTACAATTCAATTGCCACGATACGTAGACATCTGAAAACGTTATATCCTTGGAAGGAAGCGTCGCATTTACATTCTTTTGGGGTGAATACGATGTAGAGATAACACTGCACAATGAATATTATATCTTATAATGAAACATAGTAATGAGATGCGATATCGCGATTTAAGATGCTTTAGAACTCTATTGCTTCGATGCGTAGATATCTGGAATCGCTATTTCCTAGCAAGGAAGTGGCGCATTTACATTCTGTTGAAGTGAATACGAGGTATGCATGACACTCCGCAATGAATATTATATCTTATCATGAAACATAGGGATCAGATGCGATATCCCGTTTTAAGAAGCATTAGAACTCTATCGCATCGATACGTAGACATCTGCAAACGCTATTTCCTAGTAAGGAAGTATCGCATTTACATTCATTTTAAGTGTATGCGAGGTATAAGTGACACTTCGCAATAAATATCATATCTTATCATGAAACATAGAAATGAGATGAGATATCGTGTTTTAAGAAGCGATAGAACTCTGTTGCTACGATACATAGCCATCAGCAAACGCTATTTCCTAGCAAGGAAGTGTAGCATTTACATTCTTTCGAAGTGTAGAGAAGGTATACATAACACTTCGCAATGAATATTATATCTTATCATGAAACGGAACTGAGGTGCGATATCGCGTTTTAGGAAGCACTACAACTATATTGCTTCGATACGTAGACATCTGGAAACTCTATTTCCTAGGAAGGGAGCGTCGCATTTACATTCATTTGAAGTGTATGCGAGGTGTACATGACAATTCGCAATGATTATTATATATTATCACGAAACATAGAAATGAGATGCGATATCGCGTTTTGAGAAGCATTAGAACACTAATGCTACGATACGTAGACATCTGCAAACTCTATTTCCTAGCAGGGAAGCGTCGCATTTTCATTCATTTGAAGTGTAGACGAGATATACATAACACTGCACAACAAATATTATACCTTATCATGAAACATAGAAATGAGATGCGATATCGCGTTTTGAGAAGCATTAGATCTCAATTGCTACGATACGTTGACATCTGCAGACGCTATTTAATTGCAAGGAAGTGTCGCATTTAGATTCATTTGAAGCGAATACGAGGTATACATGTCACTTGCAATTAATAATATATCTTATCATGAAACATAGAACTGAGATGCGATATCGCTATTTAAGATGCATTAGAAATCTATTGCTACGATACGTAGACATCTGCAAACGCTATTTAATAGCAGGGAAGTGTCGCATTTACATTCTTTTGAAGTGAATCCGAGGTATACATGTAACTTCGCAATGAATATTGTATCTTATCATGAAACATAGAATTAGATGCGATATCGCGTTTTGAGAAGCATTAGATCTCAATTGCTACGATACGTTGACATCTGCAGACGCTATTTAATTGCAAGGAAGTGTCGCATTTACATTCCTTTGATGCGAACACGAGGTATACATAACACTTCCCAATGAATATTATACCTTATAACGGAACATAGAAATGAAATGCGATATCGCGATCTAAGGAGCATTAGAGCTCTATTGCTTCTATACGGAGACATATGCAAACGCTATTTCCTAGCATGGAAGTGTCGCATTTACGCTATTTCCTAGCATGGAAGTGTCGCGTTCTTTTGAAGTGAATACGAGATATACACAACAGCCCACAATGAATATTATATCTTATCATGAAACACAGAAATGAGATGCCATACGGCGATTTAAGAAGCATTAGAACACTATTGCTTCGATACGTAGACATCTGCCAACGCTATTTCCTCGCAAGGAAGTGTCGCATTTACATTCAGTTGAAGTGTATGCGAGGTATACAAGACACTTGGCAATGAATATTATATCTTATCATGAAACATAGAAATGAGATGCGATATAGCGTTTTGAGTTGCATTAGAATTCTAATGATACGATACGTAGACATCTGCAAACTCTATTTCCTAGCAAGGAAGTGTCGCACTTACATTCATTTGAAGCGAATACGAGGTATACATGTCACTTGCAATTAATAATACATCTTATCATGAAACATAGAACTGAGATGCGCTATCGCGTTTTGAGAAGCAGTGGAAATCAATTGCTACGATACGTAGACATTTGCAAACGCTATTTCCTAGCAACGAGGTGTAGCAATTACATTCTTTTGAAGTGTAGACGAGGAATACATAACACTACACAATGAATATTATATCTTATCATGAAACATAGGAATGAGATGCGATGTGGCGTTCTTAGAAGCATTAGAACTCAATTGCTACGATACGAAGGCATCTGCAAACGCTATTTCCTAGCAAGGAGGTGCCGCATTTACACTTATTTGTAGCGTAGACGAGGTATACATGACACTTCGCAATGAATATTATATCTCATCATGACACATAGGAATGAGATGCGATATCTCGTTTTAAGAAGCGTTAGAACCCTATTTCTACGATACGTAGACATCTGCAAACGCTAGTTCCTAGCAAGGAAGTTTGGCATTTACATTCCTTTGAAATGAACACGCGGTATACATAACAGTGCACAATGAATATTATATCTTATCATGAAACATAGAAATGAGATGCGATATCGCGTTTTAAGATGCATTAGAACTCTATTGCTACGATACGTAGATATCTGCAGACGCTATTTCCTAGCAAGGAAGTTTCGCATTTACATTCTATTGAAGTGAATACGAAGTATACATGACACTCCGCAATGAATACTGTATTTTATCATGAAACATAGATGTGAGATGCGATATCGCGATTTAAGATGCGTTTGAACTCTATTGCTTCGATACGTATGCATCTGCAGACGCTACTTCCTAGCAAGGAAGTGTCGTATTTACATTCTTTTGAAGTGAATATGAAGTATATATGACACTCCGCAATGAATATTACATCTTATCATGATTCATAGAAATGAGATGCGATATCGCGTTCTAAGAAGGATTAGAAATCTAATGCTACGAAACGTAGATATCTGCAAACGCTATTTCCAAGCAAGGAAGTGTCGCATTTACATTCGATTGCAGTGAATACGCGGTATACACAACACTGCACAATGAATATTATATCTTATCATAAAACATAGAAATGAGACGCGATATCTCGTTTTAAGAAGCATTAGAACGCTGTTGCTTGGATACGTAGACATCTCTGATCCCTATTTCCTAGCAAGGTAGTGCCGCATTTATATTCATTTGATGTGTATGCGAGGTATACATGACACTTCGGAATGAATATTATATCTTATCATGAAACATAGAATAGAGATGCGATATAGCGTTTTAAGAAGCATTAGGACTCTATTGCTACGATACGTAGACATCTGGAAACGACAATTCCTAGAAAGGAAGTGTCGCATTTACATTCATTTGAAGTGTAGACGTGGAATACAAAACACTTCGCAATGAATATAACATCTTATGATGAAACATAGAAATGAGATGCAATATCGCGTTTTGAGAAGCATTAGAACTCTAATGCTTCGAGACGTAGACATCTGCAGACGCTATTTCCTAGCAAGGAAGTGTCGCATTTACAATCTTTTGAAAGGAATGCGAGGTATACATGACACTTCGTTCTGCATATTATATCTTATCATGAAACACAGAAATGAGATGCGATATCGCGTTTTGAGAGGCATTAGAACTCTAATGCTACGATACGCAGACATCTGCAAGCGCTATTTCCTAGCAAGGATGTGCCGCATTTTCATTCATTTGAAGTGTATGCGAGGTATACATGACACTTCGCAATGAATATTACATATTATCATGATTCATAGAAATGAGATGCGATATCGCGTTTTGAGAATCATTAGATCTCTATTGCATCGATACGTAGACATTTGCAAACTCTATTTCCTAGCAAGGAAGTGTCGCATTTACATTCTTTTGAAGTGAATACGAGGTATACATGACACTTCGCAATGAATATTATATCTTATCATGACACAAATAAGTGAGATGCGATATCGCGATTTAAGGAGCATTAAAACTCTATTGCTTCGATACGTAGACATCTGCAAACGCTATTTCCTAGCAAGGAAGTGTCGCATTTACATTCATTTGAAGTGTATGCGAGGTATAAATAACACTTCGCATTGAATATTATATCTTATCACGAATCGTAGAAATGGGATGCAATATCGCGTTTTGAGAAACATTAGAACTCTAATGATACGATACGTAGACATCTGAAAACGCTATTTCCTAGCAAGGAAGTGCAGCATTTACATTCATTTGAAGTGTATGCGAGGTATGCAAGACACTTCGCAATGAACATTACATCTTATCATGAAATATATAAATGAGATCCGATATCGCGTTTTGAGAAGCATTAGGGCTCTAATGCTACGATACGTAGACATCTGCAAACGCTAATTCCTAGCAAGGAAGTGTCGCATTTACATTCATTTGAAGTGTAGACGAGATATACATAATACTGCACAATGAATATTATATCTTATCATGAAACATAGAAGTGAGGTGCGATATCGCGATTTAAGAAGCATTAGCACTCTATTGCTTCGATACGTAGACATCTGGAGACACTATTTCCTAGCAAGGAGGTGTCGCATTTACATTCATTTGAAGTTTATTCGAGGTATAAGTGACATTTCGCAATGAATATTATATCTTATCTTGAAACATAGAAATGAGATGCGATATCGCGTTTTAAGAAGCATTACAACTCTATTGCTTCGATACGGAGACATCTGCGAACTCAATTTAATAGCGAGGAAGTGTCGCATTTACATTCTTTTGAAGCGAATATGAGGTATACATGACACTTCGCAATGAATATTGTATCTTATCATGAAACATAGCAATGAGAAGCGATATCGCGTTTTAAGAAGAATTAGAACTCTATTGCTACGATACATGGACATCTGCAAACGCTATTTCCTAGCAAGGAAGTGTCGCATTTACTTTCTTTTGAAGCGAATACGAGGTGTACATAACACTGCACAATGAATATTATATCTTATCATGAAACATAGAAATGAGATTCGATATCCCGATTTAAGCAGCATTAGAACTCTATTGCTTCGATACCTAGACATCTGCAAACGCTACTTCCTAGCAAGGAAGTGTCGCATTTACATTCTTTTGAAGTGAATACGAGGTATACATGACACTCCGCAATGAATATTATATCTTATCATGAAACATAGAAATGAGATGCGATATCGCTATTTAAGAAGCAATAGGTCTCTATTGCTTCAATACGTAGACATCTGCCAACGCTATTTCCAAGCAAGGAAGTGTCGCATTTACATTCATTTGGGGTGTATGCGAGGTATACAAGACACTTCGCAATGAATATTATATCTTGTCATGAGACATAGAAATGTGATGCGATATCGCGTTTTAAGAAGCATTAGAACTAAATTGCTACGATGCGTAGACATATGCAAACGTTACTTCCTAACAAGGAAGTGTGGCATTTACTTTCTTTTGAAAGGAATACGAGGTATACATGACACTTCTCAATGAATATTATACCATATCATGAAACATTGAAATGGGTTGCGATACAGCGTTATGAGAAGCATTTGAACTCTAATGCTACGATACGTAGACATCTGCCATCGCTATTTCCTAACAAGGAAGTGTCGCATTTACATTCTTTTGAAGTGAATACGAAGTATACATGACACTCCGCAATGAAAATTATATCTTATCCTAAAACATAGAGATGAGATGCGATATCTCGTTTTAAGAAACGTTAGAACTCAGTTGCTATGATACGCAGATATCTGCAGACTCTTTTTCCTAGGAAGGAAGTGTCGCATTTACATTCATTTGATGTGAATACTATGTATAAATGACACTTCGCAATGAATATTATATCTTATCATGAAACACAGAAATGAGATGCGATATCGCGATTTAAGAAGCATTAGAACTCTATTGCTTCGATACGGAGACATCTGTAAACGCTATTTCCAAGCAAGGAAGTGTCGCATTTACATTCATTTGAAGTGTATGCGAGGAATACATGACACTTCGCAATGGATATTATATCATATCATGAAACATACAAATGAGATGCGATATCGCGTTTTAAAAAGCATTAGAACTCTATTGCTTCTATAAGTAGGCACCTGCAATCGCTATTTCCAGCAAGGAAGTGTCATATTTACATTCATTTGTGGTGTATGCGATGTATTCATGACACTTCGCAATAAATATCATATATTATCACGAAACATAGAAATGAGATGCGATATTGCGTTTTAAGAAGCATTAGAACTCTATTGCTTCGATACGGAGACATCTGCAAACGCCATTTCCTAGCAAGGAAGTGCAGCATTTACATTCTTTGAAGTGAATACGAGGTATACATAACACTCCACAATGAATATTATATCTTATCATGAAACATAGAAATGGGATGCGATATAGCGTTTTATGAAGCGTTAGAACTCTATTGCTGCGATACGTAGATATCTGCAAACTCTATTTCCTAGGAAGGAAGTGTCGCATTTACTTTTGAAGTGAATACGAGGTTATAATAACATTCCACAATGAATGTTATATCTTATCATGAAACATAGAAATGAGATGCGATATGGCGATTTAAGAAGCAGTATATCTCTATTGCTTCGATACGTAGACATCTGCCAACGCTATTTCGTAGCAAGGAAGTGTCGCATTTACAATCATTTGAAGTGTATGCGAGGTATACAAGACACTTCGCAATGAATATTATATCTTATAATGAAACATAGAAATGAGATGCTATATCGCGTTTTAAGGAGAATTAGAGCTCTATTTCTACGATACGTAGACATCTGCAGACGCTATTTCCTAGCAAGTAAGTGTCGCATTTACATTCTTTTGAAGTGTAGACGAGAGATACGTATCACTGCACAATGAATATTATATTCTATCATGAGACATAGAAATGAGATGCGATATCGCGATTTAAGAAGCATTAGAATTCTAATGCTACGTTACGTAGACATCTGCAACCGCTATTTCCCAGCAAGGAAGTGTCGCATTTATATTCTTTTGAAGCGAATACGAGGTATACATAACGCTGCACAACGAATATTATATCTCATCATGAAACATAGAAATGAGATGCGATATCGCAATTTAAGCAGCAATAGAACGCTATTGCTTCGATACGTAGACATCTGGAAACGCTATTTCCTAGAAAGGATATGTCGTATTTACATTCATTTGATGTGTATGCGAGGTATACACAACACTCCACAATGAATATTATATCTAATCATGAATCACAGGAACGAGATGCGATATCGCGATTTAAGAAGTATTAGAATTCTATTGCTACGATACGTAGACATCTGCAATCGCTATCTAATAGCAAGGAAGTGTCGCACTCACATTCTTTTCAAGTGAATACGAGGTATACATAACACTGCACAGTGAATATTATATCTTATTATGAGACATAGAAATGAGATGCGTTTCGCGATTTAAGAAGCATTGGAACTCAGTTGCTTCGATACGTAGACATCTGCAAACGCTACTTCCTAGCAAGGAAGTGTCGCACTTACATTCCTTTGAAGTGAATACGAGGTATACATGTCACTTCGGAATGAATATTATATCTTATCATGAAACATAGAAATGAGATTCCATATCACTTTTTAAGAAGCATTGGATCTCTATTTCTTCGTTACTTAGACATCTGCCAACGCTATTTGATAGGAATGAAGTGTCGCCTTTTAATTCGTTTGAAGTGTATGCGAGGTATACATGACACTTCGCAATGAATATAATATCTTATCATGAAACATAGAAATGAGATGCGATATCGCGATTTAAGAAGCATTAGAACACTATTGCTTCGATACGTAGATATCTGGAAATGTAATTTCCTAGAGAGGGAGTGTTACATTTACATTCATTGAATTGCAGACGAGGAATACATAATACTTCGCAATGAATATTGTATCTTATCATGAAACATAGAAGTGAGATGCGATATCGCGTTTTGAGAAGCATTAGAGCTCTAATGCTACGATACGTAGACATCTGCAAACGCTATTTCCTAGCAAGGGAGTGTCGCATTTACATTCATTTGATGTGTATGCGAGGTATACATGACACTCCGCAATGAATATTATATCTTATCATGATACATAGAAATGAGATGCGATATCGTGATTTAAGCAGCATTAGAACACTATTGCTTCGATACGTAGACATCTGCAAACGCTATTTAATAGGAAGGAAGAGTCGCATTTACATTCTTTTGAAGTGTAGACAAGAGATACATATCACTGCACAATGAATATTATATTCTATCATGAAACATAGAAATGAGATGCGATATCGCGATTTAAGAAGCATTAGAATTCTAATGCTACGTTACGTAGACATCTGCAACCGCTATTTCCCAGCAAGGAAGTGTCGCATTTATATTCTTTTGAAGCGAATACGAGGTATACATAACGCTGCACAACGAAAATTATATCTCATCATGAAACATAGAAATGAGATGCGATATCGCAATTTAAGCAGCAATAGAACGCTATTGCTTCGATACGTAGACATCTGGAAACGCTATTTCCTAGAAAGGATATGTCGCATTTACATTCATTTGATGTGTATGCGAGGTATACAAGACACTTCGCAATGAATATTATATCTTGTCATGAGACATAGAAATGTGATGCGATATCGCGTTTTAAGAAGCATTAGAACTAAATTGCTACGATGCGTAGACATATGCAAACGTTACTTCCTAACAAGGAAGTGTGGCATTTACATTCTTTTGAAAGGAATACGAGGTATACATGACACTTCTCAATGAATATTATACCATATCATGAAACATTGAAATGGGTTGCGATACAGCGTTATGAGAAGCATTTGAACTCTAATGCTACGATACGTAGACATCTGCCATCGCTATTTCCTAACAAGGAAGTGTCGCATTTACATTCTTTTGAAGTGAATACGAAGTATACATGACACTCCGCAATGAAAATTATATCTTATCCTAAAACATAGAGATGAGATGCGATATCTCGTTTTAAGAAACGTTAGAACTCAGTTGCTATGATACGCAGATATCTGCAGACTCTTTTTCCTAGGAAGGAAGTGTCGCATTTACATTCATTTGATGTGAATACAATGTATAAATGACACTTCGCAATGAATATTATATCTTATCATGAAACACAGAAATGAGATGCGATATCGCGATTTAAGAAGCATTAGAACTCTATTGCTTCGATACGGAGACATCTGTAAACGCTATTTCCAAGCAAGGAAGTGTCGCATTTACATTCATTTGAAGTGTATGCGAGGAATACATGACACTTCGCAATGGATATTATATCATATCATGAAACATACAAATGAGATGCGATATCGCGTTTTAAAAGGCATTAGAACTCTATTGCTTCTATAAGTAGGCACCTGCAAACGCTATTTCCAGCAAGGAAGTGTCATATTTACATTCATTTGTGGTGTATGCGATGTATTCATGACACTTCGCAATAAATATCATATATTATCACGAAACATAGAAATGAGATGCGATATTGCGTTTTAAGAAGCATTAGAACTCTATTGCTTCGATACGGAGACATCTGCAAACGCTATTTCCTAGCAAGGAAGTGCAGCATTTACATTCTTTGAAGTGAATACGAGGTATACATAACACTCCACAATGAATATTATATCTTATCATGAAACATAGAAATGGGATGCGATATAGCGTTTTATGAAGCGTTAGAACTCTATTGCTGCGATACGTAGATATCGGCAAACTCTATTTCCTAGGAAGGAAGTGTCGCATTTACTTTTGAAGTGAATACGAGGTTATAATAACACTCCACAATGAATGTTATATCTTATCATGAAACATAGAAATGAGATGCGATATGGCGATTTAAGAAGCAGTATATCTCTATTGCTTCGATACGTAGACATCTGCCAACGCTATTTCGTAGCAAGGAAGTGTCGCATTTACAATCATTTGAAGTGTATGCGAGGTATACAAGACACTTCGCAATGAATATTATATCTTATCATGAAACATAGAAATGAGATGCGATATCGCGATTTAAGAAGCATTAGGACTCTATTGCTTCGATACGTAGACATCTGCAAACGCTATTTCCTAGCAAGGAAGTGTCGCATTTACATTCTCTTGAAGTGAATACGAGGTATACATGACACTTCGCAATGAATATTATATCTTATAATGAAACATAGATATGAGATGCTATATCGCGTTTTAAGGAGAATTAGAGCTCTATTTCTACGATACGTAGACATCTGCAGACGCTATTTCCTAGCAAGTAAGTGTCGCATTTACATTCTTTTGAAGTGTAGACGAGAGATACGTATCACTGCACAATGAATATTATATTCTATCATGAGACATAGAAATGAGATGCGATATCGCGATTTAAGAAGTATTAGAATTCTAATGCTACGTTACGTAGACATCTGCAACCGCTATTTCCCGGCAAGGAAGTGTCGCATTTATATTCTTTTGAAGCGAATACGAGGTATACATAACGCTGCACAACGAATATTATATCTCATCATGGAACATAGAAATGAGATGCGATATCGCAATTTAAGCAGCAATAGAACGCTATTGCTTCGATACGTAGACATCTGGAAACGCTATTTCCTAGAAAGGATATGTCGCATTTACATTCATTTGATGTGTATGCGAGGTATACACAACACTCCACAATGAATATTATATCTTATCATGAATCACAGGAACGAGATGCGATATCGCGATTTAAGAAGTATTAGAATTCTATTGCTACGATACGTAGACATCTGCAATCGCTATCTAATAGCAAGGAAGTGTCGCACTCACATTCTTTTCAAGTGAATACGAGGTATACATAACACTGCACAGTGAATATTATATCTTATTATGAGACATAGAAATGAGATGCGTTTCGCGATTTAAGAAGCATTGGAACTCAGTTGCTTCGATACGTAGACATCTGCAAACGCTACTTCCTAGCAAGGAAGTGTCGCACTTACATTCATTTGAAGTGTATGTGAGATATACCTAACACTGCACAATGATTATTATATCTTATCATGAAACATAGGAATGAGATGCGATATCGCGTTTTAAGAAGCATTAGAACACTATTGCTTCGATACGTAGATATCTGGAAACGTAATTTCCTAGAGAGGGAGTGTTACATTTACATTCATTGAATTGCAGACGAGGAATACATAATACTTCGCAATGAATATTGTATCTTATCATGAAACATAGAAGTGAGATGCGATATCGCGTTTTGAGAAGCATTAGAGCTCTAATGCTACGATACGTAGACATCTGCAAACGCTATTTCCTAGCAAGGGAGTGTCGCATTTACATTCATTTGATGTGTATGCGAGGTATACATGACACTCCGCAATGAATATTATATCTTATCATGAAACATAGAAATGAGATGCGATATCTCGTTTTAAGAAGGATTAGAACTCCAATGCTACGATACGTAGACATCTGCAAACGCTATTTCCTAGCAAGGAAGAGTCGCATTTGCATCCATTTGAAGTGTATGCTAGGTATACATGACACTTCGCGATGAATATTATATCTCATCATGGAAAATGGGAATTAGATGCGATATCGCGTTTTAAGAAGCTTTAGAAATCTATTGCTACGATACGTAGACATCTAAAAACGCTATTTCCTAGCAAGGAAGTGTCGCATTTACATTCTTTTGAAGTGAATACGAGGTATACATGTCACTTCGCAATGAATGTTATATCTTATCATGAAACATAGAAATGAGATGCGATATGGCGATTTAAGAAGCAGTATATCTCTATTGCTTCGGTACGTAGACATCTGCCAACGCTATTTCGTAGCAAGGAAGTGTCATATTTACATTCATTTGTGGTGTATGCGATGTATTCATGACACTTCGCAATAAATATCATATATTATCACGAAACATAGAAATGAGATGCGATATTGCGTTTTAAGAAGCATTAGAACTCTATTGCTTCGATACGGAGACATCTGCAAACGCTATTTCCTAGCAAGGAAGTGCAGCATTTACATTCTTTGAAGTGAATACGAGGTATACATAACACTCCACAATGAATATTATATCTTATCATGAAACATAGAAATGGGATGCGATATAGCGTTTTATGAAGCGTTAGAACTCTATTGCTGCGATACGTAGATATCTGCAAACTCTATTTCCTAGGAAGGAAGTGTCGCATTTACTTTTGAAGTGAATACGAGGTTATAATAACACTCCACAATGAATGTTATATCTTATCATGAAACATAGAAATGAGATGCGATATGGCGATTTAAGAAGCAGTATTTCTCTATTGCTTCGATACGTAGACATCTGCCAACGCTATTTCGTAGCAAGGAAGTGTCGCATTTACAATCATTTGAAGTGTATGCGAGGTATACAGGACACTTCGCAATGAATATTATATCTTATGATGAAACATAGAAATGAGATGCGATATCGCGCTTTAAGAAGAATTAGAACTCTATTGCTACGATACATAGACATCTACAAACGCTATTTCCTAGCAAGGAAGTGACGCATTATCATTCTTTTGAAGTGAATACGAGTCATACATAACACTGCACAATGAATATTATATCTTATCATGAAACATGGAAATGAGATGCGATATCGCGATTTAAGTAGCATTAGAACCCTATTGCTGCGATACCTAGACATCTGCAAACGCTACTTCCTAGCAAAGAAGTGTCGCATTTACACTCTCTTGAGGTGAATACAAGGTATACATAACACTGCACAATGAATATTATATCTTATCATGAAACATAGAAATGAGATGCGATTTGGCGTTTTGAGAAGCATTAGAAGTCTAATGCTACGATACGTAGACATTTGCAAACGCTATTTCCTAGCAATGAAATGTCGCATTTACATTCTTTTCAAGTGAATACGAGGTATACATGACACTCCGCAATGAATATTATATCTTATCATGAAACACAGAAATGTGATGCGATATCGCGTTTTAAGAAGAGTTAGGACCCTATTGCAACGAAATGCAGATATCTGGAGACGCTGTTTCCTAGCAAGAAAGTGTCGCATTTACATTCTTTTGAAGTGAACACGAGGTATACATAACACTCCACAATGAATATTATATCTTATTATGAAACATAGAAATGAGATGCGATATTCCGTTTTAAGAAGGATTAGAACTCTATTGCTTCGATACGGAGACATCTGCAAACGCTATTTCCTAGCAAGGAATTGTCGCATTTACATTCTTCTGAAGTGAATACGAGATATACATGACACTTCGCAATGAATAATATATATTATCATGAAACATAGATATGTGATGCGACATCTCGTTTTAAGAAGCATTAGAAATCCATTGCTTCGATAAGTATACATCTGCAAACGCTACTTCCTAGCAATGAAGTGTCGCATCTACATTCTTTTGAAGTGAATACGAGGTATTCATGACACTTCGCAATGAATATTATATCTTATCATGAAACATGGAAATGAGGTGCGATATCTTGTTTTAAGAAGCTTTAGAATTCTATTGCTACGGTATGTAGACATCTGCAAACGCTATATAATAGCAGGGAATTGTCGCATTTACATTCTTTCGAAGTGAATACGAGGTATACATGACAATTCGCAATGGATACCATCTCTTATCATGAAATATAGAAGTGAGATGCATTATCACGTTTAAAGAAGGAATAGAACTCTTGCTACGATACGTAGACATCTGCAAACGTTATATCCTAGCAAGGAAGTGTCGCATTTACATTCTTTTGAAGTGAATACGAGGTATACATGACACTTCGCGATGAGTATTATAGCTTATCATGAAACATAGAAATGAGATGCGATATCCCGTTTTAAGTAGCATTAGAACTCTATTGCTCCGATTCATAGACATCTGCAAACGCTATTTCCTAGGAAGTTAGTGTCGCATTTACATTCATTTGAAGTGTATATGAGGTATAAGTGACACTTCGGAATGAATATTATATCTTATCATGAAACATAGAAATGAGGTGCGATATCGGGATTTAAAAAGCATAAAACTCTATTTCTTCGATACGTAGACAACTGCAAACGCTACGTCCTAGCAAGGAAGTGTCGCACTTACATTCATTGAATTGTATACGAGGTATACGTAACACTTCGCAATGAGTATTATAGTTTATCATGAAGCATAGAAATGAGATGCGATATCGCGTTTCAAGAAACATTAGAAATCTATTGCTTCGATACGTAGACATCGGAAAACGCTATTTCCTAGCAGGGAAGTGTCGCATTTACATACTTGTTATGTGAATACGAGGTATGCATAACGCTCCACAGTGAATATTATATCTTATCATGAAACGTTAAAACGGGATGCGGTATCTCGATTTAAGAAGCATTAGAACCATATTTCTTCGATACGTAGACATCTGCAAAAGCTATTTCCCAGCAAGGAAGTGTCTCATTTACATTCATTTGACGTGTGCGCCAAGTACACATGACACTTCGCACTGCATATTAATACTTATCATGAAACATAGACGGGAGATGCGATATCGCGTTCTAAGAAGCATTAGAACTATATTGCTACGATACGTAGACTTCTGCAAACGCTATTTCCTAGCAAGGAAGTGTCGCACTTACATTCTTTTGAAGTGAGTAGGAGGTACACATAACACTCCACAATGAATATTATATCTTATCATGAAACGTTAAAACGGGATGCGGTATCTCGATATAAGAAGCATTAGAACCATATTTCTTCGATACGTAGACATCTGCAAAAGCTATTTCCTAGCAAGGAAGTGTCGCATTTACATTCATTTGACGTGTGTGCCAAGTACACATGACACTTCGCACTGCATATTAATACTTATCATGAAACATAGAAGGGAGATGCGATATCGCGTTTTAAGAAGCATTAGAACTATATTGCTACGATACGTAGACTTCTGCAGACGCTTCATCCTAGCAAGGAAGTCTCGCACTTTCATTCATTTGACGTGTACACGAGGTGTGCGTAATACTGCTTAATGAGTATCATATCTCATCATGAATCATATCGCGTTTTAAGAAACATTAGAAATCTATTGCTTCGATACGTAGACATCGGAAAAGGCTATTTCCTAGCAGGGAAGTGTCGCAATTACATTCTTGTTAAGTGAATACGATGTATACATAACGCTCCACAGTGAATATTATATCTTATCATGAAACATAGAAATGAGATTCGATATCGCGTTTTGAGAAGCATTAGAACCTTACTGCTACGATAGGTACACATCTGCAAACGCTATTTCCTAGCAAGGAAGTGTCGCATTTACATTCATTTGATTCGAATACGAGGTATACACGACACTTCGCAATGAATATTGTATCTTATCATGAAACATAGAAATGAGATGCAACACCTCGTTTTAAGAAGCATTAGAACTTTATCGCTTCGATACGTAGCCATCTGCAAACGCCATTTCCTAGCAAGGAAGTGTCGCATTTACATTCATTTGAAGTGTATGCGAGGTATACAAGACACTTCGCAATGAATATTATATATTATCATGAAACATAGAAATGAGATGCGGTATCGCGAATTAAGAAGCATTAGGACTCTATTGCTTCGATACGTAGACATCTGCCAACGTTATTTCCTAGCAGGGAAGTGTCGTATTTACATTCTTTTGAAGTGAATACGAGGTTATGGTAACACTCCACAATGAATAGTATATTTTATCATAAAACATACAAATGAGATGCGATATCGCGTTTTAAGAAGAATTAGAACTCTATTTCTACGATACGCAGACATCTGCAGACGCTATTTCCTAGCAAGGAAGTGTCGCATTTACATTCTTTTGAAGTGAATACGAGGTATACATGACACTTCGCAATGGATATTATATCCTATTATGAAACAAAGAAATGAGATGCGATATCGCGATTTATGGAGCATCAGAACTCTATTGCTACGATAAGTAGACATCTGCAAACGTTATTTCCTAGCAAGGAAGTGTCGCATTTACATTCCTTTGAAGTGAATACGAGGTATACATGACACTCCGCAATGAATATTATATCTTATCATGAAACACAGAAATGAGATGCGATATGGCGATTTAAGAAGCATAAGAACTCTACTGCTTCGATACGTAGACATATGCAAACGCTATTTCCCAGCAAGGAAGTGTCGCATTCACATGCTTTTGAAGTGAATACAAGGTATACATGCCACTGCGCAATGAATATTATATCTTATCATGAAACATAGAAATGAGATGCGATATCGCGTTTTAAGAAGCATTAGGACACTATTGCTTCGATACGTAGACATTTGCAAACGCTACTTCCTGGCAAGGAAGTGTCGCACTTACATTCTTAGGAGTGAATACGAGGTATACATGACACTTAGCAATGAATATTATGCCTTATCATGAAACATAGAAATGAGATGCGATATCTCGTTTTAAGAAACATTAAAACTCCATTGCTTCGATTCGTAGATGTCTGCAAACGCTAGGTCCTAGCAAGAAAGTATCGCATTTACATTCTTTTGAAGTGAATACGAGGTATACATGACACTTCGCAATGAATATAATGCCTTATCATGAAACATAGAAATGACATGCGATATCTCGTTTTAAGAAACACTAGAACTCCATTGCTTCGATTCGTAGATGTCTGCAAACGCTAAGTCCTAGCAAGAAAGTATCGCATTTACATTCTTTTGTAGTGAATACGAGGTATACATGACACTTCGAAATGAATATTATATCTTATCATGAAACATAGAAATGAGATGCGATATCGCGTTTTAAAAAGCACTAGAACTCTATTGCTTCCATACGCAGACATCTGCCATCGCTATATCCTAGCTAGGAAGTGTCGCATTTACATTCTATTGAAGCGACTACGAGGTATACATAGCAATCCACAATGAATATTATATCTTATCACGAAATATAGAAATGAGTTGCGATATCGCGATTTAAGAAGCATTAGATCTCTATTGTTTCGATACGTAGACATCTGGAAACGCTATTTCCTAGCAAGGATGTGTCGCGTTTACATTCTTTTTAAGTTTAAGCGAGATATACATATCCCTCCTCAATGAATATTATATTTTATCATGAAACATAGAAATGAGATGCGATATCGAGTTTTAAGAAGCATTAGGACACTATTGCTTCGATACGTAGACATCTGCAAACGCTACTTCCTGGCAAGGAAGTGTCGCATTTACATTCATTTGAAGTGAATGCGAGGTATACACGACACTTCGAAATGAATATTATTCCTTATCACGAAACATAGAAATGAGATACGATATCCCGTTTTAAGAAGCATTAGAATTCTATTGCTTCGTTACGTAGACATCTGCCACCGTTATTTCCCAGCAAAGAAGTGTCGCATTTACATTCTTTTGAAGTGAATACGAGGTATACATAACACTTCACAATGAATATTATATCTTATCATGACACATAGAGATGTGATGCGATATCGCGTTTTAAGAAGCATTAGAGTCCTATTGCTTCTATACGTACACATCTGCAAACGCTATTTCCTAGCAAGGAAGTGTCGCATCTACATTCTTTTGAAGTTAATTCGAGGTATACATGACACTTCACATTGAATGTTATATCTTATCGTGAAACATAGAAATGAGATGCGACATCTCGTTTTAAGAAGCATTAGAACTCTACTGCTTCAATACGGAGACATCTGCAAACGCTATTTCCTGGCAAGGAAGTGTCGCATTTACATTCATTTGAAGTGAATACGAGGTATACATGACACTTCGCAATGAATATTATAACTTGCCAGGAAACATAGAAATGAGATGCGATATCGCGATTTAAGAAGCACTGGAACACTATTGCTTCGATACGTAGACATCTGCAAAAGCTATTTAATAGAAAGGAAGAGTCGCACTCACATTCTTTTGAAGTCAATGCGAGGTATACATAAATCTCCACAAAGAATATTATATCATGTCATGAAATATAGGAAAGAGATACGATATCACGTTAATAGAAGCATTAGAAAACTATTGCTTCGATACGGAGACATCTGCAAACGCTATTTCCGAGGAAGGAAGTGTCGTATTTACATTCTTTTGAAGTGAATACGAGGTGTACATAACACTCCACAATGAATGTTATATCTCATCATGATACATAGAAATGAGATGCAATATCGCGATTTAAAAAGCATTAGAAATCTATTGCTACGATACGTAGACATCTGCAAACGCTATTTCATATCAAGGAAGTGTTGCACTTACATTCCTTTGAAGTCAATACGAGGTATACATAACAGTCCACAATGAATATTATATCGTATCATGAAACATAGTAATGAGATGCGATATCGCGATTTAAGAAGCACTGGAACACTATTGCTTCGATACGTAGACGTCTGCAAACGCTATTTAATAGCAAGGAAGTGTCGCATTTACATTTATTCGAAGTGTATGCGAGGTGTACAAGACACTTCGCAATGAATATTGTATCTTATCATGAAACATACAAATGAGATGCGATATCGCGTTTTGAGAAGCATTAGAACTCTATTGCTACGATACGTAGATATCTGCAGACGCTATTTCCTAGCAAGGAAGTATCGCATTTACACTCCTTTGAAGTGAATACGAGGTATATATAACACTCCACAATGAATATTATATTTTATCGTGAAACATAGAAATGTGGATCGATTCGCGTTTTAAGAAGCATTAGAACACTATTGCTACGATACATTGACATCTGCAGACGCTAATTCCTAGCAAGGAAGTGTCGCATTTGCATTCTTTTGAAGTGAATACGAGGTATACATGACACTTCGCAATGAATATTATATCTCATCATGACACATAGAAATGAGATGCTACATCGCATTTTAAGAAGCTTTAGAACTCTATTGCTACGATAATTAGACATCTGCAAACTCTATTTCCCAGCAACGAAGTGTCGCATTTACATTCTTTTGAAGTGAATACGAGGTTTACATGATACTTCGCATTGAATATTATATCATCACGAAACATTGAAATGAGATGCGATATCGCGATTTAAGAAGCATTAGAACTCCATTGCTACGATACGTAGACATCTGCAAACACTAATACCTAGCAAGGAAGTGTCGCATTTACATTCTTTTGAAGTGAATACGAGGTTTACATGACACTTCGCAATGAATATTATATCCTTTCATGAAACATAGAAATGGGAATCGAAGTCTCGTTCTAAGAAGCATTAGTACCCTACTGTTTCTATATGTATACATCTGAAAACGTTATATCCTGACAAGGAAGTGTCATATTTACATTCTTTTGAAGTGAATATGAGGTATACATAACACTCCACAATGAATATTACATCTTATCATAAAGCATATAAATGAGAAGCGATTTCGCGTTTTAAGAAGCATTAGAACTCTATTGCTACGATACGTAGACATCTGCAAACGCTATTTCCTAGCAAGGAAGTGCCGCATGTACATTCTATTGAAAGGAATACGAGGTATACATGACACTTCGCAATGAATATTACATATTATCATGAAACATAGAAATGAGATGTGATATGAGGATTTAAGGCGCATTAGAAGTCTATTGGTTCGTTACGTAGACATCTGCAAACGCTACTTCCTAGCAAGGAAGTGTCGTATTTGCATTCTTTTGCAGAGAATACGAGGTATACATGACACTTCGCAATGAATATTATATCTTATCATGAAACATAGAAATCAGATGCGACATCTCGTTTTAAGAGGCATTAGAACTCTATTGCTTCGTAACGGAGACATCTGCAAACGCTATTTCCTGGCAATGAAGTGTCGCATTTACATTCTTTTGAAGTGAATACGAGGTGTACATGACACTTGGCAATGAATATTATCTCTTATCATGAAACATAGAAGTGAGGTGCGATATCACGTTCTAAGAAGCATTAGAACTTTATTGCTACGATACGTAGACATCTGCAAACGCTATTTCCTAGCAAGGAAGTGTCGCATACACATTCTTTTGAAGTGAATACGAGGTATAGATGACACTTTGCAATGAATATTATATCTTATCAAGAAACATAGAAATGAGATGCGATATCGCGTTTTGAGAAGCACTAGAACTCTAATGCCACGATACGTAGACATCTGCAAACGCTATTTCCTAGCAAGGGAGTGCCGCATTTACATTCATTTGAAGTGTAGACAAGGAATACATAACACATCGCAATGAAAATTATATCTTATCATGAAACATAGAGAAGAGATGCGATAACGCGTTTTAAGAAGCATTAGAACTCTATTGCTACAACACGTAGACATCTGCAAACTCTATTTCCTAGCAAGGAAGTGTTGCGTTTACATTCATTTGAAGTGTATGCCAGGTGTACATGACACTTCCTAATGAATGTTATATCTTATAATGAAACATAGAAATGAGATGCGGTATCGCGTTTTGGGAAGCTTTAGATCTCTATTGCTACGATACGTAGAAATCTGCAGACGCTATTTCCTAGCAAGGAAGTGTTGCATTTGCATTCATTTGAAGTGTATGCGAGGTATACAAGACACTTCGCAATGAATGTTATATCTTATCATGAAACATAGGAATGAGATGCGATAACTCGTTTTAAGTAGCATTATAACACGCTTGCTACGATACGTAGACATCTGCAAGCGCTATTTCCTAGCAAGGAACTGTCGCATTTACATTCATTTGAAGTGTATGCGAGGTATACATAACACTTCGCAATGAATATTATATCTTATCGTGAAACATAGATATGAGATGCGATCTCGCGATATAAGAAGCATTAGAACTCTATTGCTACGATACGTAGACATCTGCAAACGTTATTTCCTAGCAAGGAAGAGTCGCATTTACATTCATTTTAAGCGTATGCGAGGTATACATGACACTTCGCAATGAATATTATATGTTGTCATGAAACATAGAAATGAGATGCGATATGTCGATTTAAGAATCATTAGAATTCTATTGCTCCCATACGTAGACATCTGCAAACACTATTTCCTAGCAAGGAAGTGTCGCATTTGCATTCTTTTGAAGTGAATACGAGGTACACATGACACTTCGCAACTAATATTATATCTTATCACGAAACTTAGAAATGAGATGCGACATCTCGTTTTACGAAGCATTAGTACTGTATTGTTTCGATACGTAGACATCAGGAAACGCTACTTCCTAGCAAGGTAGTGTCGCATTTACATTCTCTTGAAATGAAAACGAGGTATACATGACACTCCGCAATGAATATTATATCTTATTATGAAACATAGAAATGAATTGCGATATCGCTTTTTATGAAGCATTAGAACTCTATTGCTACGATACGTAGACATATGCAAAAGCTATTTCCAAGCAAGGAAGTGTCGCATTTACATTCTTTTGAGGTGAATACGAAGTATACATGACACTCCGCAATGAATATTATATCTTATAATGAAACATGGAAATGAAATGCGATATCGCGTTTTAAGAAGCATTAGAACTCTGTTGCTCCGATATGTAGACTTCTGCCATCGCTATTTCCTAGCAAGGAAGTGTCGCGTTTACATTCATTCGAAATGTATGCGAGGTGTACAAGACACTTCGCATTGAATACTATATCTTATAATGAAACATAGAAATGAAATGCGATATCGCGTTTTAAGAAGCATTAGAACTCTGCTGCTTCCATATGTAGACTTCTGCCATCGCTACTTCCTAGCAAGGAAGTGTCGCATTTACATTCATTTGAAGTGTATGCGAGGTATTCAAGACACTTCGCAATGAATATTATATCTAATCATGAAACATAGAAATGAGTTGCGATGTCGCGTTCTAAGAAGTATTAGGACTCTAATGCTACGATATTTAGACAAGTGCAAACGCTATTTCCTAGCAAGGAAGTGTCGCATTTACATTCATTTGAAGTGTATGCGAGGTATACGTTACACTTCGCAATGAATATTATATCTTATCATGAAACATATAAATGAGATCCGATATCGCGATTTAAGATGCATTAGAACTCTATTGCTTCGGTACGTAGACATCTGCAAACGCTACTTCCTAGCAAGGAAGTGTCGCATTTACATTCTTTTGAAGTGAATACGAGGTATGCATAACACTGCACATTGAATACTATACCTTATCATGAAACATAGAAATGAGATGCGATATTGCGATTTAAAAAGGATTGGAACTCTATTACTACGATACGTAGACATCTGCAAAATCTATTTAATAGCAAGGATGTGTCGCATTTACATTCTTATGAATTGAATACAGGGTATACATGACACTACGCAATGAATATTATATCTTATCGTGAAACATAGAAATGAGATGCGGTATCGCGATTTAAGAAGCATTGGATCTCTATTGCTTCGATACGTAGACACCTGCAAACGCTAATTCCTGGGAAGGAAGTGCCGCATTTACATCGTTATCTCTTAGCAAGGAAGTGTCGCATTTACATTCTTCTGAAGTGAATACAAGGTATACATTACACTTCGCAATTAATATTATATCTTATCATGAAGCATAGAAATGAGATGCGATATGGCGTTTTCAGAAGCATTAGAACTCTATTGCTACGATACGTAGACATCTGCAGACACTATTTCCTAGTAAGGAAGTGTCGCATTTACATTCTTTTGAAGTGAATACGAGGTATACACAACACTCCACAATGAATATTATATCTTATCATGAAGCATAGAAATGAGAAACGGTTTGGCGTTTTTAGAAGCATTAGAACTCTATTGCTACGATACGTAGATACCTGCTGACGCTATTTCCTAGCAAGAAAGTGTCGCATTTACATTCTTTTGAAGTGAATGCAAGGTATACATAACACTCCACAATGAATATTATATCTCATCATGAAGTATAGAAATGAGGAGCGATTTCGCGTTTTAAGAAGCATTAGAACTCTATTGCTTCGATACGTAAACATCTGCAGACGCTATTACCTAGGAAGGAAGTGTCGCATTTACAAGCTGTTGAAGTGAATACGAGATATACATAACACTCCAGAATGAATATTATATCTTATCATGAAACATAGAAATGTGATGCGATATGGCGTTTTCAGAAGCATTAGAACTCTATTGCTTCGATACGTAGACATCTGCCAACGCTATTTCCTAGCAAGGAAGTGTAGCATTACATTCTTTTGAAGCGATTACGAGGTATGCATGACACTTCACAATGAATATTGTATCTTATCATGAAACGTAGAAATGAAATGGGATATCGCGTTTTGAGAAGCATTAGAACTCAATTGCTACGATACGTAGACATCTGCAAACGCTATTTCCTAGCAAGGAAGTGTCGTATTTACATCCTTTTGAAGTGAATACGGGGTATACATAACACTGCACAATGAATATTACATCTTATCATGAAACATAGAAATGGGATGCGATATGACGATTTAAGAAGCGTTAGAACTCTATTGCTTCGATACGGAGATATCTGCAAACGCCATTTCCAAGCAAGGAAGTGTCGCATTTTCATTTTTAGGAAGTGTAGACGAGATATACATAACACTCCGCAATTAATATTGTATCTTATCGTGAAACAAATAATTGAGGTTCGATTCGCTTTTTAAGAAGCATTAGAACATCATTGCTACGATACGTAGACATCTGCAGACGCTATTTCCTAGCAAGGAAGTGTCGCATTTACGTTCTTTTGAAGTGAATACGAGGTATACATAGCACTCCACAATGAATATTATATCTTATCATGAAACATAGAAATGTGGAGCGATTTCGCGTCTTAAGAAGCATTAGAAATCTATTGCTGCGATACGTAGACATCTGCAAACGCTACTTAATGGCAAGGAAGTGTCGCATTTACATTCTTTTGAAGTGAATACGAGGTATATACAACACTCCATAATGAACATTATATCTTATCATGAAACATAGAAATGAAATGCGACATCGCGTTTTAAGAAGCATTAGAACTCTATTGCTCCGATACGTATACATCTGCAAGTGCTATTTCCTAGTAAGAAAGTGTCGCATATACGTTCGTTTGAATTGAATACGAGGAACACAAGACAATTCGCAATGAATATTATATCCTGTCATGGAACATAGAGATGAGATGCGATATCCCGTTTTAAGAAACATTAGAACTCTATTGCTCCGATACGTAGACATCTGCAAGTGCTATTTCCTAGTAAGGAAGTGTCGCATTTACATTCATTTGAAGTGTATGCGAGGAACACATAACACTTCGTAATGAATATTATATCTTAACATGAAACATTGATTTGAGATGCGATATCGCGTTTTAAAAGGCACTAGAACACTCTTCCTTCGATACGTAGACATCTACAAACGCTATTTCCTAGCAAGGAAGTGACGCATTTACACTCATTTGAAGTGTATGCGAGGTATAAGTGACAATTCGCAATGAATATTTTATCTTATCATGAACATAGAAATGAGATGCGATATCGCGTTTTAAGAAGCATTAGAACTATATTGCTACGAAACGTAGACACCTGCAAACGCTATTTCCTAGCAAGGATGTGTCGCATTTACATTCTTTTGAAGTGAATACGAGGTATACATGACACTTCGCAATGAATAATATATCTTATCATGCGACATAGGAAAGAGATGCGATATCGCGCTTTAAGAAGCATTAGAACTCTATTGGTACGATTCGTAGACATCTGGAGGTGCCTTTTCCTAGCAAGGTAGTGTCGCATTTACATTCTTTTGAAGTGAATACGAGGTATACATAACACTTCGCAATGAATATTATATCTTATCATGACACATAGAGATGTGATGCTATATCGCGATTTAAGAAGCATTAGAATCCTATTGATTCTATACGTAGACACCTGCAAATGCTATTTCCTAGCAAGGATGTGTCCCATTTACATTCTTTTGAAGTGAATACGAGGTATACATAACACTTCGCAATGAATATTATATCTTATCATGACACATAGGGATGTGATGCGATATCGCGTTTTAAGAAGCATTAGAATCCTATTGCTTCTATACGTAGACATCTGCAAACGCTATTTCCTAGCAAGGAAGTGTCGCATATACATTCATTTGAAGCGTATGCGAGGTATACATGACACTCCATAATGAATATTATATCTTATCACGAATCATGGAAATGAGATGCGATATCGCGTTTTAAGAAGCATTAGAACTCTATTGCTTCGATACGTAGACATCTGCCAACGCTATTTCCTAGCAAGGAAGTGTAGCATTACATTCTTTTGAAGCGATTACGAGGTATGCATGACACTTCACAATGAATATTGTATCTTATCATGAAACGTAGAAATGAGATGCGATATCGCGTTTTAAGGAGCATTAGAACTCTATTGCTACGATACGCAGACATCTTCAAGCGCTTCTTCCTAGCAAAGAAGTGTCGCATTTACATTCATTTGAATTGAATGCGATGTATTCATGACACTTCGCAATGAATATTATATCTTATAATGAAACATAGAAATGAGATGCGATATAGCGTTTTCAGAAGCATTAGAACCTTATTGCTACGATAGGTACACATCTGCAAACGCTATTTCCTAGCAAGGAAGTGTCACATTTTCATTCATTTGAAGTGTATGCGAGGTATAAGTGACACTTCGCAATGAATATTATATCTTATCATCAAACATAGAAATGAGATACGATTTCGCGTTTTAAGAAGCGTTAGAAATCTATTGCTTCGATACGTAGACATCTGCAAACGCTATTTCCTAGGAAGGAAGTGTCGCATTTACATTCTTTTGATGTGAATACGAGTTATACATGACACTTCGCAATGAATATTATACCTTATCAGGAAACATAGAAATGAAATGCGATATCTCGATTTGAGAAGCATTAGATCTCTATTGCTTCGGTACGGAGACATCTGCAAACGCTATTTCCTAGCAAGGAAGTATCGCAATTACATTCTTTTTAAGTGAATACGAGGTATACATAACACTCCACAATGAATATTATATCTTATCATGAAACATAGAATTGAGATGCGTTATCGGGATTTAAAAAGCATAAAACTCTATTTCTTCGATACGTAGACAACTGCAAACGCTACTTCCTAGCAAGGAAGTCTCGCACTTTCATTCATTTGAAGTGTACACGAGGTATGCGTAACACTGCGCAATGAGTATCATATCTCATCATGAATCATAGAAATGGGATGCGATATCGCGTATCAAGAAACATTAGAACTCTATTGCTTCGTTCCGTAGACATCTGGAAACGCCATTTCCTAGCAAGGAAGTGTCGCATTTACATTCATTTGAAGTGTAGACGAGGAATACATAACACTTCGTAATGAATATCATATCTAATCATGAAACATACAAATGAGATGTGATATCGCGTATCAAGAAGCATTAGAACTCTATTGCTTCGTTCCGTAGACATCTGGAAACGCCATTTCCTAGCAAAGAAGTGTCGCATTTACATTCATTTGAAGTGTAGACGAGGAATACATAACACTTCGTAATGAATATCATATCTAATCATGAAACATACAAATGAGATGCGATAGCGCGTTTTAAGAAGCATCAGAACTCTATCGCTTCGATACGTTTACATCTGCAAACGCTATTTCCTAGCGAGGAAGTGTCGCATTTACATTCCTTTGAAGTGAATACGAGGTATAAATGACGCTTGCAATTAATATTATATCTTACCATGAAACATAGAAGTGAGATGCGATATCTTTTAAGAAGCATTAGAACTCTATTGCTTCGATACGTAGACATCTGCAAACACTATTTCCTAGCCAGGATGTGTCGCATTTAAATTCTATTGAAGAGAATACGAGGTATACATAACACTCCACAACGAATATTATATCTTATCATGAAACATAGAAATGAGATGCGATATCGCCTTTCTAGAAGCATTAGAAATCCATTGCTTCGATACGTAGACATCTGCAGGCGCAATTTCCTAGCAAGGAAGTTTCGCATTTACATTCCTTTGAAGTGAATACGAGGTATTCATAACACTCCACAATGAATATTATATGTTATCATGAAACATAGAAATGAGGATCGATTTTGCGTTTTAAGCAGCATTAGAATTCCTATGCTACGATTCGTAGACATCTGCAAACGCTATTTCCTAGCAAGAAAGTTTCGCATTTACATTCCTTTGAAGTGAATACGAGATATACATAACACTTCGCAATGAATATTATATCTTATCGTGGAACATCAAAATGAGATGCGATATCACGATTCAAGAAGCATTAGAATTATATTACTTCGATACGTACACATCTGGAGACGCTATTTCCTAGCAAGGGAGTGTCGCATTTACATTCTTTTGAAGTGAGTACGTGGTATACATGACACTCCACAATGAATATTATATCTTATCACGAAACATAGAAATGAGATGCGATATTGCGTTTTGAGAAGCATTAGAACTCTAGTGCTTCGATACGTAGATATCTGCAAACGATACTTCCTAGCAAGGAAGTGTCGCATTTACATTCTTCTGAAGTGAATACGTGGTATACATGGCACTCCACAATGTATATTATATCTTATCATGAAACATAGAAATGAGATGCGTTATGACGACTTAAGAAGCATTAGGACCCAACTGCTTCGATACGTAGACATTAGCAAACGCTATTTCCTAGCAAGGAAGAGTCACATTTACATTCATTTGAAGTGAATACGAGATATACAAGACACTTCCAATTAATATTATATGTTATCATGAAACATAGAAATGAGATGCGATATCGCGATTTAAGAAGCAATAGAAATCTATTGCTTCGATACGTAGACATCTGCAGACGCTATTTCCTAGCAAGGAAGTGTCGCATTTACATCCTCTTTAAGTGTATGCGAGGTATACATATCACTTCGCAATGAATATTATATCTTATCATGATACATAGAAATGATATGCGACCGGGCGTTTTAGGAAAAATTAGAACTTTATTGCTTCTATACGCAGACATTTGGAAACGCTATTTCCTAGAAAGGAAGTGTCACATTTAGATTCATTTGAAGCGTAGACGAGGAATTCATAACACTTCGCAATGAGTATTATACCATATCATGGTACATAAAAATGAGATGCGATATCCCGTTATAAGAAGCATTAGAACTCTCTTGCTTCGATACATAGACATCTGCAAACGCTACTTCCTAGCAAGGAAGTGTCGCATTTACATTCTTCTGAAGTGTATGAAGGTACACATGACACTTCGCAATGAATATCATATCTTATAATGAAACATAGAAATGTGATGCGATATGACGATTTAAGGAGCATTATATATGTATATATTGCTTGCTAATAATACATTATATATGTATTATATTGCTCCTGTACGTAGACATCTGCAAACGCTAATTCCTAGCAAGGAAATGTCGCATTTTCAATCTTTAGAAGTGAATACGAGGTATACATAACGCTCCAGAATGGGTATTATATCTTATCACGAAACATAGAAATGAGATGCGATATGACGATATAAGAAGCATTAGAAATCTATTGCTTCGATACGTAGACGTCTGCAAACGCTACTTCCTAGCAAGGAAGTGTCGCATTTACATTCTTTTGAAGTGTATGCGGGGTACACATGACACTTCGCAATGAATACTATATCTTGTCATGAGATATAGAAGTGACATGCGATATCGAGATTTAAGAAGCATTAGAAACCTATTGCTACGATACGTAGACTTCTGCAAACGCTATTTCCTAGGAAGGAAGTGTCGCATTTACATTCTTTTGAAGTGAATACGAGGTATAAATATCACTTCACAATGAATATTATATGTTATCACCAAGCATAGATATGAGATGCGTTATGGCGATTTAAGAAGCATTAGAACTCTATTGCTTCGATACGTAGACATCTGCCAACGCTATTTCCTAGCAAGGAAGTGTCGCATTTACATTTATTTGAAGTGTATGCGAGGTATACAAGACATTTCGCAATGAATATAACATCTTACCATGAAACATAGAAATGAGATGCAATATCCCGTTCTGAGAAGCATTGGAACTCTAATGCTACGATACGTAGATATCTGCAAACGCTATTTCCTAGCATGGAAGTGTCGCATTTACCTACTTGTGATGTGATACGAGGTATGCATAACACTGCACAATGAATGTTATATCTTATCATGAAGCATAGATATGAGATGCGATATTGCGTTTTGAGAAGCATTAGAACTCTATTGCTTCGAAACGTAGATATCTGCAAACGCTATTTCCTAGCTGGGAAGTGTCGCATTTACATTCATTTGATGTGTAGACTAGAAATACATAACGCTGCATAATGAATATTATATCTTATCACGAAACATAGGAATGAGATGCGATATCTCTTTTTAAGAATCATTAGAACCCTATTGCTTCGATACGTAGACATCTGCAAACGCTATTTCATAGCAAGGGAGTGTTGCATTTACATTCATATTAAGTGTATGCGAGGTATACATGACACTTCGAAATGAATATTACATCTTATCATGAAACATAGAAATAAGTTGCGATATCGCGTTTTGAGAAGCATTAGATCTCTATTGCATCGATACGCAGACATTTGCAAACGCTACTTCCTAGCAAGGAAGTGTCGCATTTACATTCTTTTGAAGTGAATACGAGGTATAAATAACACTTCACAATGAATATTATATCTTATCATGAGACATAGAAATGAGATGCGATTTCGCGTTTTAAGAAGTATTAGAAATCTATTGCTTCGATACGTAGACATCTGCAAACGCTATTTCCTAGCAAGGATTTGTCGCATTTACACTCATTTGAAGTGTATGCGATGTATACATGACACTCCACAATAAATATTATATCTCATCATGAAACATAGAAATGAGGGGCGATATCGCGTTTTAGGAATTATTAGAAGCCTACCTCTACAATACGTAGATATCTGCAAACGCTATATCCTAGCAGGGAAGTGTCGCATTTACATTCTTTTGAAGTGAATACGAGGTATACATGACACTCCACAATCAATATTATATCTTATCATGAAACATAGAGATGAGATGCAATATCGCGTTTTAAGAAGAATTAGAACTCTATTGCTACGATACATAGACATCTGCAAACGCTATTTCCTAGCAGGGAAGTGACGCATTATCATTCTTTTGAAGTGAATACGAGGTATACATAGCACTGCACAATGAATATTATATCTTATTATGAAACATAGAAATTAGATGCGATATCGCGATTTAAGAAGCATTAGAACCCTAATGCTATGATACGTAGACATCTGCAATCGCTATTTCCTAGCAAGGAAGTGTCGCATTTACATTCTCTTGAAAGGAATACGAGGTATACATGACACTACGTAATGAAAATTATATCTAATCATGAGACATAGAAAGGAGATGCGATATCGCGAATTAAGAAGCATTAGAACTCTATTGCTTCGATACGTAGAAATCTGCAGTCGCTATTGCCTAGTAAGGAAGTGTCGCATTAACATTCATTTGAAGTTTATACGAGGTATACTTAACACTTCGCGGTGAATATTATATCTTATCATGAATGCAGAAATGAGATGCGATATCGCGGTTTAAGAAGCATTAGAACTCTATTGCTTCGATGCGTAGACATCTGGAAACGCTATTTCCTAACAGGGAAGTATCGCATTTACATTCAATTGAAATGAATACGAGGTATACGTGACACTGCACAATGTATATTATATCTTATCATGAAACATAGAAATGGGTTGCGACATCTCGTTTGAAGAAGCATTAGAAATATATTGCTTCGATACGTAGACATCTGCAAACCCTATTTCCTAGCAAGGAAATGTCGCATTTACATTCCTTTGATGTGTATCCGAGGTATACATGACACTTCGCAATGAATATTATATTTCATCATGAAACATAGAAATGAGATGCAATATCGCGTTTTGTGAAGGATTAGAAATCTATTGCTACGATACGTAGACATCTGCAAACGCTATTTCATATCAAGGAAGTGCTGCACTTACACTCTTTTGAAGTGCTTACGAGGTATACATAACACTGCACAATGAATATTATATCTTATCATGAAACACAGAAATGAGATGCGATATCGCGATATAAGAAGCATTACAACTCTATTGCTTCGATACGTAGACATCTGCAAACGCAACTTCCTAGCTAGGAAGTGTCGTATTTACTTCCAATTGAAGTGAATACGAGGTATACACGCCACTTCGCAATGAATATTATATCTTATCATGAGACATAGAAATGAGATGCGATATCTCGTTTTAAGAAGCATTAGAACGCTATTGCGTCGATACGTAGACAACTGCAGACGCTATTTCATAGCAAGGAAGTGTCCCATTTACATTAATTTTAAGTGTATCCGAGGTATACATGACACATCGCAATGAATATTATATCTTATCAGGAAACATAGAAATGAGATGGGATCTCGCGTTTTAAGATGGGTTAGAACCCTATTGCTACGATACGTAGACATCTGCAAACGCTATTTCCTAGCAAGAAAGTGTCGCATTTACATTCTTTTGAAGTGAATCCGAGGTATACATAACACTACTATTGTTTCGATACGTAGACATCTGCAAACACTATTTAATAGCAAGGAAGTGTCTCATTTTCATTCTTTTGAAGCCAATACGAGGTATACATAGCACTGCCCAATGAATATTATACCTTATCACGAAAATAGTAATGAGATGCGATATCGCGATTTAAAAAGCATTAAAACTCTATTGCTACGATACGTAGACATCTGCAAACGCTAATTCCTGGCAAGGAAGTGTCACATTTACATTCATTTGATGTGTATCCGAGGTATACATGAAACTTCGCAATGAATATTACATCTCATCATGAAACCTACAAAAGAGATGCGATATCGCGTTTTGAGAAGGATTAGATATCTATTGTTTCGATACATATATATCTGCAAACACTACTTCCTATCAAGGAAGTGTCGCATTTACATTCTTTTGAAGTGATTACGAGGTAAGCATGAGACTTCGCAATGAATATTATATCTTATCATGAAATATAGAAATGTGTTGCTATATCTCGTTTTAAGAAGAATTAGAAACCTATTGCTTCGATACGTAGACATCTGCAGACGTTATTTCCTAGCACGGTAGTGTCGCATCTACATTCTTTTGAGGTAAATACAAGGTATATATGACACTTCGCAATGAATATTATATCTTGTCATGAAACATAGAAATGAGAAGCGAAGTCTCGTTCTAAGAAGCATCAGTACCCTATTGTTTCTATACGTAGACATGTGGAAACGCAATTTCCTAGCAAGGAAGTGTCGCATTTACATTCTCTTGAAGTGAATACGAGGTTTACATAACACTCTACAATGGATATTATATCTTATCTCGAAATATAGGAATGAGATGCGATATCGCGATATAAGAAGCATTGGAACTCTAATGCTACGATACGTAGACATCTGCCAACGCTATTTCCTAGCAAGGAAGTGTCGCATTTACATTCATTTGAAGTGTATGCGAGGTACACATGACACTTCGCAATGAATACTATATCTTGTCATGAGACATAGAAGTGACATGCGATATCGAGATTTAAGATGCATTAGAACCCTATTGCTACGATACCTAGACTTCTGCAAACGCTATTTCCTAGCAAGGAAGTGTCGCATTTACGTTCTTTTGAAGTGAATACGAGGTATAAATAACACTTCACAATGAATATTATATGTTATCATCAAACATAGAAATGAGATGCGTTATGGCGATTTAAGAAGCATTAGAACTCCATTGCTTCGATACGTAGACATCTGCCAGCGCTATTTCCTAGCAAGGAAGTGTCGCATTTACATTCATTTGAAGTGTATGCGAGGTATACAAGACATTTCGCAATGAATATAACATCTTACCATGAAACATAGAAATGAGATGCAATATCCCGTTTTGAGAAGCATTAGAACTCTAATGCTACGATTCGTAGGCATCTGCAAAGGCTTTGTCCTAGCAAGGAAGTGTCGCATTTACATTCTTTTGAAGTGAATGCGAAGTATACATAACAATCCACAATGAATATTATATCTTATCACGAGACATAGGAATGAGGTACGATATCGTGTTTTAAGATGCATTAGATCTCTATTGCTTCGATACGTAGACATCTGCCAACGCTATTTCCCATCAAGGAAGTGTCGCATTTACACTCTCTTGAAAGGAATACGAGGTATACATGACACTTCGTAATGAATATTATATCTTATCATGAAGCATAGAAATGAGATGCGATATCGCGTTTTGAGAAGTATAAGAACTCTAATGCTACGATACCTAGACATCTGCAAACGCTATTTCCTAGCAGGGAAGTGCCGCATTTACATTCATCTGAAGTGTAGACGATATAAACATAACACTGCACAATGAATATTATATCTCATCATGAAACATAGAAATGAGATGCGATATCGCGATTTAAGAAGCATTGGAACTCTATTGCTTCGATACATAGACATGTGCAAACGCTACTTCCTAGCAAGGAAGTATCGTATTTACATTCTTTCAATGCCAATTCAAGGAATACATGGCACTTCGCAATGAATATTATATCCTATCATAAAACATTGAAATGAGATGCGATATCGCTATTTAAGAAGCAGTAGATCTCTACTGCTTCGATACGTAGACATCTGACAACGCTATTTCCTAGCAAGGAAGTGTCGCATTTACATTCTTGTGAAAGGAATACGAGGTATACATGACACTTCGCAACGAATATTATATCTTATCATGAAACATAGAAATGAGATGCGATATGGCGATTTATGAAGCATTAGAACTCTACTGCTTCGATACATAGATATCTGCCGACGCTATTTCCTAGCAAGGAAGTGTCGCATTTACATTCATTTGAAGTGTATGCGTGGTATACAATACACTTCGCTATGAATATTATATCTTATCATGAAATATATATATGGGATGCGATATCGCGTTTTGAGAAGTATTAGAACTCTAATGCTACGATACGTAGACATCTGCAAACGCTAGTTCCTAGCATTGAAGCGTCGCATTTACATTCATTTGAAGTGTATGCGAGGTATACATGACACTTCGCAATGAATATTATATGTTATCATGAAACATAGAAATGAGATGCAATATTTCGTTTTAAGATGCATTAGAACTCTATTGCTACGATACGTACACATCTGCAAACGCTATTTCCTAGCCAGGAAGTGTCGCATTTACATTCTTTTGAATTGAATACGAGGTATACTTGACACTTCACAATGAATATTATATATTATCATGAAACATAGTAGTGAGATGCGATATCGCGTTTTAAGAAGCATTACAAATCCATTGCTTCGATACGTAGACATCTGCAAACGCTATTTCCTAGCAAGGAAGTGTCGCATTTACATCCATTTAAAGTGTACGCGAGGTATACATAACTCTTCGCAATGAATTTTATATCTTATCATGAAACATAGGAATGAGATTCGACACCTCGTTTTAAGAAGCATTAGAACTATATTGCTACGATACGGAGACATTTGCAATCGCTATTTCCTAGCAAGGAAGTGTCGCATTTAGATTCTTTTGAAGTGAATCCAAGGTATACATGACACTTCGCAATGAATATTATATCTTATCATGAAACATAGAAATCAGATGCGATATGGAGTTTTAAGAAGCATTAGAACAATATTGCTACGATACGTAGACATCTGCAAACGCTATTTCCTAGCAAGGAAGTGTCGCATTTACATTCTTTTGAAGGGAATGCGAGGTATGCATAGCACTCCACAATGAATATTACATCTTATAACGAAACATAGAAATGGGAATCGATATCTCTTTTTAAGAAGCTTTAGAACTCTGTTGCTTCGATAGGTAGACATCTGCCATCGCTATTTCCTAGTAACGAAGTGTCGCATCTACATTCTTACGAAGTGTAGGCGAGGTATACATAATACTCCGCAATGAATATTATATCTTATCATGATTCATAGAAATGAGATGCGATATCGCGTTCTATGAGGGATTAGAACTCTCATGCTACGATACGTAGACATCTGCAAACGCAATTTCCAAGCAAGGAAGTGTCGCATTTACATTCACTTGAAGCGTAGACGAGATATACATAACACTGCACAGTGAATATTACATCTTATCATGGAACGTAGAAGTGAGGTGCGATATCGCGATTTAAGAAGCATTAGAACTCTATTGCTTCGATACGTAGGTATTTGCAAACGCTATTTCCCAGCAAGGAAGTGTCGCATTTACATACATTTGAAGTGTAGGCGAGGAATACATAACACTTCGCAATGTATATTATATCTTATCTTGAAACATAGAAGTGAGATGCGATATCGCGATTTAAGGAGAATTAGAACTCTATTGCTATGATACGTAGACATCTGGAAACTCTATTTCCTAGCAAGGAGGAGTCGCAATTACATACTTTTGATGTGAATACGAGGGATACATAACACTTCGCAATGAATATTATATCCTATCATGAAACATAGAAGTGAGATGCGACATCCCGTTTTAAGAAGCATTAGAACTGTATTGCTACGATACGTAGACATCTGCAAACGCTATTTCCAAGCAAGGAAGTGTCGCATTTACATTCACTTGAAGCGTAGACGAGATATACATAACACTGCACAGTGAATATTACATCTTATCATGGAACGTAGAAGTGAGGTGCGATATCGCGATTTAAGAAGCATTAGAACTCTATTGCTTCGATACGTAGGTATTCGCAAACGCTACTTCCTAGGAAGGAACTGCCGCATTTACATTCATTTGAAGTCTATACGAGGTATAAGTGACGCTTCGCAATGCACATTATATCTTATCATGATACATAGTAATGAGATGCGATATCATGTTTTAAGAAGCATGAGAACTCAATTGCTACGACACGTAGACATCTGCAAACGCTATTTCCTAGCAAGGAAATGTCGCGTTTACATTCTTTTTAAGTGTATGCGAGGTATACATGACACTCCACAATGAATATTATATCTTATCATGAAACATAGAAATGAAATGCGATATGATGATTTAAGTAGCATTAGAACTCTATTGCTTCGATACGTGGACATCTGCAAACGCTATTTCCAAAGAAGGAAGTGTCGCATTTACATTCTTTTGGAGTGAATACGAAGTATACACGACACTACGCAATGAATATTATATCTTAATCTAAAACATAGAAATGAGATGCGATATCTCGTTGAAAGAAGCATTCGTACTCTATTGCTTCGATACGTAGACATCTGGAAACGCTATGTCCTAGCAATGAAGTGTCGCATTTACATTCATTTGAAGTTTATGCGAGGTATAAGTGACACTTCGCAATGAATATATCTTATCATAAAACTTATTAATGAGATGCGATATCATGTTTTAAGAAGCATTAGAACTCTGTTGCTTCGATACGTAGACATCTGCCATCGCTATTTCCTAGCAGGGAAGTGCCGCATTTACATTCATTTGAAGTGTAGACGATATAAACATAACACTGCACAATGAATATTATATCTCATCATGAAACATAGAAATGAGATGCGATATCGCGATTTAAGAAGCATTGGAACTCCATTGCTTCGATACATAGACATGTGCAAACGCTACTTCCTAGCAAGGAAGTATCGTATTTACATTCTTTCAATGCCAATTCAAGGAATACACGGCACTTCGCAATGAATATTATATCCTATCATAAAACATTGAAATGAGATGCGATATCGCTATTTAAGAAGCAGTAGATCTCTACTGCTTCGATACGTAGACATCTGACAACGCTATTTCCTAGCAAGGAAGTGTCGCATTTACATTCTTGTGAAAGGAATACGAGGTATACATGACACTTCGCAACGAATATTATATCTTATCATGAAACATAGAAATGAGATGCGATATGGCGATTTATGAAGCATTAGAACTCTACTGCTTCGATACATAGATATCTGCCGACGCTATTTCCTAGCAAGGAAGTGTCGCATTTACATTCATTTGAAGTGTATGCGTGGTATACAATACACTTCGCTATGAATATTATATCTTATCATGAAATATATATATGGGATGCGATATCGCGTTTTGAGAAGTATTAGAACTCTAATGCTACGATACGTAGACATCTGCAAACGCTAGTTCCTAGCATTGAAGCGTCGCATTTACATTCATTTGAAGTGTATGCGAGGTATACATGACACTTCGCAATGAATATTATATGTTATCATGAAACATAGAAATGAGATGCAATATTTCGTTTTAAGATGCATTAGAACTCTATTGCTACGATACGTACACATCTGCAAACGCTATTTCCTAGCCAGGAAGTGTCGCATTTACATTCTTTTGAATTGAATACGAGGTATACTTGACACTTCACAATGAATATTATATATTATCATGAAACATAGTAGTGAGATGCGATATCGCGTTTTAAGAAGCATTACAAATCCATTGCTTCGATACGTAGACATCTGCAAACGCTATTTCCTAGCAAGGAAGTGTCGCATTTACATCCATTTAAAGTGTACGCGAGGTATACGTAACTCTTCGCAATGAATTTTATATCTTATCATGAAACATAGGAATGAGATTCGACACCTCGTTTTAAGAAGCATTAGAACTATATTGCTACGATACGGAGACATTTGCAATCGCTATTTCCTAGCAAGGAAGTGTCGCATTTAGATTCTTTTGAAGTGAATCCAAGGTATACATGACACTTCGCAATGAATATTATATCTTATCATGAAACATAGAAATCAGATGCGATATGGAGTTTTAAGAAGCATTAGAACAATATTGCTACGATACGTAGACATCTGCAAACGCTATTTCCTAGCAAGGAAGTGTCGCATTTACATTCTTTTGAAGGGAATGCGAGGTATGCATAGCACTCCACAATGAATATTACATCTTATAACGAAACATAGAAATGGGAATCGATATCTCTTTTTAAGAAGCTTTAGAACTCTGTTGCTTCGATAGGTAGACATCTGCCATCGCTATTTCCTAGTAACGAAGTGTCGCATCTACATTCTTACGAAGTGTAGGCGAGGTATACATAATACTCCGCAATGAATATTATATCTTATCATGATTCATAGAAATGAGATGCGATATCGCGTTCTATGAGGGATTAGAACTCTCATGCTACGATACGTAGACATCTGCAAACGCAATTTCCAAGCAAGGAAGTGTCGCATTTACATTCACTTGAAGCGTAGACGAGATATACATAACAGTGCACAGTGAATATTACATCTTATCATGGAACGTAGAAGTGAGGTGCGATATCGCGATTTAAGAAGCATTAGAACTCTATTGCTTCGATACGTAGGTATTTGCAAACGCTATTTCCCAGCAAGGAAGTGTCGCATTTACATACATTTGAAGTGTAGGCGAGGAATACATAACACTTCGCAATGTATATTATATCTTATCTTGAAACATAGAAGTGAGATGCGATATCGCGATTTAAGGAGAATTAGAACTCTATTGCTATGATACGTAGACATCTGGAAACTCTATTTCCTAGCAAGGAGGAGTCGCAATTACATACTTTTGATGTGAATACGAGGGATACATAACACTTCGCAATGAATATTATATCCTATCATGAAACATAGAAGTGAGATGCGACATCCCGTTTTAAGAAGCATTAGAACTGTATTGCTACGATACGTAGACATCTGCAAACGCTATTTCCAAGCAAGGAAGTGTCGCATTTACATTCACTTGAAGCGTAGACGAGATATACATAACACTGCACAGTGAATATTACATCTTATCATGGAACGTAGAAGTGAGGTGCGATATCGCGATTTAAGAAGCATTAGAACTCTATTGCTTCGATACGTAGGTATTCGCAAACGCTACTTCCTAGCAAGGAACTGCCGCATTTACATTCATTTGAAGTCTATACGAGGTATAAGTGACGCTTCGCAATGCACATTATATCTTATCATGATACATAGTAATGAGATGCGATATCATGTTTTAAGAAGCATGAGAACTCAATTGCTACGACACGTAGACATCTGCAAACGCTATTTCCTAGCAAGGAAATGTCGCGTTTACATTCTTTTTAAGTGTATGCGAGGTATACATGACACTCCACAATGAATATTATATCTTATCATGAAACATAGAAATGAAATGCGATATGATGATTTAAGTAGCATTAGAACTCTATTGCTTCGATACGTGGACATCTGCAAACGCTATTTCCAAAGAAGGAAGTGTCGCATTTACATTCTTTTGGAGTGAATACGAAGTATACACGACACTACGCAATGAATATTATATCTTAATCTAAAACATAGAAATGAGATGCGATATCTCGTTGAAAGAAGCATTCGTACTCTATTGCTTCGATACGTAGACATCTGGAAACGCTATGTCCTAGCAATGAAGTGTCGCATTTACATTCATTTGAAGTTTATGCGAGGTATAAGTGACACTTCGCAATGAATATATCTTATCATAAAACTTATTAATGAGATGCGATATCATGTTTTAAGAAGCATTAGAACTCTGTTGCTTCGATACGTAGACATCTGCCATCGCTATTTCCTAGCAGGGAAGTGCCGCATTTACATTCATTTGAAGTGTAGACGATATAAACATAACACTGCACAATGAATATTATATCTCATCATGAAACATAGAAATGAGATGCGATATCGCGATTTAAGAAGCATTGGAACTCCATTGCTTCGATACATAGACATGTGCAAACGCTACTTCCTAGCAAGGAAGTATCGTATTTACATTCTTTCAATGCCAATTCAAGGAATACACGGCACTTCGCAATGAATATTATATCCTATCATAAAACATTGAAATGAGATGCGATATCGCTATTTAAGAAGCAGTAGATCTCTACTGCTTCGATACGTAGACATCTGACAACGCTATTTCCTAGCAAGGAAGTGTCGCATTTACATTCTTGTGAAAGGAATACGAGGTATACATGACACTTCGCAACGAATATTATATCTTATCATGAAACATAGAAATGAGATGCGATATGGCGATTTATGAAGCATTAGAACTCTACTGCTTCGATACATAGATATCTGCCGACGCTATTTCCTAGCAAGGAAGTGTCGCATTTACATTCATTTGAAGTGTATGCGTGGTATACAATACACTTCGCTATGAATATTATATCTTATCATGAAATATATATATGGGATGCGATATCGCGTTTTGAGAAGTATTAGAACTCTAATGCTACGATACGTAGACATCTGCAAACGCTAGTTCCTAGCATTGAAGCGTCGCATTTACATTCATTTGAAGTGTATGCGAGGTATACATGACACTTCGCAATGAATATTATATGTTATCATGAAACATAGAAATGAGATGCAATATTTCGTTTTAAGATGCATTAGAACTCTATTGCTACGATACGTACACATCTGCAAACGCTATTTCCTAGCCAGGAAGTGTCGCATTTACATTCTTTTGAATTGAATACGAGGTATACTTGACACTTCACAATGAATATTATATATTATCATGAAACATAGTAGTGAGATGCGATATCGCGTTTTAAGAAGCATTACAAATCCATTGCTTCGATACGTAGACATCTGCAAACGCTATTTCCTAGCAAGGAAGTGTCGCATTTACATCCATTTAAAGTGTACGCGAGGTATACGTAACTCTTCGCAATGAATTTTATATCTTATCATGAAACATAGGAATGAGATTCGACACCTCGTTTTAAGAAGCATTAGAACTATATTGCTACGATACGGAGACATTTGCAATCGCTATTTCCTAGCAAGGAAGTGTCGCATTTAGATTCTTTTGAAGTGAATCCAAGGTATACATGACACTTCGCAATGAATATTATATCTTATCATGAAACATAGAAATCAGATGCGATATGGAGTTTTAAGAAGCATTAGAACAATATTGCTACGATACGTAGACATCTGCAAACGCTATTTCCTAGCAAGGAAGTGTCGCATTTACATTCTTTTGAAGGGAATGCGAGGTATGCATAGCACTCCACAATGAATATTACATCTTATAACGAAACATAGAAATGGGAATCGATATCTCTTTTTAAGAAGCTTTAGAACTCTGTTGCTTCGATAGGTAGACATCTGCCATCGCTATTTCCTAGTAACGAAGTGTCGCATCTACATTCTTACGAAGTGTAGGCGAGGTATACATAATACTCCGCAATGAATATTATATCTTATCATGATTCATAGAAATGAGATGCGATATCGCGTTCTATGAGGGATTAGAACTCTCATGCTACGATACGTAGACATCTGCAAACGCAATTTCCAAGCAAGGAAGTGTCGCATTTACATTCACTTGAAGCGTAGACGAGATATACATAACAGTGCACAGTGAATATTACATCTTATCATGGAACGTAGAAGTGAGGTGCGATATCGCGATTTAAGAAGCATTAGAACTCTATTGCTTCGATACGTAGGTATTTGCAAACGCTATTTCCCAGCAAGGAAGTGTCGCATTTACATACATTTGAAGTGTAGGCGAGGAATACATAACACTTCGCAATGTATATTATATCTTATCTTGAAACATAGAAGTGAGATGCGATATCGCGATTTAAGGAGAATTAGAACTCTATTGCTATGATACGTAGACATCTGGAAACTCTATTTCCTAGCAAGGAGGAGTCGCAATTACATACTTTTGATGTGAATACGAGGGATACATAACACTTCGCAATGAATATTATATCCTATCATGAAACATAGAAGTGAGATGCGACATCCCGTTTTAAGAAGCATTAGAACTGTATTGCTACGATACGTAGACATCTGCAAACGCTATTTCCAAGCAAGGAAGTGTCGCATTTACATTCACTTGAAGCGTAGACGAGATATACATAACACTGCACAGTGAATATTACATCTTATCATGGAACGTAGAAGTGAGGTGCGATATCGCGATTTAAGAAGCATTAGAACTCTATTGCTTCGATACGTAGGTATTTGCAAACGCTACTTCCTAGCAAGGAACTGCCGCATTTACATTCATTTGAAGTCTATACGAGGTATAAGTGACGCTTCGCAATGCACATTATATCTTATCATGATACATAGTAATGAGATGCGATATCATGTTTTAAGAAGCATGAGAACTCAATTGCTACGACACGTAGACATCTGCAAACGCTATTTCCTAGCAAGGAAATGTCGCGTTTACATTCTTTTTAAGTGTATGCGAGGTATACATGACACTCCACAATGAATATTATATCTTATCATGAAACATAGAAATGAAATGCGATATGATGATTTAAGTAGCATTAGAACTCTATTGCTTCGATACGTGGACATCTGCAAACGCTATTTCCAAAGAAGGAAGTGTCGCATTTACATTCTTTTGGAGTGAATACGAAGTATACACGACACTACGCAATGAATATTATATCTTAATCTAAAACATAGAAATGAGATGCGATATCTCGATGAAAGAAGCATTAGTACTCTATTGCTTCGATACGTAGACATCTGGAAACGCTATGTCCTAGCAATGAAGTGTCGCATTTACATTCATTTGAAGTTTATGCGAGGTATAAGTGACACTTCGCAATGAATATTATATCTTATCATAAAACTTATTAATGAGATGCGATATCACGTTTTAAGAAGCATTAGAACTCTGTTGCTTCGAGACGTAGACATCTGCCATCGCTATTTCCTAGCAAGGAAGTGTCGCATTTACATTAATTTGAAGTGTAAGCGAGGTATACAAGAAACTTCGCAATGAATATTACATTTTATCATGATTCATAGAAATGAGATGCGATATCGCGTTTTGAGAAGCATTAGAACACAATTGCGACGATACGTAGACATTTGCAAACGCTATTTCCTAGCAAGGAAGTGTCGTAATTACATTCTTTTGAAGTGAATACGGGGTATACATAACACTGCACAATGAATATTACATCTTATCATGAAACATAGAAATGAGATGCGATATGGCGATTTAAGAATCATTAGAAATCTATTGCTTCGATACGTAGACATCTGCAAACGCTATTTCCAAGCAAGGAAGTGTCGCATGTACATTCTCTTGAAGAGAATCCGAAGTATGCATGACACTCCGCAATGAATATTGTATCTAACCATAAAACATAGAAATGACATGCGATATCTCGTTTTAAGAAGCATTAGAATTCTATTGCTACGATACGTAGAAATCTGCAAACGCTATTTCTTAGCAAGGAAGTGTCGCATTTACATTCTCTTGAAGTGTATACGAGGTATACATAACACTGCACAATGAATATTATATCTTACCATGAAACATGGAAATGAGATGCGATATCGCGATTTAAGCAGCATTAGAACTCTAATGCTAGGAAACGTAGACATCTGCTGACGCTACTTCCTAGCAAGGAAGTGTCGCATTTACATTCATTTGAAGTGTATGCGAGGTATACAAGACACTTCGCAATGAATATTATATCTTATCATGAAACATAGAAAGGAGATGCGATATCGCGATTTTAGAAGCATTAGAACTCTAATGCTACGATACGCAGTCATCTGCAAACGCTATATCCTAGCAAGGAAGTGCCGCATTTACATTCATTTGAAGTGTAGACGTGGAATACATAACACTTCGTAATGAATATTATACCTTATCATGCAACATAGAAATGAGTGGCGATATCGCGTTTTAAGAAGCATTGGAACTCTATTGCTTCGATACGTAGACATCTGGTAACGTAATTTTCTAGAAAGAAGTGTCGCATTTACATTCATTTGAAGTGTGTGCCAGTTATATATGACACTCCGTGATGGATATTATATCTTATCATGACACATAGATATGAGATGCGATATCGCGTTTCAAGAAGCTTTAGAACTCTATTGCTTCGATACGCAGACATCTGCAATCGCTATTTCCTAGCAAGGATTTGTCGCATTTACATTCTTTTGAAGTGAATACGAGGTATGCATGTCACTTCGCAATGAATATTATATCTTATCATGAAACACAGAAATGAGATGCTATATCGCGATTTAAGAAGCATTAGAACTCTAATGCTACGATACGTAGACATGTGCAAACGTTATTTCCTAGCAAGGGAGTGTCGCATTTACATTCATTTGAAGTATATGCGAGATGTACATGACACTTCGCAATGATTATTATTGATTATCATGAAACATAGAATTGAGATGCGATATCGCTATTTAAGAAGCAGTAGATCTCTACTGCTTCGATACGTAGACATGTGCAAACGCTATTTCCTAGCAAGGGAGTGCCGCAATTACGTTCGTTTGAAGTGAATACGAGGTGCACATGACACTTCGCAATGAATATTATATCTTATCATGAAACATAGATATGAGATGCGATATCACGTTTGAAGAAGCGTTAGAAGTCTACTGCTACAATACGTAGACATCTGAAAACGCTATTTCCTAGGAAGGAAGTGTCGCATTTACATTCATTTGAAGTGTCTGCGAGGTATAAGTGACACTTCGCATTGAATATTATATCTTATCATGAAACATAGAAATGGGATGCGATATCGCGTTTTAAGAAGCGTTAGAACTCTATTGCTACGATATGTAGACATCTGCAAACGCTATTTCCTAGCAAGGAAGTGTCGCAATTACATTCATTTGAATTGAATACGAGGTATACATAACACTCCACAATGAATATTATATCTTATCATGAAACAATGAAATGGGATGCGATATTGCGATTTAAGAAGCATTAGAAATCTGTTGCTTCGATACGTAGACATCTGCCATCGCTATTTCCTAGCAAGGAAGTGTCGCATTTACATTAATTTGAAGTGTAAGCGAGGTATACAAGAAACTTCGCAATGAATATTACATCTTATCATGATTCATAGAAATGAGATGCGATATCGCGTTTTGAGAAGCATTAGAACTCAATTGCGACGATACGTAGACATTTGCAAACGCTATTTCCTAGCAAGGAAGTGTCGTAATTACATTCTTTTGAAGTGAATACGGGGTATACATAACACTGCACAATGAATATTACATCTTATCATGAAACATAGAAATGAGATGCGATGTGGCGATTTAAGAATCATTAGAAATCTATTGCTTCGATACGTAGACATCTGCAAACGCTATTTCCAAGCAAGGAAGTGTCGCATGTACATTCTCTTGAAGAGAATCCGAAGTATGCATGACACTCCGCAATGAATATTGTATCTAACCATAAAACATAGAAATGACATGCGATATCTCGTTTTAAGAAGCATTAGAATTCTATTGCTACGATACGTAGAAATCTGCAAACGCTATTTCTTAGCAAGGAAGTGTCGCATGTACATTCTCTTGAAGAGAATCCGAAGTATGCATGAGACTCCGCAATGAATATTGTATCTAACCATAAAACATAGAAATGACATGCGATATCTCGTTTTAAGAAGCATTAGAATTCTATTGCTACGATACGTAGAAATCTGCAAACGCTATTTCTTAGCAAGGAAGTGTCGTATTTACACTCTTTTTAAGTGAATACGGGGTATACATAACACTGCACAATGAGTATTATATCTTATCATGAAACATAGAAATGAGATGCGATATGACGATTTAAGAAGCATTAGAACATTATTGCTTCGATACGTAGATATCTGCCATCGCTATTTCGTAGCAAGGAAGTGTCGCATTTACATTCTATTGAGGTGAATACGAGGTGTACATAACAGTGCACAATGAATATTATATCTTATCATAAAACATAGAAATGAGCTGCTATATCTCGTTTTAAGAAGCATTAGTACTCTGTTGCTTCGATACGTAGACATCTGACATCGCTACTTCCTAGCAAGGAAGTGTCGTATTTACATTCTTTTGAAGTGAATACGGGGTATACATAACACTTCGCAATGAATATCATATCTTATCATGAAACAGAGAAATGAGATGCGGTATCGCGATTTGAGAAGCATTGGAACTCTATTGCTTCGATACGTAGACATCTGCCATCGCTATCTCCTAGCGCGGAAGTGTCGCATTTGCATTCAGTTGAAGTGTATGCGAGGTATACATGCCAATTCGCATTTAATATTATATCTTATTATGAAACATAGAAATGAGATGCGATATCGCGTTTTAAGAAGCATTAGAACACCATTGCTACGATACGTAGACATCTGCCGACGCTATTTCCTAGCAAGGAAGTGTCGCATTTACATTCTTTTGAAGTGAATACGAGGTATACATAACAATCCACAATGAATATTATGTCTTTTCATGAAACATAGAAATGAGATGCGATATGGCGATATAAGAAGCATTAGAACCCTAGTGCTCCGATACGTAGACATCTGCCAATGCTATTTCCTAGCCAGGAAGTGCCGCAATTACGTTCGTTTGAAGTGAATACGAGGTGCACATGACACTTCGCAATGAATATTATATCTTATCATGAAACATAGATATGAGATGCGATATCGCGTTTTAAGAAGCGTTAGAAATCTATTGCAACGATTCGTAGACATCTGCAAACGCTATTTCCTAGCAAGGAAGTGTCGCAATTACATTCTTTTGAATTTAATACGTGGTATACATAACACTCCACAATGAATAGTATATCTTATCAGGAAGCATATAAATGAGGAGCGATTTCGCGTTTTAAGAAGCATTAGAACTCTATTGCTAAGATACGTAGACATCTGGAAACGCTATTTCCTAGCAAGGAAGTGTCGCATTTACATTCTTCTAAGGTGAATATAAGGTATACATAGCACTCCACAATAAATAATATATCTTAATGTGAAACATAGAAATGAGATGCGATATCTCATTCTAAGAAGCATTGGAACTCTACTGCTACGATACGTAGATATCTGCAGACGCTACTTCCTAGCAAGGAATCGTCGCATTTACATTCCTTTGATGTGAATACGAGGTATACATGACTCTTCGCAATGAATATTATATCTCATCATGAAACATAGAAATGAGATGCGAAGTCTCGATTGAAGAAGCATTAGAGCCCTATTGTTTCTATACGTAGACATCTGGGAACGCTATTTCCTAGCAAGGAAGTGTCGCATTTACATTCTTTTGAAGTGAATACGAGGTATACATGACACTTCGCAATGAATATTATATCTTATCATGACACATAGAAATGTGATGCGATGTCGCGTTTTGAGAAGCATTGGAACTCTAATGCTACGATACGTAGACATCTGCAAACACTATTTCCTAGCAAGGAAGTGTCGCATTTTCAATCTTTAGAAGTGAATACGAGGTATACATAACACTCCAGAACGAATATTATATCTTATCATGAAACAGAAATGGGATGCGATATCTCGTTTTTAGAAGCATTTGAACTCTATTGCTGCGATACGCAAACATCTGCAAACGCTATGTCCTAGCAAGAAAGTGTTGCATTTACATTCATTTGAAGTGTATAGGAGGTATACATGACACTCCACAATGAATATTATATCTTATCATGAAACGTAGAAATGAGATGCGATATAGCGTTTTAAGAAGCATTAGAACTCTATTGCTACGGATACGTAGACTTCTGCAAACACTATTTCCTAGCAGGGAAGTGTCGCATTTACATTCTTTTGAAGTGAATACGAGGTATACATAACACTCTACAATGAATATTATATCTTGTCATGAAACATAGAAATGAGATGCGATATCGCGATTTAAAAGGAATTAGAAATCTATTGGGACGATACATAGACATCTGCAAACGCTGTTTAGTAGCAAGGAAGTGTCGCATTTACATTCTTTTCAAGTGAATGCGGGGTGTACGTAACACTACACAATGAATATTATACCTTATCACGAAACATAGAAATGACATGCGAAATCTCGTCTTAAGGAGCATTAGAACTCTATTGATACGATACGTAGACTTCTGCAAACGCTATTTCCTAGCAAGGAAGTGCCGCATTTACATTCATTTGAAGTGTTTGCGAGGTATGCATGACACATCGCAATGAATATTATATGTTATCATGAAACATATATATAAGATGCGATATCGCGAATTAAGAAGCATTAGAACCCTATTGCTTCGATACGCAGATATCAGCAAACGCTATTTCCTAGCAAGGAAGTGCCGCATTTACATTCATTTGAAGTGAATACGAAGTATACATGACACTTCGCAATGAATATTATAACTTACCATGAAACGTAGGAATGAGATGCGATATCTTGTTTTAAGAAGCTTTAGAACACTATTGTTGCGAGACGTAGACATATTCAAACGCTATTTCCTAGCATGGAAGGGTCGCACTTACATTCTGTTGAAGTGAATACAAGGTATACATGACACTTCGCAATGAATATTACATCTTATCATGAAACATAGAAATGAGATGCGATATCGCTATATAAGAAGCATTAGAACTCCATTTCTTCGAAATGTAGACATCTGCAAACGCTACATCCTTGCAAGGAAGTGTCGCATTTACATTCATTTAAAGTGAATACGAGGTATACATGACACTTCGCAATGAATCTTGTGTTTTATAACGAAACATAGAAATGAAATGCGATATCGTGTTTTAAGAAGCATTAGAACGCCATTGCTAAAATACGTAGACATCTGCAGACGCTATATCCTAGCAAGGAAGTGTAGCATTTACATCCTTTTGAAGTGAATACGAGGTATACATAACACTCCACAATGAATATTATATCTTATCATGAAACATAGAAATGGGATGCGATATCGCGTCTTATGAGGCGTTAGAACATTATTTCTACGATACGTAGACATCTGCAAACGCTATTTCCTAGCAAGGAAGTGTCGCATTTACATTCTTTTGAAGTGAATGCGAGGTATAAATAACATTGCACAATGAATATTATATATTATCATGAAACATAGAAATGAGATGCGATATCGCGATGTAAGATGCATTGGAACTTTATTGCTTCGATACGTAGACATCTGCAAACTCTATTTCCTAGCAAGGAAGTGTCGCATTTACACTCATTTGAAGTGAATACGAGGAATACATGAAACTTCGCAATGAATATTATATCTTATCATGAAACATAGAAATGTGATGCGATATCCCGTTTCAAGAAGCACTAGAACTCTATTGCTTTGATACGTAGACATCTGCAACCGCTCTTTCCTAGCAAGGAAGTGTCGCATTTACATTCATTTGAAGTGTATGCGAGGTATACATAACACTTCGCAATGAATATTATATGTTGTCATGAAACATAGAAATGAGATGCGATATCTCGTTTTAAGAAGCATTATAACACGCTTGCTATGATACGCAGAAATGTGCAAACGCTATTTCCTAGCAAGGAAGTGTCGCATTTACATTCATTTGAAGTGAATACGAGGAATACATGAAACTTCGCAATGAATATTATATCTTATCGTGAAACATAGAAATGAGATGCGATTTCCCGTTCCAAGAAGCATTAGAACTCTACTGCTTCGATACGTAGGCCTCTGCAATCGCTATTTCCTAGCAAGGTAGTGTCGCATTTACATTCATTTGAAGTGTATGCGAGGTATACATAACACTTCGCAATGAATATTATATGTTATCATGAAACATAGAAATGAGATGCAATATCTTGTTTTAAGAAGCATTATAAAATGCTTGCTACGATACGTAGACATCTGCAAACACTATTTCCTAGGAAGGAAGTGCCGCATTTACATCCATTTGAAGTGAATACGAGGAATACGTGAATCTTCGCAATGAATATTATGTCCTATCATGAAACATAGAAATGTGATGTGATATCGCGTTTTAAGAAGACTTAGAACTCTATTGCTACGATGCGTAGACATCTGCAGACGCTGTTTTCTAGCAAGGAAGTGTCGCATTTACATTCTTCTGAAGTGTATGCGGGGTATAAGTGATTCTTCGCAATGAATACTATATCCTATCATGAAACATAGAAACGAGATGTGACATCCCGTTTCAAGAAGCATTAGAACTCTATTGCTACGATACGTAGAAATCTGCAAAGGCTATTTCCTGGGAAGGAAGAGTCGCATTTATATTCTTTTGAAGTGAATGCGAGTTATACATAACATTGCAGAATGAATATTATATATCATCATGAAACATAGAAATGAGATTGGATATCGCGATATAAGATGCATTAGAACTTTATTGCTTCGATACGTAGACATCTGCAAACGCTATTTCCTAGCAAGGACGTGTCGCATTTACATTCTTTTGGAGTAAATGCGAGGTATACATAACATTGCACAATGAATATTATATGTGTTCATGAAACATAGAAATGAGATGCGATATCACGATTTAAGATGCATTAGAACTCTATTGCTTCGATACGTACACATCTGCAAACGCTATTTCCTAGCAAGGAAGTGTCGCATTTACATTCATTTGAAGTGTATGCGAGGTATACATGACACACCGCAATGAATAGTATATCTTATCATAAAACATAGGAATGGGATGCGATATGGCGATTCAAGAAGCATTAGATCTCTATTGCTACGATACGTAGATATCTGCTGACGCTATTTCCTAGCAAGGAAGTGTCGCATTTACATTCTTTTGAAGTGAATACAAGGAATACATAACACTCCACAATGAATATTATATCTTATCATGAAGCATATAACTGAGAAGCGGTGTCGCGTTTTAAGAAGCATTAGAACTCTATTGCTTCAATACGTAAACATCTACAGTCGCTATTACCTAGGAAGGAAGTGTCGCATTTGCAGTCTGTTGAAGTGTATACGAGGTATACATAACACTCCAGAATGAATATTATATCTTATCATGAAACATAGAAATGAGATGCGATATGGCGTTTTCAGAAGCATTAGAACTCTATTGCTACGATACGTAGACATCTGCAGACACTATTTCCTCGCAAGGAAGTGACGCATTTACATTCATTTGAAGTGCATACAAAGTATACATGACACTTCGCAGTGAATATTATAGCTTATCATGAGACATAGAAATGAGATGCGATATCGCGTTTTTAGTAGCATTAGAACTCTAATGCTACGACACGTAGACACCTGCAAGCGCTATTTCCTTGAAAGGAAGTGTCGCATTGACATACTTTTGAAGTGAATACCAGGAATACATAATACTCCACAATGAATATTATATCATATCATAAGACATAGAAATGAGATGCGATATGACGTTTTAGGAAGCATTAGAACTCTATTGCTACGATGCGTAGACATCTGCAGACGCTGTTTCCTAGCAAGGAAGTGTCGCATTTACATTCTTCTGAAGTGTATGCGAGGTAAAAGTGATTCTTCGCAATGAATACTATATCTTATCATGAAACATAGAAATGAGATGCGATATCGCGTTTTGAGATGCTGTAGAAACCTAATGCTACGATACGGAGAAAACTGCAAACGCTATTTCTTAGCATGGAAGTGTCGCGTTTACATTCTTTTGAAGAGAATCCGAGGTATACATTATACTTCGCAATGAATATTATATCTTATCATGAAACGTAGAAATGAGATGCGATATCGCGTTTTAAAAAGCATTAGAACCCTATTGCTGCGAAACGTAGATATGTGGAAGTGACGCATTTACATTCATTTGAAGTGAATACGAAGTATAAATGACACTCCGCAATGAATATTATATCTTATCATGAAACAGAAATGGGATGCGATATCTCGTTTTTAGAAGCATTTGAACTCTATTGCTGCGATACGCAAACATCTGCAAACGCTATGTCCTAGCAAGAAAGTGTCGCATTTACATTCATTTGAAGTGTATAGGAGGTATACATGACACTCCACAATGAATATTATATCTTATCATGAAACGTAGAAATGAGATGCGATATAGCGTTTTAAGAAGCATTAGAACTCTATTGCTACGGATACGTAGACTTCTGCAAACACTATTTCCTAGCAGGGAAGTGTCGCATTTACATTCTTTTGAAGTGAATACGAGGTATACATAACACTCTACAATGAATATTATATCTTGTCATGAAACATAGAAATGAGATGCGATATCGCGATTTAAAAGGAATTAGAAATCTATTGGGACGATACATAGACATCTGCAAACGCTGTTTAGTAGCAAGGAAGTGTCGCATTTACATTCTTTTCAAGTGAATGCGGGGTGTACGTAACACTACACAATGAATATTATACCTTATCACGAAACATAGAAATGACATGCGAAATCTCGTCTTAAGGAGCATTAGAACTCTATTGATACGATACGTAGACTTCTGCAAACGCTATTTCCTAGCAAGGAAGTGCCGCATTTACATTCATTTGAAGTGTTTGCGAGGTATGCATGACACATCGCAATGAATATTATATGTTATCATGAAACATATATATAAGATGCGATATCGCGAATTAAGAAGCATTAGAACCCTATTGCTTCGATACGCAGACATCAGCAAACGCTATTTCCTAGCAAGGAAGTGCCGCATTTACATTCATTTGAAGTGAATACGAAGTATACATGACACTTCGCAATGAATATTATAACTTACCATGAAACGTAGAAATGAGATGCGATATCTTGTTTTAAGAAGCTTTAGAACACTATTGTTGCGAGACGTAGACATATTCAAACGCTATTTCCTAGCATGGAAGGGTCGCATTTACATTCTGTTGAAGTGAATACAAGGTATACATGACACTTCGCAATGAATATTACATCTTATCATGAAACATAGAAATGAGATGCGATATCGCTATATAAGAAGCATTAGAACTCCATTTCTTCGAAATGTAGACATCTGCAAACGCTACATCCTTGCAAGGAAGTGTCGCATTTACATTCATTTAAAGTGAATACGAGGTATACATGACACTTCGCAATGAATCTTGTGTTTTATAACGAAACATAGAAATGAAATGCGATATCGTGTTTTAAGAAGCATTAGAACGCCATTGCTAAAATACGTAGACATGTGCAGACGCTATATCCTAGCAAGGAAGTGTAGCATTTACATCCTTTTGAAGTGAATACGAGGTATACATAACACTCCACAATGAATATTATATCTTATCATGAAACATAGAAATGGGATGCGATATCGCGTCTTATGAGGCGTTAGAACATTATTTCTACGATACGTAGACATCTGCAAACGCTATTTCCTAGCAAGGAAGTGTCGCATTTACATTCTTTTGAAGTGAATGCGAGGTATAAATAACATTGCACAATGAATATTATATATTATCATGAAACATAGAAATGAGATGCGATATCGCGATGTAAGATGCATTGGAACTTTATTGCTTCGATACGTAGACATCTGCAAACTCTATTTCCTAGCAAGGAAGTGTCGCATTTACACTCATTTGAAGTGAATACGAGGAATACATGAAACTTCGCAATGAATATTATATCTTATCATGAAACATAGAAATGTGATGCGATATCCCGTTTCAAGAAGCACTAGAACTCTATTGCTTTGATACGTAGACATCTGCAACCGCTCTTTCCTAGCAAGGAAGTGTCGCATTTACATTCATTTGAAGTGTATGCGAGGTATACATAACACTTCGCAATGAATATTATATGTTGTCATGAAACATAGAAATGAGATGCGATATCTCGTTTTAAGAAGCATTATAACACGCTTGCTATGATACGCAGAAATCTGCAAACGCTATTTCCTAGCAAGGAAGTGTCGCATTTACATCCATTTGAAGTGAATACGAGGAATACGTGAATCTTCGCAATGAATATTATGTCCTATCATGAAACATAGAAATGTGATGTGATATCGCGTTTTAAGAAGATTTAGAACTCTATTGCTACGATGCGTAGACATCTGCAGACGCTGTTTTCTAGCAAGGAAGTGTCGCATTTACATTCTTCTGAAGTGTATGCGGGGTATAAGTGATTCTTCGCAATGAATACTATATCCTATCATGAAACATAGAAACGAGATGTGACATCCCGTTTCAAGAAGCATTAGAACTCTATTGCTACGATACGTAGAAATCTGCAAAGGCTATTTCCTGGGAAGGAAGAGTCGCATTTATATTCTTTTGAAGTGAATGCGAGTTATACATAACATTGCAGAATGAATATTATATATCATCATGGAACATAGAAATGAGATTGGATATCGCGATATAAGATGCATTAGAACTTTATTGCTTCGATACGTAGACATCTGCAAACGCTATTTCCTAGCAAGGAAGTGTCGCATTTACATTCATTTGAAGTGTATGCGAGGTATACATGACACACCGCAATGAATAGTATATCTTATCATAAAACATAGGAATGGGATGCGATATGGCGATTCAAGAAGCATTAGATCTCTATTGCTACGATACGTAGATATCTGCTGACGCTATTTCCTAGCAAGGAAGTGTCGCATTTACATTCTTTTGAAGTGAATACAAGGAATACATAACACTCCACAATGAATATTATATCTTATCATGAAGCATACAACTGAGAAGCGGTGTCGCGTTTTAAGAAGCATTAGAACTCTATTGCTTCAATACGTAAACATCTACAGTCGCTATTACCTAGGAAGGAAGTGTCGCATTTGCAGTCTGTTGAAGTGTATACGAGGTATACATAACACTCCAGAATGAATATTATATCTTATCATGAAACATAGAAATGAGATGCGATATGGCGTTTTCAGAAGCATTAGAACTCTATTGCTACGATACGTAGACATCTGCAGACACTATTTCCTAGCAAGGAAGTGACGCATTTACATTCATTTGAAGTGCATACAAAGTATACATGACACTTCGCAGTGAATATTATAGCTTATCATGAGACATAGAAATGAGATGCGATATCGCGTTTTTAGTAGCATTAGAACTCTAATGCTACGACACGTAGACACCTGCAAGCGCTGTTTCCTTGAAAGGAAGTGTCGCATTGACATACTTTTGAAGTGAATACCAGGAATACATAATACTCCACAATGAATATTATATCATATCATAAGACATAGAAATGAGATGCGATATGACGTTTTAGGAAGCATTAGAACTCTATTGCTACGATGCGTAGACATCTGCAGACGCTGTTTCCTAGCAAGGAAGTGTCGCATTTACATTCTTCTGAAGTGTATGCGAGGTAAAAGTGATTCTTCGCAATGAATACTATATCTTATCATGAAACATAGAAATGAGATGCGATATCGCGTTTTGAGATGCTGTAGAAACCTAATGCTACGATACGCAGAAATCTGCAAACGCTATTTCCTAACAAGGAAGTGTCGCATTTACATTCATTTGAAGTGTATGCGAGGTATACAAAACACTTCGCAATGAATATTATATGTTATCATGAAACATAGAAATGAGATGCGATATCTCGTTATTAGAAGCATTATAACACGATTGCTACGCTACGTAGACATCTGCAAACGCTATTTCCTAGCAAGGAAGTGTCGCATTTATATTCATTTGAAGTGAATACGAGGAATACATGAAACTTCGCAATGAATATTATATCTTATCATGAAACATATAAATGTGATGTTATATCGTGTTTTAAGAAGCATTAGAACTCTATTGCTACGATTCGTAGACATCTGCAGACGCTGTTTCCTAGCAAGGAAGTGTCGCATTTACATTCTTCTGATGTGTATGCGAGGTATAAGTGATTCTTCGCAATGAATACTATATCTTATCATGTAACATAGAAACGAGATGTGACATCCCGTTTTAAGAAGCATTAGAACTCTATTGCTGCGATACGTAGACATCTGCAAACGTTATTTCCTAGCAAGGAAGTGTCGCATTTACATTCTTCTGACGTGAATACAAGGTATACATGGCACTTCGCAATTAATATTATATCTTATCATGAAATATGGAAATGAGATGCGATATCCCGTTCCAAGAAGCATTACAACTCTATTGCTTCGATACGTAGGCATCTGCAATCGCTATTTCCTAGCAAGCTAGTGTCGCATTTACACTCATTTGAAGTGTATGCGTGGTATACATAACACTTCGCAATGAATATTATATGTTATCATGAAACATTGAAATGTGATGTGATATCGCGTTTTAAGAAGATTTAGAACTCTATTGCTACGATGCGTAGACATCTGCAGACGCTGTTTCGTAGCAAGGAAGTGTAGCATTTACATTCTTCTGAAGTGTATGCAAGGTATAAGTGATACTTCGCAATGAATACTATATCTTATCATGAAACATAGTAACGAGATGCGATATCCCGTTTCAAGAAGCATTAGATTTCTATTGCTTCGATACGTAGACATCTGCAAACGCTATTTCCGAGCAAGGATGTGTCGCATTTACATTCATTTGAAGGGAAGACGAGGAATACGTGATACTTCGCAATGAATAGTATATCTTACCATGAAACATAGGAATGAGATGCGATATCTCGTTTTAAGAAGTATTAGAACTCTTTTGCTTCGATACGTAGACATCTGCAAACGCTATTTCCTAGCAAGGAAGTGTCGCATTTACATTCATTTGAAGGGAAGACGAGGAATACGTGACACTTCGCAATAAATATTGTATCTTATCATGAAACATAGAAATGAGATGCGATATCCCGTTTCAAGAAGCATTAGAACTCTATTGCTTTGATACGTAGACATCTGCAATAGCTACTTCCTAGCAAGGACGTGTCGCATTAACATTCTTTTGGAGTAAATGCGAGGTATACATAACATTGCACAATGAATACTATATCTATCATGAAACATAGAAATGAGATGCGATATCGCGTTTTGGGATGCAATAGAAACCTAATGCTACGATATGCAGAAATCTGCAAACGCTATTTCCTAGCAAGGAAGTGTCGCATTTACATTCATTTGAAGTGTATGCGAGGTATACAAAACACTTCGCAATGAATATTATATGTTATCATGAAACATAGAAATGAGATGCGATATCTCGTTATTAGAAGCATTATAACACGATTGCTACGCTTAGTAGACATCTGCAAACGCTATTTCCTAGCAAGGAAGTGTCGCATTTACATTAATTTGAAGTGTATGCGAGGTATACAAGAAACTTCACAATGAATATTACATCTTATCATGATTCATAGAAATGAGATGCGATATCGCGTTTTGAGAAGCATTAGAACTCAATTGCTACGATACGTAGACATCTGCAAACGCTATATCCTAGCAAGGAAGTGTCGCATATACATTCTTTTGAAGTGTAGACGAGATATACATAACACTCCACAATGAATATCGTATCTTATCATGAAACATATAATTGAGGGTCCATTCGCGTTTTAAGATGCATTAGAACCCTATTGCTACGATACGTAGACATCTGCAGACGCTATTTCCTAGCAAGGAAGTGTCGCATTTTCAATCTTTTGAAGTGAATACGAGGTATACATAACAATCCACAATGAATATTATATCTTATCATGTAACGTAGAATTGAGGTGCGATATCGCGATTTAAGAAGCATTGGAATACTATTGCTTCGATACGTAGACATCTGCCAACGCTACTTCCTTGCAAGGATGTGTCGCATTTACATTCTTTTGAAGTGAATACGATGTATACATGACACTACGCAATGAATAATATATCTTCATAGAAATGGGATGCGATATCGCGTTTTAAGTAGCATCAGAACTCTATTGCTGCGATTCGTAGACATCTGCAGACGCTATATCCTATCAAGGAAGTGTCGCATTTACATACTTTTGAAGTGAATACGAGGTATACATAACACTCCACAATGAATATTATATCTTATCATGAAACATAGAAATGAGATGCGATATGACGATTTAAGAAGCATTAGAAATCTAGTGCGTCGTTACGTAGACATCTGCAGACGCTATTTCCTAGCAAGAGAGTGTCGCATTTACATTCTTTTGAAGTGAATACGAGGTATACATAACACTCCACAATGAATATTATATCTTATCATGAAACATAGAAATGAGATGCGATATCGCGTTTCGAGAAGCATTAGAACTCTATTGCTACGATACGTAGACATCTGCAAACGCTATTTACTAGCAAGGAAGTGTCGTATTTACATTCTTTTGAAGAGAGTACGAGGTATACATGACAATCCGCAATGAATAGTATATCTTATCGTAAAACATAGAAATGAGATGCGATATGGCGACTCAAGAAGAATTAGATCTCTATTGCTACGATACGTTCGATATCTGCCGACGCTATTTCCTAGCAAGGAAGAGTCACATTTTCATTCTTTTGAAGTGAATACGACGCATACACGACACTTCGCAATGAATATTATATCATATCATAAAACATTAAAATGACATGCGAAATCTCGTCTTAAGAAGCATTATAAGTCTGTCGCTTCGATACGTAGACATCTGCAAACGCTATTTCATATCAAGGAAGTGTTGCACTTACACACTTTTGAAGAGATTACGAGGTATACATAACAGTCCACAATGAATATTATATCTTATCATGAAACATAGAAATGAGATGCGATATCGCGATTTAAGAAGCACTGGAACTCTATTGCTGCGATACGTAGACATCTGCGAACGCTATTTCCTAGCAAGGAAGTGTCGCATTTATATTCTTTTGAAGTGTATGCGATGTACACATGACACTTCGCAATGAATATTATATCTTATAATGGAACATAGAAATGGAATGCGATATCGCGTCGTAAGAAGCATTGGAACTCTATTGTTACGATAGGTAGTCATCTGCAGACGCAATTATCTAGCAAGGAAGTGTCGCATTTACATTCTTTTGAAGTGAATACGAGGTATACATATCACTCCACAATGAATATTATATCTTATCAGTAAGCATATAAATGGGGAACGATTTGGGGTTTAGGAAGCATTAGAACCCTATTGCTTCGTTACGTAGACATCTGCCATCGCTATTTCCTAGCAAGCAAGTGTCGCATTTACATTCATTTGAAGTGTATGCGAGGTATTCAAGACACTTCGCAATGAATATTATATCTAATCATGAATCATAGAAATGAGTTGCGATATCGCGAATTAAGAAGCACTAAAACTCTATTGCTTCGATACGTAGACATCTGGAAACGTTATTTCCTAGACAGCAAGTGTCGCATTTTCACTCATTTAAAGTGTAGACGAGGAATATATAACACTTCGCTATGAATATTATATATTACCATGAGACTTAGTAATGAGATGCGACATCTTCAATTATGAAGCATTAGATCTCTATTGTTTCGATACCTAGACATCTGGAAACGCAATTACCTAGAAAGGAAGTGTCGCAATTACATTCTTTTGAAGTTAATGCGAGATATTCATGACACTTCGCAATGAATACTATATCTTATCATGAAACATAAAAATGAGATGCGAAATCTCGTTTTAAGAAGCATTAGAACTCAATTGCTTCGATACGTAGACATCTGACAACGCTATTTCCTGCCAAGGAAGTGTCGCATTTACATTCATATGAAGTGAATACGAAGTATACATGACACTCCGCAATGAATATTACATCTTATCCTAAGACATAGAAATGAGAAGCGATATCTCGTTTTAAGAAACATTAGAACACCATTGCTACGATTCGTCGATATCTGCAGATGTTATTTCCTAGGAAGGAAGTGCCGCATTTACATTCTTTTGAAGTGAATACGAGGTATACATAACACTCCACAATGAATATTATATCTTATCATGTAACACAGAAATGAGGTGCGATATCGCGTTTTAAGTAGCATTAGATCTCTATAACTTCGATGCGTAGACATCTGGAAACGCCATTTCCTAGCAAGGATGGTTCGCATTTACATTCATGTGAAGTGTAGACGAGGAATACATAACACTTCGCATTGAGTATTATATCTTATCATGAGACATAGAAATGAGATGCGATATCGCGTTATAAGAAGCATTTGAACTCTATTGCTGCGATACGTTAACATCTGCAAATGCTATGTCAAGCAAGGAAGTGTCGCATTTACATTCTTTTGAAGAAAAAACGTGGTATACATGATACACCGCAATGAATATTATAACTGATCATGAAACATGGAAATGTGATGCGATTTCGCGTTTCGAGAAGCATTAGAACTCTATTGCTACGATACGTAGACATCTGCAAACGCTATTTGCTAGCAAGGAAGTGTCGTATTTACATTCTTTTGAAGAGAGTACGAGGTATACATGACACTCCGCAATGAATAGTATATCTTATCGTAAAACATAGAAATGAGATGCGATATGGCGACTCAAGAAGCATTAGATCTCTATTGCTACGATACGTAGATATCTGCCGACGCTATTTCCTAGCAAGGAAGTGTCGCATTTATATTCATTTGAAGTGTAGACGAGATATACATAACACTGCACAATGAATATTATATCTTATCATGAAACGTAGAAGTGTGATGCGATTTCGCGATTTAAGAAGCATTAGAACCCTATTGCTACGATACGTAGACATCTACAAACGCTATTCCCTAGCAAGAAGGTGTCGCATTTACATTCTTTTGAAGTGAATACGAGGTATACATGACCCTTCGCAATGAATATTATATCTTATCATGAAACATAGATATGAAATGCGACATCGGGATTTAAGAAGCATAAAACTCTATTTCTTCGATACGTAGACATCTGCAAACGCTATTTCCTAGCAAGGTAGTGTCGCATTTACATCCTTTTGAAGTGAATACGATGTATACATGACACTTCGCAATGAATATTACATCTTATCATGAAACATAGAAATGAGATGTTACATCGCGTTTTAAGAAGCTTTAGAAATCTATTGCTTCGATACGTAGACAACTGCAAATACTATTTCCTTGCAAGGAAGTGTCGCATTTTCGTTCATTTGAAGTGAATACGAGGTATATATAACACTGCACTATGAGTATTATATCTTATCATTAAACATAGGAATGAGATGCGATATCGCGATTTAAGAAGCATTAGAACCCTATTGCATCGATACGTAGACATCTGCAAGCGCTATATCCTAGCAAGGATGTGTCGCATTTACATTCGTTTGAAGTTTGTGCGAGGTATACATGACACTTCGCTATGAATATTATATCTTATCATGCAACGTAGCAATGAGATGCGATATCTCGTTTTGAGAAGCATTAGAACACTATTCCTACGATACGTAGACATCTGCAAACGCTATTTCCTAGAAAGGAAGTGTCGTATTTATATTCTTTTGAAGAGAATACGAGGTATACATGACACTCCGCAATGAATATTATATCTTATCATAAAACATAGAAATGAGATGCGATATCTAGTTTTAAGAAGCATTAGAACTCTTTTGCTTCGATCCGTAGACATCTCCCATCGCTATTTCCTAGCAAGTAAGTGTCGCATTTACATTCATTTAAAGTGTATGCCAGGTATACATGACACTTCGCAATGAATATTATATCTTATAATGAAACATAGAAATGAGATGCGATATCTAGTTTTAAGAAGCATTAGAACTCATTTGCTTCGATCCGTAGACATCTCCCATCGCTATTTCCTAGCAAGTAAGTGTCGCATTTACATTCATTTGAAGAGTATGCAAGGTATACAAGACACTTCGCAATGAATATTATACCTTATCATGATTCATAGAAATGAGATGCGATATCGAGTTCTAAGAAGGATTAGAACTCTAATCCTACGATACGTAGACATCTGCAAACGCTATTTGCTAGCAAGGAAGTGTCGCATTTACATTCTATTGAAGTGAATACGAGGTATACATAACACTGCACAATGAATATTATATCTTATCATGCAACGTAGAATTGTTTTGCGATATCGCGATTTAAGGAGCATTGGAATACTATTGCTTCGATACGTACACATCTGCAGACGCTATTGCCTAGCAAGGAAGTGCCGTATTTACTATCTTTTGAAGTGAATACGAGGTATACATAACAATCCACAATGAAAATTATATCTTATCATGAAGCATATAAATGAGGAGCGATTTCGCTTTTTAAGAAGCATTAGAACTGCATTGCTGCGATACGTAGACATCTGCAAACGCTAATTCCTACCAAGGAAGAGTCGCATTTTCACTCTTTTGATGTGAATACGAGGTATACACAACATTCCACAATGAATATTATATCTTATCATGAAGCATAGAAATGAGGAGCGATTTCGCGTGTTAAGAAGCATTGGAACTCTATTGCTTCGATACGTATACATCTGCAGACGCTATTACCTAGGAAGGAAGTGTCGCATTAACAATCTATTGAAGTGAATACGAGGTATACATAACAATCCACAATGAATATTATATCTTATCATGAAACATAGAAATGAGATGCGATATCGCGGTTTATGAAGCATTAGAACTCTATTGCTTCGATACGTAGACGTCTGCAAACGCTACTTCCTAGCAAGGCAGTGCCGCATTTACATTCTATTGAAGTGAATACGAGTAATACATAACACTCCGCAATGAATATTATATCTTATCATGAAACATAGAAATGAGATGCGATATGGCGATTTAAAAAGCGTTAGAACTCTATTGCTTCGATACCTAGACATCTGCAAACGCTATTTCCTAGGAAGGAAGTGTCGTATTTACATTCTTTTGATGTGAATACGGGGTATACATAACACTGCACAATGAATATTATATCTCATCATGAAACATAGAAATGTGATGCGATATGACGATTTAAGAAGCATTAGAACTCTATTGCTTCGATACGTAGACATCTGCAAACGCTATTTCCATGCAAGGAAGTGTCACATTTGCATTCTTTTGAAGTGAGTGCGAGGTAAACATAAAACTCCACAATGAATATTATATCTTATCATGCAACATAGAATTGAGATGCGATATCGCTTTTTGAGAAGCATTAGAACGCTCTTGCTTCGATACGGCGACATCAGCTAAAGCTATTTCCTAGCAAGGCAGTGCCGCATTTACATTCTATAGAAATGAATACGAGTAATACATAACACTCCGCAATGAATATTATATCTTATCATGAAACATAGAAATGAGATGCGATATGGCGATTTAAAAAGCATTAGAACTCTATAGCTTCGATACCTAGACATCTGCAAACGCTATTTCCATGCAAGGAAGTGTCACATTTACATTCTTTTGAAGTGAGTGCGAGGTAAACATAACACTCCACAATGAATATTATATCTTATCATGCAACATAGAATTGAGATGCGATATCGCTTTTTGAGAAGCATTAGAACTCTCTTGCTACGATACGTAGACATCTGCAAACGCTATTTCCTAGCAAGGAAGTGTCGTATTTACATTCTTTTGATGTGAATACGGGGTATACATAGCACTGCACAATGAATATTATATCTCATCATGAAACATAGAAATGTGATGCGATATGACGACTTAAGAAGCATTAGAACTCTATTGCTTCGATACGTAGACATCTGCAAACGCTATTTCCATGCAAGGAAGTGTCACATTTACATTCTTTTGAAGTGAGTGCGAGGTAAACTTAACACTCCACAATGAATATTATATCTTATCATGCAACATAGAATTGAGATGTAATAACGCGTTTTTAGAAGCACTATAACTCTATTGCTTTGATACGTAGACATCTGGAAAAGCTATTTCCTAGAAAGGAAGTGTCGCATTCACATCCATTTGAAGTGTAGACGAGGAATACAACGCACTTCGCAATGAATATTATATCTTATCACGGAACGTAGAAATCATATGCGGCATCGCGATTTAAGAAGCATTAGAACACCATTGCTTCGATACGTAGACATCTGGAAACGCGATTTCCAAGAAAGGAAGTGTCGCATTTTCATTCAATTGAAGTGTAGACGTGGAGTACATAACACTTCGCAATGTATATTATATCTTATCTCAAAACATAGAAATGAGATGCGATATCGCGTTTCAAGAAGCATTAGGACTCTATTTCTTCGATACGTAGACATCTAGAAACGCTACTTCCTAGCCAGAATGTGTCGCATTTACATTCATTTGATGTGTATGCGAGGTATACATAACACTTCGCAATGAATATTACATCTTAAGATGAGACATAGAAATGTGATGCGATTTCTCGTTTTATGACGCATTAGAACTCTATTGCTTCGATACGTAGACATCTGCAAACGCTATTGCCTAGCAATGAAGTGTCGCATTTACATTCTTTTGAAGTGATAACGAGGTATTCATGACACTTCGCAATGAATATTATATCTTATCATGAAACATGGAAATGAGGTGCGATATCGCGATTTAAAGGGCATTATAAATCTATTGGGACTATACGTAGACATTTGCAAACGCTATTTCCTAGCAAGGAAGTGTCGCATTTACATTCATTTGAAGTGTATGCGATGTGTACAAGACACTTCGCAATGAATATTATATCTTATCATGAAACATAGAAATGAGATGCGATATCGCGTTATGAGATGCAATAGAAACCTAATGCTACGATACGCAGAAATCTGCAAACGCTATTTCCTAGCAAGGAAGTGTCGCATTTACATTCATTTGAAGTGTATGCGACGTATGGATGACACTTCGCAATGAACATTATATCTTATCATGTATCATACAAATGAGATTCGATATCGCGTTTTAGGAAGCATTAGAAATCTATTGCTACGATACGTACACATCTGCAAACGCTATTTCCTAGCCAGGAAGTGTCGCAATTACATTCTTTTGAATTGAATACGAGGTATACATAACACTCCACAATGAATATTATATCTTATCATAAAGCATATAAATGTGGAGCGATTTCTCGTTTTAAGAAGAATTAGAAATCTATTGCTACGATACGTAGACATCTGCAATCGCTAATTCCTAGCAAGGAAGTGTCGCATTCTCAATCTTTTGAAGCGAATACGAGGTATACATAACAATCCACAATGAATATTATATCTTATCATGAAACATAGAAATGAGATGCGATATCGCGATTTAAAAAGCATTAGAAATCTATTGCTACGGTACGTAGACATTTGCAAACGCTATTTAATAGCAAGGAAGTGTCGCATTTACATTCTTTTGAACTGAATACGAGGTATTCATGACACTTCGCAATGCATATTATATCTCATCATGAAACATAGAAATGAGATGCGATTTCGCGTTTTAAGAAACATTGGAACTCTATTGCTACGATACGTAGATATCTGGAAACGTTATTTCCTAGAAAGGAAGTGTCGCATTTACATTCTTTTGAAAGGAATACGTGGTATACATGACACTTCGCAAAGAATGTTATATCTTATCATGATTCATTGAAATGAGATGCGATACCGCGTTTTAAGAAGCATTAGAACACTATTGCTACGGTACGCAGAAATCTGGAAACGCTATTTGCTAGCAAGGAAGTGTCGCATTTACATTCTTCTGAAGTGAATGCGAGGTATACATGTAAATTCGCAATGAATATTATATCTTATCATGAAACCTAGAAATGAGATGCGATGTGGCGTTCTTAGAAGCATTAGAACTCATTTGCGACGATACGAAGGCATCTGCAAACGCTATTTCCTAGCATGGAGGTGCCGCATTTACACTTATTTGTAGCGTAGACGAGGTATACATAACACTTCGCAATGAATATTATATCTTATCACGAAACATAGAAATGTGATGTAATAACGCGTTTTTAGAAGCACTATAACTCTATTGCTTTGATACGTAGACATCTGGAAAAGCTATTTCCTAGAAAGGAAGTGTCGCATTCACATCCATTTGAATTGTAGACGAGGATTACAAAGCACTTCGCAATGGATATTATATCTTATCACGGAACGTAGAAATCATATGCGGTATCGCGATTTAAGAAGCATTAGAACACCATTGCTTCGATACGTAGACATCTGGAAACGCGATTTCCAAGAAAGGAAGTGACGCATTTTCATTCAATTGAAGTGTAGACGTGGAGTACATAACACTTCGCAATGTATATTATACCTTATCACAAAACATAGAAATGAGATGCGATATCGCGTTTCAAGAAGCATTAGGACTCTATTGCTTCGATACGTAGACATCTAGAAACGCTACTTCCTAGCCAGAATGTTTCGCATTTATATTCATTTGATGTGTAAGCGAGGTATACATAGCACTTCGCAATGAATATTACATCTTAAGATGAGACATAGAAATGAGATGCGATTTCGCATTTTAAGATGCATTGGAATTCAATTGCTTCGATACGTAGACATCTGCAAACGCTATTCCCTATCAAGGAAGTGTCGCATTTACATTCAGTTGAAGTGTATGCGAGGTATACATGACACTTCGCAATGAATATTATACTTCATCATGACGCATATAAATGAGATGCGATATCGCGTTTTAAGGAGCGTTAGAACCCTATTTCTACGATACGTAGATATCTGCAGACGCTATTTCCAAGCAAGAAAGTTTCGCATTTACATTCGATTGAAGTGAATACGAAGTATACATGACACTCCGCAATGAATACAGTATTTTATCATGAATCATAGATGTGAGATGCGATATCGCGTTTTGAGAAGCATTAGGACTCTAATGCTATGATACGTAGACATCTGCAAACGCTATTTCCTAGCAAGAAAGTGTCGCATTTACATTCATTTGAAGTGTATGCGAGACATACATGACTCTTCGCAATGAAAATTATATCTTATCATGAAACATAGAAATGAGATTCGATATCGCGATATAAGAAGCATTAGAACTCTATTGCTTCGATACGTAGATATCTGGAATCGTAATTCCCTAGAATGGAAGTGTCGCATTTACATTCAATTGAGGTGTATGCGAGGTATACATGACACTTCGCAATGAGTATTATATCTCAACATGAAGCATAGTAATGAGATGCGATATTGCGTTTTGAGAAGCATTAGAACTCTATTGCTTCGATACGTAGATATCTGCAAACGCTACTTCCTTGCTAGGAAGTGTCGCATTTACATTCTCTTGAATTGTATGCGAGGTATACATAACACTCCACAATGAATATTATATCTCATCTCGAAACATAGGAATGAGATGCGATATCGCGATTTAAGAAGCATTACAACTCTATTGCTTCGAAACGTAAACATCTGCAAACACAACTTCCTAGCTAGGAAGTGTTGCATTTACATTTAATTGAAGTGAATACGAGGTATACATAACACGGCGCAATGAATATTATATCTTATCATGAAACATAGAAATGAGATCCGATATGACGATTTAAGAAGCTTTACAATTCTATTGCTTCGATACGTAGACATCTGCAAACGCTACTTCCTAGCAAGGAAGTGTCGCATTTACATTCTTTTGAAGTGAATACGAGGTATGCATGTCACTTCGCATTGCATATTATATCTTATCATACAACACAGAAATGAGATGCGATACCGCGATTTAAGAATCATTAGAACTCTATGGCTTCGATACGTAGACATCTGCAAACGCTTTTTCCTAGCAAGGAAGTGCAGCATTTACATTTATTTGAAGTGTAGACGTGGAATGCATAACACTTTGTAATGAATATTATATCTTATCATGAAACATAGAAATGAGTGGCGATATCGCGTTTTAAGAAGCATTAGAACTCTGTTGCTTCGATACGTAGACATCTGGAAACCCTACTTCCTAGCAGGGAATTGTCGCATTTGCATTCTTTTAAATTGAATTCGAGGTATACATGAACATTCGCAGTGAATATTATATCGTATCATGAAACATAGAAATGAGATGCGATATCGCGTTTTTAGAAGCATTAGAACTCTAATGCTACGATACGTAGACATCTGCCAACGCTATTTCCTAGCAAGGAAGTGTCGCATTTACATTCTTTTGAAGCGAATACGAGGTATACATAACACTGCACAATGAATATTATATCTTATCATGAAACATGGAAATGAGATGCGATATCGCGATTTAAGCAGCATTAGAACTCTATTGCTTCGATACGTAGATATCTGGAATCGTAATTCCCTAGAATGGAAGTGTCGCATTTACATTCAATTGAAGTGTATGCGAGGTATACATGACACTTCGCAATGAGTATTATATCTCAACATGAAACATAGCAATGAGATGCGATATTGCGTTTTGAGAAGCATTAGAACTCTATTGCTTCGATACGTAGATATCTGCAAACGCTACTTCCTTGCTAGGAAGTGTCGCATTTACATTCTCTTGAATTGTATGCGAGGTATACATAACACTCCACAATGAATATTATATCTTATCTCGAAACATAGGAATGAGATGCGATATCGCGATTTTAGAAGCATTACAACTCTATTGCTTCGAAACGTAAACATCTGCAAACACAACTTCCTAGCTAGGAAGTGTTGCATTTACATTTAATTGAAGTGAATACGAGGTATACATAACACGGCGCAATGAATATTATATCTTATCATGAAACATAGAAATGAGATCCGATATGACGATTTAAGAAGCTTTACAATTCTATTGCTTCGATACGTAGACATCTGCAAACGCTACTTCCTAGCAAGGAAGTGTCGCATTTACATTCTTTTGAAGTGAATACGAGGTATGCATGTCACTTCGCATTGCATATTATATCTTATCATACAACACAGAAATGAGATGCGATACCGCGATTTAAGAATCATTAGAACTCTATGGCTTCGATACGTAGACATCTGCAAACGCTTTTTCCTAGCAAGGAAGTGCAGCATTTACATTTATTTGAAGTGTAGACGTGGAATGCATAACACTTTTTAATGAATATTATATCTTATCATGAAACATTGAAATGAGTGGCGATATCGCGTTTTAAGAAGCATTAGATCTCTGTTGCTTCGATACGTAGACATCTGGAAACCCTACTTCCTAGCAGGGAATTGTCGCATTTGCATTCTTTTAAATTGAATTCGAGGTATACATGAACATTCGCAGTGAATATTATATCGTATCATGAAACATAGAAATGAGATGCGATATCGCGTTTTTAGAAGCATTAGAACTCTAATGCTACGATACGTAGACATCTGCCAACGCTATTTCCTAGCAAGGAAGTGTCGCATTTACATTCTTTTGAAGCGAATACGAGGTATACATAACACTGCACAATGAATATTATATCTTATCATGAAACATGGAAATGAGATGCGATATCGCGATTTAAGCAGCATTAGAACTCTATTGCTTCGATACGTAGACACCTGCAAACGCTACTTCCTAGCAAGGAAGTGTAGCATTTACAATCTTTTGAAGTGAATACGAGGTATACATGACACTTCGCAATCATTATTATATATTATCATTAAACATAGAAATGAGATGCGATATCACGTTTTGAGAAGCATTAGAACACAAATGCTACGATACGTAAACATCTGCAAACACAACTTCCTAGCTAGGAAGTGTTGCATTTACATTTAATTGAAGTGAATACGAGGTATACATAACACGGCGCAATGAATATTATATCTCATCATGAAACATAGAAATGAGGTGCGACATCTCGTTTTAAGAAGCATTAGAAGTTTATTGCTTCGATACGGAGACATGTGCCAACGCAATTTCCTAGCAAGGAAGTGTCGCATTTACACTCTTTTGAAGTGAATACGAGGTATGCATGACACTTCGCAATGAATATTGTATCTTATCACGAAACATAGAAATGGGATGCGATATCGCGTTTTAAGAAGCGTTAGGACTCTATTGCTACGATACATGTACATATGCGAACGCTACTTCCTAGCAAGGAAGTGTCACATTTACATTCATTTGAAGTGTATGCGAGGTATACATAACACTCCACAATGAATATTATATCTTTTCATGAAGCATATAAATGGGGAGCGATATCGCGATTTAAGAAGGATTAGAATTCTATTGCTTCGATACGTAGACATCTGAGAACGCAACTTCCAAGCAAGGAAGTGTCGCATTTACATTCTTTTGAAGTGAATACGAAGTGCACATGACACTCCGCAGTGAATATCATATCTTATCATGAAACATAGAAATGAGATGCGATATCGTGTTTTAAGAAGCATTTGAACTCTATTGGTAATATACGTAGACATCTGCAAGCGCTACTTCTTAGCAAGGAAGTGTCGTATTTACATTCTATTGAAGTGAATTCGAGGTATACATGATACTTCGCAATGAATATTATATCTTATCATGTAACATACAAATGGAATGCGATATCGCCTTTTAAGAAGCATTAGTACTCTAATGCTACGATACGCAGAAATCTGCAAACGCTATTTCCTAGCAAGGAAGTGTCGCATTTACATTCATCTGTAGTGCATGCGAGGTATGCATGTCACTTCGCAATGAATATTATATCTTATCATGAGACATAGAAATGAGGTGCGGTATCGCGTTTTAAGATGCATTAGAACTCTATTGTTTCGATACGTAGACACAAACAAACGCTATTTCCTAGCAAGGAAGTGTCGCATTTACATTCTTTTGAAGTGAATACGAGGTATACATAGCACTCCACAATGAATATTATATCTTATCATGTAACGTAGATTTGAGGTGCGAAATCGCGATTTAAGAAGCACTGGGATACTATTGCTTCGATACGTAGACATCTGCAAACGCTACTACCTTGCAAGGATGTGTCGCATTTACATTCTTTTGAAGTGAATACGAGGTATACACAACACTCCACAATGAATATTATATCTTTTCATGAATCATATAATTGGGGATCGATTTCGCATTTTAAGAAGCATTGGATATCTATTGCTTCGATACGTAGACATCTGCAAACGCTACTTCCTAGCAAGGAAGTGTTGCATTTACATTCTTTTGAAGCGAATACGAGGTATATATAACACTCCACAATGAATATTATATTTTAAAGTGAAACATAGAAATGAGGATCGATTCGGGCTTTAAGAAGCATTAGAACCCTATTGCTACGATACATTGACATCTGCAGACGCTATTTCCTAGCAAGGAAGTATCGCATTTACATTCTTTTGAAGTGAATACGAGGTATACATAACACTCCACAATGAATATTATATCTTTTCATGAATCATATAATTGGGGATCGATTTCGCATTTTAAGAAGCATTGAATATCTATTGCTTCGATACGTAGACATCTGCAAACGCTACTTCCTAGCAAGGAAGTGTCGCATTTACATTCTATTGAAGTGAATACGAAGTACACATAACACTCAGCAATGAATATTATATCTTATCATGACACATAGAAATGAGATGCGATATCGCGATTTCAGAAGCATTAGAACTCTATTGCTACGATACGTAGATATCTGCAAACGCTATTTCCTAGCAAGGAAGTGTCGTATTTACATTCTTTTGAATTGTAGTCGAGGAATTCATAGCACTTCGCAATGAATATTTATCTTACCATGAAACATAGAAATGAGATGCTATATCGCGTTTCTAGAAGCATTAGAACTCTATTGCTTCGATACGTAGACATCTGCAAATGCTAATTCCTAGCAAGGAAGTGTCGTATTTACTCTCTTTTGATGTGAATACGGGGTATACAAAACACTGCACAATGAAGACTATATCTTATCATGAAACGTAGAAACGAGATGCGATATTACGATTTAAGAAGCATTAGAACTCTATTGCTTCGATACGTAGACTCCTGCAAACGCTACTTCCTAGCAAGGAAGTGTCGCATTTACATTCTTTAGAAGTGAATCCGAAGTATACATGACATTCCGCAATGAATATTATATCTTATCATAAAACACAGAAATGAAATGCGATTTCGCGTTTTAAGAAGCATTGGAACTCTGTTGCTTCGATACGTAGACGTCTGCCATCACTATTACCTAGCAAGGAAGTGTCGCATTTACATTCATTTGAAGCGTATGCGAGGTATACAAGATACTTCGCAATGAATATTACGTCTTACCATGATTCATAGAATTGAGATGCGATATCGCGTTTTGAGAAGCACTAGAACTCTATTGCTACGATACATAGACATCTGCAAACGCTATTTCCTAGCAAGGAAGTGTCGCATTTACATTCTATAGAGGTGAATGCGAGGTATACATAACACCCCACAATGAGTATTATAGCTTATCATGAAGCATAGAAATGAGATGCGATTTCGCGTTTCAAGAAGCATTAGAACTCTACTGCTTCGATACGTAGACATCAGCAAACGCTATATCCTAGCAAGGAAGTGTCGCATTTACATTCTTTACAAGTGAATCCGAAGTATACATGACATTCCGCAATGAATATTATATCTTATCATAAAACACAGAAATGAAATGCGATTTCGCGTTTTAAGAAGCATTGGAACTCTGTTGCTTCGATACGTAGACGTCTGCCATCGCTATTACCTAGCAAGGAAGTGTCGCATTTACATTCTTTTGAAGTGAATACGAGGTATCCATGACACTTCGCAATTAATATTATATCTTATCATGAAACATAGAAGTGAGATGCGATATCGCTTTTTAAGAAGCATTAGAACTCCATTGCTTCGATGCCGAGACATCTGCAGACGCTATTTCCTAGGAAGGAAGTGTCGCATTTACATTCTTTTGATGTGAATACGAGGTATACATGACACTTCGCAATGAATATTATATCTTATCATGAAACGTAGAAATGTGATGCTATATCGCGTTTTAAGAGGCATTAGAGCTCTATTGCTTCGATCCCGAGACATCTGCAGACGCTATTTCCTAGGAAGGAAGTGTCGCATTTACACTCTTTTGAAGTGAACACGAGGTGTACATGACACTTCGCAATGAATATTATATCTTATCATGATACATAGAAATATGATGCGACATCCCGTTTTAAGAAGCATTAGAACTCTATTTTTTTCGATACGTAGACATCTGCAAATGCTATTTCCTAGCAACGAAGTGTCGCATTTACATTCATTTGAAGTTTATGCGAGGTATAAGTGGCTTTTCGCAGTGAATATTATATCCTATCATGAAACATAGGAATGTGATGCGATATCGCGTTTTAAGAAGCATTAGAACTCTATTGCTTCGATACGTAGATATCTGCAGACGCTATTTCCTAGCAAGGTAGTGTCGCATTTACATTCTTTTGAAGTAAATACGAGGCATACATAACACTCCACAATGAATATTATATCTTATCATGAAAAATAGAATTTAGATGCGATATCGAGTTTTGAGAAGCATTAGAACTCTAATGCTATGATACGTAGACATCTGCAAACGCTATATCCTAGCAAGGAAGTGCCGCATTTACATTCATTTGAAGTGTAGACGTGGAATACATAACACTTCGTAATGAATATTATATCGTATCATGCAACATAGAAATGAGTGGCGATATCGCGTTTTAAGAAGCATTAGAACTCTATTGCTCCGATACGTAGACATCTGGTAATGTAATTTTCTAGAAAGAAGTTTCGCATTTACATTCATTTGAAGTGTGTGCCAGTTATATATGACACTTCGCAATGAATATTATATCTTATCATGAAACATGGAAATGATATGCGATATCGCGATTTAAGAAGCTTTAGTACTCTATTGCTTCGATACGTAGACATCTGGAAACGCTATTTCCTAGCAAGGAAGTGTCGCATTTACGTTCCTTTGAAGTGAATACGAGTTACACATGACACTCCGCAATGAATATTATGTCTTATCATAAATCGTAGAAATGGGTTGCGATATGGCGTTTTAAGAAGCATTAGAACTCTATTGCTTCGATACGTAGATATATACAGACGCTATTTCCTAGCAAGGATGTGCCGCATTTACATTCATTTGAAGTGTATGCGAGGTATACATGACACTTCGCAATGAATATTACATCTTATCATGGTATATAGGAATGAGATGCGATATCTCTTTTTAAGAAGCATTAGAACCCTATTGCTTCGATATGTAGACATCTGCAAACGCTACTTCATAGCAAGGAAGTGTTGCATTTACATTCATATTAAGTGTATGCGAGGTATACATGACACTTCGAAATGAATATTATATCTTATCATGAAACATAGAAATAAGATACGATATCGCGTTTAGAGAAGCATTAGATCTCTATTGCATCGATACGTAGACATTTGCAAACGCTACTTCCTAGCAAGGAAGTGTCGCATTTACATTCTTTTGAAGTGAATACGAGGTATGCATGTCACTTCGCAATGAATATTATATCTTATCATGAAACACAGAAATGAGATGCGATATCGCGATTTAAGAAGCATTAGAACTCTATTGCTTCGATACGTAGACATCTGCAAACGCTATTTCCTAGCAAGGAAGTGTCGCATTTACGTTTCTTTGAAGTGAATACGAGTTACGCATGACACTCCGCAATAAATATTATATCTTATCATAAATCATAGAAATGAGATGCGATATGGCGTTTTAAGAAGCATTAGAACTCTATTGCTTCGATACGTAGATATCTACGGACGCTATTTCCTAGCAAGGTAGTGTCACATTTACATACTTTTGAAGTGAAATCGAGGTATACATAACACTCCACAATGGATATTATATCTTATCTCGAAACATAGGAATGAGATGCGATATCGCGATTTAAGAAGCATTAGTACTCTATTGCTTCGATACGTAGACATCTGGAAACGTAATTTCCTAGAAAGGAAGTGTCGCATTTACATTAATTTGAAGTGTAGAAGAGGAATACATAACACTTCGTAATGGATATTATATCTTATCATGACACATAGAAATGAGATGCAATATCGCGTTTTGGGAAGCATTAGAACTCTAATGCTACGATACGTAGATATCTGCCAAATCTATTTCCTAGCAAGGAAGTGTTGCATTTACATTCATTTCCAGTGCATGCGAGGTATACAAGACATTTCGCAATCAATATAACATCCTACCATGAATTATAGAAATGAGGAGCGATATCGCGTTTTAGGAAGCATTAGGACACTGTTGCTCCGATTCGTAAACATCTGACAACGCTATTTCCTAGCAAGGAAGTGTCGCATTTACATTCATTTGAAGTGTATGCGACGTATACAAGACACTTCGCAATGAATATTATATCTTATCATGAGACATAGAAATGAGATGCGATATCGCGTTTTGAGAAGCATTAGAACTCTAATGCTACGATACGTAGACATCTGCAGACGCTGCTTCCTAGCAAGGAAGTGTCGCATTTACATTCTTTTGAAGTGTAGACGAGATATACATATCACTGCACAATGAATATTATATCTTATCATGAAACATAGAAATGAGATGCGATATGGCGATTTAAGAAGCAGAAGATCTCGATTGCTCCCATACCTAGCCATCTGCCAACGCTATTTCCTAGCAAGGAAGTGTCGCATTTACATTCGTTTGAAGTGTATGCGACGTATACAAGACACTTCGCAATGAATATTATATCTTATCATGAGACACAGAAATGAGATGCGATATCGCGTTTTGAGAAGCATTAGAACTCTAATGCTACGAAACGTAGACATCTGCAGACGCTACTTCCTAGCAAGGAAGTGTCGCATTAACATTCATTTGAAGTGTATGCGAGGTATACAAGGCACATCGCAATGAATATTGTATCTTATCGTGAAACGTTGAAATGAGATGCGATATCGCGATTTTAGAAGCATTAGAACTCTATTGCTTCTTACGTAGACACCTGCAAACGCTATTTCCCAGCAAGGAAGTGTCGCATTTACATTCTTTTGAGGTGAATACGAGGTATACATAACACTCCATTATGAATATTATATCTTATCATGAATCATTGGAATGAGATGCGATATCGTGTTTTAAGATGAATAAGAACTCTATTGCTTCGATACGCAGTCGTCTGCAAACGCTACTTCCTAGCAAGGAAGTGTCGCATTTACATTCTTCTGAAGTGAATCCGGGATATACATGACACTTCGCAATGAATATTATATCTTATCATGAAACATAGAAATGGGATGCGATATCGCGTTTTGATAAGCACTAGAAATCTATTGCTTCTTACGTAGACAATTGCAAACGCTACTTCCTAGCAAGGAAGTGTCCCATTTACATTCATTTGAAGTGTGTACGAGGTATACATTACACTGCACGGTGTATATTATATCTTATCATGAAACATAGAAATGAGATGCGATATTGCGATTTCAGAAGCATTAGAACCCTATTGCTCGATACGTAGACATCTGCAAACGCTACTTCCTAGCATGGAAGTGTCGCATTTACATTTTTTTGAAAGGAATACGAGGTATACATGACACTTGGCAATGAATATTATATCTTATCATGAAACATAGAAATGTGGTGCGATATCGCGATTTAAGAAGCATTAGAACTCTAGTGCTTCGATACGTAGCCATCTGCAAACGCTAGTTCCTAGCAAGGAAGTGCCGCATTTATATTAATTTGAAGTGTGAACGAGATGTACATAGCACTGCACAATGAATATTATATCTTATCATGAAACGTAGGAGTGAGTTGCGATATCGCGATTTAAGAAGCATTAGAACTCTATTGCTTCGATACACAGACATCTGCAAACGCTAATTCCTAGCAAAGAAGTGTCGCATTTACAATCTTTTGAAGTGAATACGAGGTACACATAGCACTCCACAATGAATATTATATCTTATCACGAGACATAGGAATGAGATAGGATATCGTGTTTTAAGATGCATTAGAACTCTAATTCTACGGTACGTAGACATCTGCAAACGCTATTTCCTAGCATGGAAGTGTCGCATTTACATTCGTTTGAAGTGTATGCGTGGTATACATGACAATTCGCAATGAATATTATATCTTAACATGAAACATAGAAATGGGATGCGATATAGCGTTTTGAGAAGCATTAGAACTCTACTGCTACGATACGTAGACATCTGCAGACGCTATTTCCTAGCAAGGGAGTGTCGCATTCACATTCTTTTGAAGTGTAGACGAGATATACATAACACTGCACAATAAATATTATATCTTATCATGAAACATAGAAATGAGATGCGATATCGCGATTTCAGAAGCATTAGAAATCTATTGCTTCGATACGTACACATCTGCAAACGCTATTTCCTAGCAAGGAAGTGTCGCATTTACATTGTTTTGAAGTGAAAACGATGTATACATGACACTTCGCAATGAATATTGTATCTTATCATGAAACATAGAATTGAGATGCGATATCGCGTTTTAAGAAGAATTGGAACTTTATTACTTCGATACATAGACATCTGCAAACGCTATTTCCTAGCAAGGAAGTGACGCATTATCATTCATTTGAAGTGAATACGAGGTATATATAACACTGCACAATGAATATTATATCTTATCACGAAACATAGAAATGAGATGCGTTATCACGATTTACGAAGCATTAGAACTCTAATGCTACGATACGTAGACATCTGCAAACGCTATTTCCTATCAAGGAAGTGTCGCATTTACATTCTTTTGAAGCGAATACGAGGTATACATAACACTGCACAATGAATATTATATCTTATCATGAAACATAGAAATGAGATGCGATATCGCGATTTAAGCAGCATTAGAACTCTAATGCTTCGATACCTAGACATCTGCAAACGCTATTTCCTAGCAGGGAAGTGCCGCATTTACATTCATTTGAAGTGTAGACGAGATAAACATAACACTGCACAATGAATATTATATCTTATCATGAAACATAGAAATGAGATGCGATATCGCGAATTAAGGGACAATAGAACTCTACTTCTTTGATACGTAGACATCTGCAAACGCTATTTCCTTGCAAGGGAGTGTCGCATTTACATTCTATTGAAGTGAAAACGATGTATACATGACACTTCGCAATGAATATTGTATCTTATCATGAAACATAGAATTGAGATGCGATATCGCGTTTTAAGAAGAATTGGAACTCTATTACTTCGATACATAGACATCTGCAAACGCTATTTCCTAGCAAGGAAGTGACGCATTATCATTCTTTTGAAGTGAATACGAGGTATATATAACACTGCACAATGAATATTATATCTTATCACGAAACATAGAAATGAGATGCGTTATCACGATTTACGAAGCATTAGAACTCTAATGCTACGATACGTAGACATCTGCAAACGCTAGTTCCTAGCAAGGAAGTGTCGCATTTACATTCATTTGAAGTGTAGACGAGATATACATAACACTGCACAATGAATTTTATATCTTATCATGAAACGTCGAAGTGAAATGCGATATCGCGATTTAGGAAACATTAGGACTCTATTGCTACGATACGTAGACATCTGCAGACGCTATTTCCTAGCAAGGAAGTGTCGCATTTACATTCATTTGAGGTGTATGCGAGGTACACATGACACTTCGCAATGAATATTATATCTTATAATGAAACATAGAAATGAGATGCGGTATCGCGTATTAAGAAGCATTAGAACCCTATTGCTTCGATACGTAGACATTTGCCAACGCAATTTCCTAGCAAGGAAGTGTCGCATTTACATTCATTTGAAGTGTATTCCAGGTATACATGGATATGGCACTTCGCTATGAATATTATATCCTATCATGCAGCATAGAAACGAGATGCGATATTTGGTTTAAGAAGAATTAGATCTCTATTGCTTCGATACGTAGATATCGGTAAACGCTATTTCCTAGCAAGGAAGTGTCGCATTTACATGCCTTTGAAGTGAATACGAGGTATACGTGGCACTTCTCAATGAATATTGTATCTTATCATGAAACATAGGAGTGAAATGCGATATCGCGTTTTAAGAAGCACTAGAAACCTATTGCTACGATACGTAGACAACTGCAAACTCTATTTCCTAGCAAAGAAGTGTCGCATATAGATTCTTTTGAAGTGAATACGAGGGATACATAGCTCTCCCCAATCAATGTTATATCTTATCATGTAACATACAAATGAGATGCGATATCGCCTTTTAGGGAGCATAGTACTCTTTTGCTACGTTACGAAGATATCTGGAAACGCTATTTCCCAGCAAGGAAGAGTCGCATTTACATTCCTTTGATGTGAATACGAGGTATACATGACACTTCGCAATGAATATTATATCTTGTCATGAAACATAGAAGTGAGATGCGATATCGCGTATTAACAAGCATTAGAACTCAAAAGCTACGATACGTAGACATCTGCAAACGCTATTTCCTAGCAAGGAAGAGTCGCAGTTACATTCATTTGAAGTGTACGGGAGGTACACATAACTCTTCGCAATGAATGTTATATCTTATCATGAAACATAGGAATGAGATGCGGCACCTCGTTTTAAGAAGCACTAGAACTCTATTGCTTCGATACGTGGACATCTGGAAACGTAATTTCCTAGAAAGGAAGTGTCGCATTTACATTCATTTGAAGTGTATTCCAGGTATACATGGATATGGCACTTCGCTATGAATATTATATACTATCATGCAGCATAGAAACGATATGCGATATTTGGTTTAAGAAGCATTAGATCTCTATTGCTTCGATACGTAGATATCTGTAAACGCTATTTCCTAGCAAGGAAGTGTCGCATTTACATGCCTTTGAAGTGAATACGAGGTATACGTGGCACTTCGCAATGAATATTGTATCTTATCATGAAACATAGGAGTGAAATGCGATATCGCGTTTTAAGAAGCACTAGAAACCTATTGGTACGATACGTAGACATCTGCAAACTCTATTTCCTAGCAAAGAAGTGTCGCATATAGATTCTTTTGAAGTGAATACGAGGGATACATAGCTCTCCCCAATCAATGTTATATCTTATCATGTAACATACAAATGAGATGCGATATCGCCTTTTAGGGAGCATAGTACCCTTTTGCTACGTTACGTAGATATCTGGAAACGCTATTTCCCAGCAAGGAAGAGTCGCATTTACATTCAATTGAAATGAATACGAGGTATACATGACACTTCGCAATGAATATTATATCTTGTCATGAAACATAGAAGTGAGATGCGATATCGCGTATTAACAAGCATTAGAACTCAAAAGCTACGATACGTAGACATCTGCAAACGCTATTTCCTAGCAAGGAAGAGTCGCAGTTACATTCATTTGAAGTGTACGGGAGGTACACATAACTCTTCGCAATGAATGTTATATCTTATCATGAAACATAGGAATGAGATGCGGCACCTCGTTTTAAGAAGCACTAGAACTCTATTGCTTCGATACGTGGACATCTGGAAACGTAAATTCCTAGAAAGGAAGTGTCGCATTTACATTCATTTGAAGTGTATTCCAGGTATACATGGATATGGCACTTCGCTATGAATATTATATCCTATCATGCAGCATAGAAACGATATGCGATATTTGGTTTAAGAAGCATTAGATCTCTATTGCTTCGATACGTAGATATCTGTAAACGCTATTTCCTAGCAAGGAAGTGTCGCATTTACATGCCTTTGAAGTGAATACGAGGTATACGTGGCACTTCGCAATGAATATTGTATCTTATCATGAAACATAGGAGTGAAATGCGATATCGCGTTTTAGGAAGCTCTAGAAACCTATTGGTACGATACGTAGACATCTGCAAACTCTATTTCCTAGCAAAGAAGTGTCGCATATAGATTCTTTTGAAGTGAATACGAGGGATACATAGCTCTCCCCAATCAATGTTATATCTTATCATGTAACATACAAATGAGATGCGATATCGCCTTTTAGGGAGCATAGTACCCTTTTGCTACGTTACGTAGATATCTGGAAACGCTATTTCCCAGCAAGGAAGTGTCGCATTTACATTCAATTGAAATGAATACGAGGTATATATAACACTGCACAATGAATATTATATATTATCATGAAACACAGAAATGAAATGCGATATCGCGATTTAAGAAGAATGAGAACTCTATTGCTTCGATACCTAGACATCTGTAAACGCTACTTCCTAGCAAGGAAGTGTCGCATTTACATTCTTTTGAAGTCAATACGAGGTATACAAAACCCTTCGCAATGAATATTATATCCTATCATGAAACATAGTAATGGGATGCGATATCTCGTTTGAAGAAGCATTTGAAATCTATTGCTTCAATTCGTAGACATCTGCAAACGCTACTACCTTGCAAGGAATTGTCGCATTTACATTCATTTGAAGTGTAGAGGAGGAATACATAACACTTCGCAAAGAGTATTATATCTTATCATGAAACATAGGAATGTGATGCGATATCGCGTTTTGAGAAGCATTCGAACTCCATTGGTACGATACGTAGACATCTGATAACGCTATTTCCTAGCAAGGAAGTGTCGCATTTACATTCTTTTCAAGTGAATACGAGCTATACGTGTCATTGCACAATGAATATTATATCATATCATGAAACATAGAAATGAGATGCGATATCGCGATTTAAGCAGCATCAGAAATCTATTGCTTCTATACGTAGGCACCTGCAAACGCTATTTCCTAGCAAGGAAGTATAGCACTTACATTCTTTTGAAGTGAATACGAGGTATACATGACACTTGGCAATTAATATTGTATCTTATCATGAAACAAACAAATGAGATGCGATATCGCGTTTTAAGAAGAATTAGAACTCTATTTCTACGATACGTAGACATCTGCAGACGCTATTTCCTAGCAACGAAGTGTCGCATTTACATTCTTTTGAAGTGTAGACGAGATATACATAACACTGCACAATAAATATTATATCTTATCATGAAACATAGAAATGAGATGCGATATCGCGATTTAAGGTGCATTAGAACTCTATTGCTTCGATGCGTAGACATCAGCAAAAGCTACTTTATAGCAAGGAAGTGTCGCACTTACAATCCTTTGAAGTGAATACGAGGTATACACGACACTTCGCAATGAATATTATATCTTATCACGAATCATAGAAATGAGATGCGATATCGCGTTTTAAGTAGCATTAGAACTCTTTTGCTTCGATACGTACAGTTCTGGAAACGCTACTTTCTAGGAAGGAAGTGTCGCATATACATTCATTTGAAGTGAATATGAGGAGTACATAACACTTCGCAATGAATATTATATCTTATCATGAAACATAGAAATTAGATGCAATATCGCGCTTTTAGAAGCGTTAGAAATCTATTGCAACGATACGCAGACATCTGGAAACGCTATTTCCTAGAAAGGAATTGTCGCATTTACATTCTTTCGAAGTGAATACTGGATATACATAACACTCCACAATGAAGATTATATCTTATCATTAATCATGGAAATGAGAAGCATATCACGATTAAAGGGCATTAGAAATCTATTGCTACGATACGTAGATATCTGCAAACGCTATTTCCTAGGAAGGCAGTGTCGCATTTAGATTCATTTGAAGTGAATACGTGGTATACGTCACACTTCGCAATGAATATTATATTTTGTCATGAAACATGGAAATGTGATGCGTTATCCTGATTTAAGAAGCAATAAGAATCTACTGCTTCGATACGGAGAAATCTGCAAACGCTATTTCTTAGCATGGAAGTGTCGCATTTACATTCATTTGAAGTGAATACGAAGTATACATGACACTTCGCAATGAATGTTATATCTTATCATGAAACATAGAAATGAGATGCGATATCGCGTTTTAAGAAGAATTAGAACACTATTGCTTCGATACCTACACATCTCCAAACGCTATTTCCTAGCAGGGAAGTGCCGCATTTACATTCATTTGAACTGTAGTCGAGATAAATATAAACCTGCACAATGAATATTATATCATATTATGAAACATAGAAATGAGATGCGATATCGCGATTTAAGGGGCATTAGAACTCTACTGCATCGATACGTAGACATGTGCAAACGCTACATCCTAGCAAGGAAGTGTCGCATTTACATTCTTTTGATGTGAATACGAGGTATACATGACACTCCGCAATGAATATTATATCTTATCATGAAACACAGTAATGAGATTCGATATCCCGTTTCAAGAAGCATTAGAACTCTATTGCTTCGATACGTAGACATCTGCAAACTCTATTTCCGAGCAAGGAAGTGTAGCATTTACATTGTTTTGAAGTGAATACGAGGTATACATGACACTTGGCAATTAATATTGTATCTTATCATGGAACATAGAAATGAGATGCGATATCGCGTTTTAAGAAGCATTAGAACTCTATTGCTACGATACGTAGACATCTGCAAACGCTATTTCCTAGCAAGGGAGTGTCGCATTTACATTCTTTTGAAGTGTAGACGGGATATACATATCACTCCACAATGAATATTATATCTTATCATGAAACAGAAATGAGATGCGATATCGCGATCTAAGAAGCATTAGAACCCTAATGCTACGATACGTAGACATCTGCAAACGCTATTTCCTAGCAAGGAAGTGTCGCATTTACATTCTTTTGAAGCGAATACGAGGTTTGCATAACACTGCACAATGAATATTATATCTTATCATGAAACATAGAAATGAGATGCGATATCGCGATTTAAGCAGCATTAGAACTCTATTGCTTCGATACGTAGACATCTGCAACCGCTATTTCCTAGCAAGGAAGTGTCGCATTTGCACTCATTTGTAGTGAATACGAGGAATACATGAAACTTCGCAATGAATATTATATCTTATCATGAAACATAGAAATGAGATGCGATATCTTGTTTTAAGAAGCATTATAAAACGCTTGCTACGATACGTAGACATCTGCAAACGCTATTTCCTACCAAGGAAGTGTCGCATTTACATTCTTCTGAAGTGTATGCGAGGTATAAGTGATTCTTCGCAATGAATACTATATCTTATCATGAGACATAGAAATGTGATGTGATAGCGCGTTTTAAGAAGCCTTAGAACTCTATTGCTACGATGCGTAGACACCTGCAGACGCTGTTTCCTAGCAAGGAAGTGTCGCATTTACATTCACTTGAAGTGTATGCGATGTATACGTGACACTTCGCAATAAATATTATATCTTATCATGAAACATAGAAATGAGATGCGATATCGCGTTTTGAGATGCAATAGAAATCCAATGCTACGATAAGCAGAAATCTGCAAACGATAATTCCTAGCAAGGAAGTGTAGGATTTTCAATCTTTTGAAGCGAATACGAGGTATACATAACAATCCATAATGAATATTATATCTTATCATGAAACATAGAAATGAGATGCGATATGGCGATTTAAGAAGCATTAGAACTCTATTGCTACGATACGTAGACATCTGCAGACGCTATTTCCTAGCAAGGAAGTGTCGCATGTACATTCTTTTGAAGTGAATACGAGGTGTACACAACAATCCACAATGAATATTATATCTTACCATGAAGCATAGAAATGAGGAGCGATTTCGCGTTTTAAGAAGCATTAGAACTCTATTGCTTCGATACGTAAACATCTGCAGACGCTATTACCTCGGAAGGAAGTGTCGCATTTACAATCTGTTGAAGTGAATACGAGGTATACATAACACTCCACAGTGAATATTATATCTTATCATGAAACATAGAAATGAGATGCGATATCGGGATTTAAGAAGCATAAAACTCTATTTCTTCGATACGTAGACATCTGCAAACGCTTTTCCTAGCAAGGAAGTGTAAAGTTTACATTCTTTTGAATTGTGAACGAGGGATACATAACAGTTCGAAATGAATATTATATCTTATCGTGAAACATAGACATGTGATGCGATATCGCGTTTTACGAAGCATAAGAACTCTATTTCTTCGATACGTAGACATCTGCAAACGCTTTTCCTAGCAAGGAAGTGTAAAGTTTACTTTCTTTTGAATTGTGAACGAGGGATACATAACAGTTCGAAATGAATATTATATCTTATCGTGAAACATAGACATGTGATGCGATATCGCGTTTTAAGAAGCATAAGAACTCTATTGCTTCGATACGTAGACAACTGTAAACGCTACTTCCTAGCAAGGAAGTGTCGCATTTACATTCATTTGAAGTGTATGCGAGGTGAAAGTGACACTTCGCAATGAGTATTATATCCTATCATGAAATATAGAAATGTGATCCGATATCGCGTTTCAAGAAGCATTAGAACTCTATTGCTTCGATGCGTAGACATCTGGAAACGTTATTTCCTAGCAAGGAAATGTCGCAATTACATTCTTCTGAAGTGAATACAATGTATACATGACACTTCGCAATAAATGCGATATCGCGTTTTGAGATGCAATAGAAATCTAATGCTACGATACGCAGAAATCTGCAAACGCTTTTTCCTAGCAAGGAAGTGTCGCATTTACATTCTTTTGAGGTGAATACGATGTATAAATTACACTCCACAATGAATATTATATCTTATCGTGAAACATAGAAATGTGATGTGGTATCGCGTTTTAAGCAGCATTGGAACTCTATTGCTACGATACGTAGACATCTGCTAACGTTATTTCCAAGCAAGGAAGTGCCGCATTTACATTCTTCTGTAGTGAATACAAGGTATACATGGCACTTCGCTATTAATATTATATCTTGTCATGAAACATAGTAATCAGATGCGACATCTCGTTTTATGAAGCATTAGAACTCTATTGCTTCGAAGCGGAGACATCTGCAAACGCTATTTCCTTGCAAGGAAGTGTCGCATTTACATTCTTTTGAAGTGAATACGTGGTATACATAACACTTCGCAACGAATACTACGTCTTATCATGAAACATAGAAATGAGATGCGATATCGCGTTTTAGGAATCATTAGAGCTCTATTGCTACGATACGTAGACGTGTGGAAACGCTATTTCGTAGAAAGAAGGTGTCGCATTTACATTTATTTGAAGTGAATACGAGGTATACATAACACTCCACAATGAATATTATATCTTATCGTGAAACATAGAAATGAGATGCGATATTGTGATTTAAGTAGCATTAGAACACAATTTCCTCGATACGTAGACATCTGGAAACGCTATTTTCTAGAAAGGATGTATCGCATTTTCATTCGTTTGAAGTGAAGACGAGGAATACATAACACTTGGCAATTAATATTATATCCTATCATGAAGCATAGAAATGAGATTCGATATCGCGTATTAAGAAGCTGTAGAACACTATTGCTACGATACGCAGACACCTGCAAACGCTATTTCCTAGGAAGGAAGTGCCGCAGTTACATTCTTTTGAAGTAAATACGCTTCACACATAACACCCCACAATGAATATTATATCTTATCACGAAATATAGAAATGAGATGCGATATCGCGATTTATGAAGCATTAGAACTCTATTGCTACGATACGTAGACATCTGTAAACGCTATTCCCTAGTTAGAAGTTGTCGCATTTACATTCTTTTGAAGAGAATACGAGGTATACATGACACTTCGCAATGAATATTATATCTTATCATGAAACATAGATATGAAATGCGACATCGGCATTTAAGAAGCATAAAACTCTATTTCTTCGATACGTAGACATCTGCAAACGTTAGATCCTAGCAAGGTAGTGTCGCATTTACATCCTTTTGAAGTGAATACGATGTATACATGACACTTCGCAATGAATATTATATCTTATCATGAAACATAGAATTGTGATGCGATATTGCGATTTAAGAAGCACCAGTACTCTGTTGCTTCGATTCGTAGACATCTGCAAACGCTATTTCCTAGCAAGGAAGTGTCGCATTTACATTCACTTGAAGTGTATGCGATGTATACGTGACACTTCGCAATAAATATTATATCTTATCATGAAACATAGAAATGAGATGCGATATCGCGTTTTGAGATGCAATAGAAACCTAATGCTACGATACGCAGAAATCTGCAAACGCTATTTCCTAGCAAGGAAGTGTCGCATTTACATTCATTTGAAGTGAATACGAGGAATACATGAAACTTCGCAATGAATATTATATCTTATCATGAGACATAGAAATGTGATGTGATAGCGCGTTTTAAGAAGCATTAGAACTCTATTGCTACGATGCGTAGACACATGCAGACGCTGTTTCCTAGCAAGGAAGTGTCGCATTTACATTCTTCTGAAGTGTATGCGAGGTATAAGTGATACTTCGCAATGAAAACTATATCTTATCATGATACATAGAAACGAGATGCGATATCCCGTTTCAAGAAGCATTAGAACTCTATTGCTTCGATACGTAGACATCTGCAAACGCTATTTCCTAGCAAGGATGTGTCGCATTTACATTCATTTGAAGTGAAGACGAGGAATACGTGATACTTCGCAATGAATGGTATATCTTACCATGAAACATAGGAATGAGATGCGATATCTCGTTTTAAGAAGTATTAGAACTCTTTTGCTTCGATACGTAGACATCTGCAAACGCTATTGCCTAGCAAGGAAGTGTCGCATTTACATTCACTTGAAGTGTATGCGATGTATACGTGACACTTCGCAATAAATATTATATCTTATCATGAAACATAGAAATGAGATGCGATATCGCGTTTTGAGATGCAATAGAAATCTAATGCTACGATAAGCAGAAATCTGCAAACGCTATTTCCTAGCAAGGAAGTGTCGCATTTACATTCTTTTGAGGTGAATACGAGGTATAAATAACACTCCACAATGAATATTATATCTCATCGTGAAACATAGAAATGTGATGTGATATCGCGTTCTAAGAAGCATTGGAACTCTATTGCTACGATACGTAGACATCTGCAAACGCTATTTCCTAGCAAGGAAGTGTCGCATTTACATTCATTTGAAGTGAATACGAGGAATACGTGAAACTTCGCAATGAATATTATATCTTATCATGAAACATAGAAATGTGATGTGAGAGCGCGTTTTAAGAAGCATTAGAACTCTATTGCTACGATACGTAGACATCTGCAGACGCTGTTTCCTAGCAAGGAAGTGTCGCATTTACATTCTTCTGAAGTGTATGCGAGGTATAAGTGATTCTTCGCAATGAATACTATATCTTATCATGTAACATAGAAATGAGATGCGATATCCCGTTCCAAGAAGCATTAGAACTCTAATGCTTCGATACGTAGGCATCTGCAATCGCTATTTCCTAGCAAGGTAGTGTCGCATTTACGTTCATTTGAAGTGTATGCGAGGTATACATAACACTTCGCAATTAATATTATATCTTGTCATGAAACATAAAAATGAGATGCGATATGGCGCTTTAAGAAGCATTAGAAATCTATTGCTTCGATACGTAGACATCTGGAAACGTAATTGTCTAGGAAGGAAGTGTCGGGTTTACATTCATTTGAAGTGAATACAAGGTATACATGACACTTCGCAATTAATATTATATCTTGTCATGAAACATAGAAATCAGATGCGACATCTCGTTTTAAGAAGCATTAGAACTCTATTGCTTCGATACGTAGACATCTGCAAACGCTACTTCCAAGCAAGGAAGTGTCGCATTTACATTCACTTGAAGTGTAGACGAGATATGCATAACACTGCACAATGAATATTATATCTTATCATGAAACGTGGAAGTGAGATGCGATATCGCGTTTTGAGAAGCATTAGAACCCTAATGCTACGATACGTAGACATCTACAAACGCTATTTCCAAGCAAGGAAGTGTCGCATTTACATTCTTGGGAAGTGTAGTCGAGGTATGCATAACACTCCACAATGAATATTATATCTTATCATGAAGCATAGAAATGAGGAGCGATTTCGCGTTTTAAGAAGCATTAGAACTCTGTTTCTTCGATCCGCAGACAACTGCCATCGCTATGTCCTAGCAAGGAAGTGTTGCATTTACATTCTTTTGAAGTGAATACGAGGTATACATGACACTCCGCAATGAATATTATATCATGTCATGAAACATAAAAATGAGATGCGATATGGCGTTTTAAGAAGCATTAGAAATCTATTGCTTCGATACGTAGACATCTGGAAACGTAATTGTCTAGGAAGGAAGTGTCGGGTTTACATTCATTTGAAGTGTGTGCGAGGTATACATGACACATCGCAATGAATATTATATCATATCATGAAACATAGAAATGAGATGCGATAGCGCGTTTTAAGAAGCATTAGAAATCTATTGCTTCGATACGTAGATATCTGGAAACGTAATTGTCTAGGAAGGAAGTGTCGGGTTTACATTCATTTGAAGTGTGTGCGAGGTATACATGACACATCGCAATGTATATTATATCATATCATGAAACATAGAAATGAGGTGCGCTATCGCGATTTAAGAAGCATCAGAACTCTATTGCTTCGATACGTAAACAACTGCAAGCGCTGCTTCCTAGCTAGGAAATCTAGCACTTTCATTCATTTGAAGTGTATACGAGGTATGCGTAACACTTCGAAATGAGTATTATATCTTATCATGGTACATAGAAATGAGATGCGATATCGCGATTTAAGTAGCATTATAACTCCACTGCTACGTTTCGTAGACATCTGCAGACACTATTTCCTAGCATGGAAGTGTCGCATTTACAATCTTTTGTAGTAAATACGATGTATACATAAAACACCACAATGAATATTATATCTGATTGTGAAACATAGAAATGAGATGCGATATGGCGATTTAAGAAGCATTAGAACTCTATTGCTTCGATACGTAGACATCTGCAGACGCTATTTCCTAGCATGGGAGTGTCGCATTTACAATCTTTTGAAGTAAATATGATGTATACATAAAACACCACAATGAATATTATATCTGATCATGAAACATAGACATGAGATGCGATATGGCGATTTAAGAAGCATTACAACAATAATGCTTCGATACGTAGACATCTGCAAAAGCTATTTCCTAGCAAGGAAGTGTCGCATTTACATTATTAGGAAGTGCAGACGAGGAATACATAACACTTCGCAATGAATATTATACCTTATCATGAAACATAGAAATGAGATGCGATATCGTGCTTCAAGAAGCATTAGAACACTATTGCTACGTTACGTAGTTATCTGCAGACGCAACGCCCTAGCAAGGAAGTGTCGCATTTACATTCTTTTGAGGTGAATACGAGGTATACATAACCCTCCACAATGAATATTATATCTTATCATGAAACGTAGAAATGAGATGCGATATCGCGTTTTGAGAAGCATTAGAACTCTATTGCTACGATACGTAGACATCTGCAATCGCTATCTCCTAGCAAGGAAATATAGCATTTACATTCATTTGAAGTGTATGCGAGGTATACAAGACACTTCGCAATGAATATTACATCTTATCATGAAACATATAAATGAGATGCGATATCGCGTTTTGAGAAGCATTAGGACACTAATGCTACGATACGTAGACATCTGCAATCGCTATTTCCTAGCAATTAAGTGTCGCATTTACATTCTATTGAGGTGAATACGACGTATACAAACACTCCACAATGAATATTATATCTTATCATGAAACATAGAAATGAGATGCGATATCGTGTTTTAAGTAGCATTAGAACACAATTGCTACGGTACGTAGATATCTGCAGACGCAACTTCCTAGCAAGGAAGTGTCGCATTTACATTCTTTTCAGGTGAATACGAGGTATACATAACCCTCCACAATGAATATTATATCTTATCATGTAACGTAGAAATGAGATGCAATATCGCGTTTGAGAAGCATTATAACTCTAATGATACGATACGTATACATCTGCAAACGCTATTTCCTAGCAAGGAAGCGTCGAATTTACATTCTTTTGAAGTGAATACGTGGTATACATAACAGTCTACAATGAATATTATATCTTACCATGAAACATAGTAATGAGATGCGATATCTCGTTTTGAGAAGCATTAGAACACTATTCCTACGATACGTAGACATCTGCAATCGCTAATTCCTAGCAAGGAAGTGTCGCATTCTCAATCTTATGAAGCGAATACGAGGTATACATAACAATCCACAATGAATATTATATCTTATCATGAAACATAGAAATGAGATGCGATATGACAATATAAGAAGCATTAGAACTACTTTGCTTCGATACGGAGACATCTGCAAACGCTATTTCCTAGCAAGGATGTTTCGCATTTACATTCTTTTACAGTGAATACGAGGTATACATAACACTCTACAATGAATATTATATCTTTTCATGAAACATAGAAATGAGATGCAATATCGCGATTTAAAAAGCATTAGAAATCTATTGCTACGGTACGTAGACATTTGCAAACGCTATTTAATAGCAAGGAAGCGTCGCACTTACATTCTTTTGAAGTGAATACGAGGTATACATAATACTCCACAATGAATATTATATCTTATCATGAAACATAGAATTGACATGCGATATCGCGTTTTGAGAAGCATTAGAACTCTCTTGCTACGATAAGTAGACATCAGCAAACGCTATTTCCATGCGAGGAAGTGTCGTATTTACATTCTTTTGAAGCGTAGACGAGGTGTTCACAACACTTCGCAATAAATATTATATCTTATCATGAAACATAGAAATGAGGTGCATTATCGGGTCTTCAGAAGCATTAAAAGCCTATTGCTTGAATACGCAGACATCTGCAAACGCTATTTCCTAGCATGGAAGTGTCGCATTTACATTCTTTTGAGCTGAATACGAGGTATACATGACACTTCGCAATGAATATTATATCTCATCATGAAACATAGAAATGAGATGCGAAGTCTTGTTTTAGAAAGCATTAGAACACTATTGATTCTATACGAATACATCTGGAGACGCTATTTCCTAGCAAGGAAGTGTCGCATTTATATTCTTTTGAAGCGAATACGAGGTTTACATGACACTTCGCAATGAATATTATATCATCATGAAACATAGAAGTGAGGTGCGATATTGCGTTCAAAGAAGCATCAGAACTCTATTGCTACGATAAGTAGACATCTGCAAGCGCTATTTCCTTGCAAGGAAGTGTTGCATTTACATTCTTTTGAAGTGAATACGAGGTATACATGACACTTCGCAATGAATATTATATCTCTTCATGACACGTAGAAATGTGATGCGATATCGCATTTTAAGAAGCGTTTGATCTCTATTGCTACGATACGTTGACATCTGCAAACGCTACTTCTTAGCAAGGGAGTGTCGTATTTACATTCTTTTGAAGTGAAAACGAGGTATACATGACACTCTGCAATGAATATTATATCTTATCATGAAACATAGAAATGAGATGCTATATGGCGATTTAACAAGCATTAGAACTCTATTGCTTCGATACGTAGGCATCTGCAAACGCTACTTCTTAGCAAGGAAGTGTCGTATTTACATTCTTTTGAAGTGAAAACGAGGTATACATGACACTCTGCAATGAATATTATATCTTAGCAGGAAACATAGAAATGAGCTGCGATATCGCGTTTTAAGAAGCATTAGAACTCTATTGCTACGATACGTAAACATCTGCAAACGTTATTTCCTAGCAAGGAAGTGTCGCATTTACATTCTTTTCAAGTGAATACGAGGTATACATGACACTTCGCAATGAATATTATATCTCATCATGACACATAGGAATGAGATGCAATATCGCGTTTCAAGAAGCGTTAGAAATCTATTGCTACGATACGTAAACATTTGCAGACGCTATTTCCTAGCAAGGACGTGTCGCATTTACATTCTTCTGAAGTGAATACGAGGTATACTTAACACTCCACAATGAATATTATATCTTATCATGAAACCAAGAAATGATGATCGAATTCGCGTTTTAAGATGCATTAGAACACCTTTGCTACGATACGTAGACAACTGGAAACTTAATTTCCTAGAAAGGAAGTGTCGCATTTACATTCATTTGAAGTGTAGACGAGGTACACATAACACTCCACAATGAATATTAAATCGTATCATGATACATAGAAATGAGATGCGATATCGCGTTTTAAGGAGCATTAGAAATCTATAGCTTCGATGTAGAGATATCTGGGAACGTAATTTCCTAGAAAGGAAGTGTCACATTTACATTCTTTTGAAGAGAATACGAGGTATACATAACACTGCACAATGAATGCTATATCTGATCATGAAACATAGAAATGAGATGCGATATCGCGTTTTAAGAAGCATTAGGACACCATTTCTGCGATACGTAGACATCTGCAAACGCTATTTCCTAGCATGGAAGTGTCGCATTTACATTCTTTTGAACTGAATACGAGGTATTCATGACACTTCGCAATGCATATTATATCTTATCATGAAACATAGAAGTTTGATACGATATCGCGTTTTAAGAAGCATTAGAACTCTATTGCTACGATACGTAGATATATGGAAACGCTACATCCTAGCAAGGAAGTGTCGCATTTACATTCTTTTGAAGTGAATACGAGGTATACATGACACTTCGCAATGAATATTATATCTCATCATGAAACATAGAAATGAGATGCGATTTCGCGTTTTAAGAAACATTGGAACTCTATTGCTACGATACGTAGATATCTGGAAACGTTATTTCCTAGAAAGGAAGTGTCGCATTTACATTCTTTTGAAAGGAATACGTGGTATACATGACACTTCGCAAAGAATGTTATATCTTATCATGAAACATAGAAATGAGATGCGACATGGCGATTTAAGATGCATTAGAACTCTATTGCTTCGATACGTAGAGATCAGGAAACGCTATTTCCTAGCAATGAAGTGTCGCATTTACATTCGTTTGAAGTGTATGGGAGGTATACAAGACACTTCGCAATGAATATTACATCTTATCATGATTCATTGAAATGAGATGCGATACCGCGTTTTAAGAAGCATTAGAACACTATTGCTACGGTACGCAGAAATCTGGAAACGCTATTTTCTAGCAAGGAAGTGTCGCATTTACATTCTTCTGAAGTGAATGCGAGGTATACATGTAAATTCGCAATGAATATTATATCTTATCATGAAACCTAGAAATGAGATGCGATGTGGCGTTCTTAGAAGCATTAGAACTCATTTGCGACAATACGAAGGCATCTGCAAACGCTATTTCCTAGCATGGAAGTGCCGCATTTACACTTATTTGTAGCGTAGACGAGGTATACATAACACTTCGCAATGAATATTATATCTTATCACGAAACATAGAAATGTGATGTAATAACGCGTTTTTAGAAGCACTATAACTCTATTGCTTTGATACGTAGACATCTGGAAAAGCTATTTCCTAGAAAGGAAGTGTCGCATTCACATCCATTTGAATTGTAGACGAGGATTACAAAGCACTTCGCAATGGATATTATATCTTATCACGGAACGTAGAAATCATATGCGGTATCGCGATTTAAGAAGCATTAGAACACCATTGCTTCGATACGTAGACATCTGGAAACGCGATTTCCAAGAAAGGAAGTGTCGCATTTTCATTCAATTGAAGTGTAGACGTGGAGTACATAACACTTCGCAATGTATATAATATATTATAACAAAACATAGAAATGAGATGCGATATCGCGTTTCAAGAAGCATTAGGACTCTATTGCTTCGATACGTAGACATCTAGAAACGCTACTTCCTAGCCAGAATGTTTCGCATTTATATTCATTTGATGTGTAAGCGAGGTATACATAACACTTCGCAATGAATATTACATCTTAAGATGAGACATAGAAATGAGATGCGATATCGCATTTTAAGATGCATTGGAATTCAATTGCTTCGATACGTAGACATCTGCAAACGCTATTCCCTATCAAGGAAGTGTCGCATTTACATTCAGTTGAAGTGTATGCGAGGTATACATGACACTTCGCAATGAATATTATACTTCATCATGACACATAGAAATGAGATGCGATATCGCGTTTTAAGGAGCGTTAGAACCCTATTTCTACGATACGTAGATATCTGCAGACGCTATTTCCAAGCAAGAAAGTTTCGCATTTACATTCGATTGAAGTGAATACGAAGTATACATGACACTCCGCAATGAATACAGTATTTTATCATGAATCATAGATGTGAGATGCGATATCGCGATATAAGAAGCATTAGAACTCTATTGCTTCGATACGTAGATATCTGGAATCGTAATTCCCTAGAATGGAAGTGTCGCATTTACATTCAATTGAAGTGTATGCGAGGTATACTTGACACTTCGCAATGAATATTATATCTTATCATGGAACATAGAAATGAGGAGCAATATCGCGTTTTAAGAAGCACCAGAACTCTATTGCTACGATACGTAGACATCTGCAAACGCTATTTCCAAGAGAGGAAGTGTCGCATTTACATTCATTTGTAGTGTATCCGAGGTATACATGACACTTCGCAATGAGTATTATATCTCAACATGAAACATAGTAATGAGATGCGATATTGCGTTTTGAGAAGCATTAGAACTCTATTGCTTCGATACGTAGATATCTGCAAACGCTACTTCCTTGCTAGGAAGTGTCGCATTTACATTCTCTTGAATTGTATGCGAGGTATACATAACACTCCACAATGAATATTATATCTTATCTCGAAACATAGGAATGAGATTCGATATCGCGATTTAAGAAGCATTACAACTCTATTGCTTCGAAACGTAAACATCTGCAAACACAACTTCCTAGCTAGGAAGTGTTGCATTTACATTTAATTGAAGTGAATACGAGACATACATAACACGGCGCAATGAATATTATATCTTATCATGAAACATAGAAATGAGATCCGATATGACGATTTAAGAAGCTTTACAATTCTCTTCCTTCGATACGTAGACATCTGCAAACGCTACTTCCTAGCAAGGAAGTGTCGCATTCACATTCTTTTGAAGTGAATACGAGGTATGCATGTCACTTCGCATTGCATATTATATCTTATCATACAACACAGAAATGAGATGCGATACCGCGATTTAAGAATCATTACAACTCTATGGCTTCGATACGTAGACATCTGCAAACGCATTTTCCTAGCAAGGAAGTGCAGCATTTACATTTATTTGAAGTGTAGACGTGGAATGCATAACACTTTGTAATGAACATTATATCTTATCATGAAACATAGAAATGAGTGGCGATATCGCGTTTTAAGAAGCATTAGAAATCTGTTGCTTCGATACGTAGACATCTGGAAACCCTACTTCCTAGCAGGGAATTGTCGCATTTGCATTCTTTTAAATTGAATTCGAGGTATACATGTACATTCGCAGTGAATATTATATCGTATCATGAAACATAGAAATGAGATGCGATATCGCGTTTTTAGAAGCATTAGAACTCTAATGCTACGATACGTAGACATCTGCCAACGCTATTTCCTAGCAAGGAAGTGTCGCATTTACATTCTTTTGAAGCGAATACGAGGTATACATAACACTGCACAATGAATATTATATCTTATCATGAAACATGGAAATGAGATGCGATATCGCGATTTAAGCAGCATTAGAACTCTATTGCTTCGATACGTAGACACCTGCAAACGCTACTTCCTAGCAAGGAAGTGTAGCATTTACAATCTTTTGAAGTGAATACGAGGTATACATGACACTTCGCTATCATTATTATATATTATCATTAAACATAGAAATGAGATGCGATATCACGTTTTGAGAAGCATTAGAACACAAATGCTACGATACGTAGACATCTGCAAACGCTATTTCCTAGGAAGGAAGTGCCGCATTTACATCCATTCGAAGTGGATACGAGGAATACGTGAAACTTCGCAATGAATATTATGTCCTAACATGAAACATAGAAATGTGATGTGATATTGCGCTTTAAGAAGCTTTAGAACTCTATTGCTACGATACGTAGTCATCTACAGACGCTATTTCATAGCAAGGACGTGTCGCATTTACATTCTTTTGAAGTGAATGCGAGGTATACATCACATTGCACAATGAATATTATATGTTATCATGAAACATAGAAATGAGATGCGATATCACGATTTAGGATGCATTAGAACTTTATTGCTTCGATACGTAGATATCTGCAAACGCTATTTCCTAGCAAGGAAGTGTCGCATTTACATTCATTCGAAGTGAATACGAGGAATACATGAAACTTCGCAATGAATATTATATCTTATCGTGAAACATAGAAATGAGATGCGATATCGCGATATAAGAAGCATTAGAACTTTATTGCTTCGATACGTAGACATCTGCAAACGCTATTTCCTAGCAAGGAAGTGTCGCATTTACATTTTTCTGAAGTGAATGCAAGGTATACATGACACTTCGCAACTAATATTATATCTTATCACGAAACATAGAAATGAGATGCGATATCCCGTTTCAAGATGCATTAGAACTCGATTGCTTCAATACGTAGACATCTGCAATCGCTATTTCCTAGCAAGGAAGTGTCGCATTTATATTCATTTGCAGTGTATGCGAGGTATACATAACACTTCGCAATGAATATTATATGTTATCATGAAACATCGAAATGAGATGCGATATCTCGTTTTAAGAAGCATTATAACAAGCTGGCTACGATACGTAGACATATGCAAACGCTATTCCCTAGCAAGGAAGTGTCGCATTTACATACTTTTGAGGTGAATACGAGGTATACATGACATTGCACAATGAATATTATATATTATCATGAAACATAGAAATGATATGCGATATCGCGATATAAGATGCATTAGAACTTTATTGCTACGATACGTAGACATCTGCAAACGCTATTTCCTAGCAAGGAAGTGTCGGATTTACATTCATTTGAAGTGTATGCGAGGTATTCGTGACACTTCGCAATGAATAATATATCTTGCCATGAAGCATAGAAATGAGATGCGATATCCCGTTTCAAGCAGCATTAGAACTCTATTGTTTCGATACGTAGACATCTGCAGACGCTATTTCCTAGCAAGGAAGTGTCGCATTCACATTCTTTTGAAGTGAATACGTTGTATACATAGCACTCCACAATGTATATTATATCTTATCATGAAACATAGAAATGAGAATCGATATCGCGTTTTAAGAAGCATTAGAATTCTATTACTTCGATACGTAGACATCTGCAGACGCTACTTCCTAGCAAGGAATGGTCGCATTTACATTCGTTTGAAGTGAATACGAGGTATACATGACACATCACAGTGTATATTATTTTCTTATCATGAAACATAGAAATGTGATGCGATATCGCGTTTTGAGAAGCACTAGAACTCTAATGCTACGATACGTAGACATCTGCAAACGCTATTTCCTAGGATGGAATTGTTGCATTTACATTCTTTGGAAGTGAGTACGAGGTATACAAGACTCTTCGCAATGAATATTATATCTTATCATGAAACATGGAAATGAGATGCGATATCTCGTTTTAAGAAGCAACAGAACTCTATTGCTTCGATGCGTAGACATCAGCCAACGCTATTTCCTAGCAAGAAAGTGTCGCATTTACATTCATTTGAAGCGTATGCGAGGTATAGAAGACACTTCGCAAGGAATATTATATCTTATCATGAAACATAGAAGTGAGAAGCGATATCGCGTATTAAGAAGCATTAGCAATCTATTGCTTCGATACGTAAACATCTGGAGACTCTATTTCCTAGGAAGGAAGTGTCGTATTTAAATTCATTTGAAGTGTATGCGAGGTATAAGTGACACCTCGCAATGAATATTATATCTTATAATGAAACATAGAAATGACATGCGATATCGAGTTTTAAGAAGCATTAGATCCCTATTGCTTCGATAAGTAGAATTCTGCCATCGGTACTTCCTAGCAAGGAAGTGTCGCATTTACATTCATTTGAAGAGTACGCGTGGTATACATGACATTTCGCAATTAATATTATACCTTATCATGAAACATAAAAATGAGATGTGATATGGCGATTTAAGAAGCATTAGAACTCTATTGCTTCGATATGTGGACATCTGCAGACGCTATTTCCTAGCAAGGAAGTGTCGCATTTACAATCTTCTGAAGTAAATACGTTGTATACATAGCACTCCACAATGAATATTATATCTGATTATGAAACATAGAAATGAGATGCGATATCGCGTTTTAAGGAGCTTTAGAACTCTATTGCTTCGATGCGTAGACATCTCCAAACGCTATTTACTAGCAAGGAAGTGTCGCATTTACATTCATTTGAAGTGCAGCCGAGATGTACATAACACTGAACAATGAATATTGTATCTTATCATGAAACACAGAAATGAGATGCGATATCGCGATTTAAGAAGCATTAGAACTCTACTGCTACGATACGTAGACATCTGCAAACGCTATTTCCTAGCAAGGTAGTGCCGCATTTACGTTCTGTTGAAGTAAATACGCTTCATACATAACACTCCACAATGAATATTATATCTTATCATGAAACATAGAAATGAGATGCGGCATCGCAATTTAAAAAGCATTAGAACACTATTGGTGCGATACGTAGACATCTGCAAACGCAATTTCCTAGCAAGGAGGTATCGCAATTACATTCTTTTTTAGTGAATACGAGGTATACATAACTCTCCACAATGAAGATTATATCTTATCATGAAACATAGGAATGAGATGCGATATCGAGGTTTAAGAAGCATAAAACTCTATTTCTTCGACACGTAGACATCTATAAACGCTATTTCCTAGCAAGGATGTGTAGAGTTTACATTCTTTTGAAGTGTAGACGAGGGATACATAACAGTTCGTAATGAATATTATATCTTATCATGAAACATAGACATGTGATGCGATATCGCGTTTTAAGAAGCATTAGAACTCTATTGCTACGATACGTAGACATCTGCAAACGCTATTTCCAAGAGAGGAAGTGTCGCATTTACATTCATTTGATGTGTATCCGAGGTATGTATGACACTTCGCATTGAGTATTATATCTTATCATGAAACATAGAAATGAGCTGTGCGACATCTCGTTTTAAGAAGCATTAGAACTCTATTGCTTCGATACGTAGACATCTGCAACGCTATTTCCTAGCAAGGAAGTTTTGCATTTACATTCATTGGAAATGTGTGCGAGGTATACATAACACTTCGCAATGAATACTACGTCTTATCATGAAACATAGAAATGAGATGCGATACCGCGTTTTAGGAAACATTAGAGCTCTATTGCTACGATACGTAGACATATGCAGACCCTATTTCCCAGCAAGGAAGTGTCGCATTTACATTCTTCTGAACTGAATACGAGGTATACATAACACTCCACAATGAATATCATATCTCATCATGAAACATAGAAATGAGATGCTATATCGCGTTTTAAGAAGCATCAGTACTCTATAGCTACGATACGTAGACATCTGCAATCCGTATTTCCTAGCAAGGAAGTGTCGCCTTTACATTTCTCTGAAGAGAATACGAGGAATACATAACACTCCACAAAGAATATTATATCTTATCATGAAACATAGAAATGAGATGCGATATGGTGATTCAACAAGCAGTAGATCTCTATTGCTTCGATACGTAGACATCTACCAACGCTATTTCCTATCAAGGTAGTGTCGCATTTACATTCATTTGAAGTGTATGCGAGGTATACAAGACACTTCGAAATAAATATTATATCTTATCATGAAACATAGGAATGACATGCGATATCGCGATTTAAGAAGCATTAGGACTCCATTGCTTCGATACGTAGATATCTGCAAACGCCATTTCCTAGCAAGGAAGTGTCGCATTTACATTCTCTTGAAGTGAATACGAGGTATGCAAGACACTTCGCAATGAATATTATATCTTATTATGAAACATAGAAATGAGATGCTATACCGCGTTTTAAGAAGAATTAGAACTCTATTTCTACGATACGTGGACATCTGCAGACGCTATTTCCTAGCAAGGAAGTATCGCATTTACATTCTTTTGAGGTGTAGACGAGATATACATATCACTGCACAATGAATATTATATCTTATCATGAAACATAGAAATGAGATGCGACATCGTGATTTAAGAAAGATTAGAACTCTAATGCTACGGTACGTAGACATCTGAAAACGCTATTTCCTTGCAGGGAAGTGTCGCATTTACATTCTTTTGAAGCGAATACGATAGTATACATGACACTCCACAACGAATATAATATCTTGTCATGAAACACTGAAATGAGATGCGCTATGGCGATATAAGAAGCATTAGAACTCCCTTGCCTCGATACGTAGACATCTGCAAACGTAGCTTCCTAGCAAGGAAGTGAGGCATTTACATTATTTTGAAGTGTAGACGAGGTATTTATTACAGTTCGCAATAAATATTATATCTTACCATGAAACAAAAAATGAGATGAGATATCGCGATTTATGAAGCATTAGAACTCTATTGCTTCGATATGTAGACATCAGGAAACGCATCTCCTAGCAAGGAAGTTTGGCATTTACATTTTTTTGATGTGTAGAGGTGGTATACATAACACTTCGCAATGATTATAAGATCATATCATGAAACATAGAAGTGAGATGCGATATCGCGATTTAAAAGGAATTAGAAATCTATTGGGACGATACGTAGACATCTGCAAACGCTGTTTAGTAGCAAGGAAGTGTCGCATTTACATTCTTTTCAAGTGAGTGCGGGGTGTACGTAACACTACACAATGAATGTTATACCTTATCACGAAACATAGAAATGACATGCGATTTCACGATTTAAGAAGTTTTAGAACTCTACTGCTTCGATACGGAGACATTTGCAAACGCTCCTTCCTAGCAAGGAAGTGCTGCATTTACATTCTTTTGAAGTGAATACGAGGTATACATGACACTTCGCAATGAATATTATATCTTATCATGAATCATAGAAATGAGATGCGATATCGCGTTTTAACACGTTCCCTGCCAGACCGTTTTTTGAAGACTTCCCGTTCAAGCCGCGTGGGGCGTATGCGCCCCACGCTTTACATTTGTATTATTTTGTTTCTGGCGTATGCCTTGCAATAATTAAAATAGTGCAAAAATCATAATTATGAAGGAAATGTTGTATAGTTTAACATGCATAACACAACAAACCAATAAATTTATTTTTCTAGGTATTAGATTAACAAATAACTGGCTGAACATTATTATGCCAAGCGAGTGGCATCCTGACATATAATTTTTTTTATCATGCCTATATCAATTTAAAATATAACATTTTGTTTAAATTCAAGTTTGTATGCAATTACAAAGGGATGTTACGATGAATTTTGTTAAAACATGGCAAACATAAGTGTGGTTTATCCACACAACTATCGCAGAATGTTACAACTTTTACTGTGCAGTTTCTTGCCGCCTGGGAACCTAAATTTTTAACGTTTCTTTCGTAACAAATTTTGCAGCGCCTTCTTATCGAGTTAAAGTGGCCTTCCTTTTTTTAAATTTCGTCTCGATTTCTTGTTGGTCCAATTCGTGGAGAGTTATTATTATTATTACACGACATCAGATTCATTGCTAATTCTTTTCGGAATTCGATGCTTGTTATTTTTCGGTTGGTAAGACTGTTATATATAATCCATGAATTCACTACCGCTGTGTTCAGGCAAAGTTCAAATACAATTTTTTTATACCATTTTACTGATTTTCGTAGAGGACTGCAATATGCAGCCATTTGATCGGAGATATCTACAGAAGACTTCCCTTCATTATAATTCACAATAACCTTCGGTTTTCTAACAATATTCCCCCTTTTCTGCACAGCCACAGTTTCATTAGAGTGTTTCGTTGATAATAGAAGAACATCACCCTTGTCCTTCCATTTCAGTATTGTCAAACCATCATTGCTTTCCTTAGCGATATATTCATATCGTTTTAATTTTTTTGAAAGTAGGTCTTTTGGAATTCCACGGCGATTTGATCGTATTGTTCCAATCAGATGAGTGTTTTGAGCAACTAGCTTTTTGGCTAATTCGATACTTATGTACCAATTATCGGTACATATTGTATGGCCTTTACCAAATATACTTTTGCACAATGACAGAACAATATTGGTAGGCGTTGTTTTCTCTACATCCGTTTTTTTCCCACAATAAATTTTGAAGGCCAGCGTGTATCCCGGTGCTGAACATAATTTGAAAATTTTAATACCGTACTTATGTCTTTTTTGTTTTATATATTGTTTGAAGGCAATGCGACCTCGAAAAGGAATCAGAGATTCGTCTACACAAACAATTTCGCCTGGTTCAAAACACTTTTCAAAATTTTCATTCAACATATCAATGACGGTTTTAATTTTATACAAGCGGTCGTTTACATTTTCCTTCTCATTGTCGTTAAAATGCAACATTCGTAGCAAAACCTCAAACCGATTTCTTGACATTATTGAACGTGGAAGAGTCTGCGAACATGCTGGATCTTTAGACCAATATAAACTGATTTCTGGAAGCTTTACAATTCCCATCCACATAATAAGTCCAAAAAATCGTTTTATCTCGTTTTTGTCTGTTGCTATCCATTTATCTAATCGAGATGATGTTTGTCTAGATAGACATTGATGCGCATACCGATTCGTTTCTGTAACGACAAGATCGAAGAATTCGTCACTCATAAACAAATAATATAAATCTTCCGGTTTTTCGTAAGTTTGATTAAATATTTTGAAACCCGGTGTACCAACGAAAGGCGTAAGGCGCAGTTGGTTTCCGATGGGATTAGTCCAATCTATATGCGAAGTAGTTATATTGTTTATTGAAGGTTCAGTATCTTCGTCTTCACTACTGGGTAAAGAAAAATTGCCCATCACGCCGCGTGGGGCGTATACGCCCCACGATTAAATGAGGGCATCAGCAATAGTATTAAGATGTCCATAATTGACTCTATAATGAATTTTTAAAAAATTCTTCGTTTTACAATGATAATACCAAATGGCTTGAACGGAAAGTTCAGCGTGGGGCGTATACGCCCCACGCGGCAGGGAACGTGTTAAGGAGCGTTAGATCTCAATTGCTACGATACGTAGACATCTGTAAACGCTATTTCCTAGCAAGGAAGTGTCGCATTTACATTCTTTTGAAGTGAATACGAGGTATACATAACACTCCACAATGAATATTATATCTTATCATGAAACATAGAAATGAAAGGCGATATGGCGATTTAAGAAGCATTAGAACTTTATTGCTTCGTAGACTTGAAACGTAGACTTGTGCCAACGCTATTTCCTAGCAAGGAAGTGTCGCATTTACATTCATTTGAAGTGTATGCGAGGTATACAAGACACTTCGAAATAAATATTATATCTTATCATGAAACATAGGAATGACATGCGATATCGCGATTTAAGAAGCATTAGGACTCCATTGCTTCGATACGTTGATATCTGCAAACGCCATTTCCTAGCAAGGAAGTGTCGCTTTTACATTCTCTTGAAGTGAATACGAGGTATACATGACACTTCGCAATGAATATTATATCTTATAATGAAACATAGAAATGAGATGCTATACCGCGTTTTAAGAAGAATTAGAACTCTATTTCTACGATACGTGGACATCTGCAGACGCTATTTCCAAGCAAGGAAGTGTCGCATTTACATTCTTTTGAAGTGTAGACGAGATATACATATCACTGCACAATGAATATAATATCTTATCATGAAACACTGAAATGAGATGCGCTATGGCGATATAAGAAGCATTAGAACTCTCTTGCTTCGATACGTAGACATCTGCAAACGTAGCTTCCTAGCAAGGAAGTGTCGCATTTACATACTCTTGATAGGAATACGAGGTATACATGACACTTCGTAATGAATATTATATCTTATCATGAAACATAGAAATGAGATGCGATATGACCATTTAAGAAGCATTAGAATTCTATTGCTTCGATAGGTAGACATCTGCAAACGCTATTTCCTAGCAAGGAAGTGTCGCATTTACATTCTTTTGATGTGAATACGAGGTATACGTAACACTTCGCAATGAATATTATGTCTTATCATGAAACATAGAAATGAGATGCGATATCGCGATTTAAGAAGCATTAGAACTATATTGCTTCGATACGTCGCCATCTGGGAACGCGATTTCCAAGAAAGGAAGTGTCGCATTTACATTCAGTTGAAATGTAGACGTGGAGTACATAACACTTCGCAATGAATATTATATCTTATCACAAAACATAGAAATGAGATGCGATTTCGCGTTTTAAGAAACATTAGAACTCTATTGCTTCGATACGTAGACATCTGCAATCGCTAATTCCTAGCAAGGTAGTGTCGCATTTACATTCTTTTGAAGTGAATACGAGGTATACATAACATTCCACAACCTATATTATACCTCATCACGAAACATAGATATGAAATGCGATATCGCGATATAGGAGGCATTAGAACTCTATTGCTTCGGTACGGGGACATCAGCAAACGCTATTTCCTAGCAAGGAAGTGTCGCATTTACATTCTTCTGAAGCGAAAATGAGGTATACATGACACTTCTCAATGAATATTATATCTTATCATGAGACATAGAAATGAGATGCGATATCTCGTTTTGAGAAGCAATGGAACCCTATTGCTACGATACGTAGACATCTGCATACGCTATTTCCTAGCATGGAAGTGTCACATTTAGTTTCAGCTGAAGTTTATGCGATGTAAACATGACAATTCGCAATTAATATTATATCTTATCATAAAACATAGAAATGAGATGCGATATGACAATATATGAAGCAGTGGAGCTCTACTGCTACGATACGTAGACAGCTGCAAACGCTATTTCCTAGCAAGGAAGTGCCGCATTTACATTCATTTGAAGTGTCTGCGAGGTATGCATAACACTGCGCAATGAATATAATGTCTTATCATGAAACATAGAAATGAGGTCCGATATGACGATTTATGAAGCTTTACAATACTATTGCTTCGATACGTAGACATCTGCAAACGCTATTTCCTAGCAAGGATGTGTTGCATTTACATTCTTTTGAACTGAATACGAGGTATACATAACACTTCACAACGGATATTATATCTTATCATGAAACATAGAAATGAAATGCGATATGGCGATTTAAGAAGCGTTAGAACACTATTGCTTCGATACGTAGACATCTGCAAACGCTACTTCCTAGCAAGGAAGTGTCGCATTTACATTCTTATGAAAGGAATGCGAGGTATACATAACACTCCGTTCTGAATATTATATCTTATCATGAAACATAGAAATGGGATGCGAGATCGCGTTTTGAGAAGCATTAGGACACTAATGCTACGATACGCAGACATCTGCAAGCGCTATTTCCTAGCAAGAAAGTGCCGCATTTACATTCATTTGAAGTGTATGCGAGGTATGCATAACACTGCACAATGAATATTATATCTTACCATGAAACATATAAATGAGATGCGATATCGCGTTTCAAGAAGCAATAGAACTCTATTGCTTCGATACGTAGACACCTGGAAACGTAATTTTCAAGGAAGGAAGTGTCGAGTTCATATTCATTTGAAGTGTGTGCGAGGTATACGTGACACTTCGCAATGAATATTATATCTTATCATGAAAAATAGGAATGAGATGCGATATCGCGTTTTAAGAAGCATCAGAACTCCATTGCTTCGATACGTAGACAACTGCAAACGCTACTTCCTGGCAAGGAAGTCTCGCACTTTCATTCATTTGAAGTGTACACGAGGTATGCGTAACACTTCGCAATGAGTATCATATCTCATCATGAATCATAGAAATGAGATGCGATTTCGCGTATCAAGAAGCACTAGAACTCTATTGCTTCGTTGCATAGACATCTGCAAACGCAATTTCCTAGCAAGGAAGTGTCGCATTTACATTCATTTGAAGTGTAGACGAGGAATACATAACACTTCGTAATGAATATTACATCTTATCATGAAACATACAAATGAGATGCGATATCGCGTTTCAAGAAGCATCAGAACTCTATTGCTTCGATACGTAAACAACTGCAAACGCTACTTCCTAGCTAGGAAGTCTCGCACTTTTATTCATTTGAAGTGTACACGAGGTATGCGTAACACTTCGCAATGAGTATCATATCTCATCATGAATCATAGGAATGAGATGCGTTATCGCGTTTTAAGTAGCATCAGAATTCTATTGCTTCCATACGTAGACAACTGTAAACGCTACTTCCTAGCAAGGAAGTGTCGCATTTACATTCATTTGAATTGTATGCGAGGTGTAAGTGACACTTCGCAATGAGTATTATATCCTATCATGAAGCATAGAAATGTGATTCGATATCGCGTTTCAAGAAGCATTAGAACTCTATTGCTTTGATGCGTAGACATCTGGAAACGCTATTTCCTAACAAGGGAGTGTCGCATTTACATTCTTTTGAAGTGAATACGAGGTATACATGACACGTCGCAATGAATACTATATCTTATCATGAAACATAGAAATGAGATGCGATATCGCGTTTTAAAAAGCATCAGAACTCTATTGCTGCGATACGTAGACATTTGCAAACGCTATTTAGTTGCAAGGAAGTGTCGCATTTACATTCTTTTAAAGTGAATACGATGTATACATAACACTCCACAATGAATATTATATCTTATCATGAAACATAGAAATGAGATGCGATATCGGGATTTAAGAAGCATAAAACTCTACTTCTTCGATACGTAGACATCTGCAAACGCTATTTCCTGGCAAGGAAGTGTAGAGTTTACATGCTGTTGAAGTGTAGACGAGGGAAACATAACAGTTCGTAATGAATATTGTATCTTATCCTGAAACATAGACATGTGATGCGATATCGCGTTTTAAGGAGCATTAGAACCCTATTGCTACGATACGTAGACATCTGCAAACGCTATTCCCTAGCAAGAAGGTGTCGCATTTACATTCTTCTGAAGTGGACACGAGGTATGCATGACACTTCGCAATGAATATTATATCTTATCATGAAACATAGATATGAAATGCGACATCGCGATTTAAGAAGCATTAGATCTCTTTTCCTTCGATACGGAGACATCCGCAAATGCTACTTCCTAGTAAGGAAATGTCACATTTTCATTCATTTGAAGTGTATGCGAGGTATAAGTGACACTTCGCAACGAGTATTATATCTTATCGTGAGACATAGAAATAAGATGCGATATCGCGTTTTAAGAAGCATTAGAACACAATTGCTACGATACGTAGACATCTGCAAACGCTATTTCCTAGCAAGAAGGTGTCGCATTTACATTCTTTTGAAGTGAATAAAAGGTATACGTGACACTTCGCAATGAATGTTATATCTTATCATGAAACACAGAAATGAGATGCGATATCGCGATTTATGAAGCATCAGTACTCTGTTGCTTCGATACGTAGACAACTAAAAACTCTACTTCCTAGCAAGGAAGTGTCGCACTTACGTTCATTAAAGTGTATACGAGGTATACGTAACACTTCGCAATGAATACTACGTCTTTTCATGAAATATAGTAATGAGATGCGATATCGCGATTTAAGTAGCACTAGAACACTATTGCTACGATACGTAGACATCTGCAAACGCTATTTCCTAGCAAGGAAGTTTCACATTTACATTCATTGGAAGTGAAGACGACGAATACATAACACTTGGCAATTAATATTATATCCTATCATGAAGCATAGAAATGAGATGCGATATCGCGTATTAAGAAGCTGTGGAACTCTATTGCTACGATACGCAGACATCTGCAAACGCTATTTCCTAGGAAGGAAGTGCCGAAGTCACATTCTTTTGAAGTAAATACGCTTCATACATAACACCCCACAATGAATATTATATCTTATCATGAAACATAGAAATGAGATGCGATATCGCGATTTATGAAGCATTAGAACCCTATTGCTACGATACGTAGACATCTGCAAACGCTATTCCCTAGCAAGAAGGTGTCGCATTTACATTCTTTTGAAGTGAATACGAGGTATATATGACACTTCGCAATGAATATTATATCTTATCATGAAACATAGAATTGAGATGCGATATTGCGATTTAAGAAGCACCAGTACTCTGTTGCTTCGATGCGTAGACATCTGGAAACGCTATTTCCTAGCAAGGAAGTGTCGCATTTACATTCACTTGAAGTGTAGACGAGGAATACATGACACTTCGTAATGAATATTATATCTTAGCATGAAACATAGATATGAAATGCGATATCGCGTTTTAAGAAGCATTACAACTCTATTGCTTCGATACGTAGATATCTGCAGACGCTATTTCCTAGCATGGAAGTGTCGCATTTACATTAATTTGATGTGTATCCAGGGTATTCATGACACTTCGCAATGAATATTATATCTTATCACGAAACATAGATATGAGATGCGATATCGCGCTTTAGAAGTATTAGAACTCTATTGCTTCGATACGTAGACATCTACAAACGCTACTTCCTAGCAAGGAAGTGTCGCATTTACTTTCTTTTGAAGTGAATACGAAGTGTTCATGACAATCCGCAATGAATATTATATCTTATCCTAAAACATAGAAATGAGATGCTATATATCGCTTTAAGAAACATTAGAACTCTACTGCTACGATACGTAGATATCTGCAGATGCTATTTCGTAGGAAGGAAGTGTTGCATTTACATTCACTTGAAGAGAATAGGAGGTGCACATGACACCTCGCAATGAATATTATATCTTATCATGAAACATAGGAAGGAGATGCTATATCGTGTTTTAAGTAGCATTAGAACTCTGTTGCTACGATACGTAGACATCTGCAAACGCTATTTCCAAGGAAGGAAGTGTCGCATTTACATTCTTTTGAAGTGAATACGAGGTATACATAACACTCCACAATGAATGTTATATCTTATCATTAAGCATATAAATGGGGAGCGATTTGGGGTTTAGGAAGCATTAGAACCCTATTGCTTCGATACGTAGACATCTGCGAACGCTATTTCCTAGCATGGAAGTGTCGCATTACATTCTTTTGAAGTGAATACGATGTATACATGACACTTCGAAATGAATAATATATCTTATCATGAAACATGGAAATGAGGTGCGATATCTTGTTTTTAGAAGCTTTAGAACTCTATTGCTACAGTGTGTAGTCATCTGCAAACGCTATATAATAGCAGGGAAGTGGCGGATTTACATTCTTTTGAAGTGAATACGAAGTATACATGATACTTCGCAATTAATATTATATCTTATCATGAAACATAGAAATCAGATGCGACATCTCGTTCTAAGAAGCATTAGAACTCCATTGCTTCGAAACGGAGACATCTGCAAACGCTAATTCCTGACAATGAAGTGTCGCATTTACATTCTTTTGAAGTGAATACGAGGTGTACATGACACTTCGCAATGAATACCATCTCTTAACATGAAACATAGAAGTGAGGTGCGATATCACGTTTTAAGAAGCATTAGAACTTTATTGCTTCGATACGTAGACATCTGCAAACGCTATTTCCTGGCATGGAGGTGTCGCATTTACATTCTTTTAAAGTGAATACGAGGTATACATGACACTTCGCAATGAATATTTTATCTTATCATGAAACATAGAAATGCGGTGCGATATCGCGTTTTGAGAAGCATTAGAACTCCAATGCTAAGATACGTAGACATCTGCAAACGCTATTTGCTAGCAAGGAAGTGTCGCACTTACAATCTCCGCATTTGAAAGGAATACGAGGTATACATGAAACTCCGCAAAGAATATTATATCTTATCGTAAAAGATAGAAATGTGATGCGATATCTCGTTTTAAGAAGCATTATAACTCTGTTGCTTCGATACGTAGATATCTGCCATCACTATATCCTAGCAAGGAAGTGTCGCAGTTACATTCATTTGAAGTGTATGTGAGATATACCTAACACTGCACAATGAATATTATATCTTATAATGAAACATAGGAATGAGATGCGGCACCTCGTTTTAAGAAGCATTAGAACTATATTGCTACGATACGGAGACATTTGCAATCGCTATTTCCTAGCAAGGAAACGTCGCCATTTACATTCATTTTAAGTGAATACGAGGTATACACAACACTCCACAACGAATGTTATATCTTATCACGAAACACAGAAATGAGATGCGATATCGCGATTTAAGAAGCACTAGAAATCTATGGCTTCGATACGTAGACATCTGCGAACGCTATTTCCTAGCATGGAAGTGTCGCATTTACATTCTTTTGAATTGAATACGAGGTATACATGACACTTCGCAGTGAATATTATATCTTATCAGGAAGCATAGAAGTGAGATGCGATATCGCATTATAAGATGCATTAGAACTCTATTGCTACGTTACGTATATATCTGAAAACGCTAATTCCTAGCAAGGAAGTATCGCATTTACATTACTACGAAGTGAGTGCGAGGTATACATAACACCGCGCAATGTATATTATATCTTATAGTGAGACATCGAAATGAGATGCTATATCGCGTTTTGGGAAGCATTAGAACCCCATTACTACGATACGTAGACATCTACAAACGCTAGTTCCTAGCAAGGAACTGACGTATTTACATTCATTTGAAGTGTATACGAGAAATACATAACACTTCGCAATGAATATTATATCTTATCACGAAACATAGAAATGAGATGCGGTATCGCGTTTTAAGAAGCATTAGAACTCTATTGCTTCTATACGTAGACATATACAAACGCTATTTCCTAGCAAGGAACTGTCGTATTTACATTCATTTGAAGTGTAGACGAGATATACATAACACTGCACAATGAATATTATATCTAATCATGAAACATAGGAATGAGATGCGATATCGCGATTTAACAACTCTATTGCTTCGATACGTAGACATCTGCAAACGCTACTTCCTAGCAAGGAAGTGTCGCATATACATTCTTTTAAGTGAATACGTGGTAAACATGACACTCCGCAATGAATATTATATCTTGTCATGAAACATAGTAGTGAGATGCGATATCGCGATGTAAGATGCATTAGAACTTTATTGCCTCGATACGTAGACATCTGCAAACTCTATTTCCTAGCAAGGAAGTGTCGCATTTACACTCATTTGAAGTGAATACGAGGAATACATGAAACTTCGCAATGAATATTATATCTTATCATGAAACATAGAAATGAGATGCGATATCCCGTTTCAAGAAGCATTAGAACTCTATTGCTTCGATACGTAGACATCTGCAATCGCTATTTCCTACCAAGGAAGTGTCGCATTTACATTCTCTTCAAATGAATACGAGGTATACATGAACTTTCGCAGTGAATATTATATCTAATCGTGAGACATAGAAATGATATGCTATATCGCGAATTAGAAAGCATTAGAAATCTATTGCTTCGATACGTAGAAATCTGGAGCCGCTATTGCCTAGCAACGAAGTGTCGCATTGACATTCATTTGAAGTGATTACGAGGTATACATAACACCTCGCGGTGATGATTATATCTTATCATGAAACGCAGAAATGAGATGCGATTTCGCGGTTTAAGAATCATTACAAATCTATTGTTTCGATACGTAGACATCTGGAAACGTAATATCCTAGAAAGTAAATGTCGCATTTATATTCCTTTGAAGTGAAGACGAGGAATACATAACACTTCGCAATGAATATTATATCTTATCATGAGACATAGAAATGAGATGCGATATGACGATTTAAGAAACATCAGAACTCTATTGCTTCGAGACGTAGACATCTGGAAGCGCTATTTCCTAGCAAGGAAGTGTCGCATTTACAATCTTTTTAAGTGTAGACGGGATATACATAGCCCTCCTCAATGAATATTGTGTCTTATCATGGAACATAGAAATGAGATGCGATATCGCGTTCTAAGAAGCACTAGAACTCTATTGCTACGATACGTAGACATCTGCAAACGCTATTTCCTAGCAAGCAAGAGTCGCATTTACATTCTTTTGATGTGAATACGACGTATACATGACACTTCGCAATGAATATTATATCTTGTCATGAAACATAGAAGTGAGATGCGATATCGCGTATTAGCAAGCATTAGAACTCTAAAGCTACGATACGTAGACATCTGCAAATGCTATTTCCTAGCAAGGAAGAGTCGCATTTACATTCATTTGATGTGAATACGAGGTATACATGACACTTCGCAATGAATATTATATCTTATTATGAAACATAGAAATGAAATGCGATATCGCGTTTTAAGAAGCATTAGAACTCTATTGCTACGATACGTAGATATCTGCAAACGCTATTTCCTAGCAAGGAAGTGTCGCATTTACATTCATTTGAAGTGTATGCGAGGTATACAAGACACTTCGCAATGAATAATATACCTTATCATGAAACATAGAAATGAGATGCGATAACGCGTTTTAAGATGCATTATTACTATATTGCTACGATTCGTAGATGTCTGGAAACGTTATTTGCTAGCAAGGAAGTGCCGCATTTACATTCCTTTCAAGTGAATACGAGGTATACATGACACTCCGCATTGAATATTATATGAATATGAGGTATACATGACAATTCGCAATGAATATTATATCTTATCATGAGACATAGGTATGATATGCGATATCGCGTTTTAAGAAGCATTAGACCTATATTGCTACGATACGTAGATATCTGGAAACGCTATTTCCTAGCAAGGAAGCGTCGCATTCATATTCTATTGAAGTGAATATGAGGTATACATAAAACTCCACATCGAATATTATATCTTATCATGAAACATAGAAATGAGATGCGATATCGCTATTTAAGAAGCAATAGATCTCTATTACTTCAATACGTAGACATCTGCCAACGCTATTTCCTAGCAAGAAAGTGTCGCATTTACATTCTCTTGAAGTGAGTACGAGGTATACATAACACTGCACAATGAATATTATATCTTATCATGAAACATAGAAATGAGTTGCCTAATCGCGATTTTGGAAGCATTAGAAATCTATTGCTTCGATACGTATGCATCTGCAAACGCTATTTCCTAGCTAGGAAGTGTCGTATTTACATTCATTTGTAGTGTATGCGAGGTATAAGTGACACCTCGCAATGAATATTATATCTTATAATGAAACATAGAAATGAGATGCGGTATCCCGTTTTAAGAAGCATTACAACTCTATTGCTTCGATACGTATACATCTGCAAACGCTATTTAAAAGCCGGGAAGTGTCGCATTTACATTCTCTTGAAGTGAGGACGAGGTATACATAACACTCCACAATGAATATTATATGTTATCATGAAACATAGAAATGAGATGCGATATCGCGTTTTAAGAAGAATTATAACTATATTGCTACGATACATAGACATCTGCAAACGCTATTTCCTAGCAAGGAAGTGTCGCATTTACATTGTTTTGAAGTGAATACAAGGTATACATGACACTGCACAATGAATATTATATCTTATCATGTAACATAGAAATGGGATGCGATTTCGCGTTTTAAGAAGCATTGGAACTCTATTGCTCCGATTTCCTAGCAAGGAAGTGTCGCATTTACATTCTTTTGAAGTGAATACTGGGTATACATAACACTCCACAATGAATATTATACCTTATCGCGAAACATAGAAATGAGATGCGATATCGCGATATAAGAAGCATTAGAACTCTATTGCTTCGATACGGAGACATCTGAGAACGCTACTTTCTAGCGAGAATGTGCCGCACTTAAATTCTATTGAAGAGAATACGAGGCATACATAACACTGCACAATGAATATTATATCTCATCACGAAACAGAAATGAGATGCGATATCGCGTTTCTAGAAGCATCAGAACTCTATTGTTTCGATACGGTGACATCTGCAAACGCTATATCCTAGCAAGGAAGTGTAGCATTTACATTCTTTTGAATTGAATACGAGGTACACATGACACTTCGCAGTGACTATTATAACTTATCATGATACATAGAAATGAGATGCGATACCGCGATTTAAGAAGCATTAGAACTGTATTGCTACGATACGTAGGCATCTGCAAACGCTATTTCCTAGCAAGGAAGTGTCGCATGTACATTCAGTTGAAGTGTAGACGAGGAATATATAACACTTCGTAATTAATATTATATCTTATAATAAAACATAGAAATGAGATGCGATATCGCGATTTAAGAAGCATTTGAACTCTATTGCTTCGATACGTAGGCATTTGGAAACGCTATTTCCTAGAGAGGAAGTGTCGCATTTACATTCATTTGAAGTGTATGCGAGGTGTAAGTGACACTCCGCAATGAATATTATATCTTATCATGAAACATAGAAATGAGATGCGATATCGCGTTTCAAGAAGCATTAGAACTCTATTTCTTCGATGCGTAGACATCTGGAAACGCTGTCTCCTAGCATGGAAGTGTCGCATTTACATTCAATTGAAGTGTAGACGAGGAATACATAACACTTCGTAATGAATATTATATCTTATCATGAAACATAGAAATGTGATGCGATATCGCGTATTAAGAAGCATTAGAACCCTATTGCTACGATGCGTAGACATCTGCAAGCGATATTTTATAGCATGGAAGTGTCGCATTTACATTCTTCTGAAGTGGATACGAGGTATACATAACACTTCACAATAAATATTATATCTTATCACGAAACATAGAATTGAGATGCGATATCGCGTATTAAGAAGCATTAGAGCCCTATTGCTTCGATACGTTGACATCTGGAAACTCTATTTCCTAGAAAGGAAGTGCCGCATTTACATCCATTTGAAGTGTAGACGAGGAATACATAACACTTCGCAATGAATATTATATCTTGTCACGGAACATAGAAATGATATGCGATAGCACGGTTTGAGAAGCATTAGAACTCTATTGCTTCGATACGTAGACATCTGGGAACGCGATATCCAAGAAAGGAAACGTCGCATTTACATACAATTGAAGTGTAGGCGAGGAGTACGTAACACTCCACAATGAATATTATATCTTATCACGAAACATAGAAATGAGATGCGATATCGCGTTTTAAGAAGCATTAGAACTCTATTGCTTCGATACGTAGACATCTGCAAACGCTATTTCCTAGCAGGGAAGTGTCGCATTTACATTCATTTGAAGTGTAGACGAGATGTACATAACACTGCACAATGAATATTATATCTTATCATGAAACATAGAAATCAGATGCGATATCGCGGTTTAAGATGCATTAGAACTCTATTGCTTCGATACGTAGACAACAGAAAACGCTACTTCCTAGCAAGGAAATGTCGCATTTACATTCATTTGAAGTGTAGACGAGATATACATAACACTGCACAATGAATATTATATCTTATCATGAAACATAGAAATCAGATGCGATATCGCGATTTAAGATGCATTAGAACTCTATTGGTTCGATACGTAGACAACTGAAAACGCTACTTCCCAGCAAGGAAATGTCGCATTTACATTCTTTTGAAGTAAATACGAGGTATACATAACAGTGCACTATGTATATTATATCTTATCATGAAACATAGAAATGAGATGCGATATTGCGATTAAAGAAGCATTAGAGCTCTATTGCTTCGATACGTAGACTTCTGCAAACGCTATTTCCTCGCACGGAAGTGTCGCATTTACATTCATTTGAAGTGTATGCGAGGTGTAAGTGACACTCCGCAATGAATATTATATCTTATCATGAAACATAGGAATGAGATGCGATATCGCGATTTAAGAAGCAATAGAACTCTATTGCTTAGATACGTAGACATCTGCAAACGCTATTTCCTAGCAAGGAAGTGTTGCATTTACATTCACTTGAAATGTATGCGAGGTATACATGACACTACGCAATGAATATTACATACTATCATGAAACATAGAAATGAGATGCGATATCGCGATTTAACAACTCTATTGCTTCGATACGTAGACATCTGCAAACGCTACTTCCTAGCAAGGAAGTGTTGCATATACATTCTTTTAAGTGAATACGTGGTAAACATGACACTCCGCAATGAATATTATATCTTGTCATGAAACATATTAGTGAGATGCGATATCGCGTATTAACAAGCATTAGAACTCTATTGCTACGATACGTAGACATCTGCAAACGCTATTTCCTAGCAAGCAAGAGTCGCATTTACATTCTTTTGATGTGAATACGACGTATACATGACACTTCGCAATGAATATTATATCTTGTCATGAAACATAGAAGTGAGATGCGATATCGCGTTTTAAGAAGCTTTAGAACGCTATTGCTATGATACGTAGACATCTACAAACGCTATTTCATGGCAAGGACGTGTCGCATTTATATACTTTTGAAGTGTATGCGATGTATACGTGACACTTCGCAATAAATATTATATCTTGTCATGAAACATAGAAATGTGATGTGATATCGCGTTTTAAGAAGCTTTAGAACCCTATTGCTACGATACTTAGACATCTACAAACGCTATTTCATAGCAAGGACGTGTCGCATTTACATTCTTTTGAAGTAAATGCGAGGTATACATAACATTGCCCAATGAATATTATATGTTATCATCAAACATCGAAATGAGATGCGATATCACGATTTAGGATGCATTAGAACTTTATTGCTTCGATACGTGGACATCTGCAAACGCTATTTCCCAGCAAGGAAGTGTCGCATTTACATTAATTTGAAGTGAATACGAGGAATACATGAAACTTCGCAATGAATATTATACCTTATCATGAAACATAGAAATGTGATGTGATATCGCGTTTTAAGAAGCATTAGAACTCTATTGCTACGATACGTAGGCATCTGCAATCTTTATTTCCTAGCAAGGAAGTGTCGCACTTACATTCCTCTGACGTGAATACGAGGTATGCATGACACTTCGCAATGAATATTGTTTCTTATCACGAAACATAGAAATGAGATGCGATATCGCGTTTTAAGAAGCGTTAGGACTCTATTGCTACGATACATGTACATATGCGAACGCTATTTCCTAGCAAGGAAGTGTCGCATTTACATTCATTTGAAGTGTATGCGAGGTATGCATGACACTTCGAAATAAATATTATATATTATCATGAGACATAGAAATGAGATGCGATATCGCGTTTCAAGAAGCATTAGAACACTGTTGCTTCGATACGTAGACATCTGTAAACGTAATTTCCTAGCAAGGAAGTGTCGCATTTACATTCATTTGAAGTGTATGCGAGGTATGCATGACACTTCGAAATGAATATTATATATTATCATGTAACGTAGAAATGAGATGCGATATCGCGTTTTAAGAAGCATTAGAAATCTATTGCTACGATACGTAGATATCGGCAGACGCTATTTCCTAGCAGAAAAGTGTCGCATTTGCATTCACTTGAAGTGTAGACGAGATATACATAACACTGCACAATGAATATTATATCTTATCATGATACATAGAAATGAGATGCGATATCGGGTTTTAAGAAGCATTAGAACTCTATTGCTTCTACACGGAGACATCTGCAAACGCTATTTCCTAGCACGGAAGTGTCGCATTTACATTCTTTTGAAATGAATACAAGGTATACATGACACTTCGCAATTAATATTATATCTTATCATGAAACATAGGAATGGGATACGATATCGCGTTTTAAAAGGCATTAGAACTCTATTGCTTCGATACGTAGCCATCTGCAAACGCTATTTCCTAGCAAGGAAGTATAGCATTTACATTCATTTGAAGTGTATGCGAGGTATGCATGACACTTCGCAATGAATATTGTATATTATCATGTAACGTAGAAATGAGATGCGATATCGCGTTTTAAGTAGCATTAGAAATCTATTGCTACGATACGTAAATATCGGCAGACGCTATTTCCTAGCAAGAAAGTGTCGCATTTACATTCACTTGAAGTGTAGACGAGATATACATAACACTGCACAATGAATATTATATCTTATCATGAAACATAGAAATGAGATGCGATATCGGGCTTTAAGAAGCATTAGGACTCTATAGCTACGATACGTAGACATCTGCAAACGCTTTTTCCTAGCACGGAGGTGTCGCATTTGCGTTCTTTTGAAGTGAATACGAGGTACACATGACACTTCGCAATGAATATTATACCTTATCGTGAGACATAGAAATGAGATGCGATATCGCGTTTCAAGAAGCATTAGAATTCTACTGCTTCGATACGTAGACATCTGCCAACGCTATTTCCTAGCAAGGAAGAGTAGCATTTACATTCATTTGAGGTGAATACGAGGTATACATAACACCGCACAATTAATATTATATCTTATAGTGAGTCATCGAAATGAGATGCTATGTCGCGATTTGAGGAGCATTAGAACACCATTACTGCGATACGTAGACATCTGCAATCGCTATTTCCTAGCAAGGAATTGTTGCATTTACGTTCTTTTGAAGTAAATACGAGGTATACATGACACTTCGCAATGAATATTATATCTTATCAGGAAACATAGAAATGAGATGCGATATCGCATTATAAGAAGCATTAGAACTCTTTTGCTACGATACGTATATATCTGGAAACGCTATTTCCTAGCAAGGAAGTGTCGCATTTACATTCATTCGAAGTGTATGCGTGGTATACATGACACTTCGCAATGAATATTATATCTCATCATGAAACATAGAAATGAGGTGCGACATCTCGTTTTAAGAAGCATTAGAACTCTATTGTTTCGATACCTAGTCATCTGGAAACGCTATTTCCTAGCAAGGAAGTGTCGCATTTACATTCTTTTTAAGTGAATACAAGGTATACATGACACATCGCAATGAATATTATATCTTATCATGAAACATAGAAATGAGATGCGATATCGGGTTTTGAGATGCATGAGAACTCTATTGCTACGATACGTAGATATCTGCAGACGCTATTTCCTAGCAAGGGAGTGTCGCATTTACATTCATTTGAAGTGTATGCGAGGTATACATGACACTTCACAATGATTATTATATATTATCATGAAACATAGAAATGAGATGCGATATCGCGTTTTGAGAAGCATTAGAAAACTAATGCTACGATACGTAGACATCTGAAAACGCTTCTTCCTAGCAAGGATCTGTAGCATTTACATTCTTTTGAAGTGAGTACGAGGTATACATGACACGTCGCATTGAATACTATGTCTTATCATGAAACATAGAAATGAGATGCGATATCGTGTTTTGAGAAGCATTAGTACGCCCTTGCTTCGATACGCAGACATCTGGAAAAGCTATTTCCTATCAAGGAAGTGTCGCATTTACATTCTTTCGAAGTGTATGCGAGGTATAGATGACACTTCGCAATGAATAATATATCTTATCATGAAAGATAGAAATGAGATGCGACATCTCGTTCTAGAAGCATTAGAACTCTATTGTTTCGATACGTAGACATCTGGAAACGCTATTTCATAGCAAGGAAGTGTCACATTTACATTCTTTTGAAGTGAATACGAGGTATACATGACAGTACGCAATGAATATTATCTCTTATCATGAAACGTAGAAGTGAGATGCGATATCATGTTTTAAGAAGCATTAGAACTCTATTGCAACGATACGTAGACATCTGCAAACGCTATTTCCTAGCATGGAAGTGTAGCATTTACATTCTTTTGAAGTCAATACTAGGTATACATGACACTTCGCAATGAATATTATATCTTATAATGAGACATCGAAATGAGATGCTATATCGCGTTTCGAGAAGCATTAGAACTCTATTGCAACGATACGTAGACATTTGCAATCAATATTTCCTAGCAAGGAATTGTCGCATTTACATTCTTTTGAAGTGAATACAAGGTACACATGACACTTCGCAATGAATATTATATCTTATCATGAAACATAGAAAGGAGATGCGATATCGCGTTTTGGGAAGCATTAGAACTCTAATGCTACGATACGCAGACATCTGCAAACGCTATATCCTAGCAAGGAAGTGCCGCATTTACATTCATTTGAAGTGTAGACGTGGAATACATAACACTTCGTAATGAATATTATATCTTATCATGAAACATAGAAATGAGATGCGATATGACGATTTAAGAAGCATTAGAACTCTATTGCTTCGATACGTAGACATCTGCAAACGCTACTTCCTAGCAAGGAAGTGTCGCATTTACATTCTTTTGAAGTGTATGCGAGGTATACAAGCCACTTCGAAATGAATATTATATCTTATCATGAAACATAGAAATGAGATGGGACATCTCGTTTTAAGAAGCATTAGAACTCTGTTGCTTCGATATTTAGACATCTGCCACCGCCATTTCCTGGCAAGGAAGTGTCGCATTTACATTCATTTGATGTGTATGGGAGGTATACAAGACACTTCACAATGAATATTACATCTTATCGTGATTCATAGGAATGAGATGCGATATGGCGTTCTAGGAAGGATTAGAAATATAATGCTACGATACGTAGACATCTGCAAACGCTATTTCCTAGCAAGGAAGTGTCGCATTTAGATTCTATTAAAGTGAATACGAGGTACACATAACACTGCACAATGAATATTATATCTTATCATAAAACATAGAAATGTGATGCGATATCTCGTTTTAAGATGCATTAGCACTCTGTTGCTTCGATACGTAGACATTTGCCATCTCTATATCCTAGCAACGAAGTGTCGCATTTACATTCATTTGAAGTGTATACGAGGTATACATGACACCTCGCAATGAATATTATATCCTATAATGAAACATAGAAATGGGATGCGATATCCCGTTCTAAGTGACATCAGAACTCTACTGCTACGATACGTAGATATCTGCAGACGCTATTTCCTTGCAAGGAAGTGTCGCAATTACATTCTTTTGAAGTGAATACGAGGTATACATAACACTCCACAATGAATATCATATCTTATCACGAAATATAGAAATGCGATGCTATGTCACGTTTTAAGAAGCATTAAAACTCTACTGCTTCGATTCGTAGACATCTGGAAACGTAGTTTCCTAGAAAGGAAGTGTCGCATTTACATTCATTTGAAGTGTATGCGAGGTATACATAACACTTCGCAATGAATATTATATCTTATAATGAAACATAGAAATGAAATGGGATATCGCGTTTTAAGAAGCATTAGAGCACTATTGCTACGATACGTAGACATTCGCAGACGTTATTTCGAAACAAGGAAGTGTTGCATTTACATTCATTTGAAGAGAAAACGTGGTATACATGATACACCGAAATGAATATTATATCTTGTCATAAAGCATAGAAATGAGTTGCGATATGGCGATTCAAGAAGCATTAGAACTCTATTGCTTCGATACGTAGACACTTGCAAACGCTACCTCCTAGGAAGGAAGTGTAGCATTTACATTCTTTTGAAGTGAATACGAGGTATACATAACACTCCACAATGAATATCATATCTTATCACGAAATATAGAAATGGGATGCGATATCCCGTTCTAAGTGGCATCAGAACTCTACTGCTACGATACGTAGATATCTGCAGACGCTATTTCCTTGCAAGGAAGTGTCGCAATTACATTCTTTTGAAGTGAATACGAGGTATACATAACACTCCACAATGAATATCATATCTTATCACGAAATATAGAAATGCGATGCTATGTCACGTTTTAAGAAGCATTAAAACTCTACTGCTTCGATTCGTAGACATCTGGAAACGTAGTTTCCTAGAAAGGAAGTGTCGCATTTACATTCATTTGAAGTGTTTGCGAGGTATACATAACACTTCGCAATGAATATTATATCTTATAATGAAACATAGAAATGAAATGGGATATCGCGTTTTAAGAAGCATTAGAGCACTATTGCTACGATACGTAGACATTCGCAGACGCTATTTCGAAACAAGGAAGTGTTGCATTTACATTCATTTGAAGAGAAAACGTGGTATACATGATACACCGAAATGAATATCATATCTTGTCATAAAGCATAGAAATGAGTTGCGATATGGCGATTCAAGAAGCATTAGAACTCTATTGCTTCGATACGTAGACACTTGCAAACGCTACCTCCTAGGAAGGAAGTGTAGCATTTACATTCTTTTGAAGTGAATACGAGGTATACATAACACTCCACAATGAATATCATATCTTATCACGAAATATAGAAATGGGATGCGATATCCCGTTCTAAGTGGCATCAGAACTCTACTGCTACGATACGTAGATATCTGCAGACGCTATTTCCTTGCAAGGAAGTGTCGCAATTACATTCTTTTGAAGTGAATACGAGGTATACGTAACACTCCACAATGAATATCATATCTTATCACGAAATATAGAAATGCGATGCTATGTCACGTTTTAAGAAGCATTAAAACTCTACTGCTTCGATTCGTAGACATCTGGAAACGTAGTTTCCTAGAAAGGAAGTGTCGCATTTACATTCATTTGAAGTGTATGCGAGGTATACATAACACTTCGCAATGAATATTATATCTTATAATGAAACATAGAAATGAAATGGGATATCGCGTTTTAAGAAGCATTAGAGCACTATTGCTTCGATACGTAGACACTTGCAAACGCTACCTCCTAGGAAGGAAGTGTAGCATTTACATTCATTTGAAGTGTATGCGAGGTATACATGACACTTCGCAATGAACATTATATCTCATAATGAAACATACAAATGAGGAGCGATATGACGATATAAGAAGCATTAGAACTCTATTGCTTCGATACGAAGCCATCTGCAAACGCTATTTCCTAGCAAGGAAGTGTCTCATTTACATTCTTTTGAAGTGAATACGAAGTAAACATGACATTCCGCAATGAATATTATATCTTATCATAAAACATAGAAATGAGATGCGATATCTCGTTTTAAGAAGCATTAGAACTCTGTTGCCTCGATACGTAGACATCTGCCATGGCTATTTCCTAGCAAGGAAGTGTCGCATTTACATTCATTCGAAGTGAATACGAGGAATACATGAAACTTCGCAATGAATATTATATGTTATCATGAAACATAGAAATGTGATGTGATATCGCGTTTTAAGAAGCATTAGAAATACAATGTTACGATACGTAGACATCTGCAAACGCTATTTCCTAGCAAGGAAGTGTCGCATTTACATTCTTTTGAAGTGAATACGAGGTATACGTGACACTTCGCAATGAATATTGTATCTTATCGTAAAACATAGAAATGTGACGCGATATCGCGTTTTAAGAAGAATTAGTACTCTATTGCTACGATACGTGGACATCTGCAAACGCTATTTCCTAGCAATGAAGTGTCGCATTTACATTCTTTTGAAGTGAGTACGAGGTATACATAACACTCCACTATGGACATTATATCTTATCATGAAACATATAAATGGGATGCGATATCACGATTTAAGAAGCATTAGAACTCTATTGCTTCCATACGTAGACATCTGCAAAAGCTATTTTCTAGAAGGGATGTGTCGCAGTTATATTCATTTGCAGTGTAGGCGAGGAATACATAACACTGCACAATGAATATTATATCTTATCACGAAACATAGAAGTGTGTAGCGATATCGCGATTTACGAAACATTAGAACACTATTGCTTCGATACGTAGACATCTGCCAACACTATTTCCTAGCAATGAAGTGTCGCCTTTTATTTCGTTTGAAGTGTATGCGTGGTATACAAGATACTTTGCAATGAATGTTATAACCTATGATGAAACGTAGAAATGAGATGCGATATTGCGTTTTAAGAAGCATTAGAACCCTATTGCTTCGATACGTAGACATCTGCAAATGCTATTTCCGAGCAAGGATGTGTCGCATTTACATTCATTTGAAGTGTATGCGAGGTATACATAACACTTCGCAATGAATAGTATATCTCACCATGAAACATAGGAATGAGATGCGATATCTCGTTTTAAGAAGTATTAGAACTATTTTGCTTCGATACGTAGACATCTGCAAACGCTATTTCCTAGCAAGGAAGTGTCGCATTTACATTCTTTTGGAGTGAATACGAGGTATACGTGACACTTCGCAATGAATATTATACCTTATCATGAAGCATAGAAATGTGATGCGATATCGCGTTTCAAGAAGCATAAGAACCCTATTGCTCCGTTAAGTAGACATCTGCAAACGCTACTTCCTAGCAAGGAAGTGTAGCATTTTCAATCTTTTGAAGCGAATACGATGTATACATAACAATGCATACTGATTACTATATCTTATCATGAAACATAGAAATGAGATGCGATATGGCGATTTAAGAAGCATTAGAACTCTGTTGCTTCGATACGTAGACAACTGCCATCGCTATTTCCTAGCATGGAAGTGTCGCATTTACATTAATTTGAAGTCTATGCGAGGTATACAAGAAACTTCGCAATGAATATTACATCTTATCATGATTCATAGAAATGAGATGCGATATCGCGTTTTGAGAAGCATTAGAACTCAATTGCTACGATACGTAGACATCTGCAAACGCTATTTCCTAGCAAGGAAGTGTCGTATTTACATCATTTTGAGGTGAATACGGGGTATACATAACACTGCACAATGAATATTACATCTTATCATGAAACATAGAAATGAGATGCGATATGACAATTTAAGAAGCATTAGAACTCTATTGCTTCGATACGAAGACATCTGCAAACGCCATTTCCAAGCAAGGAAGTGTCGCATTTACATTCTTAGGAAGTGTAGACGAGATATACATAACACTCCACAATGAATATTGTATCTTATCATGAAACATATAATTGAGGATCGATTCGCGTTTTAAGAAACATTAGAACACTATTGCTACGATACGTAGACATCTGCAGACGCAATTTCCTGGCAAGGAAGTGTCGCATTTACATTCTTTTGAAGTGAATGCAAGGTATACATAACACTCCACAATGAATATTATATCTCATCATGAAGCATAGAAATGAGGAGCGATTTCGCGTTTTAAGAAGCACTAGAACCCTATTGCTTCGATACGTAAATATCTGCAGACGCTATTACCTAGGAAGGAAGTGTCGCATTTACAATCTGTTGAAGTGAATACGAGGTATACATAACACTCCAGAATGAATATTATATCTTATAATGAAACATAGAAATGAGTTACGATATCGCGATATAAGAAGCATTAGAACACTGTTGCTTCAATACGCAGACATCTGCAAACGATATTTCCTAGCAAGGAAGTGGAGCATTTACATTCTTTTGAAACGAATACGAGGTATACATAACACTGCACAGTGAATATTATATCTTATTATGAAACATAGAAATGAGATGCGATATCTCGCTTTCAACAAGCATTAGAACTCTATTGCCTCGAAGCGTAGACATCTGCCAACGCTATATCCTAGCAAGGAAGGGACGCATTTACATTCTTTTGAAGTGAATACAAGGTATACATGATACATCGCAATGATTATTATATCTTATCATGAAACATAGAAATGAGATGCGATATCACGAATTAAGAAGCATTAGAACTCTATTGCTTCGATACGTAGATATCTGCAAACACTATTTCCTAGGAATGTAGTGTGGCATTTACATTCATTTAAAGTGTAGACGAGGAATACGTAACACTTCGCAATGAATATCATATATTATCATGAGACATAGAAATGATATGCGATTTCGCGTTTTAAGAAGCATTAGAACTCTATTGCTTCGATACGGAGACATCTGCAATCGCTATTTCCTAGCGAGGAAGAGTAGCATTTACATTCTTTTGTAGTTAATACGTGGTATACATATCACTGCACAATGAATATTATATCTTATCATGAGACCTAGAAATGAGATGCGATACCGCGTTTTACGAAGCATTAGAACTCTATTATTTCGATACGTAGACATCTGGAAACGCTATTTCCTAGCAAGGAAGTGTCGCAATTACATTCTATTGAAAGGAATACGAGGTATACATGACACTTCGCAATGAATATTGTATCTTATCATGAATCGTTGAAATGAGATGCGTTATGACGATTTAAGAAGCATTATAATTCTATTGGTTCGATACGTAGACATCTGCAAATGATATTTCCTAGCAAGGAAGTGACGCAATATAATTCTTTTGAAGTGAATACGAGGTATTGATAACACTGCACAATGAATATTATATCTTATCATGAAACATTGAAATGAGATGCGATATCGCGGTATAAGCAGCATCAGAAATCTATTGCTTCGATACGTAGACATCTGCTAACGCTATTTCCTTGAAGGGAAGTGTCGCGTTTACATTCAGTAGAAGTGTATGCGAGGTATACAAGACACTTCGCAATGAATATTATATCTTATCATGAAACATTGAAATGGGATGCGATATCGCGATTTAAGAAGAATTAGAACTCTATTGCTACGATCCGTAGACATCTGCAGACGCTATTTCCCAGCAAGGAAGTGTCGCATTTACATTGTTTTGAAGTGAAGACGAGGTACACATAACACTCCACAATGAACATTATATCTTATCATGAAACATAGAAATGAGATGCGATATCGCGATTTAAGAAGGATTAGAACTCTATTGCTTCGATACGTAGACATCTGCAAACGCTACTTCCTAGCAAGGAAGTGTCGCATTTACATTCATTTGAAGTGAATACGAAGTATACATGACACTCCGCAATGAATATTATATCTTATCCTAAAACAGAAATGAGGAGCTATATCTCGTTTTAAGAAACATTAGAACCCTATTGCTTCGATTCGTAGACATCTGCCAACGCTATTTCCTAGCAAGGAAGTGTCGCATTTACATTCATTTGAAGTGTATGCAAGGTATACATGACACTTCGCAATGAATATTATATCTTATAATGAAACATAGATATGGGATGCTATATCTCGTTTTAAGAAGCATTCGAACCCTGTTGCTACGATACGTAGACATCTGCAGATGCTATTTCCTAGCAAGGAAGTGTCGCATGTACATTCTTTTGAAGTGAAAACGAGGTATACATAACACTCCACAATGAATATTATATCTTATCAGGAAACATAGAAATGTTATGCGATATCGCGATTTAAGAAGCATTAGAACTCTATTGCTTCGATACGTAGGCGTCTGCAAACGCTATTTCCTAGCAAGGAAGTGTCGTATTTACATTCCTTTGAAGAGAATAGGAGGTATACATGACACTCCGAAATGAAAATTATATCCTATCCTAATCCAGAAATGAGGTGCGGTATCTCGTTTTAAGAAACATTAGAACCCTATTGCTTCGATACTTGGACATCTGCCAACGCTATTTCCTAGGAATGAAGTGGCGCCTTTAAATTCGTTTGAAGTGTATGCGTGGTATACAAGACTCTTCGCAATGAATAACATATCTTATCATGAAACATACAAATGAGATGCGATATCGCGTTTTAAGAAGCATCAGAAATCTATTGCTACGATACGTAGACATCTGCAGACGCTATTTCCTAGCAAGGAAGTATCGCATTTGCATTCTTTTGATGTGAATACACGGTATACATGACACATCGCAATGAATATTATATCTTATAGTGAAACATAGAAATGAGATGCTATATCTCGTTTTAAGAAGAATTCGAACCCTGTTGCTACGATACGTAGACATCTGCAGACGCTGTTTCCTAGCAAGGAAGTGTCGCATTTACATTCTTCTGAAGTGTATGCGAGGTATACGTGACACTTCGCAATGAATATTATACCTTATCATGAAGCATAGAAATGTGATGCGATATCGCGTTTCAAGAAGCATAAGAACCCTATTGCTCCGTTAAGTAGACATCTGCAAACGCTACTTCCTAGCAAGGAAGTGTAGCATTTTCAATCTTTTGAAGCGAATACGATGTATACATAACAATGCATACTGATTACTATATCTTATCATGAAACATAGAAATGAGATGCGATATGGCGATTTAAGAAGCATTAGAACTCTGTTGCTTCGATACGTAGACAACTGCCATCGCTATTTCCTAGCATGGAAGTGTCGCATTTACATTAATTTGAAGTCTATGCGAGGTATACAAGAAACTTCGCAATGAATATTACATCTTATCATGGTTCATAGAAATGAGATGCGATATCGCGTTTTGAGAAGCATTAGAACTCAATTGCTACGATACGTAGACATCTGCAAACGCTATTTCCTAGCAAGGAAGTGTCGTATTTACATCATTTTGAGGTGAATACGGGGTATACATAACACTGCACAATGAATATTACATCTTATCATGAAACATAGAAATGAGATGCGATATGACAATTTAAGAAGCATTAGAACTCTATTGCTTCGATACGAAGACATCTGCAAACGCCATTTCCAAGCAAGGAAGTGTCGCATTTACATTCATAGGAAGTGTAGACGAGATATACATAACACTCCACAATGAATATTGTATCTTATCATGAAACATATAATTGAGGATCGATTCGCGTTTTAAGAAACATTAGAACACTATTGCTACGATACGTAGACATCTGCAGACGCAATTTCCTGGCAAGGAAGTGTCGCATTTACATTCTTTTGAAGTGAATGCAAGGTATACATAGCACTCCACAATGAATATTATATCTCATCATGAAGCATAGAAATGAGGAGCGATTTCGCGTTTTAAGAAGCACTAGAACCCTATTGCTTCGATACGTAAGTATCTGCAGACGCTATTACCTAGGAAGGAAGTGTCGCATTTACAATCTGTTGAAGTGAATACGAGGTATACATAACACCCCAGAATGAATATTATATCTTATAATGAAACATAGAAATGAGTTACGATATCGCGATATAAGAAGCATTAGAACACTGTTGCTTCAATACGCAGACATCTGCAAACGATATTTCCTAGCAAGGAAGTGGAGCATTTACATTCTTTTGAAACGAATACGAGGTATACATAACACTGCACAGTGAATATTATATCTTATTATGAAACATAGAAATGAGATGCGATATCTCGCTTTCAGCAAGCATTAGAACTCTATTGCCTCGAAGCGTAGACATCTGCCAACGCTATATCCTAGCAAGGAAGGGTCGCATTTACATTCTTTTGAAGTGAATACAAGGTATACATGATACATCGCAATGATTATTATATCTTATCATGAAACATAGAAATGAGATGCGATATCACGAATTAAGAAGCATTAGAACTCTATTGCTTCGATACGTAGATATCTGCAAACACTATTTCCTAGGAATGTAGTGTGGCATTTACATTCATTTAAAGTGTAGACGAGGAATACGTAACACTTCGCAATGAATATCATATATTATCATGAGACATAGAAATGATATGCGATTTCGCGTTTTAAGAAGCATTAGAACTCTATTGCTTCGATACGGAGACATCTGCAATCGCTATTTCCTAGCGAGGAAGAGTAGCATTTACATTCTTTTGTAGTTAATACGTGGTATACATATCACTGCACAATGAATATTATATCTTATCATGAGACCTAGAAATGAGATGCGATACCGCGTTTTACGAAGCATTAGAACTCTATTATTTCGATACGTAGACATCTGGAAACGCTATTTCCTAGCAAGGAAGTGTCGCAATTACATTCTATTGAAAGGAATACGAGGTATACATGACACTTCGCAATGAATATTGTATCTTATCATGAATCGTTGAAATGAGATGCGTTATGACGATTTAAGAAGCATTATAATTCTATTGGTTCGATACGTAGACATCTGCAAATGATATTTCCTAGCAAGGAAGTGACGCAATATAATTCTTTTGAAGTGAATACGAGGTATTGATAACACTGCACAATGAATATTATATCTTATCATGAAACATTGAAATGAGATGCGATATCGCGGTATAAGCAGCATCAGAAATCTATTGCTTCGATACGTAGACATCTGCTAACGCTATTTCCTTGAAGGGAAGTGTCGCGTTTACATTCAGTAGAAGTGTATGCGAGGTATACAAGACACTTCGCAATGAATATTATATCTTATCATGAAACATTGAAATGGGATGCGATATCGCGATTTAAGAAGAATTAGAACTCTATTGCTACGATCCGTAGACATCTGCAGACGCTATTTCCCAGCAAGGAAGTGTCGCATTTACATTGTTTTGAAGTGAAGACGAGGTACACATAACACTCCACAATGAACATTATATCTTATCATGAAACATAGAAATGAGATGCGATATCGCGATTTAAGAAGGATTAGAACTCTATTGCTTCGATACGTAGACATCTGCAAACGCTACTTCCTAGCAAGGAAGTGTCGCATTTACATTCATTTGAAGTGAATACGAAGTATACATGACACTCCGCAATGAATATTATATCTTATCCTAAAACAGAAATGAGGAGCTATATCTCGTTTTAAGAAACATTAGAACCCTATTGCTTCGATTCGTAGACATCTGCCAACGCTATTTCCTAGCAAGGAAGTGTCGCATTTACATTCATTTGAAGTGTATGCAAGGTATACATGACACTTCGCAATGAATATTATATCTTATAATGAAACATAGATATGGGATGCTATATCTCGTTTTAAGAAGCATTCGAACCCTGTTGCTACGATACGTAGACATCTGCAGACGCTATTTCCTAGCAAGGAAGTGTCGCATGTACATTCTTTTGAAGTGAAAACGAGGTATACATAACACTCCACAATGAATATTATATCTTATCAGGAAACATAGAAATGTTATGCGATATCGCGATTTAAGAAGCATTAGAACTCTATTGCTTCGATACGTAGGCGTCTGCAAACGCTATTTCCTAGCAAGGAAGTGTCGTATTTACATTCCTTTGAAGAGAATAGGAGGTATACATGACACTCCGAAATGAAAATTATATCCTATCCTAATCCAGAAATGAGGTGCGGTATCTCGTTTTAAGAAACATTAGAACCCTATTGCTTCGATACTTGGACATCTGCCAACGCTATTTCCTAGGAATGAAGTGGCGCCTTTAAATTCGTTTGAAGTGTATGCGTGGTATACAAGACTCTTCGCAATGAATAACATATCTTATCATGAAACATACAAATGAGATGCGATATCGCGTTTTAAGAAGCATCAGAAATCTATTGCTACGATACGTAGACATCTGCAGACGCTATTTCCTAGCAAGGAAGTATCGCATTTGCATTCTTTTGATGTGAATACACGGTATACATGACACATCGCAATGAATATTATATCTTATAGTGAAACATAGAAATGAGATGCTATATCTCGTTTTAAGAAGAATTCGAACCCTGTTGCTACGATACGTAGACATCTGCAGACGCTGTTTCCTAGCAAGGAAGTGTCGCATTTACATTCTTCTGAAGTGTATGCGAGGTATACGTGACACTTCGCAATGAATATTATACCTTATCATGAAGCATAGAAATGTGATGCGATATCGCGTTTCAAGAAGCATAAGAACCCTATTGCTCCGTTAAGTAGACATCTGCAAACGCTACTTCCTAGCAAGGAAGTGTAGCATTTTCAATCTTTTGAAGCGAATACGATGTATACATAACAATGCATACTGATTACTATATCTTATCATGAAACATAGAAATGAGATGCGATATGGCGATTTAAGAAGCATTAGAACTCTGTTGCTTCGATACGTAGACAACTGCCATCGCTATTTCCTAGCATGGAAGTGTCGCATTTACATTAATTTGAAGTCTATGCGAGGTATACAAGAAACTTCGCAATGAATATTACATCTTATCATGGTTCATAGAAATGAGATGCGATATCGCGTTTTGAGAAGCATTAGAACTCAATTGCTACGATACGTAGACATCTGCAAACGCTATTTCCTAGCAAGGAAGTGTCGTATTTACATCATTTTGAGGTGAATACGGGGTATACATAACACTGCACAATGAATATTACATCTTATCATGAAACATAGAAATGAGATGCGATATGACAATTTAAGAAGCATTAGAACTCTATTGCTTCGATACGAAGACATCTGCAAACGCCATTTCCAAGCAAGGAAGTGTCGCATTTACATTCTTAGGAAGTGTAGACGAGATATACATAACACTCCACAATGAATATTGTATCTTATCATGAAACATATAATTGAGGATCGATTCGCGTTTTAAGAAACATTAGAACACTATTGCTACGATACGTAGACATCTGCAGACGCAATTTCCTGGCAAGGAAGTGTCGCATTTACATTCTTTTGAAGTGAATGCAAGGTATACATAACACTCCACAATGAATATTATATCTCATCATGAAGCATAGAAATGAGGAGCGATTTCGCGTTTTAAGAAGCACTAGAACCCTATTGCTTCGATACGTAAATATCTGCAGACGCTATTACCTAGGAAGGAAGTGTCGCATTTACAATCTGTTGAAGTGAATACGAGGTATACATAACACTCCAGAATGAATATTATATCTTATAATGAAACATAGAAATGAGTTACGATATCGCGATATAAGAAGCATTAGAACACTGTTGCTTCAATACGCAGACATCTGCAAACGATATTTCCTAGCAAGGAAGTGGAGCATTTACATTCTTTTGAAACGAATACGAGGTATACATAACACTGCACAGTGAATATTATATCTTATTATGAAACATAGAAATGAGATGCGATATCTCGCTTTCAACAAGCATTAGAACTCTATTGCCTCGAAGCGTAGACATCTGCCAACGCTATATCCTAGCAAGGAAGGGTCGCATTTACATTCTTTTGAAGTGAATACAAGGTATACATGATACATCGCAATGATTATTATATCTTATCATGAAACATAGAAATGAGATGCGATATCACGAATTAAGAAGCATTAGAACTCTATTGCTTCGATACGTAGATATCTGCAAACACTATTTCCTAGGAATGTAGTGTGGCATTTACATTCATTTAAAGTGTAGACGAGGAATACGTAACACTTCGCAATGAATATCATATATTATCATGAGACATAGAAATGATATGCGATTTCGCGTTTTAAGAAGCATTAGAACTCTATTGCTTCGATACGGAGACATCTGCAATCGCTATTTCCTAGCGAGGAAGAGTAGCATTTACATTCTTTTGTAGTTAATACGTGGTATACATATCACTGCACAATGAATATTATATCTTATCATGAGACCTAGAAATGAGATGCGATACCGCGTTTTACGAAGCATTAGAACTCTATTATTTCGATACGTAGACATCTGGAAACGCTATTTCCTAGCAAGGAAGTGTCGCAATTACATTCTATTGAAAGGAATACGAGGTATACATGACACTTCGCAATGAATATTGTATCTTATCATGAATCGTTGAAATGAGATGCGTTATGACGATTTAAGAAGCATTATAATTCTATTGGTTCGATACGTAGACATCTGCAAATGATATTTCCTAGCAAGGAAGTGACGCAATATAATTCTTTTGAAGTGAATACGAGGTATTGATAACACTGCACAATGAATATTATATCTTATCATGAAACATTGAAATGAGATGCGATATCGCGGTATAAGCAGCATCAGAAATCTATTGCTTCGATACGTAGACATCTGCTAACGCTATTTCCTTGAAGGGAAGTGTCGCGTTTACATTCAGTAGAAGTGTATGCGAGGTATACAAGACACTTCGCAATGAATATTATATCTTATCATGAAACATTGAAATGGGATGCGATATCGCGATTTAAGAAGAATTAGAACTCTATTGCTACGATCCGTAGACATCTGCAGACGCTATTTCCCAGCAAGGAAGTGTCGCATTTACATTGTTTTGAAGTGAAGACGAGGTACACATAACACTCCACAATGAACATTATATCTTATCATGAAACATAGAAATGAGATGCGATATCGCGATTTAAGAAGGATTAGAACTCTATTGCTTCGATACGTAGACATCTGCAAACGCTACTTCCTAGCAAGGAAGTGTCGCATTTACATTCATTTGAAGTGAATACGAAGTATACATGACACTCCGCAATGAATATTATATCTTATCCTAAAACAGAAATGAGGAGCTATATCTCGTTTTAAGAAACATTAGAACCCTATTGCTTCGATTCGTAGACATCTGCCAACGCTATTTCCTAGCAAGGAAGTGTCGCATTTACATTCATTTGAAGTGTATGCAAGGTATACATGACACTTCGCAATGAATATTATATCTTATAATGAAACATAGATATGGGATGCTATATCTCGTTTTAAGAAGCATTCGAACCCTGTTGCTACGATACGTAGACATCTGCAGACGCTATTTCCTAGCAAGGAAGTGTCGCATGTACATTCTTTTGAAGTGAAAACGAGGTATACATAACACTCCACAATGAATATTATATCTTATCAGGAAACATAGAAATGTTATGCGATATCGCGATTTAAGAAGCATTAGAACTCTATTGCTTCGATACGTAGGCGTCTGCAAACGCTATTTCCTAGCAAGGAAGTGTCGTATTTACATTCCTTTGAAGAGAATAGGAGGTATACATGACACTCCGAAATGAAAATTATATCCTATCCTAATCCAGAAATGAGGTGCGGTATCTCGTTTTAAGAAACATTAGAACCCTATTGCTTCGATACTTGGACATCTGCCAACGCTATTTCCTAGGAATGAAGTGGCGCCTTTAAATTCGTTTGAAGTGTATGCGTGGTATACAAGACTCTTCGCAATGAATAACATATCTTATCATGAAACATACAAATGAGATGCGATATCGCGTTTTAAGAAGCATCAGAAATCTATTGCTACGATACGTAGACATCTGCAGACGCTATTTCCTAGCAAGGAAGTATCGCATTTGCATTCTTTTGATGTGAATACACGGTATACATGACACATCGCAATGAATATTATATCTTATAGTGAAACATAGAAATGAGATGCTATATCTCGTTTTAAGAAGAATTCGAACCCTGTTGCTACGATACGTAGACATCTGCAGACGCTGTTTCCTAGCAAGGAAGTGTCGCATTTACATTCTTCTGAAGTGTATGCGAGGTATAAGTGATACTTCGCAATGAATACTATATCTTATCATGAAACATAGTAACGAGATGCGATATCCCGTTTCAAGAAGCATTAGAACTCTATTGCTTCGATACGTAGACATCTGCAAACGCTTTTTCCGAGCAAGGATGTGTCGCATTTACATTCATTTGAAGTGTATGCGAGGTATACATAACACTTCGCAATGAATAGTATATCTCACCATGAAACATAGGAATGAGATGCGATATCTCGTTTTAAGAAGTATTAGAACTCTTTTGCTTCGATACGTAGACATCTGCAAACGCTATTTCCGAGCAAGGAAGTGTCGCATTTACATTCACTTGAACTGTATGCGATGTATACGTGACACTTCGCAATAAATATTATATCTTATCATGAAACATAGAAATGAGATGCGATATCGCGTTTTGGGATGCAATAGGAATCTAATGCTACGATACGCAGAAATCTGCAAACGCTATTTCCTAGCAAGGAAGTGTCGCATTTACATTCTTCTGAAGTGAATACAAGGTATACATGACACTGCGCAATTAATATTATATCTTATCATGAAACATAGAAATGAGATGCCATATCCCGTTTCAAGAAACATTAGAACTCTATTGCTTGGATACGTAGACATCTGCAATAGCTACTTCCTAGCAAGGAAGTGTCGCATTTACATTCATTTGAAGTGTATGCGAGGTATACATAACACTTCGCAATGAATATTATATGTTATCATGAAACATAGAAATGGCATGCCATATCTCGTCATAAGAAGTATTATAACACGATTGCTACGATACGTAGACATATGCAAACGCTATTTCCTAGCAAGGAAGTGTCGCATTTACATTCATTTCAAGTGAATACGAGGAATACATGAAACTTCGCAAAGAATATTATATCTTATCATGAAACATATAAATGTGATGTGATATCGCGTTTTAAGAAGCATTAGAACTCTATTGCTACGATACGTAGACATCTGCAAACGTTATTTCCTAGCAAGGAAGTGTCGCATTTACATTCTTCTGACGTGAATACAAGGTACACATGACACTTCGCAATTAATATTATATCTTATCATGAAACATAGAAATGAGATGCGATATCCCGTTCCAAGAAGCATTAGAACTCCATTGCTTCGATACGTAGGCATCTGCAATCGCAATTTCCTAGCAAGGTAGTGTCGCATTTACATTCATTTGAAGTGTATGCGTGGTATACATAACACTTCGCAATGAATATTATATGTTATCATGATACATAAAAATGTGTTGTGATATCGCGTTTTAAGAAGATTTAGAACTCTATTGCTACGATGCGTAGACATCTGCAGACGCTGTTTCCTAGCAAGGTAGTGTCGCATTTACATTCTTCTGAAGTGTATGCGAGGTATAAGTGATACTTCGCAATGAATACTATATCTTATCATGAAACATAGTAACGTGATGCGATATCCCGTTTCAAGAAGCAATAGAACTCTATTGCTTCGATACGTAGACATCTGCAAACGCTATTTCCGAGCAAGGATGTGTCGCATTTACATTCATGTGAAGTGTATGCGATACATAACACTTCGCAATGAATAGTATATCTTACCATGAAACATAGGAATGAGATGTGATATCTCGTTTTAAGAAGTATTATAACTCTATTGCTTCGATACGTAGACATCTGCAAACGCTATTTCCTAGCAAGGAAGTGTCGCATTTACATTCAATTGAAGTGTATGCGATGTATACGTGACACTTCGCAATAAAAATTATATCTTATGCTGAAACATAGAAATGATATGCGATATCGCGTTTTGGGATGCAATAGAAATCTAATGCTACGATACGCAGAAATCTGCAAACGCTATTTCCTAGCAAGGAAGTGTCGCATTTACATTCTTTTGAGGTGAATACGAGGTATAAATAACACTCCACAATGAAAATTATATCTTATCGTGAAACATAGAAATGTGATGTGATATCGCGTTTTAAGAAGCATTGGAACACTATTGCTACGATATGTAGACATCTGCAGACGCAATTTCCTAGCAAGGAAGTGTCGCATTTACATTCTTTTGAAGTGAATACGAGGTATAGATAGCACTCCACAATGAATATTATATCTTATCATATAACGTAGAATTGTGGTGCGATATCGCGATTTAAGAAGCATTGGGATACTATTGCTTCGATACGTAGACATCTGCAAACGCTACTTCCTTGGAAGGATGTGTCGCATTTACATACTTTTGAAGTGAATACGAGGTATACATAACACTCCAGAATGAATATTATATCTTATCATGAAGCATATACCTGAGAAGCGGTATCGCGTTTTAAGAAGCATTAGAACTCTATTGCTTCGATACGTAAACATCTGCAGACGCTATTACCTAGGAAGGAAGTGTCGCATTTACAATCTGTTGAAGTGAATACGAGGTATACATAACACTCCAGAATGAATATTATATCTTATCATAAAACATAGAAATGGGATGCGATATGGCGATTCAAGAAGCATTAGATCTCTATTGCTACGATACGTAGATATCTGCTGACGCTATTTCCTAGCAAGGAAGTGTCGCATTTACATTCTTTTGAAGTGAATGCAAGGTATACATAACACTCCACAATGAATATTATATCTCATCATGAAGCATAGAAATGAGGAGCGATTTCGCGTTTTAAGAAGCACTAGAACTCTATTGCTTCGATACGTAAACATCTGCAGACGCTATTACCTAGGAAGGAAGTGTCGCATTTACAATCTGTTGAAGTGAATACGAGGTATACATAACACTCCAGAATGAATATTATATCTTATCATGAAACATAGAAATGAGATGCGATATGGCGTTTTCAGAAGCATTAGAACCCTGTTGCTTCGACACGTAGACAACAGCCATCGCTATTTCCTAGCAAGGAAGTGTCGCATTTACATTAATTTGAAGTGTATGCAAGGTATACATGACACTTCGCAATGAATATTATATCTTATAATGAAACATAGAAATGAGATGCGATATCGCGTTTTAGGAAGCATTATAATTCTTTGCTACGATACGTAGACATCTTCAGACGCTTATTCCTAGCAAGGGCGTGTCGCATTTACATTCTTTTGAAGTGAATACCAGGTACACATAATACTCTACAATTTGTATTATATCTTATCATGAGACATAGGAATGAGATGCGATTTCGCGTTTTAAGAAGCATTAGAACTCTGTTGCTTCGATACGTATAAATCTGCCACCTCTATTTCCTAGCAAGGAAGTGTCGCATTTACATTCCTTAGAAGTGCATCCGAAGTACTCATGACATTCCGCAATGAATATTATATCTTATCATAAAACATAGAAATGAAATGCGATTTCGCGCTTTAAGAAGCATTAGAACACTATTGCTACGATACGTAGACACCTGCAATCGCTATTTCCTTGCATGGATGTGTCGCATTTACATTCTTTTGATGTGAATGCGAGGTATACATGACACTTCGCAAAGGATATTATATCCTTTCGTGAAACATAGAAATGAAATGCGATATCTCGTCTTAAGAAGCATTAGTACTTTTTTGCTTCGATACGTAGACATTTGCCATCGCTATATCCTAGCAACGAAGTGTCGCATCTACATTCATTTGAAGTGTATGCGAGGTATACATGACACTTCGCAATGAATATTATATCTTAATGTGAAGCATAGAAATGAGATGCGATATCAAGTTTTAAGAAGCATTAGAACTCTACTGCTTCGATACGTAGACATCTGCAAACGTTATTTTCTAGCAAGGAAGTGTCGCATTTACATTCATTTGAAGTGAATACGAGGTATACATAACACTACACAATGAATATTATTGCTTATCATGAGACATAGAAATGCGATGCGATATCGCGATTTAAGATGCATTGGAACTCTATTGCTTCGATACGTAGACGTCTGCAAATGCTACTGCCCAGCATGGAAGTGTCGCATTTACATTCATTTGAAGAGAATACGAAGTATACATGACACTCCGCAATGAAATTATATCTTATCCTAAAACAGAAATGAGGTGCTATATCTCGTTTTAAGAAATATTAGAACCCTATTGCTTCGATATGTAGACATCTGCCAACGCTATTTCCTAGCAAGGAAGTGTCGCATTTACATTCATTTGAAGTGTATGCATGGTATACATGACACTTCGCAATGAATATTATATCTTATAATGAAACATAGAAATGAGATGCTATATCTCGTTTTAAGAAGCATTAGAACTCTATTGTTTCTATACGTAGACATCTGCAGGCGCTATTTCCTAGCAAGGAAGTGTCGCATTTACATTCTTTTGAAGTGAATACGAGGTATACATAACACTGCACAATGAATGCTATATCTTAATACGAAACATAGAAATGAGATGCGATATGGCGATTTTAGAAGTATTAGAACTCTATTGCAACGATACGTAGATATCTGCAAACGCTACTTCCTTGCAAGCAAGAGTCGCATTTACATTCTTTTGAAGTGAATACGAGGTATACACTACACTTCGCTATGAATATTATATCTTATCGCGAAACATAGAAATGAGATGCGATATCGCGATTTATGAAGCATTAGAACCCTATTGCATCGATACGTAGACATCTGCAAGCGCTATATGCTAGCAAGGATGTGTCGCATTTACATCCATTTGAAGTGAAGACGAGGAACACATGACTCTTCGCAATGAGTATTATATCTTATCGTAAAACATAGAAATGAGATGCGATATGGCGTTTTCAGAAGCATTAGAACACTGTTTCTTCGATACGCAGACATCTGCCATCGCTATATCCTAGCAAGGAAGTGTCGCATTTACATTCATTCGAAGTGTATGCGAGGTACACATGGCACTTCGCAATGAATATTATATCTCATCATGAAACATAGAAATGAGGTGCGACATCTCGTTTTAAGAAGCATTAGAACTCTATTGTTTCGATACCTAGTCATCTGGAAACGCTATTTCCTAGCTAGGAAGTGTCGCATTTACATTCTTTTGCAGTGAATACAAGGCATACATGACACATCGCAATGAATATTATATCTTATCATGATACAGAAATGGGATGTGATATCTCGTTTTTAGAAGCACTTGAATTCTATTGCAGCGATACGTAAACATCTGCAAACGCTATGTCCTAGCAAGGAAGTGTCGCATTTACATTCCTTTGAAGAGAAAACGTGGTGTACATGATACACCGCATTGAATATTATATCTTATCATAAAACATAGAAATAAGATGCGATATGGCGATTTAAGAAGGAATAGAACACTACTGCTTCGATACGTAGACATCTGCAAACGCTACTTCCTAGCAAGGAAGTGTAGCATTTACAATCTTTTGAAGTGAATACGAGGTATACATGACACTTGGCAATTAATATTGTACCTTATCATGAAACATAGAAATGAGGTGCGATGTCGCGTTTTAAGAAGGATTAGAAATCTATTGCTACGATACGTAGACATCTGCAGACGCTATTTCCTAGCAAGGGAGTGTCGCATTTACATTCATTTGAAGTGTCTGCAAGGTATACATGACACTTCGCAATCATTATTATATATTATCATGAAACATAGAAATGAGATGCGATATCGCGTTTTGAGAAGCATTAGAACACAAATGCTACGATACGTAGACATCTGCAAACGCTATTTCCTAGGAAGGAAGTGCCGCATTTACATCCATTCGAAGTGGATACGAGGAATACGTGAAACTTCGCAATGAATATTATGTCCTATCATGAAACATAGAAATGTGATGTGATATCGCGCTTTAAGAAGCTTTAGAACTCTATTGCTACGATACGTAGACATCTACAAACGCTATTTCATAGCAAGGACGTGTCGCATTTACATTCTTTTGAAGTGAATGCGAGGTATACATCACATTGCACAATGAATATTATATGTTATCATGAAACATAGAAATGAGATGCGACATCACGATTTAGGATGCATTAGAACTTTATTGCTTCAATACGTAGACATCTGCAATCGCTATTTCCTAGCAAGGAAGTGTCGCATTTATATTCATTTGTAGTGTATGCGAGGTATACATAACACTTCGCAATGAATATTATATATTATCATGAAACATCGAAATGAGATGCGATATCTCGTTTTAAGAAGCATTATAACAAGCTGGCTACGATACGTAGACATATGCAAACGCTATTCCCTAGCAAGGAAGTGTCGCATTTACATTCTTTTGAGGTGAATACGAGGTATACATGACATTGCACAATGAATATTATATATTATCATGAAACATAGAAATGAGATGCGATATCGCGATATAAGATGCATTAGAACTTTGTTGCTACGATACGTAGACATCTGCAAACGCTACTTCCTAGCAAGGAAGTGTCGCATTTACATTCATTTAAAGTGTATACGAGGTATACATAACACTGCACGATGTATATTATATCTTATCCTGAATAATAGAAATGAGATGCGATATCGCGTTTTGAGATGCAATAGAAATCTAATGCTACGATACGCAGAAATCTGCAAACGCTATTTCCTAGCAAGGAAGTGTCGCATTTACATTCTTTTGAAGTGAATGCGAGGTATACATAACATTGCACAATGAATATTATATATTATCATGAAACATAGAAATGAGATGCGATATCGCGATGTAAGATGCATTAGAGCTTTATTGCTTCGATACGTAGACATCTGCAAACTCTATTACCTAGCAAGGAAGTGTCGGATTTACATTCATTTGAAGTGAATACGAAGAATACATGAAATTTCGCAATGAATATTATATCTTATCATGAAACATAGAAATGAGATGCGATATCCCGTTTCAAGAAGCATTATAACACGCTTGCTACGATACGTAGACATCTGCAAACTCTATTTCCTAGCAAGGAAGTGTCGCATTTACATGCCTCTGAAGTGAATACAAGGTATACATGAATCTTCGCAACGAATATTATATCTTATCATGAAACATAAAAATGTGATGTGATATCGCGTTTTAAGAAGCATTAGAACTCTATTGCTACGATACGTAGACATCTGCAAACGTTATTTGCTAGCAAGGGAGTGTCGCATTTACATTCTTCTGAAGTGAATACAAGGTATACATGACACCTCGCAATTAATATTATACCTTATCATGAAACATAGATATGAGATGCGATATCCCATTTCAAGAAGCATTACAACTCTATTGCTACAATACGTAGACATCTGCAAACGCTACTTCCTAGCAAGGAAGTGTCGCATTTACATTCTTTTGAAGCGTAGACGAGGAATACATGATACTTCGCAATGAATATTATATCTTATAATGAAACATAGAAATGAAATGCGATATCGCGTTTTAAGAAGCATTAGAACACTATTGCTACGATACGTAGACATCTGCAGATGCTATTTCGTAACAAGGAAGTGTCGCATTTACATTCATTTGAAGGGTAGACGAGATATACATAGCACTGCCCAATGAATATTATATCTTATCATGTAACGTAGAATTGAGGTGCGTTATCGCGTTTTAAGAAGCATTAGAACTCTATTGCTACGATACGTAGACATCTGCAGACGCTATTTCGTAACAAGGAAGTGTCGCATTTACATTCTTTTGAAGTGAGTGCGAGGTATACATAACACTCCACAATGAATATTATATCTTATCATGAAACATAGAATTGACATGCGATATCGTGTTTTGAGAAGCACTAGAACCTTCCTGCTACGATATGTAGACATCTGCAAACGCTATTTCCTAGCAAGGAAGAGTCTCATTTACATTCTTTTGAAGTGAATACGAGGTATATATAACACTCCAAAATGAATATTATACCTTATAACGAAACATAGAAATAAAATGCGATATCGCGATTAAAGAAGCATTAGAAATCTATTGCTTTAATACGGAGACATCTGCAAAAGCTATTACCTAGCATGGTAGTGTCGCATTTACATTCATTTGAAGTGTTTGCGATGTATACATAACACTTCGCAATGAATATTATATGTTATCATGAAACATAGAAATGAGATGGGATATCTCGTTTTAAGAAGCATTATAACACGCTTGCTACGATACGTAGATATCATCGAACGCTATTTCCTAGCAAGGAAGTTTCGCATTTACATTCATTTGAAGTGAATACGAGGAATACATGAAACTTCTCAATGAATATTATAACTTATCATGAAACATTGAAATGTGATGTGATTTCGCGTTTTAAGATGCACTCGAACTCTATTGCTACTATACGTAGACAGTTGCAAACGCTATTTCATAGCAAGGAAGTGTCGCGTTTACATTTTTCTGAAGTGAATACAAGGTATACATGACACTTCGCAATTAATATTATATCTTATCATGAAACATAGAAATGAGATGAGATATCCCGTTTCAAGGAGCATTAGAACTCTATTGCTTCGATACGTAGACATCTGCAATCGCTATTTCCTAGCAAGGATGTGACGCTCTTACATTCATTTGAAGTGTATGCGATGTATACATAACACATCGCAATGAATATTATATGCTATCATGATACATAGAAATGAGATGCGATATCTCGCTTCAAGAAGCATTATAACAAGCTTGCTACGATACGTAGAGATCTGCAAACTCTATTTCCTAGGAAGGAAGTGTCGCATTTACATTCATTTGAAGTGACTACGAGGTATACATGACACTTCGCAGTGAATATTATATCTTATTATGAAACATAGAAATGAATTGCGATATCGCGTTTTAAGTAGCATCAGAACTCTATTGCTACGATACGTAGACATCTGCAAACGCTATTTCCTAGCAAGGATGTATCGCATTTACATTCTTTTGAAGTGAATACGAGGTACACATGACACTCTACAATGAATATTATATCTTATCATGAAGCATAGAAATGAGATGCGATATGGCGATTTAAGAAGCATTAGAACACTATTGCTTCGATACGTAGACACCTGCAAACGCTACTTCCTTGCAAGGAAGTGTCGCATTTACATTCATTTGAAGTGTATGCGAGGTATACATGACATTTCGCAATGAATATTATATCTTATAATGAAACATAGAAACGAAATGCGATATCGCATTTTAAGAAGCATTATAACTCTATTGCTTCGATACGTAGACATCTGCAAACGCTATTTCCAAGCAAGGAAGTGTCGCATTTACATTCATTTGAAGTGTAGACGAGATATACATAACACTGCACAATGAATATTATATCTTATCATGAAACGTAGAAGTGAGATGCGATATCTCGTTTTAAGAAACTATAGAACTCTATTGCTACGTTACGTAGACATCTGCAAACGCTATATCCTAGCAAGGAAATATCGTATTTACATTCGTTTGAACTGTATGCGAGGTATACATGACACTCCGCAATGAATATTATTTCTTGTCATAAAACATAGAAATGAAATGCGATATCTCGCTTTAAGAAGCATTAGTACTCTGTTGCTATGATACGTAGACATCTGCAAACGCTACTTCCTAGCAAGGGAGTGTCGCATTTACATTCTTTTGAGGTGAATACAAGGTATACATGACGCTTCGCAATTAATATTATATCTTATCATGAAGCATAGAAATGAGATGCGATATCCCGTTTCAAGAAGCATTAGAACTCTATTGCTTCGATACGTAGACATCTGCAAACGCTATTTCCTAGCAAGGAAGTGTCGCATTTACATTCATTTGAAGTGTATACGAGGAATACATGAAACTTCTCAATGAATATTACAACTTATCATGAAACATAGAAATGTGATGTGATTTCGCGTTTTAAGATGCACTCGAAATCTATTGCTACGATACGTAGACAGTTGCAAACGCTATTTCATAGCAAGGAAGTGTCGCGTTTACATTCTTCTGAAGTGAATACGAGGTATACATAACACTGCACAATGAATATTATATCCTATCATGAAACATAGAAATGAGATGCGATATCGCGATTTAAAAGGAATTAGAAATCTATTGGAACGATACGTAGACATCTGCAAACGCTGTTTAGTAGCAAGGAAGTGTCGCATTTACATTCTTTTCAAGTGAGTGCGGGGTGTACGTAACACTACACAATGAATGTTATACCTTATCACGAAGCATAGAAATGACATGCGATATCGCGATTTAAGAAGTTTTAGAAATCTACTGCTTCGATACGGAGACATCTGCAAACGCTCCTTCCTAGCAAGGAAGTGCTGCATTTACATTCTTTTGAAGTGAATACGAGGTATACATGACACTTCGCAATGAATATTATATCTTATCATGAATCATAGAAATGAGATGCGATATCGCGTTTTAAGGAGCGTTAGATCTCAATTGCTACGATACGTAGACATCTGCAAACGCTATTTCCTAGCAAGGAAGTGTCGCATTTACATTCATTCGAAGTGTAGACGAGGAATACATTACACTTCGTAATGAATATTATATCTTATCACGAAACATAGAAATGAGATGCGATATCGCGATTTAAGGTGCATTAGAACTCTATTTCTTCGATACGTACACATCTGGAAACGCTATTTCCTAGCAAGGAAGTGTCGCATTTACATTCATTCGAAGTGTAGACAAGGAATACATTACACTTCGTAATGAGTATTATATCTTATCAAGAAACATAGAAATGAGATGCGATATAGCGATTTAAGATGCATTAGAACTCTATTGCTTCGGTACGTAGACATCTGCAAACGCTACTTCCTAGCAAGGAAGTGTCTCATTTACATTCTTTTGAAGTGAATACGAGGTATACATAACACTGCACAATGAATATTATATCTTATCATGAAACATAGAAATGAGATGTGATATCGCGATTTAAGAAGCATTAGAACTCCATTGCTACGATACGTTGACATTTGCAAACGCTACTTGCTAGCAAGGAAGTGTCGCATTTACACTCTTTTGAAAGTAATGCGAGGTATACATGACACTTCGCAATGAATATTATATCTTATCACGAAACATAGAAATGAGATGCGATAACGCGTTTTAAGAAGCATTAGAACTCTTTTTCTTCGATACGTAGACATCTGCAAACGCTATTACCTAGCAAGGAAGTGTCGCATTTACATTCATTTGAAGTGTATGCGAGGATACATGACACTTCGCAATGGATATTATATCTTATCATGAAACATACAAATGAGATGCCATTTCGCGTTTTAAAAAGCATTAGAACTCTTTTTCTTCGATACGTAGACATCTGCAAACGCTATTACCTAGCAAGGAAGTGACGCATTTACATTCATTTGAAGTGAATGCGAAGTATACATGACACTTCGCAGTGAATATTATATCTTATTATGAGACATAGAAATGAGACACCATATCGCGTTTTAAGAGGCATTAGAACTCTACTGCTACGATACGTAGATATCTGGAAACGCTATTTCGAAGCAAGGAAGTGTCGCAATTACATTCCTTTCAAGTGAATACGAGGTATACATGACACTTCGCAAAGAATATTATATCTCATCATGAAACATAGAAATGAGGTACGATATCTTGTTTTAAGAAGCATTAGATCTCTACTGCTTCGATACGTTGACATCTGGAAACGTTATTTCGTAGAAAGGAAGTGTCGCATTTTCATTCTTTTGAAGTGAATACAAGGTATACATGACAGGTCGCAATGAATATTATATCTTATCATGAAACATAGAAATGATATGAGATATCGCGTTTTAAGAAGCATTAGAACAGTATTCCTACGATACGTAAGCATCTGCAAACGCTATTTCCTAGCAAGGAAGTGTCGCATTTACATTCTTTTAAAGTGAATACGAGGTATACATAACACTCCGCAATGAATATTATACCTTATCACGAAACATAGTAATGAGATGCGATATCTCGTTTTAAGAAGCATTAGAACTCTATTATTTCTATACGCAGACATCTGGAAACGCGCTTTCCTAGAAACGAAGAGTCACATTTACATTCTTTTGATGTGAATGCGAGGTATACATAACACTCCACAATGAATATTATATCTTATCTTGACACGTAGAAATGAGATGCGATACCGCAATTCAAACAGCATTAGTAATCTATTGCTACGATACGTAGACATCTTGGAACGCTATTTCCCAGCAAGGAAGTGTCGCACTTACATTCTTTTGAAGTGAATACGAGGTATACATAACACAACACAATGAATATTATACCTTATCACGAAACATAGAAATGAAATGCGATATCGCGATTTAAGAAGCATTAGAACACTATAGCTACGATACGTAGACATCTGCAAACGCTACTTCCTAGCAAGGAAGTGTCTCATTTACATTCTTTTGAAGTGAATACGACGTATACATAACACTCCTCAATGAATATTATATCTTTTCATGAAGCATATAAATGGGCAGCGATTTCGCGTTTTAAGAAGCATTAGAACTCCATTGCTACGATACGTTGACATCTGCAAACGCTACTTGCTAGCAAGGAAGTGTCGCATTTACATTCATTCGAAGTGTAGACAAGGAATACATTACACTTCGTAATGAGTATTATATCTTATCAAGAAACATAGAAATGAGATGCGATATAGCGATTTAAGATGCATTAGAACTCTATTGCTTCGGTACGTAGACATCTGCAAACGCTACTTCCTAGCAAGGAAGTGTCTCATTTACATTCTTTTGAAGTGAATACGACGTATACATAACACTCCTCAATGAATATTATATCTTTTCATGAAGCATATAAATGGGCAGCGATTTCGCGTTTTAAGAAGCATTAGAACTCCATTGCTACGATACGTTGACATCTGCAAACGCTACTTGCTAGCAAGGAAGTGTCGCATTTACACTCTTTTGAAAGTAATGCGAGGTATACATGACACTTCGCAATCAATATTATATCTTATCATGAAACATAGAAATGAGATGCGATATCGCGTTTTAAGAAGCCTTAGAACTCTATTGCTACGATACGTAGATATCTGCAAAAGCTATTTCCTAGCAAGGAAGTGTCGCATTTACATTATTTTGATGTGAATACTAGGTATACATAACACTCCAGAATGAATGTTATACCTTATTATGAAACATAGAAATGAGATGCGATATCGCGTTTCAAGAAGCATTAGAACTCTATTGCTCTGATACGTAGACATCTGCTGACGCTATTTCCTAGCAAGGAAGTGTCGCATTTACATTCTTTTGAAGTGAATACGAGGTATACATAACACCCCACAAAGAATATTATATCTTATCATGGAACATAGAAATGAGATGCGATATCGCGATTTAAGAAGCATTTGAAATCTATTGCTACGATACGTAGACATCAGCAAAAGCTATTTCCTAACAAGGAATTGTCGCATTTTCATTCTTTTGTAGTGAATACGATGTATACATGACACTTCGCAATGAATATTATATCTTAATATGAAACATAGAAATGAAATGCGATAGGACGATTTAAAAAGGATTAGAATTCTATTGCTTCGATACGTAGACATCTGCAAACGCTATTTCCTAGCAGGGAAGTGTCGTATTTACATTCTTCTGAAGTGAATACGAGGTATACATAACACTGCACAATGAATATTATATCCTATCATGAAACATAGAAATGAGATGCGATATCGCGATTTAAAAGGAATTAGAAATCTATTGGAACGATACGTAGACATCTGCAAACGCTGTTTAGTAGCAAGGAAGTGTCGCATTTACATTCTTTTCAAGTGAGTGCGGGGTGTACGTAACACTACACAATGAATGTTATACCTTATCACGAAACATAGAAATGACATGCGATATCGCGATTTAAGAAGTTTTAGAAATCTACTGCTTCGATACGGAGACATCTGCAAACGCTCCTTCCTAGCAAGGAAGTGCTGCATTCACATTCTTTTGAAGTGAATACGAGGTATACATGACACTTCGCAATGAATATTATATCTTATCATGAATCATAGAAATGAGATGCGATATCGCGTTTTAAGGAGCGTTAGATCTCAATTGCTACGATACGTAGACATCTGCAAACGCTATTTCCTAGCAAGGAAGTGTCGCATTTACATTCATTCGAACTGTAGACGAGGAATACATTACACTTCGTAATGAATATTATATCTTATCACGAAACATAGAAATGAGATGCGATATCGCGTTTTAAGGAGCGTTAGATCTCAATTGCTACGATACGTAGACATCTGTAAACGCTATTTCCTAGCAAGGAAGTGTCGCATTTACATTCATTCGAAGTGTAGACAAGGAATACATTACACTTCGTAATGAGTATTATATCTTATCAAGAAACATAGAAATGAGATGCGATATAGCGATTTAAGATGCATTAGAACTCTATTGCTTCGGTACGTAGACATCTGCAAACGCTACTTCCTAGCAAGGAAGTGTCTCATTTACATTCTTTTGAAGTGAATACGAGGTATACATAACACTGCACAATGAATATTATATCTTATCATGAAACATAGAAATGAGATGTGATATCGCGATTTAAGAAGCATTAGAACTCCATTGCTACGATACGTTGACATTTGCAAACGCTACTTGCTAGCAAGGAAGTGTCGCATTTACACTCTTTTGAAAGTAATGCGAGGTATACATGACACTTCGCAATCAATATTATATCTTATCATGAAACATAGAAATGAGATGCGATATCGCGTTTTAAGAAGCCTTAGAACTCTATTGCTACGATACGTAGATATCTGCAAAAGCTATTTCCTAGCAAGGAAGTGTCGCATTTACATTATTTTGATGTGAATACTAGGTATACATAACACTCCAGAATGAATGTTATACCTTATTATGAAACATAGAAATGAGATGCGATATCGCGTTTCAAGAAGCATTAGAACTCTATTGCTCTGATACGTAGACATCTGCAGACGATATTTCCTAGCAAGGAAGTGTCGCATTTACATTCTTTTGAAGTGAATACGAGGTATACATAACACCCCACAAAGAATATTATATCTTATCATGGAACATAGAAATTAGATGCGATATCGCGATTTAAGAAGCATTAGAAATCTATTGCTATGATACGTAGACATCAGCAAAAGCTATTTCCTAACAAGGAATTGTCGCATTTTCATTCTTTTGTAGTGAATACGATGTATACATGACACTTCGCAATGAATATTATATCTTAAAATGAAACATAGAAATGAAATGCGATAGGACGATTTAAAAAGGATTAGAATTCTATTGCTTCGATACGTAGACATCTGCAAACGCTATTTCCTAGCAGGGAAGTGTCGTATTTACATTCTTCTGAAGTGAATACGAGGTATACATAACACTGCACAATGTATATTATATCCTATCATGAAACATAGAAATGAGATGCGATATCGCGATTTGAAAGGAATTAGAAATCTATTGGAACGATACGTAGACATCTGCAAACGCTGTTTAGTAGCAAGGAAGTGTCGCATTTACATTCTTTTCAAGTGAGTGCGGGGTGTACGTAACACTACACAATGAATGTTATACCTTATCACGAAACATAGAAATGACATGCGATATCGCGATTTAAGAAGTTTTAGAAATCTACTGCTTCGATACGGAGACATCTGCAAACGCTCCTTCCTAGCAAGGAAGTGCTGCATTTACATTCTTTTGAAGTGAATACGAGGTATACATGACACTTCGCAATGAATATTATATCTTATCATGAATCATAGAAATGAGATGCGATATCGCGTTTTAAGGAGCGTTAGATCTCAATTGCTACGATACGTAGACATCTGTAAACGCTATTTCCTAGCAAGGAAGTGTCGCATTTACATTCATTCGAAGTGTAGACAAGGAATACATTACACTTCGTAATGAGTATTATATCTTATCAAGAAACATAGAAATGAGATGCGATATAGCGATTTAAGATGCATTAGAACTCTATTGCTTCGGTACGTAGACATCTGCAAACGCTACTTCCTAGCAAGGAAGTGTCTCATTTACATTCTTTTGAAGTGAATACGAGGTATACATAACACTGCACAATGAATATTATATCTTATCATGAAACATAGAAATGAGATGTGATATCGCGATTTAAGAAGCATTAGAACTCCATTGCTACGATACGTTGACATATGCAAACGCTACTTGCTAGCAAGGAAGTGTCGCATTTACACTCTTTTGAAAGTAATGCGAGGTATACATGACACTTCGCAATCAATATTATATCTTATCATGAAACATAGAAATGAGATGCGATATCGCGTTTTAAGAAGCCTTAGAACTCTATTGCTACGATACGTAGATATCTGCAAAAGCTATTTCCTAGCAAGGAAGTGTCGCATTTACATTATTTTGATGTGAATACTAGGTATACATAACACTCCAGAATGAATGTTATACCTTATTATGAAACATAGAAATGAGATGCGATATCGCGTTTCAAGAAGCATTAGAACTCTATTGCTCTGATACGTAGACATCTGCAGACGCTATTTCCTAGCAAGGAAGTGTCGCATTTACATTCATTTGAAGTGTTTGCGAGGTATACATGACACTTCGCAATGAATATTATATATTATCATGAAACATAGAAATGAGATACTATATCGCGATGTAAGATGCATTAGAACTTTATTGCTTCGATACGTAGACATCTGCAAACTCTAATTCCTAGCAAGGAAGTGTCGCATTTATATTCATTTGAAGTGAATACGAGGAACACATGACTCTTCGCAATGCATATTATATCTTATCATGAGACATAGAAATCAGATGCGATATCGCGTTTGGGAAGCATTAGAACTCTATTGCTACGATACGTAGAAATCTGCAAACGCTATTTCCTAGCAAGGAACTGTCGCATTTAAATTCATTTGAAGTGTATGCGAGGTATACATGCCACTTGGCAAGGAGTATCATATCTTATCATGAAACATAGAAATGAGATGCGATATCGCGTTTTAGGAGCGATCAGAACACTATTGCTACGATACGTAGACATCTGCAAACGCCATTTCCTAGCAAGGAAGTGTCGCAGTTACATTCTTTTGAATTGTGTGCGAGGTATACATAACACTACACAATGAATATTATATCTTATATCGAAACATATGAAAGAGATGCGATATCGCGATTTAAGAAGCATTAAAACTCTACTGCTTCGACACGTAGACATCAGCAAATGCTATTTCCTAGCAAGGAAGCGTCGCATTTACATTCTTTTGAAGTGAATACGAGGTATACATGATACTTCGCAATAAATATTATATCTTATCATGAAACATAGAAATGAGATGCGATATTTCGATTTAAGAAGCACTGCAAAGCTATTGCTTCGATACGTAGACATCTGCCAACGCTATTTCCTAGCAAGGATGTGTCGCACTTACATTCATTTGAAGTGTTTGCGAGGTATACATGACACTTCGCAATGAATATTATATATTATCATGAAACATAGAAATGAGATACTATATCGCGATGTAAGATGCATTAGAACTTTATTGCTTCGATACGTAGACATCTGCAAACTCTAATTCCTAGCAAGGAAGTGTCGCATTTATATTCATTTGAAGTGAATACGAGGAACACATGACTCTTCGCAATGCATATTATATCTTATCATGAGACATAGAAATCAGATGCGATATCGCGTTTGGGAAGCATTAGAACTCTATTGCTACGATACGTAGAAATCTGCAAACGCTATTTCCTAGCAAGGAACTGTCGCATTTAAATTCATTTGAAGTGTATGCGAGGTATACATGCCACTTGGCAAGGAGTATCATATCTTATCATGAAACATAGAAATGAGATGCGATATCGCGTTTTAGGAGCGATCAGAACACTATTGCTACGATACGTAGACATCTGCAAACGCCATTTCCTAGCAAGGAAGTGTCGCAGTTACATTCTTTTGAATTGTTTGCGAGGTATACATAACACTACACAATGAATATTATATCTTATATCGAAACATATGAAAGAGATGCGATATCGCGATTTAAGAAGCATTAAAACTCTACTGCTTCGACACGTAGACATCAGCAAATGCTATTTCCTAGCAAGGAAGCGTCGCATTTACATTCTTTTGAAGTGAATACGAGGTATGCATGTCACTTCGCAATGAATATTATATCTTATCATGAAACATAGAAATGAGATGCGAAAGCGCGTTTTAAGAAGCATTAGAATCCTATTGCTTCGATACGTAGACATCTGCAAATGCTATTTCCTAGCAAGGAAGTGTCGCATTTACATTCATTTGAAGCGTATGCGAGGTATACATGTCACATCGCAATGTATATTACATCTCCATTTCTATGATACGTAGACATCTGCAGATGCTATTTCCTAGCAAGCAAGTGTCGCATTTACATTCCTTTGAAGTGAATATGAGGTGTACGTGACCCTTCGCAATGAATATTATATCTTATCATGAAACATAGAAATGGGATGCAATATCGCGTCTTATGAGGCGTTAGAACACTATTTCTACGATACGTAGACATCTGCAAACGTTATTTCCTAGCAAGGAAGTGTCGCATTTACATTCATCTGACGTGAATATAAGGTATACATGGCACTTCGCAATTAATATTATATCTTATCATGAAACATAGAAATGAGATGCGATATCCCGTTCCAAGAAGCATCAGAACTCTATTGCTACGATACGTAGACATCTGCAAACGCTATTTCCTAGCAAGGAAGTGTCGCATTTACATTCTTTTGAAGTGAATACGAGGTATACATAACACTCTACAATGAATATTATATCTTGTCATGAAACATAGAAATGAGATGCGATATCGCGATTTAAAAGGAATTAGAAATCTATTGGGACGATACGTAGACATCTGCAAACGCTGTTTAGTAGCAAGGAAGTGTCGCATTTACATTCTTTTCAAGTGAGTGCGGGGTGTACGTAACACTACACAATGAATGTTATACCTTATCACGAAACATAGAAATGACATGCGATATCGCGGTTTAAGAAGTTTTCGAACTCTACTGCTTCGATACGGAGACATCTGCAATCGCTCCTTCCTAGCAAGGAAGTGCTGCATTTACATTCTTTTGAAGTGAATACGAGGTATACATGACACTTCCCAATGAATATTATATCTTATCATGAATCATAGAAATGAGATGCGATATCGCGTTTTAAGGAGCGTTAGAACTCAATTGCTACGATACGTAGACATCTACCACGCTATTTCCTAGCAAGGAAGTGTCGCATTTACATTCTTTTGAAGTGAATACGAGGTATACATAACATTCCACAATGAATATTATATCTTATCATGAAACATAGAAATGAAAGGCGATATGGCGATTTAAGAAGCATTAGAACTTTATTGCTTCGAAACGTAGACTTGTGCCAACGCTATTTCCTAGCAAGGAAGTGTCGCATTTACATTCTTTTGAAGTGTAGACGAGATATACATATCACTGCACAATGAATATTATGTCCTATCATGAAACATAGAAATGAGATGCGATATCACGATTTAAGAAGCATTGGAACTCTAATGCTACGGTACGTAGACATCTGCAAACGCTATTTCCTAGCAGGGAAGTGTCGCCTTTACATTCTTTTGAAGCGAATACGAGGTATACATAACACTCCACAAAGAATATTATATCTTATCATGAAACATAGAAATGAGATGCGATATGGTGATTCAACAAGCAGTAGATCTCTATTGCTTCGATACGTAGACATCTACCACGCTATTTCCTAGCAAGGTAGTGTCGCATTTACATTCATTTGAAGTGTATGCGAGGTATACAAGACACTTCGAAATAAATATTATATCTCATCATGAAACATAGGAATGACATGCGATATCGCGATTTAAGAAGCATTAGGACTCCATTGCTTCGATACGTAGATATCTGCAAACGCCATTTCCTAGCAAGGAAGTGTCGCTTTTACATTCTCTTGAAGTGAATACGAGGTATACATGACACTTCGCAATGAATATTATATCTTATAATGAAACATAGAAATGAGATGCTATACCGCGTTTTAAGAAGAATTAGAACTCTATTTCTACGATACGTGGACATCTGCAGACGCTACTTCCTAGCAAGGAAGTGTCGCATTTACATTCCTTTGAAGTGTAGACGAGATATACATATCACTGCACAATGAATATTATATCTTATCATGAAACATAGAAATGAGATGCGATATCGCGATTTAAGAAAGATTAGAACTCTAATGCTACGGTACGTAGACATCTGAAAACGCTATTTCCTTGCAGGGAAGTGTCGCATTTACATTCTTTTGAAGCGAATACGATAGTATACATGACACTCCACAACGAATATAATATCTTATCATGAAACACTGAAATGAGATGCGCTATGGCGATATAAGAAGCATTAGAACTCTCTTGCTTCGATACGTAGACATTTGCAAACGTAGCTTCCTAGCAAGGAAGTGTCGCATTTACATACTCTTGATAGGACTACGAGGTATACATGACACTTCGTAATGAATATTACATCTTATCATGAAACATAGAAATGAGATGCGATATGACCATTTAAGAAGCATTAGAATTCTATTGCTTCGATAGGTAGACATCTGCAAACGCTATTTCCTAGCAAGGAAGTGTCGCATTTACATTCAGTTGAAATGTAGACGTGGAGTACATAACACTTCGCAATGAATATTATATCTTATCACAAAACATAGAAATGAGATGCGATTTCGCGTTATAAGAAGCATTAGAACTCTATTGCTTCGATACGCAGACATCTGCAATCGCTAATTCCTAGCAAGGTAGTGTCGCATTTACATTCTTTTGAAGTGAATACGAGGTATACATAACATTCCACAACCTATATTATACCTCATCACGAAACATAGAAATGAAATGCGATATCGCGATATAGAAGGCATTAGAACTCTATTGCTTCGGTACGGGGACATCAGCAAACGCTATTCCCTAGCATGGAAGTGTCGCATTTACATACTTTTGAAGTGTATGCGAGGTATGCATAACACTGCGCAATGAATAATATATCTTATCATGAGACATAGAAATGAGATGCGATATCTCGTTTTGAGAAGCATTGGAACCCTATTGCTACGATACGTAGACATCTGCATACGCTATTTCCTAGCATGGACGTGTCACATTCAGTTTCAGTTGAAGTTTATGCGATGTAAACATGACAATTCGCAATTAATATTATATCTTGTCATAAAACATAGAAATGAGATGCGATATGACAATATATGAAACAGTGGAGCTCTATTGCTTCGATACGTGTACATCTGCAAACGCTATTTCCTAGCATGGAAGTGCCGCATTTACATTCATTTGAAGTGTCTGCGAGGTATGCATAACACTGCGCAATGAATATAATATCTTATCATGAAACATAGAAATGAGATCCGATATGACGATTTAAGAAGTTTTACAATACTATTGCTTCGATACGTAGACATCTGCAAACGCTATTTCCTATCAGGGAAGGATCGCATTTACATTCATTTGAAGTGTAGACGAGATGTACATTTACACTGCACAATGAATATTATATCTTTTCATGAAACATAGGAATGAGATGCGATATCGCGATTTAAGAAGCATTAGAACTCTATTGCTTCGATACGTAGACATCTGCAAACGCTATTTCCTAGCAGGGAAGGATCGCATTTACATTCATTTGAAGTGAAGACGAGGTATGCATAACACTGCACAATGAATACTATATATCTTATCATGAAACATAGAAACTGCGATGCGATATCACATTATAAGAGGCATGAGAATTCTATTACATCGATACGTAGACATCTGGAAACGCTATTTCCTGGCAAGGGAGTTTAGTATTTACATTCTTTTGAAGTGCAGTCGAGGTATACATAACACTTCGCAATCAATACTATATCTTATCATGAAATATAGAAATGAGATGCGATATCGCGTCTTAAGAAGCATTAGAACCCTATTGTTTCGAATTCGCAGACATGTCGAAACGCATTTCCTATGCAAGGAATTCTGGCATTTACATTCTTTAGATGTGTAGACGAAGTATACATAACACTTCGCGATGAATATTGTTTCTTACCATGAAACATAGAAATGAGATGCGATATCGCGTTATAAGAAGTATTAGAACTCTATTGCTTCGATACGTAGATATGTGGAATCTCTATTTCCTAGCAAGGAAGTGTGGCACTTACATTCTTTTGATGTGTAGACGATGTATACATAACACTGCACAATGAATATTATATCTTATCATGAAACATAGGAATGAGATGCAATATCGCGTTTGTAAGAAGCATTAGAGCTCTATTGCTTAGATACGTTGATATCTGGAAATGCTGTTTCCTAGCAAGGAAGTGTGGCATTTACATTCTTTTGAAGTGTAGATGTGGTATACATAACGCTTCGCAATGAATATTATATCTTACCATGAAACAAAAATTAGGTGCTATATCGCGTTTGTATGAAGCATTAGATCTCTATTGCTTCGATACGTAGACGTCTGCAAACGCTATTTCCTGGCAAGAAAGTGTCGCATTTACTTTCTTTTTCAGTGTATGCGAGATATAAGTGGCACTTCGCAATGAATATTATATCCTATCATGAAACAGAGAAATGGGATGCGACATCGAGATATAAGAGTCAATACAACTCTATTGCTTCGATACGTAGACATCTTTTAAACGCTTTTTCCTAGCAAGGAAGTGTCGCATTTACATTCATTTGAAGTGAATACAAGATATGCATGGCACTGCACAATGAATATTATATCTTACCATGAAACATATAAATGAGATGCGATATCTCGATTTAAGAAGCATTGCAAAGCTATTGCTTCGATACCTAGACATCCGCTAACGCTATTTCCTAGCAAGGAAGTGTCGGATTTACATTTTTTTGAGGCGAATACGAAGTATACATAACACTCCACAATGAATATTAAATCTTATCACGAAACATAGAAATGAGGAGCGATATCGCGGTTTAAGAAGCGTTAGAACTCTATTGCTTCGATACGTAGATCTCTGCCGTCGCTATTCCCTATCAAGGAAGTGTCGCATTTACATTCTTTTGACGTGAATACGAGGTATACATGACACTGCACGATGAATATTATATCTTATCATGAAACATGGTAATGAGATGCGATATCGCGTTTTGAGAAGCATAAGATCTCCATTGCTACTATTCGTAGACATCTGGGAACGACAATTCCTAGAATGGAAGTGTCGCATTTACATTCATTTGAAGTGTAGACGTGGAATACATAACACTTCGCAATGAATATAACATCTTATGATGAAACATAGAAATGAGATGCGATATCGCGTTTTAAGAAGCGTTAAAGCTCTATTGCTACGATACGTAGACATCTGCAAACGCTATTTCCTAGCATGTAAGTGTCGCACTTACATTCTTTTGAAGTGAATACGAGGTATACATAGCACTAAACAATGAATATTATATCTTACCATGAAACATAGAAATGAGATGCGATATCGCGTTTTAAGAAGCACTAGAACTCTATTACTACGATACGGTGACATCTGGCAACGCTATTTCCTAGAAGGGATGTGTCGCATTTACATTCTTTTGAAGTGAATACGAGGTATACATAACACTCCACAATGAATATTATATCTTATCATGGAACATAGAAATGAGATGCGATATCCCGTTTTAGAAAGCATTAGAACCCTATTGCTGTGATACGTAGACATCTGCAAACGCTATTTAATAGCAAGGAAGTGTCGCTATTACATTCTTTTGAAGTGAATACGAAGTATACATAACACTCCAGAATGAATAGTATGTCTTATCATGAAACACAGAAATGAGATGCGATATCACGATCTAAGAAGCATTAGAACCTTATTGCTGTAATATGTAGAAATCTGGAAACGCTATTTCCTAGCAAGGAAGTGTTGCATTCACTTTCTTTTGGAGTGAATACGAGGTATACATGACACTTCGCAATGAATATTATATCTTATCATGAGACATAGAAATGAGATGCTATATCCCGTTTTAAGAAGCATTAGAACTCTATTGCTTCGATACGGAGACACCTGCAAACGCTATTTAATAGCAAGGAAGTGTTGCATTCACTTTCTTTTGGAGTGAATACGAGGTATACATGACACTTCGCAATGAATATTATATCTTATCATGAAACATAGAAATGAGATGCGATATCGCGCTTTGAGAAGCATTAGAACACTATTGCTACGATACGTAGATATCTGCAGACGCTGTTTCTTAGCAAGGAAGAGTCGCATTTACATTCTTTTGAAATGAATACAAGGAATACGCAACATTCCACAATGAATACTATACCTTATCACTAAACATAGAAATGAAATGCGATATCGCGATTTAAGAAGCATTAGAACTCTAGTGCTTCGATACGTAGATATCTGCAAACGCTACTGTGACGTCAGGCGTGCCACCTGCCACCCTCTCAACGCACCACAGCAACCACCCTCACGCGCCTGCACCACCTGCAACACCCAGGCTCAACTCGCCGTCTCTCTCACTCCAGGGGACATATCCTCCGTCTCACTCGCACCCGCAGAGGTGCTCGCCGTCTCTCTCACTCCAAGGGACCTACCCTCCGTCTCACTCGCACCCGCAGATGTGTTCGCCTCCTCCCTCGCTTCAAGGGCAACACATTCTGTCTCACTCGCACCGAGGTCCTCATGCGTCATCTCGCTCGCACCAAGGACCATGTGCGCTGTCTCGCTCCCACTCAAGGTGCCATCCACCGTCTCACTCTTACCTGCAGGGATACTCGCCCTCTCGCTCACTCCAGGGACGTACCAGGTGAATCAACCTCTACGAGATTCTAATTTCATACTTATATCTCTGTAATCATAAGAGCGCTAATTAAATAAGCCGCGACGCGCGAGATCGCGACCGCCTCAGCGGCACGCGCCGCTAACCCCACCACGCAACGCCGAGACCCCACTCGGGCGTCCACATACTCCCACCTACGTTCGCACGCGACCGAAGCGCTCCGAGAGTCGAGGTGGTCGCAGACGCATCTTGGGAGACACAGTCAGTCAGTACCGTCAGTACGGTACAGTTCTATCTCGCCTTCGGGCACGTCCAATTCCAAGTCTCTTCCAAGTCGCGCCTTAGGGCCGTCGCGCAGCCTCGATGAGGTTCCTAGTTCTAAAGTCTTTGTTCTAATGCCTAATTCATAGTTAACCTAGTCTTAATACTTCGAAATAATTGTTCTTGTACTCTTTGATTTAGAATATACTTTATTATTTTTCTACCACATCAAGTTCTAGTTCATTCCAACTCCATTTCTAAATTCAATTATATTTTAATACAAATTCTTCCAAGTTCGTAACAACTTGAGTGTTTATAAACGAACTCTTCGCGCCGGGAGGAAGAATTTAATCCATTATCTCGTGCGGAATACGTTGGTGAAACGCCAGAATTCTTCGTTCATCGACGGACGGCGCATTCATCGCAGCTCCACCGTCACAACGCCGATTTCAGCCAGCCGTACGCCGACTCCTCCCCGAAAACGACACTCGACGATCGCCACATCTGAAAGCAGAAGAGGGAAATCAGCGAAAGGTAAGTAAAATCCCTCCTTACACGCATTCGCGATTGTTTACGGTGCCCGCGTCTTGCCAGAATCGACGAACCCGGTCATACGCGCTTTATACCGGACCGAATTTTCGACTAAAAGGCTTGTGTCATACAGCCTCCTGGGATACGAATAATTTGTTCGCCAGGACGTGACACTACTTCCTAGCACGGAAGTGTCGCATTTACATTCATTTGATGTGTATGCGAGGTATACATGCCACTTCTCAATGAATATTATATCTTACCATGAAACATAGAAATGAGATGGGATATCGCGATTTAAGAAGCATTAGAACTCTACTGCATCGATACATAGACATCTGCAAACGCAACGTCCTAGCAAGGAAGTGTCGCATTTACATTCTTTTGAAGTGAGTACGAGACACTTCGCAATGAAAATTATATCTTATCATGAAAGATAGAAAGGAGATGCGATATCTCGATTTAAGAAGCATTGCAACGCTATTGCTTCGATACCTTGACATCTGCAAACGCTCCTTCCTAACAAGAAAGTGTCGCATTTACATTCTTTTGAAGTGAAAACGAGGTATGCATGTCACTTCACAATGAATATTATACCTTATCATGAAACAAAGAAATGAGATGCGAAGGCGCGTTTTAAGAAGCATTAGAACTCTATTGCTTCGACACGTACACATCTGCAAACGCTATTTCCTAGCAAGGAAGTGTAGCATTTACATCCTTTTGAAGTGAATACGAGGTATACATAACACTCCACAATGAATATTATATCTTATCATGAAACATAGAAATGGGATGCGATATTGCGTTTTGAGAAGCATTAGAACTCTATTGCTTCGATACGTAGACACCTGCAAACGCTATTTCCTAGCAAGGAAGTGTCGCATTTACATTCATTTGAAGTGAATACGAGGTATGCATGTCACTTCGCAATGAATATTACATCTTATCATGAGACATAGAAATGAGGTGCGATATCGCGTTTTAAGATGCATTAGAACTCTATTGTTTCGATACGTAGACACCTACAAACGCTATTTCCTAGCAAGGAAGTGTCGCATTTACATTCATTTGAAGCGTATGCGAGGTATACATGACACATCGCAATGTATATTATATCTTATCATGAAACCTAGAAATGAGATGCTATATCGCGTTTTAAGAAGCATTAGATCTCCATTTCTATGATACGTAGATATCTGCAGACGCTATTTCCTAGCAAGCAAGTGTCGCATTTACATTCCTTTGAAGTGAATATGAGGTGTACGTGACCCTTCGCAATGAATATTATATCTTATCATGAAACATAGAAATGCTATGCGATATCGCGTCTTATGAGGCGTTAGAACACCATTTCTACGATACGTAGACATCTGCAAACGCTATTTCCTAGCAAGGAAGTGTCGCATTTACATTCATTTGAAGTGTATCCGATGTATATGCGATACTTCGCAATGAATAATATATCATACCATGAAACATAGGAATGAGATGCGATATCTCGTTTTAAGAAGCTTTAGAAATCTTTTGCTTCGATACGTAGACATCTGCAAACGCTATTTCCTAGAAAGGAAGTGTCGCATTTACATTCATTTGAAGTGTATGCGAGGTATACAAGACACTTCGCAATTAACAATATATCTTATCATGAAGCATAGAAATGAAATGCGATATGACGATATAAGAAGGATTAGAATTCTATTGCTTCGATTCGTAGAAATCTGCAAACGCTATTTCCTATCAAAGAAGTGTCGCATTTACATTCTTTTGAAGTGAATACGAGGTATACATAACACTGCACAATGAATGTTATATCTTAATACGAAACATAGAAATGAGATGCAATATGGCGATTTTAGAAGCATTAGAACTATATTGCAACGATACGTAGACATCTGCAAACTCTATTTCCTAGCAAGGAAGTGTCGCATTTACACTCATTTGAAGTGAATACGAGGAATACTTGAAACTTCGCAATGAATATTATATCTTATCATGTAACATAGAAATGAGATGCGATATGACGATATAAGAAGCAATAGAATTCTATTGCTTCGAATCGTAGAAATCTGCAAACGCTATTTCCTATCAAGGAAGTGTCGCATTTACATTCTTTTGAAGTGAATACGAGATATACATAACACTGCACAATGAATGTTATATCTTAATACGAAACATAGAAATGAGATGCTATATGGCGATTTCAGAAGCATTAGAACTCTATTGCAACGATACGTAGATATCTGCAAACGCTATTTCCTAGCAAGGAAGTGTCGCATTTACATTCTTTTGAAGTGAATGCGAGGTATAAATAACATTGCACAATGAATATTATATATTATCATGAAACATAGAAATGAGATGCGATATCGCGATGTAAGATGCATTAGAACTTTATTGCTTCGATACGTAGACATCTGCAAACTCTATTTCCTAGCAAGTAAGTGTCGCATTTACATTCATTTGAAGTGAATACGAGGAATACATGAAACCTCGCAATTAATATTATATCTTATCATGAAACACAGTAATGAGATTCGATATCCCGTTTCAAGAAGCATTAGAACTCTATTGCTTCGATACGTAGACATCTGCAGACGCTATTTCCTAGCAAGGAAGTGTCGCATTTACACTCATTTAAAGTGAATTCGAGGAATACATGAAACTTCGCAATGAATATTATATCTTATCATGAAACATAGAAATGAGATGCGATATCCCGTTTCAAGAAGCATTAGAACTCTATTGCTTCGATACGTAGACATCTGCAAACTCTATTTCCTAGCAAGGAAGTGTCGCATTTACACTCATTTGAAGTGAATACGAGGAATACATGAAACTTCGCAATGAATATTATATCTTATCATGAAACATAGAAATGAGATGCGATATCCCGTTTCAAGAAGCATTAGAACTCTATTGCTTCGATACGAAGACATCTGCAAACTCTATTTCCTAGCAAGGAAGTGTCGCATTTACACTCATTTGAAGTGAATACGAGGAATACTTGAAACTTCGCAATGAATATTATATCTTATCATGTAACATAGAAATGAGATGCGATATGACGATATAAGAAGCAATAGAATTCTATTGCTTCGAATCGTAGAAATCTGCAAACGCTATTTCCTATCAAGGAAGTGTCGCATTTACATTCTTTTGAAGTGAATACGAGATATACATAACACTGCACAATGAATGTTATATCTTAATACGAAACATAGAAATGAGATGCTATATGGCGATTTCAGAAGCATTAGAACTCTATTGCAACGATACGTAGATATCTGCAAACGCTATTTCCTAGCAAGGAAGTGTCGCATTTACATTCTTTTGAAGTGAATGCGAGGTATAAATAACATTGCACAATGAATATTATATATTATCATGAAACATAGAAATGAGATGCGATATCGCGATGTAAGATGCATTAGAACTTTATTGCTTCGATACGTAGACATCTGCAAACTCTATTTCCTAGCAAGTAAGTGTCGCATTTACATTCATTTGAAGTGAATACGAGGAATACATGAAACCTCGCAATTAATATTATATCTTATCATGAAACACAGTAATGAGATTCGATATCCCGTTTCAAGAAGCATTAGAACTCTATTGCTTCGATACGTAGACATCTGCAGACGCTATTTCCTAGCAAGGAAGTGTCGCATTTACACTCATTTAAAGTGAATTCGAGGAATACATGAAACTTCGCAATGAATATTATATCTTATCATGAAACATAGAAATGAGATGCGATATCCCGTTTCAAGAAGCATTAGAACTCTATTGCTTCGATACGTAGACATCTGCAAACTCTAATTCCTAGCAAGGAAGTGTCGCATTTACACTCATTTGAAGTGAATACGAGGAATACATGAAACTTCGCAATGAATATTATATCTTATCATGAAACATAGAAATGAGATGCGATATCCCGTTTCAAGAAGCATTAGAACTCTATTGCTTCGATACGAAGACATCTGCAATCGCTATTTCCTACCAAGGAAGTGTCGCATTTACATTCATTTGAAGTGTATGCGAGGTATACAAGACACTTCGCAATTAACATTATATCTTATCATGAAGCATAGAAATGAAATGCGATATGACGATATAAGAAGGATTAGAATTCTATTGCTTCGATTCGTAGAAATCTGCAAACGCTATTTCCTATCAAAGAAGTGTCGCATTTACATTCTTTCGAAGTGAATACGAGGAATACATGAAACTTCGCAATTAATATTACATCTTATCATGAAACACAGTAATGAGATTCGATATCCCGTTTCAAGAAGCATTAGAACTCTATTGCTTCGTTACGTAGACATCTGCAAACTCTATTTCCTAGCAAGGAAGTGTCGCATTTACACTCATTTGAAGTGAATACGAGGAATACATGAAACTTCGCAATGAATATTATATCTTATCATGAAACATAGAAATGAGATGCGATATCCCGTTTCAAGAAGCATTATAACTCTATTGCTTCGATACGTAGACATCTGCAATCGCTATTTCCTACCAAGGAAGTGTCGCATTTACATTCATTTGAAGTGTATGCGAGGTATACAAGACACTTCGCAATTAACATTATATCTTATCATGAAGCATAGAAATGAAATGCGATATGACGATATAAGAAGGATTAGAATTCTATTGCTTCGATTCGTAGAAATCTGCAAACGCTATTTCCTATCAAAGAAGTGTCGCATTTACATTCTTTCGAAGTGAATACGAGGAATACATGAAACTTCGCAATTAATATTACATCTTATCATGAAACACAGTAATGAGATTCGATATCCCGTTTCAAGAAGCATTAGAACTCTATTGCTTCGTTACGTAGACATCTGCAAACTCTATTTCCTAGCAAGGAAGTGTCGCATTTACACTCATTTGAAGTGAATACGAGGAATACATGAAACTTCGCAATGAATATTATATCTTATCATGAAACATAGAAATGAGATGCGATATCCCGTTTCAAGAAGCATTAGAACTCTATTGCTTCGATACGTAGACATCTGCAATCGCTATTTCCTACCAAGGAAGTGTCGCATTTACATTCATTTGAAGTGTATGCGAGGTATACAAGACACTTCGCAATTAACATTATATCTTATCATGAAGCATAGAAATGAAATGCGATATGACGATATAAGAAGGATTAGAATTCTATTGCTTCGATTCGTAGAAATCTGCAAACGCTATTTCCTATCAAAGAAGTGTCGCATTTACATTCTTTTGAAGTGAATAAGAGGTATACATAACACTGCACAATGAATGTTATATCTTAATACGAAACATAGAAATGAGATGCAATATGGCGATTTTAGAAGCATTAGAACTCTATTGCAACGATACGTAGACATCTGCAAACTCTATTTCCTAGCAAGGAAGTGTCGCATTTACACTCATTTGAAGTGAATACGAGGAATACATGAAACTTCGCAATGAATATTATATCTTATCATGTAACATAGAAATGAGATGCGATATGACGATATAAGAAGCATTAGAATTCTATTGCTTCGAATCGTAGAAATCTGCAAACGCTATTTCCTATCAAGGAAGTGTCGCATTTACATTCTTTTTAAGTGAATACGAGATATACATAACACTGCACAATGAATGTTATATCTTAATACGAAACATAGAAATGAGATGCTATATGGCGATTTCAGAAGCATTAGAACTCTATTGCAACGATACGTAGATATCTGCAAACGCTATTTCCTAGCAAGGAAGTGTCGCATTAACATTCTTTTGAAGTGAATGCGAGGTATAAATAACATTGCACAATGAATATTATATATTATCATGAAACATAGAAATGAGATGCGATATCGCGATGTAAGATGCATTAGAACTTTATTGCTTCGATATGTAGACATCTGCAAACTCTATTTCCTGGCAAGGAAGTGTCGCATTAACATTCTTTTGAAGTGAATGCGAGGTATAAATAACATTGCACAATGAATATTATATATTATCGTGAAACATAGAAATGAAATGCGATATCGCGATGTAAGATGCATTAGAACTTTATTGCTTCGATACGTAGACATCTGCAAACTCTATTTCCTAGCAAGGAAGTGTCGCATTTACATTAATTTGAAGTGAATACGAGGAATACATGAAACTTCGCAATTAATATTATATCTTATCATGAAACACAGTAATGAGATTCGATATCCCGTTTCAAGAAGCATTAGAACTCTATTGCTTCGATACGTAGACATCTGCAAACTCCATTTCCTAGCAAGGAAATGTCGCATTTACACTCATTTGAAGTGAATTCGAGGAATACATGAAACTTCGCAATGAATATTATATCTTATCATGAAACATAGAAATGAGATGCGATATACCGTTCCAAGAAGCATTAGAACTCTATTGCTTCGATACGTAGGCATCTGCAATCGCTATTTCCTAGCAAGGCAGTGTCGCATTTACATTCATTTGAATTGTATGCGAGGTATACATCACACTTCGCAATGAATATTATATGTTATCATGAAATATAGAAATGAGATGCGATATCTTGTTTTAAGAAGCATTATAATACGCATGCTACGATACGTAGACATCTGCAATCGCTATTTCCTGGCAAGGAAGTGTCGCATTTACATTCATTTGAAGTGAATACGAGAAATACATGAAACTTCGGAATGAATATTATATCTTATCATGAAACATAGAAATGTGATGTGAGAGCGCGTTTTAAGAAGCATTGGAACTCTATTGCTACGATACGTAGACATCTGCAATCGCTATTTCCTAGCAAGGAAGTGACGCATTTACATTCTATTGAGGTGAATACGACGTATATAAACACTCGACAATGAATATTATATCTTATCATGAAACGTAGAAAGAAGATGCGATACGGCGATTTGAGAAGCATTAGAACACTATTGCTTCGATACGTAGATATCTGCAAACGCTTTTTCCTAGCAAGGAAGTGTCGCATTTATATTCAGTTGAAGTGTATGCGAGTTATACAAGACGCTTCGCAATGAATATTATATCTCATCATGAGGCATAGAAATGAGATACGATATCGCGTTTTGAGAAGCTGTAGAACTCTAATGATACGATACGTAGACATTTGCAAACGCTATTTCCTAGCAAGGAAATGTCGCATTTACATTCATTTGAAGTGTATGCGAGGTATACATGACACATCGCAATGAATATTATATCTTATCATGAAACATAGAAACGAGATGCGATATCGCGTTTTGAGAAGTATTAGAACTCAAATGATAGGATAAGTAGACACCTGCAAACGCTATTTCCTAGCAAGGAAGAGTCGCATTTACATTCATTTGAAGTGTAGACGAGATATACATAGTACTGCACAATGAACATTATATATTATCATGAAACATAGAAATGAGATGCGATATCGCGGTCTAAGGAGCATTAGAACTCTATTGCTTCGATACATAGACATGTGCCAACGCTATTTCCTAGCAAGGAAGTGTCGCATTTACATTCTATTGAAGTGAATACGAGGTACACATAACACTGCACAATGAATATTATATCTTATCATGTAACGTAGAATTGTGTTGCGATATCGCGATTTAAGAAGCATTGGAATACTATTGCTTCGATACGTAGATATCTGCAAACGCTACTTCCTAGCAAGGAAGCGTCGCATTTACATTCTTTTGATGTGAATACGAGGTATACATAACAGTCTACAATGAATATTATATCTTACCATAAAACATAGAAATGGGATGCGATATGACGATTTAAGAAGCATTAGTACTCTGTTGCTTCGATACGTAGGCATTTGCCATCGCTATATCCTAGCAACGAAGTGTCGCATTTACATTCATTTGAAGTGTATGCGAGAAATACATGACACTTCGCAATGAATATTATATCTTATAATGAACCATAGAAATGAGATGCGATATCGCGTTTTAAGTAGCATTAGAACTCTATTGCTACGATACGTAGACGTCTGCAAACGCTATTTCCTAGCAAGGAAGTGTCGCGTTTACATTCTTTTGGAGCGAATACGAGGTATACACAACATTCCACAATGAATATTATATCTTATCATGAAGCATAGAAATGAGGAGCGATTTCGCGTTTTAAGAAGCATTAGAACGCTATTGCTTCGATACGTAGACGTCTGCAAACGCTACTTCCTAGCAAGGAAGCGTCGAATTTACATTCTTTTGAAGTGAATACGAGGTATACATAACAGTCTACAATGAATATTATGTCTTACCATGAAAGACAGAAATGAGATGCGATATCTAGTTTTAAGAAGCATTAGAACTCATTTGCTTCTATCCGTAGACATCTCCCATCGCTATTTCCTAGCAAGTAAGCGTCGCATTTACATTCATTTAAAGTGTATGCCAGGTATACATGACACTTCGCAATGAATATTATATCTTATAATGAAACATAGAAATGAAATGCAATATCGCGTTTTAAGAAGCACTAGAACTTTATTGCTTCGATATGTAGACATCTCCAAACGCTATTTCCTGGGAAGGAAGTGTCGCATTTACATTCTTTTGAAGTGAAGCGAGGTATACATAATACTCCACAATGAATATTATATCTTATCATGAAACGTAGGAATGAGGTGCGATATCGCGTTTTAAGAAGCATTAGATCTATATTGCTTCGATACGTAAACATATGGAAACGCTATTTCCTAGAAAGGAAGTGTCGCTTTTACATTCATTTGAAGTGTATGCGAGGTATACATGACACTTCGCAACGAATATAGTATATTATCATGATACATAGAAATGAGACGCGATATCGCGTTTTGAGAAGCATTAGAACTCTATTGCTACGATACCCTTGACAACTGCAAAGGCTATTTGCTAGCAAGGAACTGTCGCATTTATATCCTTTTGAAGTGAGTACGAGGTATACATGACACTTCGCATTGAATATTATGTCTTATCATGAAATATAGAAATGAGATGCGATATCCCGTTTTAAGAAGCATAAAACACAATTGCTACAATATGTAGACATCTGCAAACGCCATTTCCTAGCAAGGAAGTGTCGCATTTACATTCATTTGAAGTGTAGAAGAGCAATGCATAAAACTTTGATATTAATATTATATCTTATCATGAAACATAGATATGAGATGCGATATCGCGAATTAAGAAGCATTAGAACTCTATTGCTACGATACGTGGACATCTGCAAACTCTATTTCCTAGCAAGGAAGTGTCGCATTTACATTCTTTTGATGTGAATACACGGTATACATGACACTTCGCCATGAATATTATATCTTATCATGAAACATAGACATGAGATGCGATGTCGCGAATTAAGAATCATTAGAACTCTATTGCTACGATACGTAGACATCTGCAAACGACTATTTCCCTGCAAGGAAGTGTCGCATTTACATTCATTTGAAGTGAATACGAGGTACACATTACAATCCACAATGAATATTATATCTTATCATGAACCATAGAAATGAGATGCTATATCGCGATTTAAGAAGCATTGGAACTCCATTGCCACAATACGAAGACAACTGCAAACGCTATTTCCTAGCAAGGAAGCGTCTAATTTACATTCTTTTGGGGTGAATACGATGTAGAGATAACACTGCACAATGAATATCATATCTTATAGTGAAACATAGTAATGGTATGCGATATCATGATTTAAGATGCTTTAGAACTCTATTGCTTCGATGCGTAGATATCTGGAATCGCTATTTCCTAGCAAGGAAGTGGCGCGTTTACATTCCCTTGAAGTGTGGACCAGGAATGCATAGCCCTTCGCAATGAATATTATATCTTATCATGAAACATAGGAATAAGAAGCGATGTCGCGTTTTAAGGGACATTAGAACTCTATTGCTTCGATACGTAGACATCTGCAAACGCTATTTCCTAGCAATAAAGTGTCGCGTTTACATTCATTTGAAGTGTATGCGAGGCATACATAACACTTCGCAATGAATATTATATCTTATCATGAAACATAGAAATGAGATGCGATATCGCGTTTTAAGAAGCATTAGAACTCTATTTCTTCGATACGTAGACATCTGCAGACGCTATTTCCTAGCAAGGAAGTGTCGCATTGACATTCATTTGAAGTGTATGCGAGGTATACATGACACTTCGCAATGAATATTATATCTTATCATGAAACATAGGAATGAGATACGATATCGCGTTTTAAGAAGCATTAGATCCCCATTACTACGATACGTAGACATCTGCAATCGCTATTTCCTAGCAAGGAATTGTCGCATTTACGTTCTTTTGAAGTAAATACGAGGTATACATGACACTTCGCAATGAATATTATATCTTATCGGGAAACATAGAAATGAGATGCGATATCGCATTATAAGAAGCATTAGAACACTATTGCTACGATACGTATATATCTGGAAACGCTAATTCCTAGCAAGGAAGTGTCGCATTTACATTCATTCGAAGTGTTTGCGAGGTATACATGACACTTCGCAATGAATATTATATCTCATCATGAAACATAGAAATGAGGTGCGACATCTCGTTTAAAGAAGCATCAGAACTCTATTGTTTCGATACCCAGTCATCTGGAAACGCTATTTCCTAGCAAGGACGTGTCGCATTTGCATCCTTTTGCAGTGAATACAAGGTATACATGACACATCGCAATGAATATTATATCTTATCATAAAACATAGAAATGAGATGCGATATCGCGTTTTAAGAAGCATTAGAACTCTATTGCTACGATACGTTAGCATCTGCAAACGCTATTTCCTAGCAAGGAAGTGTCGCATTTACATTCTTTTGAAGTGAATATGAGGTATACATGACACTTCGCAATGAGTATTATATCTTATCATGAAACATAGAAATGCGATGCGGTATCGGGTTTTGAGAAGCATTAGAACTCTATTGCTACGATACGTAGACATCTTCAGACGCTATTTCCTAGCAAGGTTGTGTCGCAATTACATTCTTTTGAAGTGAATGCGAGGTAGACATAACACTCCACAATGAATATTATATCTTATCACGAAACATAGAAATGAGATCCGTTATCCCAATTTAAGAAGCAATAGAAATCTACTGCTTCGATACGGAGAAATCTGCAAACGCTATTTCTTAGCATGGAAGTGTAGCGTTTACATTCTTTTGAAGAGAATCCGAGGTATACATTATACTTCGCAATGAATATTATATCCTATCATGAAACCTAGAAATGAGATGCGATATCGCGTTTTAAGAAGCATTAGAACTCTATTGCTACGATACGTAGACATCTACAAACGCTATTACCTAGCAAGGAAGTGACGCATTTAGATTCATTTGAAGTGAATACGAAGCATAAATGACACTTCGCAATGAATATTATATCTTATCATGAAACAGAAATGGGATGCGATATCTCGTTTATAGAAGCATTTGAACTCTATTGCAGCGATACGTAAACATCTGCAAACGCTATGTCCTAGCAAGGAAGTGTCGCATTTACATTCATTTGAAGTGTATAGGAGGTATACATGACACTCCACAATGAATATTATATCTTATCATGAAACGTAGAAATGGGATGCTATATAGCGCTTTAAGAAGCATTAGAACTCTATTGCTACGAATACGTAGACTTCTGCAAACGCTATTTAGTAGCAAGGAAGTGTCGCATTTACATTCGTTTGAAGTGAATACGAGGTATACATAACACTCCACAATGAATATTATATCTTATCACGAAACATAGAAATGAGATGCGTTATCCCGATTTAAGAAGCAGTACAAATCTACTGCTTCGATACGTAGACATCTGCGAACGCTATTTCCTAGGATGGAAGGGTCGCAATTACATTCTTTTCATGTGAATACATTGTGTACATAACACTCCACAATGAATATTACATCTTATCTAGAAATTTAGAAATGAGATGCGATATCGCGACTTAAAAGACGTTAGAACTCTATTGCTGCGATACGTAGGCATCTGCAAACGCTATTTCCTAGCAAGGAAGTGTCGCATTTACATTCTGTTGACGTGAATACGAGGTATACATAACACTGCAAAATGAATATTCTATCTTATCATGAAACATAGAAATGAGATGCGATATGACGATATAAGTAGCATTAGAATTCTAATGCTTCGATACGTAGACATCTGGAGACGCTACTTCCTAGCACGGATTTGTCGCATTTACATTCACTTGAAGAGTAGACGACATATACATAGCACTGCACAATGAATATTATATCTTATAATGAAACGTAGAAGTGAGATGCGATATCGCGATTTAAGAAGCATTAGAACTCTATTGCTTCGATGCGCAGACATCTGCAAACGCTATTTCCTAGCAAGGAAGTGTCGCATTTACATTCTTTTGAAGTGTATGCGAGGTATACAAGCCACTTCGCAATGAATATTATATCTTATCATGAAACATAGAAATGAGATGGGATATCTCGTTTTAAGAAGCATGAGTACTCTATTGCTACGTTGATATCTGCAGACGCTTTTCCTAGCAAGGAAGTGACGCATTTACAATCTTTTGAAGTGAATACGAGGTGTACACAACACTCCACAATGAATATTATATCTTATCATGACACATAGAAATGAGATGCGATAGGGCGATTTAAAAAGCATTAGAACTCCATTGCTTCGATACGTATACATCTGCAAACGCTATTTCCAAGCAAGGAAGTGTCGCATTTACATTCACTTGAAGTGTAGACGAGATATACATAACACTGCACAATGAATATTATATCTTATCATGAAACGTAGAAGTGAGATGCGATTTCGTGATTTATGATGCATTGGAACTCTATTGCTTCGATACGTAGACATCTGCAAACGCTATTTCCTAGCAAGGAAGTGTCGCATTTACATTCTTTTGAAGTGAATACGAGGTATACACAACACTCCACAATGAATATTATATCCTATCATGAAGCATAGAAGTGAGATGCGATATCGAGTTTTAAGTAGCATTAGAACTCTATTGCTAGGATACGTAGACATCTGCAAACGCTATTTCCTGCCAAAGAAGTGGCGCATTTACATTCTTTTGAAGCGAATACGAGGTATACATAACACTGCACAGTGAATATTATATCTTAGCATAAAACATAGAAATGAGATGCGATATCGCGTTTTGAGAAGCAATAGAACTCTATTGCTACGATACGTAGGCATGTGCAAACGCTATTTAATAGCAAGGAAGTGTCGCATTTACATTCTTTTGAAGTGAATACGAGGTATACATAACACTGCTCAATGAATATTAAATCTGATCATGAAACATAGAAATGAGATGCGATATGGCGATTCAAGAAGCAGTTGATCTCTATTGCTTCGATACGTAGACATCTACCAACGCTATTTCCTAGCAAGGAAGTGTCGCATTTACATTCTTTTGAAGCGAATACTAGGTATACATGTCACTTGCAATTAATAATATATCTTATCATGAAACATAGAACTGAGATGCGCTATCGCGCTTTGAGAAGCAGTGGAAATCAATTGCTACGATACGTAGACATTTGCAAACGCTATTTCCTAGCAACGAGGTGTAGCAATTACATTCTTGTGAAGTGTAGACGAGGAATACATAACACTACACAATGAATATTATATCTTATCATGAAACATAGAAATGAGATGCGATGTGGCGTTCTTAGAAGCATTAGAACTCAATTGCTACGATACGAAGGCATCTGCAAACGCTATGTCCTAGCAAGGAGGTGCCGCATTTACACTTATTTGTAGCGTAGACGAAGTATACATAACACTTCGCAATGAATATTATATCTTATCATGAAACATAGAAATGAGATGCGATATCGCGATTTAAGATACATTAGAAATCTATTGCTGCGACACGTAGACATCTGCAAACGCTATTTCCTAGCATGGCAGTGGCGCATTTACATTCTTTTGACGTGAATACCAGGTATACATAACACATCGCAATGAATATTATATCTTATCATGAAACATAGAAATGTGATGTAATAACGCATTTTTAGAAGCACTATAACTCTATTGCTTCGATACGTAGACATCTGGAAAAGCTATTTCCTAGAAAGGAAGTGTCGCTTTCACATCCATTTGAAGTGTAGACGAGGAGTACAATGCACTTCGTAATGAATATTATATCTTATCACGGAACATAGGAATCATATGCAGTATCGCGATTTAAGAAGCATTAGAACACTATTGCTTCGATACGTAGACATCTGGAAAAGCGATTTTCAAGAAAGGAAGTGTCGCATTTTCATTCAATTGAAGTGTAGACGTGGAGTACATAACACTTCGCAATGTATTTTATATCTTATCACAAAACATAGAAATGAGATGCGATATCGCGTTTCAAGAAGCATTAGGACTCTATTGCTTCCATACGTAGACATCTAGAAACGCTACTTCCCAGCCAGAATGTTTCGCATTTACATTAATTAGATGTGTATGCGAGGTATACATAACACTTCGCAATGAATAATACATGTTAAGATGAGACATAGAAATGAGATGCGAAATCGCGTTATAAGATGCATGGGAATTCAATTGCTTCGATACGTAGACATCTGCAAACGCTATTTCCTAGCAAGGAAGTGTCACATTTACATTCATTTGAAGTGTATGCGAGGTATACATGACACTCCCAATGAATATTATATCTTATGATGAAAGGTTGAAACGAGATGCGATATCGCGACATAAGAAGCATTAGAAGTCTATTGCTGCGATACGTAGACATTTGCAAACGCTATTTCCTAGCAAGGAAGTGTCGCATTTACATTCTTTTAGAGTGAATACGAGGTATACATGACACTTCGCAATGAATATAATATCTTATCATGAAACATAGAAATGAGATGCAATATCTCGTATTAAGAAGCATTAGAACTATATTGCTTCGATACATCTGCAAACGCTATTTCCTAGCAAGGAAGTGTCGCATTTAAATCCTTCTGAAGTGAAGTCGAGGTATACATGACACATCGCGATGAATATTTATCATGTAACATAGAAATGAGATGCGATTTCCCCTTTTAGGAAGCATTGGAAATCTATTCCTTCGATACGTAGACATCTGCAAACGCTATTTCCTAGCAAGGAAGTGTCACATTTACATTTATTTGAAGTGTATGCGTAGTATACCTGACACTTGGCAATAAATATTATATCTTATCATGAAACATAGAAATGAGATGCGATGTGGCGTTTTGAGAAGCATTAGAAGTCCAATGCTACGATACGTGGACATCTGCAAATGCTATTTCCTAGCACGTAATTATCGCATTTACATTCATTTGGAGTGAATACGCGATATACATGACACTCCACAATGAATGTTATATCTTATCATGAAACATAGAAATGAGATGCGATATCCCGATTTAAAAAGCATTAGAAGTCTATTGCTACGGTACGTAGACATTTGCAAACGCTATTTATTAGCAAGGAAGCATCGCATTTACATTCTTTTGAAGTGTAGACGCGGAATACATAACACATCGCAATGAATATTATATTTTATCATGAGACATAGAAATGAGACGCGATATCTCGTTTTGAGAAGCATTGGAACTCTATTGCTTGGATACGTGTACATCTGCAAACGCTATTTACTAGCAAGGAAGTGTCGCATTTACATTCTTTTGAAGTGAATACGAGGTATACATATAACTGCGCAATGAATATTGTATCTTATCATAAAACATAGAAATGAGGTGCGATATGACGATGTAAGAAGCATTGGAACTCTATTGCTTCGATACGTATACACCTACAAACGCTATTTCCTAGCAAGGAAGTGTCGCATTTACATTCTTTTGAAGTGAATACGCTTCATACATAACTCTCCACAATGAATATTATATCTGATCATGAAACATAGAAATGGGATGCGATATGGCGATTTATGAAGCATTAGAACTCTATTGCTTCGATACGTAGACATCTGCAGACGCTATTTCCTAGCATTGAAGTGTCGCACTTACATTCTTTTGATGTGCATACGAGGTATACATAAGACTGCACAATAAATATTATATCTTATCGTGAAACGTAGTAATGAGATGCGATATCGTGATTTAAGAAGCATTAGAACTCTATTGCTTCGATACGTAGACATCTGCAAACGCTATTTCCTAGCAAGGAAGTGTCGCATTTACATTGTTTTGAAGTGAATACGAGGTATACATGACACTTCGCAATGAATATTATTTGTTATCATGAAACTAAGAAACGAGATGCGATATGGCGATTTAAGGAGCATTAGAACTCTAATGCTTCGATACATAGATATCTGCAAACGCCATTTTCTAGCAAGGACGTGTGGCATTAACATTCTTTTGAGGTGAATACGAAGTATACATGACACTTCGCAATGAATATTATATCTTATCATGAAACATAGAAATGAAATGCGATATCGCGATTTAAGAAGCTTTAGAACTCTATTGTTTCGATACGTAGACATCTGGAGACGCTACTTCCAGGAAAGTAAGTGTCACATTTACATTCATTTGAAGTGTAGACGGGGAATACATAACACTCCACAATGAATATTATATCTTATCATGAAACGTAGAAATAACGTGCGATTTTGCGTTTTAAGAAGCATTAGAACTCTATTGCTTCGATACGTAGACATCTGCAGACGCTATTTCCTAGCAAGGAAGTGTCGCATTTACAATCTTTTGGAGTGAATACGAGGTATACATGACAGTGCACAATGAATATTATATCTTATCATGATTCATAGAAATGAGATGCGATATCGCGTTCTAAGAAGGATTAGAATTCTAATGCTACGAAACGTAGATATCTGCAAACTCTATTTCCAAGCAAGGAAGTGTCGCATTTACATTCTGTTGCAGTGAATACGAGGTATACATAACACTGCACAATGAATATTATATCTTATCATAAAAAATAGAAATGAGATGCGATGTCTCGTTTTAAGAAGCAATAGTACTCTTTTGCTTCGATACGTAGGCATCTGCAAACGCTACTTCCTAGCAAGGAAGTGTCGCATTTACATTCTTTTGATGTGAAAACGAAGTATACATGACACTCCGCAATGAATATTGTATCTTATCACAAAACATAGGAATGAGATGCGATATCTCGTTTTAAGAAGCATCAGAACGCTGTTGCTTGGATACGTAGACATCTCTGATACCTATTTCCTAGCAAGGTAGTGCCGCATTTATATTCATTTGATGTGTATGCGAGGTATACATGACACTTCGGAATGAATATTATATCTTATCATGAAACATAGAAATGAGATGCGATATCGCGATTTAAGATGCATTAGAACTCAATTGCTTCGATACGTGGACATCTGCAGACGCTATTTCCTAGCAAGGAAGTGTCGCATTTACATTCTTTTGAAGTGAATACGAGTTATACATAACACTGCACATTGAATATTATATCTTATCATGAAACATTGAAATGAGATTCGATATCTCGTTTTAGGAAGCATTAGAACTCTATTGCTACGATACGTAGATATCTGGAAATGCTATTTCCTAGCAAGGAAGTGTCGCATTTACATTTTTTGAAGTGAATACGACGTATACATAAAACTCCACAATGAATATTGTATATCTTATCATGTAACATATAAATGAGATGCGATATCGCGATTTAAGGAGCATTAAATCTCTATTGTTTCGATACGTAGACATCTGCAAACGCTATTTCCTAGCAAGGAAGTGTCGCATTTACATTCACTTGAAGTGAATACGAGGTATACATGACACTTCGCAATGAATATAATATCTTATCATGAAGCAAAGAAACGAGATGCGATATCGCGATTTAAGGAGCATTAAATCTCTATTGCTTCGGTACGTAGACATCTGCAAACGCTATTTCGGAGCAAGGTAGTTTCACATTTACATTCATTTGAAATGTATGCGAGGTATAAGTGACACTTCGTAATGTATATTATATCTTATCATGAAACATAGAAATGTAATGCGATATCGCATTTTAAGAAGCATTAGAACTCTGTTGCGTCCATACATAGACTTCTGCCATCACTATATTCTAGCAAGGAAGTGTCGTATTTACATTCTTTTGAGGTGAATACGTGGTATACTTAACACTCCACAATGAATATTATATCTTATCATGGAACATAGAAATGAAGATCGATTTCGCTTTTTAAGGAGCATTAGAACTCCTTTGCTACGATACGTAGATATCTGGAAATGCTATTTCCTAGCAAGGAAGTGTTGCATTTACATTCTTCTGAGGTGAATACGTGGCATACATGACACTTCGCAATGAATATTATATCATATCATGAGACATAGAAATGAGATGCGATATCTCGATTTTAGAAGCATCAGAACCGTATCGCTTCGATACGTAGACATCTGCAACCGCTATTTCCTAGAAAAGAAGTGTCGGATTTACATTCATTTGAAGTGAATACGAGGTATACATGACACTTCGCAATGAATATTATATCTCATCATGAAACGTAGGAATGAGATGCGATATCTCTTTTTAAGAAGCATTAGAACACTATAGCTTCGAAACGTAGACATCTAGAAACGCTATTCAGCATCAAAGGAAGTGTGGCATTTTCATTCATTTGAAGTGTTGACGATGCATACATCACGCCGTGCATTGAATACTTTTAACTCGGCCCCGAGAGGAGGCTCGAGCATGCTACCTTGCCTTAATGGCATACGCCATATTATAATCACGCCCATACTAGCCCCCTAGCGGACCACTGCTTCGGCCAGAGACTATGACAATACGGCACCACTATTCTCGTCTTTTGAGCATGTTAACATACCCACCCGTTCAATCAGACCGTGGCTGCACACAGCGACGCTCCATCGTCGCTATCGCTCTGTTTGACGAAAGGAACTTTTTAGTCTTGACTGATAGCCGGCGTAAGGAATTTGATTAACGAACAAAATGAATAAGTGTTAGAGTCAATATTTGAGATTCCAACTATCCCATTTATATTTGACAGGAGGGGAGGGCAGGGCTGCTATGGGGCAGAACCTGAAATATGTGCAGGGACTCCCCCGACCCGCATCAATCTGAATGCCGTAGGCCATCCGCCTGCGGCACATTCCGCGTGGACCACGAGGAGATCTGATGCGAGGCTAAGGTGTGAGAGGCTATGTTTTCACGTCATCCACCCTGTTACCTTATCACCGGGACCATCGCTATTCTTGCATACTAGGCTCCAACTGGTCGCCCGACACCTACGAACGCGTATGGTATTTCATGATGCACTCCCACCCGCGTTGCATTGAATATTGTAACATCAGGCGTACCGCCTGCCACTCTCCGGCCTCCACCACATCATATCCAGCATCCGTATCCGGAGGCCCTGCAACGGTCCACCCGCCGATTCGCCATCCCTACAGAAAGAGACAACGGTACGAGAGGGAAGAATGGTGCAGCAGGCCGCGATCACGCGCGATCTCCACATACGAGGGGGAGGACTTCACCCCGTATTACGAGGACGAGCAGCTCTCCACCACATACTGGATCGAATCCCCAGTGCTAACGAAGAGGCATACGTATTTTTCTTACATACGTGACTAGAATAGGTACACTAATCACCTCAGACACCACAATAAGGACCTAGGTTTAAGTGAATACATGTGCATACGTCGTTTCAACATTATGTGTCGATGCGCTCGCGCGCACACTCAACGCTCGCGGCTCACGCTTAATCCACTCCGCTCATCCCACTCCGAACGGCCGCTCCACCATGAAGCCGCCACACTACTCCGACCGTCCGCCCCACTGCGAGGGCCCAGCGATTCGCCCGCCTTGCGACCCGAGGAGGTCGCGGACGCGAGATCCGAGAGTCAGTTCTAATCGTCCCAACGAAAAGAGGAGTTCCAATCTCCGACTTGAGCAATAGGCTCATCTGGAACGAGCAACTAGCTCAAATGCATCCGCCTCTGTCCATACTCCCTTAGCGGAGTCTTTACGATACTTATACTATTTCCAATTTTTATTATAATCGTTAGTTAGTAACTTAGAATACAGTCAAGCGTATTTAGCATAGTGAAGTCATAGGATATAGTTTACCTTTTACCAGATTCAAAGTGTCTTTATTCCAATTCAATTACAATACCTTAACTCTAATCCACGGATACGCACACGATTATTTTATTTCTACATCTCGTCTGCGATAGTCTTGAGGCTCGACGGCTAGAGCGAACCAGCGTTTAGCTGCTCCATCCTCACTTCTACCATATACCGAATATCTTACACCCAGGTGGCCCGTTAAGCTAGAGCGAACAAACGTTTAGCCCCGTCGTACTCTACCGAAGCTCAAGTATTCTTGATGAGTCTTGCACCTCCGGCAAAGCGTACACGACGCGCGGTGAGGAGAGAATTTATTCGTCGTCTCGCTCGGGTATACGTGGGTAGTGCACCAGGATAATCAGTCTCCAGCGTACGAGTTCCGGTTACTGTGAGGGAGGTTTCCTTCGCCGCACGAACCGTGTGAGTCGGAGACCGTCAGGGCCCAGCGCCTATGCTTGCCAGCTTGGGTCAATCCGTCTGGTCGGTCATTCCTGTAGACGTGCCACCGTTCCTGCAGTACGCCGCCGCCATCCCGGTTGCGGATCCTAGGCGCTCCAAGTACCTGGAAAGAGAAAGCAGATAATGAAATCAAGCCTTCGCAAGGTAAGTTTTAGTGATAGCATTCGTTTTATCGAGTTGGAAACGCCAACGAACGCGGTCCAGACGCACTTCGCGTTTTTCCAGGAACGGTTACGACTTTGTGCCACCGCTGCGAGAGCAATCGCATCTCTGGACGTGACAATATTATATCGTATCATGGCAAATAGAAATGAAATGCGACATCGCGTTTTATAAAGCATTAGAACTCTATTGCTTCGATATCTAGACATCTAGATACGCTATTCCGCCGCACGGTGGTTCGGGATTTACATTCTTTTGAAGTGTAGACAAGATATAGCTATCATGTTGTATTGAATAACGTCTTATCACGAAACATAGAAACGAAATGCGATATCGCATTTAATGGAGCACTAGATCTCCTTTGCTTCGACATGTGGACATCGAGAAACGCTATTCCTTCGCAAGGAAGTGTGGGATTTACATTCTTTTGAGGTATAGACGAGATATACATTATTCACTGCATTGGATATTACATCTTGTCATGAGACATAGAAAGGAGATGCGATATCGCGTTTCATGAAGCATTAGAACTCTATTGCTTAGATACGGAGATTATTAGAAGCGCTATTCCGTAGCGAGGAAGTGCAGCACTTACATTCTTTTGACGTGCAGGCAAGAGACACATGACGCTATGCATTGTATATAAAATCATATCATGAGAAATAGAAATGATGTGCAATATCGCGTATTATGAAGCATTAGAAATCGATTACTTCGTTACGTAGACATCTAGAAACGCTGTTCCGTCGCAAGAAAGAGTAGCATTTACATTCTTTTGTAGTTCTGACAAGATGTACATAAAGCGCTGCATTGAATATTACATCTTACCATGGAACATGGAAATGTGATGCGATATCGCGTTTTGAGAAGCATTAGGACTCTAATGCTACGATACGTAGACATCTGCAAACGCTACTTCCTAGCAGGGAAGTGTCGCATTTACATTCACTTGAAGTGTATGCGAGGTATACAAGACACTTCGCAATGAATATTATATCTTATCATGAGGCATAGAAATGAGATGCGATATCGCGATTTGAGAAGCTGTAGAACTCTAATGATACGATACGTAGACATCTGCAAACACTATTTCCAAGCAAGGAAGTGTAGCATTTACATTCATTTGAAGTGAAAACGAGGTATACATGACACACCGCAATGATTATTATATCTTATCGTAAAACATAGGAGTGAGATGCAAAATCTCGTTTTAAGAAGCATTAGAATTCCTTTGCTACGATTCGAAGACATCTGCAAACGCTATTTCCTAGCAAGGAAGTGTCGCATTTACATTCATTTTTAGTGTATGCGAGGTATAAATGACTCTTCGCAATGAATATTATATCTTATCATGGCACATAGAAATGAGATGCGATATCGCGTTTTGAGAAGCATTAGAATCCTAATGCTACGATACGTAGACATCTGCAAACGCTATTTCCTAGCAAGGAAGTGTCGCATTTACAATCTTTTGAAGTGAACACGAGGTATACATAACCCGACAATGAATATTATATCTTATCATGAAACATAGTAATGAGATGCGATATGACGATTTAAGATGCATTAGGACCCTATTGCTTCGATACATAGACATCTGCCAACGCTATTTCCTAGCAAGATAGTGTCGCATTTACATTCTTTTGAACTGAATACGAGGTATACATAACACTCCACAATGAATATTATATCTTATCATGAAACATAGAAATGAGGAGCGATATCGCGTCTTAAGGAGCATTAGAACTCTATTGTTTTGATACGTAGACATCTGGCAAACGCTACTTCCTAGCAGGGAAGTGTCGCATTTACATTCACTTGAAGTGTATGCGAGGTATACAAGACACTTCGCAATGAATATTATATCTTATCATGAGGCATAGAAATGAGATGCGATATCGCGTTTTGAGAAGCATTAGAACCCTAATGCTACGATACGTAGACATCTGCAAACGCTATTCCTAGCAAGGAAGTGTCGCATTTACAATCTTTTGAAGTGAACACGAGGTATACATAACCCGACAATGAATATTATATCTTATCATGAAACATAGTAATGAGATGCGATATGACGATTTAAGATGCATTAGGACCCTATTGCTTCGATACATAGACATCTGCCAACGCTATTTCCTAGCAAGATAGTGTCGCATTTACATTCTTTTGAACTGAATACGAGGTATACATAACACTCCACAATGAATATTATATCTTATCATGAAACATAGAAATGAGGAGCGATATCGCGTCTTAAGGAGCATTAGAACTCTATTGTTTTGATACGTAGACATCTGGAAACGCTATTTCCTAGAATGGAAGTGTGGCATTTACATTCATTTGAAGTGTAGACGAGGAATCTTATCATGAGACATAGAAATGAGATGCAATATCGCGTTTTAAGAAGTATTAGTAATCTATTGCTTCGATACGTAGACATCTGCAAACGCTAATTCCTAGCAAGGAAGTGTCGCATTTACATTCTTTTGAAGTGAATACGAGGTGTACATAACACTGCACAATGAATATTATATCTTATAATGAAACGTAGAAATGTGATACGATATCGCGATTTAAGAATCATTAGAACTCTATTGCTACGATACGTAGATACTTGAAAACGCTATTTGCTAGCCAGCAAGTCTCGCATTTACATTCTTTTGAGGTGAATACGAGGTGTATAAGACGCTTCGCAATGAATATTATATCTTATCATGAAACATCGAAATGGGATGCGATATCGCGTTTTGAGAAGCATTAGAACCCTATTGCTACGATACGTAGACTTCTGCAAAAGCTATTTCCTAGCAAGGAAGTGTCGCATTTACATTCTTATAAGGTGAGTACGAGGTATACATAACACTCCATTATGAATATTATATCTTATCATGAGACATAGGAATGAGATGCGATATCGTGTTTTAAGATGAATTAGAACTCTATTGCTTCGATACGCAGACGTCTGTAAACGCTACTTGCTAGCAAGGAAGTGTCGCATTTACATTCTTCTGAAGTGAATCCGAGATATACATGACACTTCGCTATGAATATTATATCTTATCATGAAACATAGAAATGGGATGCGATATCGCGTTTTGATAAGCACTAGAACTCTATTGCTTCTTACTTAGACAATTGCAAACGCTACTTCCTAGCAAGGAAGTGTCGCATTTACATTCATTTGAAGTGTGTACGAGGTATACATAACACTGCACGATGTATATTATATCTTATCATGAAACATAGAAATGAGATGCGATATTGCGATTTCAGAAGCATTAGATCCCTATTGCTCGATACGTAGACATCTGCAAACGCTACTTCCTAGCATGGAAGTGTCGCATTTACATTTTTTTGAGAGGAATACGAGGTATACATGACACTTGGCAATGAATATTATATCTTATCATGAAACATAGAAATGATATGCGATAACTCGTTTTAAGAAGCATTAGAACACTATTGCTTCGATACGTAGACATCTGGAAACACTATTTCCTAGAAAGGAAGTGTCGCATTTACATTCATTTGAAGTGTAGACGAGGAATACAAAACACTTCGCAATGAATATTATATCTTATCATGAGACTTAGAAATGAGATGCGATATCGCGATTTAAGCAGCATTAGAACTCTATTGCTTCGATACGTAGACACCTGCAAACGCTATTTCCTAGCAAGGAAGTGTAGCATTTACAATCTTTTGAAGTGAATACGAGGTATACAGGACACTTGGCAATTAATATTGTATCTTATCATGAAACCGAGAAATGAGATGCGATGTCGCGTTTTGGGAAGCATTAAAACTCTATTGCTACGATACGTAGACATCTGCAGACGCTATTTCCTAGCAAGGGAGTGTCGCATTTACATTCTTTTGAAGTGTAGACGAGATATACATATCACTGCACAATGAATATTATATCTTATCATGAAACATAGAAATGAGATGCGATATCGCGATCTAAGAAGCATTAGAACACTAATGCTACGATACGTAGACATCTGCAAACGCTATTACATTCTTTTGAAGCGAATACTAGGTATACATAACACTGCACAATGAATATTATATCTTATCATGAAACATAGAAATGAGATGCGATTTCTCGTTTTAAGAAGCATTAGAACTCTATTGCTACGATGCGTAGACATCTGCAAACTCTATTTCCTAGCAAGGAAGTCTCGCATTTACATTCTTTTGAAGTGAATACGAGGTATACATAACAGTCCACAATGAATATTATATCGTATCATGAAACATAGAAATGAGATGCGATACTGCCATTTAAGAAACATTAGAACTCTAATGCTACGTTACGTAGACATCTGCCAACGCTATTTCCTAGCCAGGAAGTGTCGCATTTACATTCATTTGAAGTGAATACGAGGTATACATAACACTACACAATGAATATTATATCTTATCATGAAACATAGAAATCAGATGCGATATCGCGTTTATGAAGCATTAGAACTCTATTGCTTCGAAACGTAGACATCGGCAAACGCTATTTCCTAGCAAGGAAGTGTCGCATTTACATTCTTTTGATGTGAATGCGAGGTATACATAACATTGCACAATGAATATTATATCTTATCATGAAACATAGAAATGAGGTACAATATCGCGATTTAAGAAGCATTAGAACTCTATTGCTGCGATACGTAGATATCTGGAAACGCTGTTTCCTAGGAAGGAAGTGTCGCGTTTACATTCTTTTGACGTGAAGACGAGGTATACATGTCACGTGGAATTTATAATATATCTTATCATGAAACATAGAAGTGAGATGCGATATCGCGTTTTGAGAAGCAGTGGAAATCAATTGCTACGATACGTAGACATCTGGAAACTTTATTTCCTAGAAAGGAAGTGTCGCATTTGCATTCATTTGAAGTGTGTGCGAGATATACATGACACTTCGCGATGAATATTATATCTTATCATGAAACGTAGAAATGAAACGCAATATCGCGTTTTAAGAAGCATTAGAACTCTGTTGCTTCGATACGTAGACATCTGCCATCGCTATTTCCTAGCAAGGAAGTGTCGCATTTAAATTCATTTGAAGAGTATGCGAGGTATACAAGACAATTCGCAATGAATATTACGTCTTATCATGATACATAGAATTGAGATGCGATATCTCGTTTTTAGATGCATTAGAACTCTATTGCTGCGATGCGTAGACATCTGCAAACGCTATTTCCTAGCAAGTTAGTGTCGTATTTACATACATTTGAAGTGATTACGGGGTATACATAACACTGCACAATGAATATTATATCTTGTCATGAAACATAGAAATGAGATGCGATATGACGATATAAGAAGCATTAGACCTCTATTGCTTCGATACGTAGATATCTGCAAACGCTACGTCCTAGCAAGGAAGTATCGCATTTACATCCTTTTGAAGTGAATACGAGGTACACATAGCAATCCACAATGAAAATTATATCTTATCACGAAATATAGAAATGAGTTGCGATATCGCAATTTAAGAAGCATTAGTACTCTATTGTTTCGATACGTAGACATCTGGAAACGTTATTTCCTAGCTAGGGAGTGTCGCATTTACATTCTTTTGAAGCGAATACGAGGTATACATAGCACTCCACAATGAATATTATATCTTATCACGAAATATAGAAATGAGTTGCGTTATCGCGACTTAAGAAGCATTAGAACTCTATTGCTTCGATACATAGACATCTGCAAGCGCAATTCCCTGGCAAGGAAGTGTCGCATTTAAATTCTTTTGAAGTGAATACGAAGTATACATGACAGTCCGCAATGAATATTGTATCTTATCATGAAACATAGAAGTGAGATGCGATATCGCGGTTTAAGATGCATTTGAATTCCATTGCTTCCATACGTAGACATCTGCTAACGCTATTTCTTAGCAAGGAAGTGTCGCTTTCTCAATCTTTTGAAGCGAATACGAGGTATACATAACAATCCACAATGAATATTATATCCTATCATGAAACATAGAAATGAGATGCGATATCGCGATTTATGATGCATTAGAATTCTATTGCTTCGATAGGTAGACGTCTGCAAACGCTACCTCCTAGCAAGGAGGTGTCGCATTTACATTATTTTGAAGTGAATACGAAGTACACGTGACAATCCGCAATGAATATTATATCTCATCATAAAACATAGAAATGAGATGCGATATCTCGTTTTAAGAAGCATTAGAACTCTATTGCTCAGACACGTAGACATATGCAAACGCCTATTTCCTAGCAAGGAAGTGTCGTATTTACATTCTTTTGAAGTGAATACGGGGTATACATAACACTGCACAATGAATATTATATCTTATCATGAAACATAGAAATGAGATGCGATATGACGATTCAAGGAGCATTAGAACTCTATTGCTTCGATACGTAGACATCTGGAAACGCTATTTCTTAGCAAGGAAGTGTCGCATTTTCATTCTTTTGAAGTGAATACGAGTTATACATGACACTTCGCAATGAATATTATATCTCATCATGACACATAGAAGTGAGATGCGATATCGCGTTTTAGGATGCGTTAGAACCCTATTGCAACGATACGTAGACATCTGCAAACTCTATTTCCTAGCAAGGAAGTGTCGCATTTACATTCTCTTGAAGTAAATACGAGGTTTACATGACACGTCGCAATGAATATTATATCATCACGAAACATAGAAATGTGATGCGATATCGCGATTTAAGAAGCATTAGAATTCTATTGCTACGATACGTAGACATCTGGAATCGCTGTTTCCTGGTATGGAAGTGTCCTATTTACATTCTTTTGAAGTGAATACGAGGTATACATGACACTTCGCAATGAATATTATAACTCATCATGAAACATAGAAATGAGATGCCATATCGCGTTTTGAGAAGCATTAGAACTCTAATGCTTCGATACGGGGACATCTTTTAAACGCTATTTCCTAGCAAGAAAGTGTCGCATTTACATTCATTTGAAGTGTAGACGAGGAATACATGACACTTCGCAATGCATATTATATCTTATCATGAAACATAGAAATGAGATGCGATATCGCGTTTTGAGAAGCATTAGAACTCTATTGATACGATACGTAGACATCTGCAAACTCTATTTCCTAGCAAGGAAGTGTCGCATTTACATTCATTTGAGGTGTATGCGAGGTATACATAACACTTCGCAATGAATATTATATGTTATCATGAAACATAGAAATGAGATGCGGTATCTCATTTTAAGAAGCACTAGAACACTATTGCTTCGATACGTAGACATCTGCAGACGCTAGTTCCTAGCAAGGAATTGTCGCATTTACATTCTTATAAGGTGAGTACGAGGTATACATAACACTCCATTATGAATATTATATCTTATCATGAGACATAGGAATGAGATGCGATATCGTGTTTTAAGATGAATTAGAACTCTATTGCTTCGATACGCAGACGTCTGTAAACGCTACTTGCTAGCAAGGAAGTGTCGCATTTACATTCTTCTGAAGTGAATCCGAGATATACATGACACTTCGCTATGAATATTATATCTTATCATGAAACATAGAAATGGGATGCGATATCGCGTTTTGATAAGCACTAGAACTCTATTGCTTCTTACTTAGACAATTGCAAACGCTACTTCCTAGCAAGGAAGTGTCGCATTTACATTCATTTGAAGTGTGTACGAGGTATACATAACACTGCACGATGTATATTATATCTTATCATGAAACATAGAAATGAGATGCGATATTGCGATTTCAGAAGCATTAGATCCCTATTGCTCGATACGTAGACATCTGCAAACGCTACTTCCTAGCATGGAAGTGTCGCATTTACATTTTTTTGAGAGGAATACGAGGTATACATGACACTTGGCAATGAATATTATATCTTATCATGAAACATAGAAATGATATGCGATAACTCGTTTTAAGAAGCATTAGAACACTATTGCTTCGATACGTAGACATCTGGAAACACTATTTCCTAGAAAGGAAGTGTCGCATTTACATTCATTTGAAGTGTAGACGAGGAATACAAAACACTTCGCAATGAATATTATATCTTATCATGAGACTTAGAAATGAGATGCGATATCGCGATTTAAGCAGCATTAGAACTCTATTGCTTCGATACGTAGACACCTGCAAACGCTATTTCCTAGCAAGGAAGTGTAGCATTTACAATCTTTTGAAGTGAATACGAGGTATACAGGACACTTGGCAATTAATATTGTATCTTATCATGAAACCGAGAAATGAGATGCGATGTCGCGTTTTGGGAAGCATTAAAACTCTATTGCTACGATACGTAGACATCTGCAGACGCTATTTCCTAGCAAGGGAGTGTCGCATTTACATTCTTTTGAAGTGTAGACGAGATATACATATCACTGCACAATGAATATTATATCTTATCATGAAACATAGAAATGAGATGCGATATCGCGATCTAAGAAGCATTAGAACACTAATGCTACGATACGTAGACATCTGCAAACGCTATTACATTCTTTTGAAGCGAATACTAGGTATACATAACACTGCACAATGAATATTATATCTTATCATGAAACATAGAAATGAGATGCGATTTCTCGTTTTAAGAAGCATTAGAACTCTATTGCTACGATGCGTAGACATCTGCAAACTCTATTTCCTAGCAAGGAAGTCTCGCATTTACATTCTTTTGAAGTGAATACGAGGTATACATAACAGTCCACAATGAATATTATATCGTATCATGAAACATAGAAATGAGATGCGATACTGCCATTTAAGAAACATTAGAACTCTAATGCTACGTTACGTAGACATCTGCCAACGCTATTTCCTAGCCAGGAAGTGTCGCATTTACATTCATTTGAAGTGAATACGAGGTATACATAACACTACACAATGAATATTATATCTTATCATGAAACATAGAAATCAGATGCGATATCGCGTTTATGAAGCATTAGAACTCTATTGCTTCGAAACGTAGACATCGGCAAACGCTATTTCCTAGCAAGGAAGTGTCGCATTTACATTCTTTTGATGTGAATGCGAGGTATACATAACATTGCACAATGAATATTATATCTTATCATGAAACATAGAAATGAGGTACAATATCGCGATTTAAGAAGCATTAGAACTCTATTGCTGCGATACGTAGATATCTGGAAACGCTGTTTCCTAGGAAGGAAGTGTCGCGTTTACATTCTTTTGACGTGAAGACGAGGTATACATGTCACGTGGAATTTATAATATATCTTATCATGAAACATAGAAGTGAGATGCGATATCGCGTTTTGAGAAGCAGTGGAAATCAATTGCTACGATACGTAGACATCTGGAAACTTTATTTCCTAGAAAGGAAGTGTCGCATTTGCATTCATTTGAAGTGTGTGCGAGATATACATGACACTTCGCGATGAATATTATATCTTATCATGAAACGTAGAAATGAAACGCAATATCGCGTTTTAAGAAGCATTAGAACTCTGTTGCTTCGATACGTAGACATCTGCCATCGCTATTTCCTAGCAAGGAAGTGTCGCATTTAAATTCATTTGAAGAGTATGCGAGGTATACAAGACAATTCGCAATGAATATTACGTCTTATCATGATACATAGAATTGAGATGCGATATCTCGTTTTTAGATGCATTAGAACTCTATTGCTGCGATGCGTAGACATCTGCAAACGCTATTTCCTAGCAAGTTAGTGTCGTATTTACATACATTTGAAGTGATTACGGGGTATACATAACACTGCACAATGAATATTATATCTTGTCATGAAACATAGAAATGAGATGCGATATGACGATATAAGAAGCATTAGACCTCTATTGCTTCGATACGTAGATATCTGCAAACGCTACGTCCTAGCAAGGAAGTATCGCATTTACATCCTTTTGAAGTGAATACGAGGTACACATAGCAATCCACAATGAAAATTATATCTTATCACGAAATATAGAAATGAGTTGCGATATCGCAATTTAAGAAGCATTAGTACTCTATTGTTTCGATACGTAGACATCTGGAAACGTTATTTCCTAGCTAGGGAGTGTCGCATTTACATTCTTTTGAAGCGAATACGAGGTATACATAGCACTCCACAATGAATATTATATCTTATCACGAAATATAGAAATGAGTTGCGTTATCGCGACTTAAGAAGCATTAGAACTCTATTGCTTCGATACATAGACATCTGCAAGCGCAATTCCCTGGCAAGGAAGTGTCGCATTTAAATTCTTTTGAAGTGAATACGAAGTATACATGACAGTCCGCAATGAATATTGTATCTTATCATGAAACATAGAAGTGAGATGCGATATCGCGGTTTAAGATGCATTTGAATTCCATTGCTTCCATACGTAGACATCTGCTAACGCTATTTCTTAGCAAGGAAGTGTCGCTTTCTCAATCTTTTGAAGCGAATACGAGGTATACATAACAATCCACAATGAATATTATATCCTATCATGAAACATAGAAATGAGATGCGATATCGCGATTTATGATGCATTAGAATTCTATTGCTTCGATAGGTAGACGTCTGCAAACGCTACCTCCTAGCAAGGAGGTGTCGCATTTACATTATTTTGAAGTGAATACGAAGTACACGTGACAATCCGCAATGAATATTATATCTCATCATAAAACATAGAAATGAGATGCGATATCTCGTTTTAAGAAGCATTAGAACTCTATTGCTCAGACACGTAGACATATGCAAACGCCTATTTCCTAGCAAGGAAGTGTCGTATTTACATTCTTTTGAAGTGAATACGGGGTATACATAACACTGCACAATGAATATTATATCTTATCATGAAACATAGAAATGAGATGCGATATGACGATTCAAGGAGCATTAGAACTCTATTGCTTCGATACGTAGACATCTGGAAACGCTATTTCTTAGCAAGGAAGTGTCGCATTTTCATTCTTTTGAAGTGAATACGAGTTATACATGACACTTCGCAATGAATATTATATCTCATCATGACACATAGAAGTGAGATGCGATATCGCGTTTTAGGATGCGTTAGAACCCTATTGCAACGATACGTAGACATCTGCAAACTCTATTTCCTAGCAAGGAAGTGTCGCATTTACATTCTCTTGAAGTAAATACGAGGTTTACATGACACGTCGCAATGAATATTATATCATCACGAAACATAGAAATGTGATGCGATATCGCGATTTAAGAAGCATTAGAATTCTATTGCTACGATACGTAGACATCTGGAATCGCTGTTTCCTGGTATGGAAGTGTCCTATTTACATTCTTTTGAAGTGAATACGAGGTATACATGACACTTCGCAATGAATATTATAACTCATCATGAAACATAGAAATGAGATGCCATATCGCGTTTTGAGAAGCATTAGAACTCTAATGCTTCGATACGGGGACATCTTTTAAACGCTATTTCCTAGCAAGAAAGTGTCGCATTTACATTCATTTGAAGTGTAGACGAGGAATACATGACACTTCGCAATGCATATTATATCTTATCATGAAACATAGAAATGAGATGCGATATCGCGTTTTGAGAAGCATTAGAACTCTATTGATACGATACGTAGACATCTGCAAACTCTATTTCCTAGCAAGGAAGTGTCGCATTTACATTCATTTGAGGTGTATGCGAGGTATACATAACACTTCGCAATGAATATTATATGTTATCATGAAACATAGAAATGAGATGCGGTATCTCATTTTAAGAAGCACTAGAACACTATTGCTTCGATACGTAGACATCTGCAGACGCTAGTTCCTAGCAAGGAATTGTCGCATTTACATTCTTTTGAGGTGAATACGAGGTATACTTAACCCTGCTCAATAAATATTATATCTTATCATGAAACATAGAAATCAGATGCGATATCGCGTTTATGAAGCATTAGAACTCTATTGCTTCGAAACGTAGACATCTGCAAACGCTATTTCCTAGCAAGGAAGTGTCGCATTTACATTCTTTTGATGTGAATGCGAGGTATACATAACATTGCACAATGAATATTATATATTATCATGAAACATACAAATGAGATGCGATATCGCGTTTTAAGCAGCATTAGAACCATATTGCTTCGATGCGTAGACACCCGGAAACGCTATTTCCTACCAAGGAGGTGTCGCATTTACATTCTTCTGAAGTGAATACGAGGTATACATGACACTTCGCAATGAATAATATATCTTGTCATGAAACATAGAAATCTGATGCGATATGGTGTTTTAAGAAGCATTAGAACTCTATTTCTTCGATGCGTAGACACCCGGAAACGCTATTTCCTACCAAGGAAGTGTCGCATTTACATTCATTTGAAGTGTAGACGAGGAAATACATAACACTTCGCAATGAATATTATATCTTATCATGAAACATAGAAATGACATGCATATATCGCGCTTTAAGAAGCATTAGAACTCTATTGCTGCGATACGTAGACATATGGAAACACTATTTCCTAGCAAGGATGTGTCGCATTTACATTCAATTGAAGTGTAGAAGAGGAATACATAACACTTCGCAATGAATATTATACCTTATCATGAATCATAGAAATGAGATGCGATATCGCGTTTTGACAAGCATTGGAAGTCTGTTGCGTCGGTACGTAGACATCTGGAAACGCTATTTCCTAGGAAGGAAGGGTTGCATTTACATTCATTTGAAGTGTAGACTAGGTATACATAGCACTTCGTAATGAATATTATATCTTATCATGAAACGTAGAAATGAGATGTGATATCGCGTTTTGAGAAGCACTAGAACTCTATTGCTTCGATACGTAGATATCTGGTAATGCTATTTCCTAGCAGAGGAAGTGTCCCATTTACATTCATTTGAAGTGTAGACGATGTATACATAACACTTCGCAATGAATACTATATCTTATCATGAAACATAGAAATGAGATGCGATATCGCGTTTTAAGAAGCATTACAACTCTATTGCTTCGTTACGTAGATATCTGGAAGTGCATTTCCATGCAAGGATGTGTGGCATTTACATTCTATTGAAGTGTAGACGGGGTATACATAACACTTCGCAATGAATATTATAACTTATCATGAAACATAGAAATGGGATGTGATACCGTGTTTAAGAAGCACCAGAACTCTAATGCTTCGATGCGTAGATATTCGGATACGCTATTTCCTAGCAAGGAAGTGTGGCATTTACATTCCTTTGAACTGTAGACGAGGTATACATAACACTTCGATATGGATATTATGTATTATCATGAAACAGAGGAATGAGATGCGATATTGCGTTTTCAGGAACATTGAAACCATATTGAAACATAAAAGTGAGATGCGATATCGCGATTTAAGAAGCATTAGATCTCTATTGCTTCGATACGTAGACATCTGGAAACACATGTCCTAGCAAGGATGTGTGGCATTTACATTCTCTTGAAGTGTAGACGAAGTATATATAACACTTCGCAATGAATATTATATTTTATCATGAAACATAGAAATGAGATGCGATATCGCGTTTCAAGAAGCATTAGAACTCTATTGCTTCGATACCTAGGCATCTGCAAACGCTATTTCCTAGTAAGGAAGGTTGCACATACATCCATTTGAAGTGTAAATGAGGTATACATAGCACTTCGCAATGAATATTATATCTTATCACGAAACATAGCAATGAGATGCGATATCGCGTTTTAAGAAGCATTAGAACTCTATTGCATCGATACGTAGACATCTAGATGCGCTATCCTGTAGCAAGAAAAGTGTGGGTTTTACATTCTTTTGAAGTGTAGTGTGACGTCAGGCGTAGCGCCTGCCACCCATCAGCCGCTTCACCGCCTTCAGCACCTATCCCTGCTCGCAGGCAACCTGCTGTACACGCCTGCAGATCTAGCAACTAGCAGCGTTCGCGCGCCCACAGATGCACGCGCTCATTCGCACCTAAGAGCACCTCTGTCTTGCTCGCGCTAATACGCATCGCTGTCTCGCTCGCACCAACTGGCTCCTTTGTCTTACTCGCGGCAATACGCATCGCTTTCTCGCTTCTTCCAACGAGCAGCTCTGTCTCGCTCGCACAAATGAGCAGCTCATTCCCACTCACACCTATGCGCATCTCCTTCTCGCTCCTACCATGAGTATTGCCGCCTGCCTTACATCATGGACACTGTCCAGAAGTACGAAGATGCAGCTCGACACTGGAATTGGGACTGTTCCAGTTCAAGGAACCTACATTGCCAAGACCTATATACTATTTCTAATGCTATATCTATGCACTTTTCTTATACTCCTAGATCTAAGTACTTATGACACATATTGTAACACACTACAACACACACGTAATTCTAAGTCCGTACGTATAAGATTAGATTTTAAGGGGCACCTGCACAAATGACACGCGCAGCTAGCCCCACCACGAGCCGCGGGTCCCCACTCGCCGTACCACGCGGTCCCCACTACGAGCGATCGCGACCGATGCGCACCGCGAACCGAGGAGGTCTGAGAATGCGACTGCAGAGAGTCAGACTACCTCAAGATTACACTCCGAGGAGTTGAATCCTCCAGTACCATCTAATATGCTCGAGCCATTAGCCACCTCAATGTGGGGATTCGGCTACGCGCTATTATTTCTATTTCATTGGTTTTAACTTACAACAATTTTGACTTTGTATGATTTTAACTTAGCATATATATCATTTATTTTTCTATATGCAGTTTACAAGTTCATTCCCACCTCTACTATTTCCTAAATCTACTATATCTAAATACTATTTCTCACGTTTAATACAATGCATAACTACGAATACTTCCACGTGTGTCTTCCATACTGCTGGGTTGCGTCCATCACCTCGAAGGGGTATAGAACTCAGCTTTGCAGAGTTGCGATAGAGCGGACCGCGGCTTATCCTTCCGAGCATTCCGATGCGTGGTACTGTAGAATTCACATTCCTCTGAAGTGTTGAATCAGATGAGAATTTAATGCTATGCATTAAAAATTACAGCTTACTTCGATTGAAATATTGAAATGAGTTGCGATATCGCGATGCGTGAAGCATCAGAAATTAAATGCTTCAGCACTTAGAAATCTAGAAACACTATTTCGTTGCAAGGAACTTGTGGGATTCAAATTCTTCAGAAGAGGAAAAGCAGATAATCATAACACGATGCATAGAGCAATACAACTTACTTACTAACTTTCAACTGGTGAAATAAAATGCAATATCGCGATGCATGAAGCACTACGACTCAAACGCTTCGGTACGTAGACATCTAGGAACGCTATCCCTTAGCAATTAGGAGTGAGATTTACATTCTTTTGGAGTGTAGATGCAGATACACGAAACGCGTTCCATTGAACATTACATCTTATGACGAATCATTGAAATAAGATGCAACATTTCGTTGAAAGTAGCATTAGAACTCTATTGCTTCGACACTCATACATCCAAAAACGCTATCCCGTTGCAAGAAAGTGCAGGTTTCATATTCTTTTGAAGTGTAGATGCAGATAATACTAACGCGTTGCATTAAATATTACAATTCATCATGAAACATTGAAGTGAGTCTCGACATCGCATTGAATTGAGTATTAGAACTGTATTGCTGCGAAACGTAAATATCTAGGAATGGCATCCCGTTGGAAGGAACTGTAGGATTCACATTCTTTTGAAATGTAGAGGCAGATAAACATAACGCGTTGCATTGAAAATTACATCTTATCATGAAGCATTGAAATGAGAAGCGACGTCGCCTTGAATGAAGTACTAGAACCTTATTGCTTCGACATGAACGCATATAGAAACGCTATACCTTTGCAAAGAAGTGCAGGATTTACATTCTGTTGAAGTGTAGAAGCTGAAAAGCACAACACTTTGCATTGAATATTACATGATATCATGAATGTCTGAAATGAGATGAGACATTCAGTTGAATGAAGTATTAGTACTCTATTGCTTCTTCACGTAGACATTAAGAAGCGCGATCTCTTTGCAAGAAAGAGCATCATTTATATTCTTTTGAAGCGATTTATTCATTTTGTAAGTGATTTATTTTGAAGTAAAGTTATTCATATTCTTTGAAGCTAGTAATCATAAGGCATTCTTCATGCGTCGTAGTATTACAATTTATTTCAACAGTTCAGACTAAGTAACTAGGTTGTAATGCACTATACAGGCATTATGCTTACCTTCTCCTACACTTCAAAAGAATGTGAATCCTACGCATCCTTGAAAAGGATTTGCGTTTCTAAATGTCTACGTGTCGGCGCAATAAAGTTCCAATACATCATTGAACGCGATGTCGCATCTCATTACAATGTTTCATGATAGGTTGTAATATTCAATGCAACGCGTTATGCTTATCTGCATCTACACTTCACAAGAATGTAAATTCTGCATTTCCATGCAACAGGATGACCCCTCATAATGTCTGCTTGTCGAAGCAATGGAGTTCTAATGCTCCATTCATTGCGATGGCGCATCTCACTTGCACGTTTCAAAGGAAGTAAGCTGTAAACTGCTATGCATAGCAAAATGCTTATCTGTTTCTGCATCAAAATAATGTCAAATTTACAGTTCCATGCAACGACATGGCTTCATACTGTCTGCATGTCAAAACAATAGAATCCTAATGCGCCACGCAATGCGATGGCGCTTCTTATTTCAACGTTTCTAAATAGGTAAGCTGTACCATTCTATGTATAGCATTATGCTTATCTGCTTCGACATTTTACAGTCCCATGCAACGGAATGGTACTTCATAATGTCTGCGTATCAAAGCAATGGGGCAGCAGTGCTCCGTGCACTGCATTGGCGCATCTCATCAACGTATCAAAGTCTGTAAAAACGCTTATGAATCGCTGAAACGAGATGTGCTACCGCATAGCATGGAGCAATAGAACTCTACTGCCTTGAGACGCAGACACTATGAAGCGCTATCCCGGTGCATGGTTCTGTAGAATTCACGTTCATTTCAATGGTAAAAGCAGATGAGCATAATGCTATGCTTAGTAGATTACAGCTTACTGACTTTGAAACATTGGATTTAGATGTACCATCGCAATGCCGGGAGCATTTGAACTCCATTTCTTTGATACGCATCTACTATGAAGGACCATCTGTTTGCACGGAACTGTGTAATTCACATTCTCTTGAGGAGTAGAAGCAGGTCAGCATAATGCTATGCACAGAAGATTACATTTTACTTACTCTCAAACGTTGAAACGATATGTGCCATCGCATTGCACGGAGCAGTAGATCTCTTCGGCCTTCAAACACGGACACTATGAAGCGCCATGAAGTTGAAAAAACTCTAAAATTCAGATTCTTTAGAAGTGTAGAACCAGATAAGCATAATGCATTGCATAGAAGATTAAAGCTAATGGAGCATTTATAGGGGCGGTAGTATTTAGAATTAGCTATAATATATGAATATTGTAAGTATATATACTGATTAGAAATCTTTATTTAAAGCGTCACAAAGCGGTATAAAATTTAATAGGATTTTGGGTGTAATGGAGTATTTGGACGGATATTCTATTTTCAGTTAACTAAAATATATTATAAGGTTTATTATATGTACTAACGTAAAATATTAATTTAAAACGATATTAATTGCTACAAAATTAGATAGAATTTTGGGTGATATAATGTATTTATTAGAGATATTCTATTCACAAATAGCTGAGATATATTATATGTGTAAATATATTTACCAAATTGAAATGTTTATACAAAATATCATGAAACGATATATAATTAGGTAGGTAGGGTATTAGATGTAATGTAGCATTTGGAGGGGACATTTTATTTACATTTATAGAAAGCTCTTGATGTGTTTAAATATATACACTTTCTGTTGTGTCAAGGTGTCTAGCGCCTAGTCGAACTAGCGCTTAGTCGTGCCGTGCTTTACCGAAGTGCAAGTACTTCTGATGAGCTTCGCTTCTCGGGTAAAGCGTACACGACGCGCGGGGAGGAAGGAATTTATCCGATAACTTGTACGTGGCTGGTGCACCCGAATATTTGGATCATCGCAGAGCTCTTCCCGTTCCTGTCAAGGAAGTCTTCGCTTCCGTACGTTCTGTACGAGTTAATGATCGTCCAATTCCAGCTTCGATACCCGCTAGCCAGGATCAGCTTACCTGGCACCTGATTCCAATCACCGATCCGCCGTTCCAGCCGTACGCCGCTGCTATCCGGGTCACTGACCCTCGGTGCCTACAATACCTGGAACGAGAAGCAAACCAATGAATTAAAAGCATCGAAAGGTAAGTTGCACGCTTTTGTATACGGTAAGTCGAGCCCTGTCCGTCGACGAACGCAGCTCCGCGCAATTCGCGTCAATTTCGCGAACGGCTACGATTAGTGTCAACGTGACGAGCGCATTCGCGACTTCAGGACGTGACAATACACATAACGCGTTGCATTGAATATTACATATGATCGTGAAACATAGAAATGCGATGGGACATCGCGCCGAATGCAGTATTAGTACACCATTTCTTCGACACGTAGACATCTAAAAACGCTATGCCTTTGCAAGGGAGTGTAGAGATCACATTATAGAAGTATAGAAGAGATAAGCGTAACGCGTTGCATTGAATACTACATCTTACATTAAACATTGAAATGAGATCCCACATCGCGATGAATGGAGTATTATAACCCCATTGCTTCGATACGTAGATATCTAGAAGCGCTATGCCTTTGCAATGAAGTGCAGGATTAACATTCTCTTGAAGGGTAGAAGCAGATAAGCATAATGCGATGCGTAGAGCGTTACAAGCTACTTACTTACTTTGAACAGTTTAAATGCAGTGCGATATCGCAATGCATGAAGCATTAGAAATCAAATGCTCCGACACGTTCACACGTAGAAACGCAATTACCTGGCAAAGACGTGTAGAATTCACATTCTGCTCATGTGTAGAAGCAGATAAACATAACGCGTTGCATAGATTATTACTTCTTACTATGAAGCACTAGTACTCAATTGCTTCGACACGTAGACATGTAGAAACGCTAGCCCGTAGCAAGGAAGTGTGGGACTTACATTCATTTGTAATGAAGACGAGATAAAAATAACGCGTTGCATTGAATATTACATCTTATCGTGAGACATAGAAGTGAGATGCGATATCGCGCTTTACGAAGAATTCGAACCGTACTGCTTCGACACTTAGACATCTAGAAACCCTATTCCGATGCAATGAAGTGTGGCATTTACTTTCCTTTGAAGTATTGCCGAGATATACATAGCGCGTTGCATAGAATTCTACATCTTATCATGAGACATAGAAATGAGATGCTTTGTCGCGATTTATGAAGCATTAGAACTATTGGCTCGAAATGTAGACATCTAGAAATGCTATACCGTAGCATGGAAGTGTGGCATTTACATTCTTTTGGAATGTAGGCGAGACATACATAACGCGTTGCGCCGGATATTACATCTTACATGAGACATAGAAATGAGATGCGATATCGCGTTCTATGAAGCAATAGAAGTCTATTGCTTCGAAACCTAGACGTCTAGAAACGCTATCCTGTAGCGAGGGTGTGTGGCATTTACATTTTTTTGAAGTGTTGACGAGATATACATAATGCGTTGCATTGAAAGTTACATGTTATCATGAGTCATAAAAATGAGATGCGATATCCGGTTTTATGAAGCACTAGTTCTAATGATCCATAAAACGCGATATCGCATCTCATTTCTATGTGTCTTGATACGATGTAATATTCAATGCAACGCAATATGTATATCGCGTCTACGCTGAGGAAGAATGTAAATGCCAGACTTCCTTGCTGCGGAATAGCGTTTCTAGGTGTCTATGTATCGATGCAATAGAGTTCAAATTCATCATTCAACGCGATATCGTATTTCAATTCAATGTTTAATGTAAGATGTTATACTCAATTCAACGCGTTACGCTTATCTCGTCTACACTTCAAAGGAATGTGAACCCTACACTCACTTGCAGAGGATAGCTTTTTAAGATGCTTCTATCCTTCAAAAGTATGTGTGTCCTGTACTTCCTTGCTAAGCCATAGCGTTTCTGAATGCACAATGTGAGATGCAATAGAGTTTGAATACTTCATTCAACGCGATGTCGCATCCAATTTCAATGATTAATGTAACATGCAATAATCAATTCAACGAGTTATATTTATTTCTACTACACTTCAAAAGAATGAGAACCCTATACCTCCTTGCAGAGGGATATCCTTTTAAGACGCTTCTGCCCATCAATTGTATGTGTATCCTGCACGTCCTTGCAAAGGTATAGCGTTCCTAGATGCACAAAGTGTCGACGCAATAGAGTACTCGAATACTTCATTCAACGCGATGCCGCATCTCATTTCAATGGTTAAAATGTAATATTCAATTCTACGCGTTATGTTTATCTCTTACACACTTCAAAACAATATGAGATCTACATTCCCTTACAAAGGGATAGCGTCTTCAGATGATTACTTTTCGATGCAATAGAGTTCTATTGCTTCATTCAAAGCGATTTCACATTTCATTTCTTTGCCGTATAATAAGTTGTAATATTCAATGCAACGCGTTATGTTTGTCTTGACTACACAGCCGAAAGAATGTGAATCCCACACTTTCTTGTCAGGGGATAGCGTTTTTAGATGTCTACTTTTTGAAGCAATAGAGTTCTAATGCTTCGATGTATGTCAGTGGATTTTCATGCTGTATACATCTCATTATGCTTCTGCACTTCAAAATTATGTGAATTCTGCTGTTCCATGCAACGCGATAGCGTTTCATATTTTGTGCGTGTCAAGGTAATGCAGTTTTATTGCTACATTCAATGCGATAGCGCAACTCATTTCACCGTTTCAAGGTAAGTGACCTGTAACCCTCTATGCATAGCAAAATGCTTCTACACTTTTAATGAATGTCAATAGAAGGAATGTCCATAAAGTGGGATCGCGCTTCATAGTTTCTACGTGTCAAACGAACGTATTTCCTTGGGTCCATGCAATAAGGTGACGAATCTATTATGAAGGTGGTAAAACATGTACCATGTTATGTTATATTCATGTCATTATACTTGTCTGCTCCTACACAGCAATCGATTGTAAATTCTGCTGTTTCTTCCAGCGGAATGGGGTTTCATATTGTCTGCGTTTCAAAGCAGTAGATACCTAAAGCATTACACCATGCGATTGCGCATTTCGTCTCGACAATTCAAAGTAAATAAACTAATAATCAATTATGCAAAACTAATAAACTAATAATAAACTAGTAATCAATTATGCATAGCATAATGCTTACCTGCTTCTATGCTTTATAATGCTTTTAGATGTGAGAAGAACCTCAAACTCCCTTTAACCGCCTAAAGAGAAGTCAAAGGTCCAGCGTCCCTGCAAGTGAGTCATGGGAGCGTTGTGCGCAAGGCGCTCCGCAATTTAAATGATCAGGAGGACCCCCCTCAGAAACACCCGAAGGGGCGAGAAGAGGTGATCGCTGAAATCCACTGATCGATGGCCCCGAACAATACCAAAGCGTACAGCCCACCCCACCAAGGAGCCTCGAGGAGCTTATTCGCTAAGGCATCCCAGTTTCATGCCGCATTTCTTGTATCACATATTGTGTATGGTATCTTATATCGTGAAGCGGGTGGTGATCCCCGGTCATTCGCGGCGTGTTGCGTAGTTTCCCGTAGCACTTGTTAACTAAACCCACGTCAAGGCCATAAATAAAGAAGCCGTGACTTCAGTATCCCGCGACCCGAGTGCGTGTACTCGGTTAGGCGTAGGCGAGGGGTGGAGCATTTCGAAGTTTCGAGGGTTGTTCCGCCCCTTGTTTCCCGGGGTCGTGTAGTCTATTTTTTTGCTGCTTTCTGAGCAGCTGGCGCCTAAGAAACTATAGTCTCTCAGTTTCGAAATACCCCTCGTTTCACCGAATATTGTAACGATAGATTGCTTTAGACTAAAGTACGTTTTACACTTTAAGGCATTTGGATATAGCTACTTCGAGCTTCCCTGACTTACTGTAGACAGGTATCCGTCACAATTGATAGGGAACATCACTTTACATAGATATATGGAACACACATAGCTTTAAACGCAGAACTGAGAGTTTGAGGACTTCCTTCGAAACGTTGATAGTGAGGAGCTCCATCGGATTTCATAGAACTTCAGAACTTACTTGCTATGAAACGTAGGCAAATAAGGGCCATCGCGTTACTTAGAACTTTAGAACTTACTTACTCCAACAAAGATTTCTATTGCCTTCGTCCGTTCTTTCAGAAGAGTATTTCATAAACCACCTACTTTTCACGTTTGCAATACTTTTAAATGTATGCGAGGTGTAATCGTCTGAGTTTTAAAATGATTACTTAGTGTTGATTATTATTTGGTAACTCGGTTATAAACATGTCTGCATAAGATTTAATCCATATGCTTATAAGCCTGAAAATTATGCAGTCATTTGTTAGTCACTTATTGCTCAAACGACAAAGATTCTGACCACTTCAAAATGGTTCACTTTCATCAATTTTCTTAAAATTGACATACGGTCCAACTGCTTGCATTAAAGAATGTAATTAAAGTTTTCAAAATATTTTACCTCATATAGATGAATTCTGGAATTGAAGGTTATTGTTTGATTTTTCTAACTCCTGTTTAGAACATCTTTCCATTGGAATGTTCAAGTATTTTTCATATTCGTAATTATTGAAAATGTTTTGCTTGGTTCTTTAATTTAATATTTAGAATTTCCTGAGAAATATTTTTTATCGTAATGAACTATATAATTGCAATTATAATTCTTTATGAAATAATAATAACAGAGAGGAATGTATCCATTCTTGTAGTTTTGTAAAGAGTATTTAATCTCACTATTTAAAATGAAACATTAACATTTGTTTACAATCGAATGGAATTTAATTACCTTTTGATTCAAATTCACAATGTTAATCTTCCGTAGTTCAACAATTCTGAGCTGTCCTCAGGAATCGCAGCTCAGTACTTATAAAATGGACGACAAACGAACAGCCTAACCAATTGTAATCAAACCGATTTTTCAATACCAATATTATCATGTTTAACTTATTCTGCAAACTATCAAAATGCCCTTCGAACAGTGTTTACTCACTTCCTTCCATCACTGTTTGCAATACGTAAGTTTCATTTACTATCAAAACCGTAAGTATTATCCCCTTCTTTTACTTCATGTAACCCTCAATGGCTTCATGTTACAGGTCGTTGAACTCGTTTTGAAATACTCTATCGTATTATGCAAGAATGAACATACCAATTCATTTTAAAAAATGAAGGTGACCTTCAAATGTCCAACATACCTCCACTTACAAAAAAACTATTTTCATCAACGTCTGGGCCCTTTGTATTATGCAATTTTATATCAGAAAAAATTTCTGTGAAACTTATAGCTTTGAGAATATCTGAGGTGCTAATTATTACTGTCCAACTGTATGTTGTTATGGATGTGTCCAGCAAGGCAACGATGAACAAAGTTAAATTTAATATTACGATGTTTATTATACTATTTATAATATATGTGTTTTTCTGGAATTTAGCTCAAAAACAGTGTTTACGATGTCGGCAGATGAAGGTATTTGCCTTAGAATTCCAAGAGCTGACAATTTCGAAAGTAGAATATTTCTTTACTCCGCTAACCAAATCCTTGCAAACGTTAAGTAAAGTGCGTGTCTTTCAAAACAGTAAGATGCAAATTACGATACAACGATTCTGAGAAATGGTACGTGTCACTCTTTTTTAATTTCTGTTTTTGTAATCAAAGGAAATTTAATTGAAATATCCTCAAAATTTAAGGACAAAAAGTTATTATAATCTTACGCAACATATATGATGGTGATAAAGGATAAGTATACGGAACTGAAAGTGGAAAGTAGCGAGCAGAAAAATAAACTGATAGAACTGTAAAGTAGATTGATACATTCCTGAAATGATGCTTCTACGTCAATAAAATCTGTTAAACAAAAAACTATTGCACAAAATCAGGTATAATAAATATTACTTCTGGTCGAAAGCTATAATAGAATTGGACCGAAATGGATATAAAACAGGAAATAATATCTAATCGTTCTATTCTATGCAAAGGCAAATATTTCAACGAGAAAAAATGTATTACTTACAAATTACTTATGTTCGCAGAGAGCTCACTAATTCTGGCTTCTTGTCTTGCAGAAATAATCATTCATTTAACATGGAAAGAGGTCGAGGAATTGTAAGAGGTTTTGATATTCCATAGCCTCACTCTATACGTCGATTGGATCACGTAAAACATCGGACACTAATTGCATCTACACATTCAGACCTTAACTATATAATTGCAACAACATATTTAATTCCGTTTTAGTAACATTTTTCTAATTGTTTATATCTATGTCTAATAAATATATTAATCGAATAAGTTGCTTTACCAAAGAATAAAAGAATCTGAGTATTACAAATCTGAGCATTACATAACAAACGTGCATTACATATATAATGTAACATGTAACAAAATATGAAAACCAAAAAGATCGTACATAAGTTAAATGCACAATGCGGTCATAGAGATGCAGAAGCGGCAAAAATTCCAGGCAATAATTAACAAAATTCAAAGAGGGGGAAGTGATGAAAATCCATCACCTTGACGATGATAAGAAACAAGTCTGCCTCATGCACTACAATATCCCAAGCAGCCAGCGATTGGCACGCCAATGACAACGGATGGAATGAATTCCGTGACAGAACTGTGCAAAGACAGTGCTCCTATACAGCTCTCGTAACGGCATACTATTAGTACTGGGGCGACACTCGTATCACGGCACTATTAATGCACCGCGCTATAGCACACTGACTACACGGCCGTGCCAAGCTCACCATAGCTACACGCGTGGTAGTGGCGTAAGCTGACATTTACTAATGGGGAAGCTGTTACTATACAAATTATAAGCGAATATGAAAAATGACTAACCTAAGCAGTTTATTTATTTTGATTCCAAAATAGATACAACGGCACGAAACAAAGGTATAAGAACTCGATTTTATTATTTTCTATAAACTAGCTCGATACGGCGATTTTTTTCCATAAAGACGTTAATTACAGTATCATAAAAATATACACATTCATTTTATATAATTATATGTTGTTCGATTCATCGTTACAAATTCATGCAATTGAGGGTTATATTAAATACGATGACAGCATGTTATTTAAGCAATTGCACAAGGCGAAGTTAGGGACGCAACAGCATGAATTTTTATTTTATAAGTAATATTGTTGTTATAAATAATATTTTTAGTTTATGATGGTTTGAAAGAAATATATACGACTCTCTCAATAACAATAAATATAGGAAAACGACTATCAAAATATCTATCAGTATTCATACGTTGAATGTCTACTGACATCTAACGGTTCTAATTTGTATGAAAGCACAGGTTCCCCATTGCCAAATTTGATGCTGCGTCATTGCTGAGGAGATTCATGAATGGGGCGATGACACGCGTGTCACAGTGGTGCTGGCGCTGCGCGATACACACGGCGTGTTACGCTAGTCTAGAACGTGCTGGTAAGACGCTCTGGCATTTTAGTTAACGAATCCGGTCACAGATGACTACGAATCAGTTGACACTCCTTGGAAGTGGCAATATAGTGCCGGCATGGTGTTGCTACCATCTTGCCGTTTATTATCTGGGATGCTTTTTAGTGCATTATTCGGAATTGAATTTGAACACATAGCTACTTAATCGCGAATTTGTATGTACATAATTATACATGACTGCATAAAAACAATTTCATACACTTTTATAATCAATGCGATATGAGAATATAAGACGAAGAACTATCCACTCGTATCAGGAGTAAAAACAGTGTTTAGTGTGCAAGGTTCGTTGCAAAATACAATTAAGCAGTTCATATACCAAGTGACAGCACATAATATATTACTGAAAGTATAATGATATGAATAGCAAGAAAAACATATTTATTTGTTAGATGTTTATAGATTCAAATTTAAAAGACCAAGTCACATTTAATATATTATTGTTTAACAAGATGATATAATGTTGTTTCAGATAGGCGTGGAGAACTAGCTGGTACTTCTGTCGATGTAATTTCATTTCTTCTGGATACAGTAAATACACATTTGCAATCTAAGCATGTTTCATTAGATCTGGTGTCATCTCCAAATTTTAAAAAGGGATGATGGCAGTAGAAGTTGGTTCAGCATCAGGTGATAAACATATGCAACAAGCAAAGCGACGTAAACGGATTTAAAATGTTCAAGATTATATAAATTAAACTATTACACTTTTTTAATCCATGTAGCGTTTCTGTTCTTTGTAACTTGCAAAGAGTCTTAAGAATATAACGCAATGTAAAGAAGTTTGGAAACAAAGAAGGCTGGCCTTAATCTCAGATAAAGGAACCTTGGTATCTGCTGGGTATCGTGGTTAACGGCCTGCTGTGATAAGGGACATGTCATTCAGTTTTAGTGTTCTAAACGAGAACAATTCAAATAAATCTGGAGTCAACACATCCGAAGAAAAATTCTTCCAGTGAAGAATGCTGTCTGCTGTGCAATAGCACCTTCACATCCACTTGATATTCTACAGAAAATCTTATGCCAGTTTTTAACTATGAAACCTATTATGTGGTATTTCAGCAACTGCTACAGAAATTACGTCAAAATTGCAGCACGCAGGTGTGTAAATATCACTTCGTGATCTCATTTCATTTTGGCAGTTATACTTGTATGTAAGCAACCATCCAGGCATAAAGCTTGATAATCTTTCAACTATAAAATAATTATGATACATTAGACTTTTTGCTGGAGTTGGTCTATTTTATCATTTTCGGAACTTGTGGAAATGTTGAATATGAATAACTATGTTCATTTTATTATAAATGTATGGGTAAAGTTCAACCTACATAAATAAATATTTTCATACGTAATTTATTTAATTTTTATCATTTAGCGTTACGAGACATATTACAAAAATATATAAAAATATATTTTACTTCAGTATTTTTAATATTTTAAATAATTTATATTATCGTATTAAGCTTTTACAAAAAGTAACAAAACTTTTATAAGTAGGAATAATTTTTCCTTAATTAGTTAATATGTCGGTTCTTTTTAAGAAAACGCTATTTAATTTTTCAAAGTAAGTTTCGACTTTAAATTGACCATTAATTTCACTAATTTCATTGCTCTTCATAGATCACCGCTAATTTTCAACTTTCCCATTACGGCTTCGTCGATGCAAATTTTAATTCTCCGAAAAATATATAATATTATGTTATAAGTAAAATTATTTTGCATTTCTAATTGATTGAACGTAAAAAATATATTTTTTTCATGAGATAGCATTGCGAGAAAATTTTGAGAATCCATTGTTAATTTTGTACCTAGTGGTTGACTAGGTTCTCTTCTCCCTGCCGCACATTTCCACCATTTTTAAGATCCAAGAATCGTGTAGCTGCTTCGTCACTATTAATGTTTACGAAATTTACATATTGTAAATTTCTGCAAAAGTGATATTAATTAACTCTTTAATTATGTTTGTTCGGGCAATTAATCAGACTGATCTATGATGTGCTGTAATGTACGAGATCTAATAAATTTTTTTTTAACATATAATTTTTTAACAATATAGTATTTGAGCTTACAGTCTTGTTAACGAACTCGCTGTTTAAATTAGTTTGGATGACAATTAATATTTGCATGATCTTTTCCTCTGATTTATCTGTATAATTTGTTCGTTCTTTTCAATTGTCTTATTTAATTATCCAAATCTATATGTTCCAAATTCTCCTCTCGGAAGGTATCAGGCAACAATTTATCTTATCAATAATATTTATATTCTGCAAAATAAATTGATTTGTTTACTAAAATATAAATTATACATTCATGTATTAATTCTAAACCTTCAGTTAATTATTCACACCTGGATTATACGCATAATGGGTAAAATCAGACATTCCTTCAGCTTTTTAATATTGCCTCATCGATTAAAGACTGATTAGTAACAGATTTACTGTCTTTGTAAAATAAAAGCGTACATTGCATCACCCATTATTTCCAGCTTCCCACTATAATTTTGTGATTCTGAACCCACAAACATCTCTATCGCAGCCATATGTATACCTGAAACAACGCGTACGTAAGGCAATCTCAAAATGAGAGAATTATTTTTCTTAACAATGAAATTAGAAATATATATAATTTACTGCTGTCTTTGACAAGACTGCATTCACAGCAATACCATCATTTTCATATTCATCGGCCCTTTCAAGAGCACACATTAACATTCTAAACTTGGACATTATATAATCGACACAAGTTTGAAACCATATTCGTTTAATTTTTATAATTAGTGGTGGACTGATATTTATTATATGAGGATTTGCACCTTTCTTTAAATATGGTAAGCATACCTTGGACCTGAAAATAAGTATTTTGCCATATTAGTGAATTTTATTTCTACAACTAAAACCTGTTCCTCTAGAATTAATATTATTCACAAGATTATAATTTTTCATACCTATGGATTCCATGCCTGGTTTAAGTAATAGGGCTAGCATTATTAACACTTTCAGGACTGAGCTGTGTGGCAAATGGTTTTGTGAGAACCCATATGTAGCGTTCGTTATTGTCAGGCCGGTGGAGCCATCTCTGTGAAAATTGCTCAACCTGTTCGCAATTCTGTTTCAGCATTGTTTGAAGAGATGGCGAAACGAGTCAATATATGCCTACGGATGGGTGTTCCCATTAAGAATAGCTTATAAGTAACCGATGGATGTTGGCGGTTACTCACAGCCGACCGATGGCTGGTGCTGCTTGTGCTTAATAATCCATAAATTATCGACGACTGATGTGACCAACAACCGATAAAGCAAATTTTCATATACAGCTGGTGCAAGCAATAGTAGGTAATTCAAAATTTATCAACAACTGGTATTGCCTGCGGGCCGTAACTCACGATATAACGACAGTAGGTAATCCCCGCGGTAAATAACTTATGATATAATAACGGCTGGTGTTGCGAATAGTCTGAAATTCAAGAACTATCAACGGATGGTATTGCCAGCGATCGGTAATTCATCTCTTATGTGGCTTAATTTAATCTAACATCCTCTAAACTTAATTTAAACCTAGCTAACCTCAGTTACACATAATCTGACTTAACCTGCTTTCACTCAATTCTAACCCAATCTAACACAATGTAACATTACCTTTCTTAAACTTTAAGAAATCAAACCTACGCTTTCTTAAATCTAACACAACATAATATTATAGTCGACGGGTTCAAACAGAGTGGGGCTGCATTGAATACAGTAGCGCCTTCGGTTAAATGAAAACGAACAGTCGGAGAAGAATAAAACATTACTAACAAATCGTACGGAAATCAGATATTTCGACGCGTGTCCAATATACATCTAACTAAACCATAATTCGAAGAATACAAAGGATAAGTGGAAATATTCTCCAATATGTGACACTTACAAATCAGCGGATGCAAGGGAGAACACTCGATCTCGGAGTAGCGAGACCGGGGCGCCATCATGAAGTAATCCTATAACGCTGGATCCGGAATGGCGCAGGGAGGAAATGTGGAGGATAGAGAGCATAAAATAACAACAACATAACTAAAGAGGAAGAAAAAGAAAATCTGTGCAAACATTGCATTTATTAAGGGGAAATCCTACAAATATCAAACAACTGATTATATACCATACCGTCAGGAAAGGTACAGCGAAATAGACCATATCGTGAGAGAAAATAACAAAATCGAGAAACTTAAAAAGAAAATAATACTTCAGACTGAACGAATCACTGATTCTGGCAAGCTTAATGGAAACCGCGACTACGAATCGGTTATAGTATAAGATAGATGCTGGTCGCGGTTCAAGTATACCGGGGGGTCCCTCGCCCGCATCAGGGCAGGAAGTAGGATGGTGGAGGGCTTGCAGCCCCCCACCCCCCTCCAACCATCACCGCCGGCGTGAGCGAGGCTGCTATGCATATGCTGCTGAAAGGTGCTGCTGGCTCGCGATTCGGAATCAGCCTCATCGAGTCCTCGCAGAAGATTAAAGGTTGGGCAGGCGGTTCGGAGCCCCTGTCGATGACACAAAAGGATAGAAAAATAGAGAAGAATACGAAATGCGTATATAAAGAAGAAGAAGAAAGCCTCGGGAAGCGCAGACATAAAAAGAGAAGCATTAGGAGCCGAAGTAAGGGAACCAAAAAGAAGAGCAGGATAATGGAAAAGCTACTGATAAGAATAACGTCCTCACTTTCAAATAGAAGAGTAGGCAGCCACATATCAGACGTAATGATAGATATTATGAGCGAGAATACGACGAAGGTAATGACATATTAGAAAACGTTAATGGGAGACATGAGGCATATAAAAAGAACTGGGATCGAACACTTGATGGAACTAGTGGCGAACGGTACAGAGAAAAATGAAGCAATTAAAGGAGCAGTAACCATTCGAGGACAAACAATGGGATGAGGAAAAGCAGGAGTAATGACAGAAATACGAAAAGATGACGCAAGAAAATCGAGAGCGGGAGATATAATCCTGGAATTTAACAAGAAAAAAGGTGTACAAAACATAATAAAGGAGATAAAAGAAACTCTAAAAAAAGAATTCGAAGAGAAACATACGAGTGCGAGTATAATGCTCCAACTAAGGGACATATACCCGTTATGTGACCAGAGAAGGAATGAATGATTACATAAAACGAACACTAAAAATAATCGAAGGAAAGGAGAGCGGTATAAACGTCAAGTTGTAGAAACAAATGTGGAGAGGCTACCGAGTCGCGTTGGTTGAATTTGGACAGGAATACAGTAAAAAGCTGGAGAAGGTCCAACGACTCAGAATAGCATTAACACCTTGTCTCTGCAAAGTGCTACCGAGAATAGAGAGATGCTTCAAATGTCATAAACTGGGACATATCGGCAGATATTGCGAAGAAATTAAAGATAATAAGGGAATCTGCAGAAGATGCGGATCTGAGATTTATACGATGATCGGTTGCATCGCGAATAAACCGAAGTGTATCATGTACAGCAAGGCAGGAAAAAGGAATCCGTACATTAGACACTTTACCGGACTTTTAATTGTCCGGCCTACAGAAAGGCGTTGATAGAAAAGAACGGGAAACGAATATGGAATTGAAAGTCCTACAAATCTATCTGAACCTATTCCGAATCTCGTAAAATATCATGCAGCAAATGCGAATGATTCAAGAGACAGACGTGGTAATAATATCGGAAGCACACAAGATGGAAGAATACTGACTGCAAAACGAGAACGGTGACACTGCGACATGGATAACCGGTATTAATCGAAAATGTTTCACATATGGCACCACATATTCCTCGATCGGAATCGTTCATGCAATGGTCGAAGGAACAAAAGCTATAAGCTGCTACTTCTCCCCGAATAGGAACGGGAAGAAATCGAAGAATATATAAACCAAATTGAGGTTAGCATAGAAAAGGTAGAGAAAGGAAACAGAATAATAATCGCAGGTGACCTGAACGGAAGATCGGTAATCTGGGGTAGCAAGAAGAACAACCATAGAGAGGAAGAGATCATCAAAATGGCTGTAAGAAACGACCTAATCGCGACCAATCCGAAGGAAGGCTATACATACTTTGAGAATCGAAACAAATCGAAAGTAGACATAATGTTGATAGGAGGTTGCATATATGTTAAGTTGCGTAAAGCAGAATTGGTTGAGATATTTTCAGCGTCGGACTGTCAATACGTACTACATACATTCCAAAGTGCGAATTACAAGAATAACGAAGAGGGATTTGCAAGCCTCGATGGAAACAAAGCGAACTGGGGCCAAGCAAATAAATAATCGACTTATACTATAAAGATATTTATTTTTATCTAGAAGGGATGATCTATTTTTACGTAATTAAAATATATGATAAGTGTAATTATATAAAGCAATTTGAAATATTCAATTAAAAGATCATGAAATGATATGAAATTAGATAGGGTTTCAGATGTAATGGAGTATCTGAAGGAGATATTGTATTTAGAAATAACTAAAATATTAAATATGTATTAATATTTATACTAATTTGAAATATTTACTTGAAAAATCATCAAAGCATGTGGTCCAGCGAGTGGGGGATTAACGGATCGTGCGAGGAGCATGCGGCTTAATGTGTGTAACTTGGATTTATGAATTCTTATATGCAGCAATACATTAGTCCGGATATAGTATTGTGGAGGAGGGTTCGTTATTTGAATGATCTGACTAAGTCGTAGGTTGTTCACTTTTCTCTTTATTCTGGAGCGACTGCACTCGGCAAGTTCTCGAGATCAACTGTGTCTTTTTTGGTTCTCTCGTGTGCAGCCTCGTTTGTACAAATCTTTCCGTTGCATGATTGGCTAAGTCGGTGCTTCGACCTTAGCCAATCATGTATTTGTTTATCTAGGTGCCGCCTCTTCTTGCGCCCTTAGCGCGTTTGCTTGGAAGGGCGGCAGCAGGTATAGTGGGGGCATTTTGTTATTTTAACATTTGGCAATGTAGCGGGGTTTCCGCTGGGTCTGGTTCCTCTCACGTCAAGACTGTAGCCTCTTGACCGTAGGCCTAGACCCTTTTTGGAAACCCTCGGTTTATGGAGTCCGCGTGTGTTACTGAGGTCGTCGACTAAGATTTACAACTAACAAGTGGAGAAAGTTCGCTAAGGACGTCTTCTCAAAAGTAACTTATTTGTGCACATACCATAAATCGTGCTAGCTGCTTGTAGCGAAAAAGGTCTTCTATTATACCTGGATGCTAGCCGCTACAGTATATATTTGTATGTAAGAGGCTTAAGAGTAGAATACAGGTTCTGGTAAAGTCGGATCCCTGAACTGGAGGAGTCCCCATTGAGGTGATGGGCTGCGACTGCGCCTTTCAGCAGGACGAAATCACCGGTGCGAGGTAGACGAGGGTGTTCGTCTTTGGTGCGAGCGAGGCAGATATATACTCGTTAGTGGGAGTGAGACAGTAGTGCTCCTCGGTGAGATTAAAACAGCGATGCCTGGTATAAACTAGCTATATATTCCTGTTGGTTCGAGTGACGCAGCGGTACTTGGTGTGTGTAAGCGCGTGCAGGTGTGCGCGCGTGAACGCTGCCGGTTGCCGGTGCTGTAGGCGAGCGCGGCAGATTGCCTGAGTCCAGAGGTTGATGATCGAAGTGCGAGCAGGCTCATGTGTGGAATGGGTGGCAGGCGCTACGCAAGACGTTACTTGAATTTGTTGCATGAATTTATAGAACTCACATTCCTCTCAAGAGCAGAAGCAGATAAGCAGAATGCAATGCACAGAACATTACAAATAACTTACATTGAAACGTTAAAATGAGATGGGCTATCGGGTTGTATGAAGCATTAGAACTCTCATGCATTGGCACGTAGACACTGTAAAGCGCCATTACATTGCATGCAACCGTAGGATTCATAGAATTCGTAAGTATGGAAAAAATAGAGTTCAAACGTTTCATGTATCGCAATGACACATTTTATTCCAACGTTTCAAAGCAAGCAAGTTTGCAATGTCCAATGCAATGCAATATGCTCGCCTGCTAGTCCTCTTCAGAAGAATCAGATTACGAATAACGAACGCGTCATAGATCGCGATAGTGCATTTTATTTCAACGTTTCAAAGTAGGTGAGTTGTAACGTATTTTGCAATGGATTATGCTTATCTGCTTCTACACTTCAAAACAATGTGTTCTAGTATTTCATTCAGCGCAATGTCTCATCTCATTCCAATGTTACATGCTCAGATGTAATATTCTGTGCAACGCGTTATGTTTATCTGCATCTACACTTCAAAAGAATGTGAAACCTGGACCACCTTGCAAGGGGATAGCGTTTCTAGATGTTTTCGTGTCGATGCGATAGATTTCTAATACCCTAAACCGTAGCCTTCTAAACATAGCATTATGCTCTTCTGCTTCTATACTTGCAAAGAATGTGAATTCTACAGTTCAATGCAAAATGATGGCGCTTCACATTGTTTTCGTGTCAATACAGTAGATGTCCAATGCTCCAACGTTCAAAGTAAGCAAGCTGAAATCTTCTATGCATAACATTATACTTATCTTGTTCTACGTTTTAAAGAGTGTGTATTCTACAGGTCCGTGCAAAGGGAAGGTGCTTCATAGCGTCTGCGTTTCATAGTGGTAGGGTTCAAATGGTTGATGCAATGCGATGGCGCATCTCATTCCATTGTTTCAAGATAAGCAAGTTGTTATTTTCTATGTACATCATTATGCTTATCTGCTTGTACACTTTAAAATTTTTTTCGTGTAAACACCCACTGGCCAGGAAGCCTGTGACAGAGAACAAACTGAACACTATTATTGGAGTCCTGCTTATACTGGTTGTAGCGCCCCTACCTGAAATTAGATTATGTTGGTGTCAAAAGGAAATGTATACAAACATTTGAAAAAAACGCGATGAAGCGCGATCGGTTTATATCGATACTTGGATATTTTCATTTCACCATTATTTCTACGGCTAGGACTGAGGATCGTTTGTATAAACTTAGAATTATTGTTAACTCAATTGTCTACACTTTCGAAAATAATATTAACACGTTGAGTGCTACGCCAATTTTTGCTATACCTCTCGCTCAGGCGGCAGCGCGTGAGCACTTAATGGCGAACGCTTGACTGATGGGTTTAAACAAACAATAACTTTGATACCTGTATTCCTTTCGTTTGGACTGTCGGAATGATACAAGCAATGCATTTGTATATAATGTATAAGCATACGATAATGGGATAGGGAATGCCAGAGAGGCGAAAGAGCAAATACAAGGTGAGAGTCATTCTGAAAAAGCCACGGGAGTATAAAGACCTATTGCAGCTGAGAGAATTCAGTTTTATAGTGACCATTTTGAAAAAGCTTTGGAATCGATCAACTAAAAATGTTGAAAGGACGAACAGATAGTGACACGTCGAGTGAGCCATTTGTACCACGCAAATGTCGGCGTGTAATACAACTACCATCTTCAGATAGTGACAATTCATCTAGTAGTTCACTAAGGAATACTGAAACAAGTAATCCAAATGATTGGTTTGATCCGCGAGACAACCAGCCAAACATTATAAATTCCTCAAGTCTCCATAGTGCTAAACTCGCTCATGAAGAAATGCAAAATTGTTGCACAATGGAAGATTTTTACGGCCTTTATGTGACAGATAAACTATTTTAACATATAAGCCAACAAACAGATATTTATGCGACACAAAGAACAATCGCTTCCAAACGTGTTGAAAAGTGGGTGCCAACAGATAAGGACGAAATAAAGAGGTTTTTTGGAGTGGTTTTCTGGATGGGATTGGTAAAGCTTCCACTTTGTATCTGTATTGGTCTAAGGATCCATTGTTTATTCAAACATTCCCGCGGAAAATTATGAGTAGAGACAGATTTCAAATTCTGTTGAGAATGTTGCATTTTTAATAAATGTGAATTTTTAATACAAGAATTAAATATAAATTTTAAAAAATATTATGATCCCGTTGAAATGTTATGCATCGACGAGATGGTAATACCATTCCGTGGACGGATCATACTTAGACAGTACATGAAACAAAAAAAGCATAGATATGCAATAAAATACTTAAATTGTGCTGTGATAATCATTACACATATAATCTTTACATTTACATCGGCAAATCATTGGATAAAAAAATACAACAAATGTTGTCATGAATTTATGTGAAAATGTGTTTCACGAAGGCCATACTTTATACACGGATAATTATTATACGAGTGTGGATTTAGTAACCAAACTTATAACAAAAAATACGCATTTGGTTGGTGTTCTTCTACCAAATCGAAGAGGCAATCCAAGTAAAGTTGTGACAGCCAAACTGCGACGCGGAGGAGTCATTGCCCAAGAGAACAGTAAAGGGATTACAATCATGAAATGGAAACACAAGAGGGATGTTTTAGTTCTTTCGATCAAGCATTCTGACGAAATGAAATCCATAATAACAAGAACAGGCGTATCCTGCAAACCAAAAATTATTATTGATTATAATAAAGGTAAAACAGCGATTGTTCTGTCTGATCAAATGGGTGCTTACAGCAGTCCACTTAGAAGGTCACTAAAATGGTACAGAAAACTGGCATTCGACCTTCTTTTGAATATTGTCGTCGTGAATGCGTTACGTATGTCCCAAAATGTAACAGGAAGAAAGATGTCAATTACAACATTCCAAAAACAATTGGTAAATGCTCTCACACGACATTCACATGACAAAACCTCAATTAGGACCGATACAAGTAGACGAATTCACAAATTTCATAAGAAGGAAGGAAAGGCGCATGAAGTACGAAAATATTGTGTTGAATGTTACAGCACAAACACAAAAATGTTCGGACGCCAGTTAGCGAGGAAAATGACAAAGGAAATTACAACATACTGTAAAATGTGCAAATCGCAGTCACATCTGTGTTTAAAATGTTTTAATAAACTTCATTAAATATTAGTATAAATTTGTTAATTGTCATTAATAATTTAACCCTTTACAATGCCGGTCTGATGCACCGATGTCGACCAAACAAGAAGTTCGCTGTCAGTCCCTAGAATCCACGTTATCCAAACGAAAAGTCGATTGTCAGTCCCTGGGGACTGACGCCACTTGAACGGAAAGTTCACTGTTAGTTCCTGGGGACTGACGTAGCACTCAACGTGTTAAGCCCGGTAAAAATATTGTAATCGACGAAATCATGGTTCCATGGCGAGGACGCTACAGTTTTTGTCAATATATCCCAGGAAAGCGGCATAAATATGGTATAAAACATTGTAAACTGTGCCTTCCGGAAGGATACGCACATAATATTCTTATTTATGCCGGAAATAATGCAACTAGAATAGCGAAAGCACATGCGCATGCTGTAGTTATGACGTTGGAGGGTGAATTATTATTTGAAAGCCGCATATTACAGACAAATATTTTATATACTTGTGTCCCTTTGGCCGAGAAACTTCTGCAAAAAGTAACGTCCATTTATTGTACAGTAAAAGTTAATACACAATTTCTTCCGCTGTAGGCTAAACGGAAACTGCAACGGGGTAGCTTCATGTATTTTCAAAATCGGAGCGGCTTTAAGTTTTTAAAGTGGACGTATAAGAAGCCGGTATGCATGCTAGCCACTTCTGAAAACCGCAAATGTGTTATTGTCCAGTGTAGAAATAATAAGTTAAAGCCGGACACAGTGTTCCTTTATAACAATGCTAAGAAGGGATTTGACCATCCGACCAGATGTCTTCTTATCACAGTTGATTACGCAGAACAGTAAAGTGGTATAGGAAAATAGTTATCGAATTAGTATGCGGGACTTCTCTCGTCAATGTCTATTATATGCATAGAAAATGGAGTATCAAAGGTATGAAAATATTAAACTTCCGCGAAAAAATTATTGATTATCTCCTCAGTACAGTGGATCATCACGGTGAACAAACGTCATCTGAAACTGAACTTGGGAATTCCTATTATTTTGAAGTGTAAAAGCTGATAAGTATAATGCGATGTATAGATCCTTAAAACTTACTTAGTTTGAATCGTTGAAATGATTCGCGCCATCGAGACACATGGAGCATTTAGATCTCAATAGCTTTGACATGAAGACACAATGTAGCGAGATCCCATAGCAAGGAACTGTAGACTTCACATTCTTTTCAAGTGTACAAACAGACAAGAATAATGCTACGCACAAAAGATTACAGTCTCGTTGGATTGAACCATTGAAATGAAATGCGCCATCAGATTGCATGGATCATTAGGCATCAATTACTTTGACACGCAGGCAATACGAACCGCCATCCCGTTGCTTGGAACTGAAGAATTCACATTCTTATGATGCGCTGAAGCAGATAAACATAATGCTAATCATATAAATTAATAGCTTACTAACTTTGAAACGTTGAATTGAAATGCGCCATTGCATTACTTGGAGCAGTAGATCTCTATTGCAATGAGACACAGATATCATGAAGCACCACCTGGTTGCAGCGAATTGCAAATTCATATTCTTCTGAATCGTACAAAGCGATAAGTTTCAGAGTATGAAAGCTGCACCGTTCTGTGCATCGCATTATACTTATCTGCTTCTGCACTTCAAAAGAATGTGAATTCTACAATTCCTTGAAACGAAATGGCGCTTTATAGTGTTTACGTGTCAGAGCAAGAGAGTTCCGATGCTCCATGCAATGCGTTGGCGCAACGCATTTCAACGTTTCAATGTAAGCAAGCTGCAATCCCCTATGCATAGCATTATGCTTAACTGCTTCTAGCCATCAAATGAATGTGAATTATACAGCTTCATGCAACGGGATGGCGCTTCGTATTGTCTACGTGTCAGAGCAGTAGCATTAGAATGTTCCATGTAAATCGATGGGGTATCTAGTTTCAACGTTTCAAAGTATTTAAGCCCTAATCTTCTATATATAGCATTATGCTTATATGCTTCTGCACTTCAAATGAATGTGGATTCTATAGTTTCATGCAACGAGACGGCGCTTCGTAGTGTCTGCGTCTCAAAGCAGTATAGTGCTAGTTCTACATGCAATGCGATGGTATTTCTCATTTCAACGTTTCAAAGTGAGAAAGCTATAGCCTTCAATGCATAGCATTATGCTTATCTGCTGGAGCTCTTCAAAAGAATGAGAAATATACAATTCAAGATAGCGCTCCATATTATCTGCATGCCAATGAAATATACTTCTACTGCTCCATTCAACGCAATGTTGCGTCTCATTACAAGGTTTCATGGTAGGATGTAATTTCAATGCAGCGCGTTATGTCTATCTGCTTCTAAACGTGAACAGAATGTGAATCCTAAACTGACCTTTAACGGAATAGCGTTTCTAGATGTCTACGTGTCGAAGCAATAGAGTTTAAATGTTTCATTCAACGCGATCTCGCACCTCACTTCGATGTTTCATAATAAGGTGTAATATTCAATGCATAGCGTTATGTTTATCTGCCACTACACTTCAAGAAAATGTGAATCCTACACTTCCTGGCAACGCGATAGCATTTCTAGATGTCTACGTGTCGAAGAAATGGAGTTCCAATACTTCATTCAATGCAATGTCGCATCTCATTTCAGTGATTCATGACAAGTTGTAATATTCAATGCAACGCATTATGTTTATCTGCTTTCAGACTTCAAAAGATTGTGAATACATACTACATTACAATGTGTGTAATTTATACAGACTCGTGTATCTACATAGCGCTTATTGTTTCAAGTTGACACTTAGAAGCACTATACAGTTACATTGATCTGTACAAATTACGTGCCTTATAACGTACAACCAAATAAGCATATTTGCTTTGTATAAAACCTTTAAAATTACTTACCTTGTAACGTAAATCTAAGAAGAGTCATCGCGTTGCACGTAGCTTTGGAATTCAATTGCTTTGATAAGATGCCACTTAGAAACAATGTCCTGTTACATGGATCTGTAGAAATTGCATACTTTGTAACGTGGATCTCAGTGTGCATAATTAAGTTGTATACAAACTAACAACTCATTTCCTTCAAACGCAGGACTGAGAAGCACTCTTGCGTTGCATAAAATTTTGGAATTCAATTGCTTTGACATGTTCAAAAGAATGTACATTTTACAGTTCCATGCATTGGGATGACGCATCTCATATCAGCATTTCAAAGTAAGTAAGGTCCTTGCAACAGGATAACGCATATCATTTCATCGTTTCAAAGTATGTAGGTTGTAATGTTCTACTCATCACATTATTATTATCTACTTCTAAGCTTGAAAAGAATGTTAATCTTACGTTTGCTTGCAACAAGATGGCGCTTCATTGTCTCTACATGTAAAAGCAATAGTTTTCTGATGCTACATGCAATGCGAAGGCGCACATCATTTCAACGTTTCAAAGTAAGTAAGCTGTAATGCTCTACGCATAGCATTATGCTTATCTTCTTCTACATTTCTAAAGAATCTGAAATCTACAGTTCAATTCAACGAGATGGCGCTTAACAGTGTCTGCGTGGCAATACAGTTGAATCCTTCTGCTACATGCAATACGAAGTCACATCTCATTCTAACGCTTCAAATTAGATAAGCTGTAATCTTCTATACATAGCATAATGCTTATCTGCTTCTACATTTCAAAAGTATGTGAATTCTACAGTACTGTGCAACGAAATGTCTCCTCTGCAGTATCAGCCCGTCAAAGCAGTACAATTCTGATGCTCCGTGCAATGCGATGGCTCATTTCGTTTCAATGTTTCCACGTAAGGATACTGTAATCTTCAATGCACTGCATTTTGCTTATCTGCTTCAACTCTACAAAAAATGTGAATTATACAGTTCCATGCAGCAGGATAGTGTTTCATAGTGTCTGCGTGTCAAAACAGATTTCTAACGTTCAATGCAATGCGATGGCGCATACTATTTTAACATTTCAAAGTAAGCGAGCTGTAACCTTCTATGCACAGCACTATACTTACCCGCAAGGAACTGTAAAATTCACATTCGTTTGAAGTGAATGAGCAAATGAGCATAATGATATGTTTAGAAGATTACAGGTTACTTACTTTGAAACGTTGAAATGAGATGTATTATCGCGTTGCGTGGAGCATTAGAACTTCATGGTTTTCACACGCAGATACTGTGAAGCACCATCCTGTTCCAAGGAACTGCAGAGTTTACATTCCTTTAATGTGTAGTAGCAGGCAAGCATAATGTTATTGAAGGATAATGAAATAATCTTAATTTAAAAGTTAATCAATAACTCAGGTTTAATGACAATGTTATGTACGTGGAATATTCTAGAATGCGAGTGAGAGCGAATGTGCGAAGCAAATGAGTTTTTCGTGTGAATGTTTTAAAATAATGAAGCAGTTGTTCATTAGCAGTCTTTGGAGTAATATCTCAGTTGAAAAGAACTATTTAATGATTTACAAAACCTTGTAATTGTCTTTGATTAATGAGTTTCCTACGTTATGCACAGAAGATTGCAGCTTACTAAATTCGATACGTACAAATGAAATGCACAGTCGCATTGCATGGAGCGTTAGAGCTCCATTGCTTTGACAAGTAGACACTATAAAACGCCACCCTGTTGCATGGAAGTGTAGAATTCACAACCTTATGAAGTGTAGAAGCAGATGAGCATAATGCTACGCATACACGATTAGACCTTACTTTAAAACGTTGACATGAGATGCGACATCGCATTGCATGGAGCATTAGGACTCTCCTCATTTGACACGTAGACATTATGAAGCTGCTTCCTGTTGCATGGAACTGTAGAATTCACATTCTTATGAAGTGCATTCGCAGATAAGTGTAATCCTATGCATAGAATGTTTCAGCTTACTTACTCGGAAACATTGATGTGAGATTCGCCACCGCATGTCATGGAGCATTAAGACTCTGTTATTCCAACAGGCAGACTGTATGAAGGGCCATCTTGTTGCATGAACATGTAGAATTAACATTTTTTTGAAGTGTAGTGGCAGATGAGTATAATGCTATGCATAACAGCTTACTGCCGTTGGATTATTTCACATGTCAACGGAGAAACAAAAATGAATCTTGAGTTAGGAAATAGAATCCAGTATATAAACTGTGAAAGAGTTCTGTCGGTTCGAGTAGGGTTCACGACTGTTTATACCTAGTGGCCTGAAAGGAAAGCACGTGCAGAGTTTGCGTCGTCTATTTCTTTAGGGGGACACTATATTTCCTATGCGGAGTCCCCACAATTATTCGAGTTTTTAAAACGTGAAGACGTACCTTCAAACCTTAAGAATAAAGTTGCAGACTATAAAAAACTTTGGACCGCTTTTCATTTATATTTACCCATAATTCAATAGGTTATGGGCCTAGTTTACGTATTTTAATAGTAGTAACACTTTAGTAGATATTCTTTTCAGTGATAACTTTTCTGTATGTGACTATGTGATTATATGTGTAATATCAGAAGTATAAATAAGTGATTAAATTGTAGAAGAAACATTGTTAGTGAATATAAACCTTTCTTTAAGAAAAAAAAGGAGAAATATGGAAAGTGCAAAAACCAACATTAAACAATTTGATGGTGATTTCTACAGTATGTGGCAATTGAGAATTGGTGCACGGTTAAGCTAATTGAATAATTATTAATGAACCCATTCCAGTAAGAATATCTGAAGATTGGAGGAAAGCAGAGAGGATTGCAAAAGGTGTCATTGCTGAATGTTTGGCAGATTCCTTTTTGAGCTTCGCAAATAATCTGAAGACTGCTGCTGAAATTTTGCAGAAATTGGATGGCATATATGAAAGGGAGAGTTTAGCCACGCAATTGGCTGTTGGAAAAAAACTATTAAGCTTAAAACTACAGGGAGAGCAGCCCTTGATCAAATGTTTTACAATACTCAACGATATAATCACGGAACTCTTAGCAGCGTGTGTAAAATTAGAAGAAACGGATAAAGCTTTCCATTTACTGCTAACCCTTCCAACGTGCTATGGCGAGTAATTACGGCGATAGAACGTTTTCCGAATACAACCTAACATTAGCGTTTATAAAAACTCGTTTAATGATCCACGATGTAAAATTACGAACAGGCTGCTCGACAAGCGAGAATGTATTACATACTCAGAAGATACATACAGATAGAGACAATTTTAATCCAAAAATACATAAAAGACAAACCAATAGAAACGACAAAATGGGATAACTTAAATGGCCAAAGAAACGATAAATATAAAATGCCATTGTGGACGAAAGGGCATAAAATGAAAGAACGTTTTTATTATTAAGAACAGTCGAGCACGCGGGGAAAAAAAAGGTAATCGCCCAGGCAGCTCAAGAAACAGAAGAATTGGGTATTGAAAAGGCTGGGACATCCTCGTTTGCCTTTATGACGGGGTACAATGAAAATGGGGAAGACCATAAAAAGAAATTAAAGTTTCTGTTGGAATGCGGAGCATCGGATCACATTATCAAACGTGACAATGTCTTTCCGACATTCGAGGAGTTGAGTACACCCTTGAAGATTTTGATGGCAAAAAGGTGCTATCCGTTAGAAGGATGCTAGAAGCAGGAATGGACATCGTATTTGTGATAGATGGAAACGTTGAGGTAATGAAAACTGGTCAGAAAATAATGAAAGGTAAGGGAAAAAATAACTTATCTATTACTGATTTTCAAATGGAAAATGGTGAAACATTGATTAATCACCAGATTCATAGTGCAGTAAATAATGACTATGAACTGTGGCATCAGCGTTTGGGCCACATTGGAAGATCAAAATTCGTAGAATTGAAGAATAAAAATGTGGTCAGTGATGTAAGTCATATTGAAATGATAGTGCCGAATGATAATTTATGTGAGGCTCGCATTAAAGGTAAGCAAGCACGATTATCATTCGAAAAGGTAAAGAATATGGAGCATGTAAAGTGACCATTGCTTATTGTTTATTCAGATGTATGTGGTTTTATTATTCCTTCAACTATTAACGGAAAAAATTATTTTCTCCTATTTGTGGACGAATATACACTTTACTGTGTAACATATCTGATTACATATATGAATCAGAAGTATTTTCTGCATTTAAAGATTATGTAAGTAGAAGCGAGGCTCATTTTAATTTAAAAGTTGTTCACTTGTATAGCGATAATGGCAGAGAATATCTGTCAAACGAGATGAAAGATTATTGTGTAGAAAAAGGTACTAGTTACCATCTAACAGTTCGGCGAACCTCCCAATTGGTGTTTCTGAGAGAATGGTCAGAACTATAACAGAAAAGGCACGCACGATTATAAGTGGTACCAGTTTGAATAAAGTGTTTTGAGGGGGAAGCAGCTTTAACTGCGACGTATTTAATAAACTTGAGCCCAACAAAAGCTTTAAAACAAAGTAAAACGCCATTTGAAATGTGGCTTGATAAAAAGCCAAAAGTAAAGTATTTACGAATTTTCGGTTCCACAGCTTATGTTAATGATAAAACCCGAGAAACCATGTTTGATGAAAAATCTTGGAAGGGCAACAGAAATCATGACCAAAAGGTAATATTATGCCTAATGATTGTAAATTCTACTGTTCCATGCGACGGGATGACGCTGCACAGAGTCTGCTTGTAAAACAGAAGAGGTCTAATACTCTGTGCAATTGAAAGACGCATTTCATTCCAAATTTTCAAACTAAGTAAGCTAAAACTTCTAAGCAAAGCATTATGCTTATCTGCTTCTACATTTTCAAAGATTGTGAATTATACATTTCCATGGAAGGGAATAGTGCTTCATAGTGTCTGCGTGTCAAAGCAGTAGAGTTCTAAAGCACCATACAGTGCGATAGCGCATCCCATTTAAACGTTTCAAAGTAAGTAAGCTGCAATCTTCTATGCATGGCATTATTCTAAACTGCGTCTACATTTGTAAAGAATGTGAAATCTACAGTTCCATGAAACGGGATGGCGCTTCACAGTGTCTGCGTGTCAAAACAGTATAGTTCTATTGCTCCATTCAATGCTATGACGCATCTCATTTCAACGTTTCAAGGTGAGCTTAATCTTCTATGCATTGAATTATGCTTGCCTGTTCCTACTCCTCCCTAGAATATGAACAATATAAATACATGCAAAAGGATGACGCTTCATAGTGACTGGATGTTAAAGCAATAGAATTCTAATGCTTCATGAAATGCGATGGCGCACTCATTTCAACGCTTCAAATTAAATAAACTGCAATCTTCAGTTAATAGCATTATGCTTATCGACATCTATACTTCCTATGAATGTAAATTCTACAGTTCCCTGCAACGGGATGGCGCTTCACAGTTTCTGCGTGTGTATACTGTAGTGTTTTATTGCTTCACACAATGCAATGCCGCATATCATTGCAACGTTCCAAATTAAGTATGCTGAAATATGCTAAGCATAGCACTGTGCATATCTACTTCTACATTTTCGTCGAAAGTGAATGCTACATCTCGTAGTGCCTGCATGTGAATGGAATAGAGTTCTAATGCTCCATGCAATGCAATTGTGCATGTCATTTCATGATTTCAAATTAAGTAAACTGTAATTCTCCATGCATAGCATTATGCTTATATACTTCTATAGTTCAAAAGAATGTGAATTCTACAGTTCCATGCAACAAGAAGGTAGATCAGAGTGTCTGCGTGCCGAAGCAGAAGAGTTTATTACTCCACGCAATGCAATAGCACCTCTCATTTCAACATTTCAAAGTAAGTGAGCTATAATCTTCTGTGCATAGCATTATGCTTATCTGCGTCTACACTTCAAAAGAATATGAATTCTACAGAGATATGCATCGGGACGGCGTTTCATAGTGTCTACGTGTAAAAGTAATAGAGTTCTAATGCTGCATGCGGTGCGGTGGTGTATTTCATATCAACGTTCGGAAGCAATAATGTTGTAATGTTCTATGTATCGCATTATCCTTACCTACTTCTACGCTTCAAAAGATTGTGAATTCCACTGTTTCTTGCATCGTGATGGGATTTCATATTGCCTGCTTGTCAAAGCCGTAGTGATCTCATGCTCCACGCGATGCGATGGCACATCCAATTTCTACTTTTAGCACATTGACGCCTGCGTGCATTACAGGTGTGTCACACGTGTGTGTTCCGTGAGGCGGTGTGCATCATCGGTGGGTCACACTCGTCTATTTTGTGATCCGGTGTGCATCACGTTGGGTCGCACTTGTATTTCAGAAAGTAGTTTCCAACATTATAAGCAGACATTCAATCTTTAAAATATAACAATTCAATATTGTAAACCTAACATAATTATTTAATTTTTTTATGTAATTTTTCAAACCATGTTGGGTGGAGTTCCGGTTGACCCTTACATTGGTTGCAATAGGTTTTTGCTTTTGTCGCCTTATTCGCGGCATACTGCCCACGATTTATTCTAGATATATGTTTGAAACATTCTTTACATCACTGTCCCGTTTTTATCGCGCGTTCTTGAAACGACAGCAGAAAATGTTTAATATTTTCATACCTTTGGTAATTCATTTTCTATGTATACAATAGGAATTAACGAGAGAAGTCGCGCAAACTAATTCGATAACTATTTTTCTATACCACTTTACTGTTCTGCGTAATCAACTGTCATAAGAAGACATCTGGTCGGATGGTCAAACCCCTTCGTAGCTTTGTTATAAAGGAACACTGTGACCGGCTTTAACTTATTATTATTACCCTGGACAACAACACATTTGTGGTTTTCAGAAGTGGCTAGCATGCATACCGGCCTCTTATCCGTCCATTTTAAGAATTTAAATCCGTTCCCATTTTGAAAATACATAAAGCCACCCCGTTGCTGTTTCCATTTGGCCTGCAACGGGAGAAATTTTTTATTAATTTTTACTGTACCACAAATAAATGTTCCTTCTTGCAAAAGTTTTTTGGCAATGGGACATTATTATCAAAATTATCTGCGTATAATACGCGGCGTCCAAATGATAATTCAACCTTCAAGGTCATAACTACAGCATGCACATGTGCTCTAACTATTCTGGTTGCATTTTTCCGGCGTAAATAAGAATGTTGTTGATGTATCCATCCGGAAGGTACAGTTTACAATGTCTTATACCATATTTATGCCCTTTCCTGGGATATATTGGCAAAAACTAAGACGTCCTCGCCACGAAACCATGGTTTCGTCGATTGCAATATTTTTGCAGAGCTTAACAGTAATTTTGAAAGTGTGGCAAATTTCGTTAACAATAATTCTGAGTTTATACAAACGGTCCAGTGATTGCCATGAAAATGTTGGTGAAATGAAAATATCTAAGTATCAATATAAACCTATCGATATATATCCTTTTGAGACCAATATAATTCTTTTTTAGTTTCTCGATTTTTTTATTTTCTCCTACGATATCGCCATATTTCGTTGTACCAAGGTACAACGTCAAGGCCCTTACAGTATGGTATATAATCTGTTGTCTGAAATTTCTAGGATTTCCTCTTAATGAATGCAATGTTTCCACAGATTTTCCTTTCCCTTCTCTTTAGTTACGTTGTTGTTACTTTATGCTCTCTACCCTCCACATTTCCTCACTGCACCATCCCGAAAACGACGTTATACGATTACTTCAGGACAGCGCCCCGGTCTCGCCACCCCGAGATCGAGTGTTCTCTCTTGCATCCGTTGATTTATATATGTCATATATTGGAGAATGTTCCCTCTTATCGTTTGTATTTTTCGAATTATGTTTTAGTTAGATGTATATTAGATACGCATAGATATATCGGATTTCCGTACCATTTTTTAGTAAAGTTTTATTCTTTTCAGTCTGTTCGTTTTCATTTCGCCAAAGGCGCTCCTGTATTCGATGCGGACCCGCTCCGATTGAACCCGCTGATAATTACATTACATTACGTAAATAAACGGAGAGTTCAATCGGAGCGGATCTCAATCACTCCGTTACTGCGGAAGGCTTACTGCATAGCCTTATCCCTGGGAAAGTTGCGGAGGTTGCTTCTGAAACGAGATGGAAGTGTGATTATGTTTAATTTAGTTCGGTTACGCTAGGTTAGGTTAGGTTGGGTTATATTTGGGAATGTTTGCATGTAGCTCAGTTATGTTAGATTAGATTTAAGAAAGCGTTGGTTTGATTGGTTTATGTTTAAAAGGGGTAAAGTTAGATTGTGCTAGGTTGGGTTAGATTTGAGTGAAGGCAGGTTAAGTCCGATTAGGTGTAACTGAGGTTAGCTTGGTTCAAATTAAGTTTAGATTATGTTAGATTAAGTTATGCTAAGTAAGAGAGGGATTATCGATAATTGGTAATGTCATCCGTCGATAGTTATTGAATTACCGACTATTGGTAATACCGGCCGTTATAATATCATGAGTTATCGACCTCAAGCATCACCTACTGTCCATATATCGTGAGTTTTCGACCGCAGGAAACTCCAGTCGTTGATAAGTCTTGAGTTACCTACTATTGGTTACACCACTCGTGTGTGATATCATACATTATCGGTTGTTGGTAATTCCAGTCGTAGATTATTCATGGATTATTAACAACAAGTAACACCAGCCAGAATCACAAAATTATAGTAGGAAGCTGGAAATAATGGGTGATGCAATGTACACTTTTATTTTGCAAAGACAGTAAATCTGTTACTAATCAGTCTTTATTCTATGAGACAATATTGGAAAACTGAAGGAATGTCTAATTTTACCCATTATGCGTGTAATCCCGGTGTGAATAATTAACTAAAGGTTTACAATTAATACATGAATGTATAATTTATATTTTAGTAAACAAATCAATTTATTTTACAGAATATAAATATTATTGATAAGTTAACTTGTTGCCTGATTCCTTCCTAGAACATATAGATTTTAATAATTATATATGACAATTGAAAAGAACGAACAAATTATACAGATAAATCAGAGGAAAAGATCATGCAAATATTAATTGTCATTCAAACTAATTTGAACAGCGAGTTTGTTAACAAAAGTGTAAGCTCAAATACTGTATTGTTCATTATGTTAAAAGAAAATATATTAGTCCTCGTACATTACAGCTTCTCATAGATCAGTCTGATTAATCGCCCAAGCAACCATAATTCAAGAGTTAATTAACATCACTTTTGCAAAATTCACAATATGTAAATTTCGTAAATTTTAAAGGTGACAAAGTTGGTACACGGTTTTTGGATCTTAAAAATAGTAAAGGGTGTGGCAGCGAGGGGAGAACCTAGTCAACCACTAGGTACAACATTAGCAATGGATTCCCAAAATTTTCTCGCAATGCTTTCTCATAAAAAAGAATATATTTTTTACGTTTCAATTAATTAGAAATGCAAAATAATTTTACTAATAACATAATATTATATATCTTTCGGAGAATTAAAACTTGCATGGACAAAGCTATAATGGAAAAGTTGAAAATTAGCGGTGATCTACGAAAAGCAATGAAATTAGAGAAATTAATGGTCAATTTAAAGTCGAAACTTACTTTGAAAAATTAAATACCGACTTCTTAAAAAGAACCGACATATTAACTAATTAAGGAAAAATTATTCCTACTTTTAAAAATTTTATTACTTTTTGTAAAATTTGATATGATAATATAAAATATTTAAAATAATAGAAAAAACTAAAGTGATATATATATTATTATATATTTTTGTAATACATTTCCTAACGCTAAATGATAAAAATTAAATAAATACGTTTGAAAACGTTTATTTACGTAGATTGAACTTTACTCATACATTTATAATAAAATGAACATAGTTATTCATATCTAATATTTTCTTTGGAAACAATGAGAAAAGATATAAAGGACATTGTTATTATAGTTCTAGCTGCTTCATAAGTTCCGAAAATGATAAAATGGACCAACGCTAGCAAAAAGTCTAATGTTCCATAATTATTTTATAGTTGAAAGATTATCAAGCTTTATGCCTGGATGGATCCTCATATATAAGTATAACTGCCAAAATGAAATGAAATCGCAAAGTGATATTTACAAATCTGCGTGCTGCAATTTTGACGTATTTAAATTTCTGATAAAAGCATATAAATGTTTATAATCTAATTATCAATTACAAATGGAATTCTACAATTTATCCATGTAATAGCCAATAGATATACAGTATCTTTAATCTTGATGGATTTCGTATGTACGTGCGCGTGTGTGTATGCACGCGCGCGTGTGTGTATGGTAGCAGTTGCAGAAAAACTACATAATAGATTTCATAGTTTCGATTCTAGTAAATCGAGGAAAATGACATAAAGTTTTCTGTAGAATATCAAGGGGATGTTAAGTTGCTATTGCACTGCATACAGCATTTTTCACTGGAAGAAATTTTTTTCCAATGTGTCGACTCCAAATTTATTTGAATTGTTCTCGTTCAGAAAATTAAAACTGAATGACATATCCCTTAACATAGCACGCCTGTAACCACGATACCCAACAGATCCAAGGTTCCTTTATCTGAGATTAAGGCCTGCTTTCTCCGTTTCCAATCTTCTTTACGTTGGGTTACATTCTTAAGACTCTTTGTAAGTTACAAAGAACAGAAACGGTACATGGATTATAAAAGTGTAATAGTTTCATTTATATAATCTTGAACATCTTAAATCCGTTTACGTTACTTTGCTTGGTGTATATGTTTATCGCCTGGCGCTGAACCAACTACTACTGCCATCATCCCATTCTAAAATTTGGAAAATCCGCTAGATCTAGTGAAACCTTGCTTAAATTGCAAATGTGTTTTTACTGTATCCAGCAGAAATGAAATTACATTGACAGAAGTACCAGCTAGTTCTCCACGCCTATTTCAATCAACATTAAATCACCTTGTTAAACAATAGTATATTAAATGCGACTTGGACTTTTAAATTTGAATTTATAAACATCTAACAAATAAATATGTTTCTCTTACTATTCACTTACTATTCTGCCACGTAATTCTTTCTATCCGTTGTCATTGGCGTGCCAACCGCTGGCTGTTTGAGATATTGTAGTGCACGTTGCAGACTTGTTTCTTATCATCGTCAAGGAGATGGATTTTCACCCCTCCCCCTTTTTGAATTTTGTTAATTATTGCCTGGAATTTTTGCCGTTTCTGTATCTCTGTGACCGCATTGTGGATTCAACATATGTACGATCTTTTTAGTCTTCATCTTTTGTTACATGTAATATTATATATGTAATGCACGTTTGTTATGTAATGCTCAGATTTATAATCCTCAGATTCTCTTATTCTTTGGTAAAGCAGCTTATTCGATTAATATATATTTATTAGGCATAGATATAAATAATAGGAAAATGTTATTAAACCGGTATTAAATATGTTGTAATTATATATTTAAGGTCTGAAGGTGTAGATGCAATTAGTGTCCGATGTTTTACATGATCCAATTGACGTATCGAACGAGGTTATGAAATATGAGAATATTTTATTATCCCTCGACCCCTTCCCATGTTAAATGAATGATTAGTTCTGCAAGATAAGAAGCCTGAATTAGTGAGATCTCTGCGAACATAAGTAATTTGTAAGTAATACATTTTTTCTCTTTGAATATATAAATTCCTGTTTTATATCCATTTCGGTCCAATTCTGTTATAGCTTCTGAGCAGAAGTAATATTGATTATACCTGGTATTTGCAATAGTTCTTTATTCAACAGATTTTATGGACGTAGAAGCATCATTTGTGAGATATATCGATCTACTTTGCAGTTCTATCAGTTTCTTTTTCTGCTCACTACTTTCTATTCTCAGGTCCATATACTTATCGTTTATCACCATCATATATGTTACATAAGATTATAATAACTTTTTTGTCCTTAAATTTTGCGGATACTTCAATTAAATTTCCTTTGATTAAAAAAAACGAAAACTAAAGAAGAGTGACACGTACCATTTCTTCGAAACGTTGTATCGTAATTTGCATCTGACTGTTTTGAAAGGCACGCACTTTAGTTAACATTTCCAGTGATTCGGTCTGCGGAGTAAAGAAATATTCTACTTTCGATATTGTCGGCTCTTGTAATTCTAAAGCAAATATATTTATCTGCTGACAACGCGAACACTGTTTATGGCTAAATTAGAGAAAAACAAATACATTATAAGGAATATATTAAACATCGTAATATTAAATCTAACTTTGTTCATCGTTGCCTTGTTGGACACATCCATAACAATATGCAGCGTGGGATAATAATAATTAGCACCTCAGATATCCTTGAAGCTATAAGTTTCATAGAAATTTTTGTTGATATAAAATTGCACAGAACAAAGCACCCATCCGTTGATGAAAATAGTTTTTTTGTAAGTGGAGGTATGTTGGACATTTGAAGGTCACCTTCATTTTTTAAAATGAATTGGTATGTTCATTCTTGCATAATACGATAGAGTATTTCAAAACGAGTTCAACGACCTGTAACATGAAGCCATTGAGGGTTACATGAAGTAAAAGAAGGCGATAATACTTACGGTTTTGATAGTAAATTAAAAATACGTATTCTAAACAGTGGTGGAAGGAAGTGAATAAGCAATATTCGAAGGACATTTTAATAGTTTGCAGGATAAGTTAAACATGATAATATTAGTATTGAAAAATCGATTTGAGTACGTTTGGTTATGTTGTTCGTTTGTCGTCCACTTTATAAGTACTGAGCTGCGGATTCCCCAGGACAGCTCACAAAATTGTTGAAATATGGGGGATTGTCATTGTGAACTTAAATCAAGAGGTAATTAAATTGCATTATATTGTAAACAAATCTTAATGTTTCATTTTAAATAGTAAGATTAAATACTCTTTACCAAACTACAAGAATGGATACATACCTCCCTGTTATTATTATTTCATAAAGAATTCTAATTGCAATTATATAGTTCACTACGATACAAAATATTTCTTAGGAAATTCTAAATATTAAATTAGAGAACGAAGCAAAACATTTTCAATAATTACGAATATGAAAAATACTTGAACATTCCGAAAGAAAGATGTTCTAAACAGAAGTTAGATAAATCAAACATTCAATTTCAATTCCAGAATTCATCTATAAGGGTTAAAATATTCTGAAAACATTAATTACAGTCTTTAAAGCAAGTAGTTGGACAGTATTTCAATTTTTAAGAAAATTGATGAAAGTCAACCATTTTGAAGTGGTCTGAATCTTTGCCGTTTGAGCAATATGTTACTAACAAAAAACTGCATAAATTTCAGACTTATAAACATATAGATTAAATCTTATGCAGACACGTTTATATCCGAGTTACTAAATAATAAACGACACTAAGTAATCATTTTAAAACTTAAACGATTACACCTCGCATACTTTTAAAAATATTGCAAACGTGAAAAGTAAGTGGTTTATCAAAAACTCTTCTAAAAGAACGGACGAAGCCAATAGAAATCTTTGTTGAAGTAAGCAGGTTCTAAAGTTCTAAGTAATGCGATGGCCCTTATCTGCCTACGTTTCATAGCAAGTAAGTTCTGAAGTTCTATAAAATCCGATGGAGCTCCTCACTATCAACGTTTCAAAGGAAGTTCTCAAACTCGCAGTTCTACGTTTAGATCTATGTGTGTTCTATATATCTATGTAAAGTGATGGTCCCTATCAGTTGTGACGGAAACCTATCTACAGTAAGTCAGGGAAGCTCGAAGGGGTTAATTATTCAAATACTTTAAGGTGTAAAACGTACCTTAATCTAAAGCGATCTATCGCTACAGTGTATCCACTCACGTACAACATTTCGCGGGCTCGCAAACGCAAAAATAATCACCGAAACGGGGAGGTATTTCGAAACTGCGAAACTATAGTTTCTTGGGCGCCAGCTGCTCAGAAAGCACCAAAGAAATAGACTACATGACCCCGGGAAACTCGGGGCGGAACAATGCTCGAAACTTCGAAATGCTACTCCTCTCGACTACGCCTAGCCGAGTACACACACTCGGGTCGCGGGATACTAAAGTCACGGCTTCTTTATTTATGGCCTCGTGGCCCGCGAATGATCGGGGATCACCACCCGCTTCACGATATAAGATATAATATACAATATGCGATACATGAAATGCGGCATGAAAATGGGACGCTTTAGTGAATGAGCTCTCACGTTCTCTTCTTTAGTTTCCTTGAATTCGCTGGTGGTCCTCGGGTCTCCTGAATCCTCCTCGGAGCTCCTTGGTGGGACGGGCTGTACGCTTCGGTATTGTTCGGGGCCATCGATCAGTGGATTTGACTTCTCTTTAGGCAATTAAGGGGGAGTTGAGGTTCTCCTCGCATCCCAAAGCATTATAAAGCACAGAAGCAGATAAGTATAATGCTATGCATAATTGCTTACAGCTTATTTAATTTGAATCGTTGAAATGAGATCTGCAATCGCATGGTGTAATGCTTTAGGTATCTTTAGGTTGCTTTGAGACGCAGACAATATGAAACCCCATTCCGCTGGAAGAAACAGCAGAATTCACAATCGGTTGCTGTGTAGGAGCACACAAGTATAATAACATGAATAGAAGATAACATGTTACATACTTTACCACCTTCGGAATACCACCAAGGAAATACGTTTATTTGACACGTAGAAACTATGAAGCGCGATCCCGCTTTACGGATCCCTTCTATTGACATTCATTAAAAGTGTAGAAGCATATAAGCATATTGCTATGCATATAAGGTTACAGGTTACTTACATTGAAACGCTGAAATGAGATGTGCTATTGCATTGCATGGAGCATTAGAAATATACTGGTTTGACACGCCGACACTATAAAACGCCATCTAGTTGCATAGAACTGTAGAATTCACAATCTTTCAAATCGTAGAAGCAGACAGGCATAAATCTATGCATAGAAGAATACAACTTCCTTACTTTGGAACGTTGGAATTATGAAGCATTAGAACTCTATTACTTCGATACGTAGACATTTAGAAACGCTATCTCGTATCAAGGAAGTGTGGGATCTACATTATTTTGAAGTGTAGGTGGAGATAAACATAACGCGTTGCATTGAATATTACAACCTATCATGAAACATTGAAATGAGATGCGTCATCGCGTTGAATGAAGCAATAGAACTCTATTGCTTACGCAAGTAGACATCTAAAAGCGCTATCCCTCTGCAAGGGGATGTAGTGTTCACATTCTTTTTAAGGGTAGAAGCAGATAAGCATAATGCGATGCATAGAGCTTTACAACTTACGTACTTACTTTGAACTGTTGATATGAAATGGGATATCAAGTTTTATGAAGCATTAGTACTGTATCGCATCGATTTGTAAACATCTAGATACGATATTCCGTAGAAAGGAAGTGTAGGATTTACATTCTTTTAGAGTGTAGTGTGACGTCAGGCGTAGCGCCTGCCACCCATCAGCCTCTTTGCCGCCTCCAGCATCAATTCGCGCACGCAGGCAACCTGCCGTACACGCCTGCAAATCGAGCAACCAGCAGCGTTCGCGTGCGTCCTAGTGCACGCGCTCACTCGCACCTACGAGCACCTCTGTCTCACTCACGCCAATAGGCATCTCTGTCTCGCTTATACCAACGAGCAACTCTGTCTCACTCGCACTTTAACGCATCGCCTTCTCGTTTCCATCTACGAGTTCCCGTCCCCGCCTCGTTCGCACCGATGACTCCGTCCAGAAGGAAGAAGCCGTAGCCCGTCACCAGAATGGGGACTGTTCCCCATTTCAAGGAACCTCGAGACCAAGGCAGTCGAGGCACCGCCTGCTAACAGCTGGCCAGGCCCGGCGCCGGCGCAAAATCTGTTCCACCGGGTAGTCTGACCGAGCTTGCGGCGGGCTAGGCGCACATACAGTCGAGAATGGATTGGTTGCGGCCCGATACCGTACGAGTACCGTCCGCAGCCGGGCGGGCGACCGAGGGTCTGCCGCGTGCGCAAGATTGCGATGCTATAGGCGCTCACTCGGGCCGTAGACCGACGCGCAACGGGTCACGACGTTCTACTAGGGGAGAAATATACGACTATATCACCGGAACGTTCGCCGACAACGGCGTGCCGCTCACTGTGGAACCGCGAGGGTACCACCGGGGCATCGCGCGCCATCGAGAGCCAGTATCGTCGTCGATGTATCTCTCCATTTGATCATTTGGGTTTCTCAGGTTTACCCCTGAACGGTTTCACGTACTCTTGAACTCTCTCTTCAAAGTTCTTTTCAACTTTCCCTCACGGTACTTGTTCGCTATCGGTCTCGTGGTCGTATTTAGTCTTAGATGGAGTTTACCACCCACTTAGGGCTGCACTCTCAAGCCACCCGACTCTAAGGAGAGATCGTCCCGAAACGCGTACCGGTCGTTACGGGCCTGGCACCCTCTGTGGATAAATGGCCCCATCCAAGATGGACTTGGACGCGGTTCGTTGTCTCGGGATAAACGGATCATCCCGAACACTACATTTCCCAGCGGCGGAACCGCGGGATTCAGTGCTGGGCTCATTCCTGTTCGCTTGCAGCTACTAAGGAAATCCTGGTTAGTTTCTTTTCCTCCGCTTAGTAATATGCTTAAATTCAGTGGATAATCTCACCTAATCAGAGGTCGTCTCTACGTGACGAACGAAATTCATTCGTGCCATCGAACTCGCTTGCGGAGAGAAGGTAAGGAGATTCGTATGTATAATATGTACAAGATGAGGAGAGAGCATCGGCGAACGGGGACGGCAGACGATGAAAAGTACTTTCGTCCATCTCCGACACAGCGATCCTTTGATTTACCGCTCGAGAAACCGGCAAGAAGAACTACACGCACCTCTTCGTTGTTGTTCTCGTCGAAGCGTTTTATACACCTCGCCAATGTCTTTCGTGTGTCGGTATTTCTTTTATATAAGATTCGTCAAAAATATAAAAAAAAATACGAGACTCTCGCCAGACGACCAAGCTACCGGCGTTTCTTTAACATCCGTCCTCTTTATCGTCGTAGCTGCGAACGATCAACACCGTTTATACTCTCCAGCGGTTCCACCTTCCGCGCGTTACACGCAGAGATCGAAACGGAGCGGCTCCTTTTCCCCCGATTTTATTACCCTGATCCTTCAGAACGAAGGACACGCCGAGTTGGAGCGCCCTCACGAATAACGTTACGACATTACAGCGCATTGACGGCCTATGTCCGAGTAACGTTCCGCGTGAGAGATCTTTTTTTTCCCTCGCGGAACATGTTATACACACGCGGAGAGAACAGAGATAACGGGTTATTCTGATTGAACACCCTGGGGCTGTACGAGGAGAACTTCGAACGATCGCATGCGCATCATCATCTCTCGCGTTACGACGATGTCGCTCTCTCTCTTATATATCTCTTCTCTCTCGACCGAGAATTCTTCCGCGCTCTTGCGGCATGAAAAAAAATTCATTTTAAACGACGTCGAGCGCGCGGCATGTTCGTATCGTGCGCAAAAGGCAGGTGAAGGCGATGCGTGTGGCGGGTGTACGAATTCGGAACACGGAACAAAATCGGCGATCGAAACACGAAGCGGTTCCCCGTGGGCGCTCGCCTGTTTAACGGACGACTCACGACGCCACGAAGAACTCACGCGAGTTCCTGATTGACACACCGTCGAGTTCCATGAACACGTTTACGCACCCCGCACGCGCACACACGTTGCCAATCGCAGATTGCTTCGGCACGGTCACGGACGACTCAGACGAACGTCCAAAGATCGCTTGTACATCGTGTATCGCTTCTCTTCCTCCCTTTCTCGGTGCCGCCCGAACTAAGAAACGTTCGTAATTTAATTCGAGAATGAACGACGGCGAGCAGATTCGAGCACCGTAGGGAAAAAAGATTCGACGAAACGCAACGCAAGCAGTATTTTGGTTACGGGAACGACCCTCAGCTAGGCGTGGTCCAGGATTTGTATCCGTGGACCGCAATGTGCGTTCGAAATGTCGATGTTCATGTGTCCTGCAGTTCACACGTTGACGCGCAATTAGCTACGTTCTTCATCGACCCACGAGCCAAGTGATCCACCGTTCAGGGTAATCGTATATGTATATTTTATTGATCTTATGTCTCTTGGTACTAAAGTTTGAACAAGTCGATATCCAATCGTCTCCGGTGAACGAGACGCGGGCGTCGCCGAACCGTGGCGGCTTTTACCTCTCGACGGAGTTCGAGGCGACACGATATATCGGTCCTACGGATGAAACGCATACGCCGATGGTTGGCGCGCAAGGTCTCCCTCAAAGTTACGAAAAATGCACACGCGCGTCCAGGTATGAAGAAAAAAAATCTTTCAAAAATTCGTTAGGACTCCTCCGCGACTCCTCCGCGGGCGTCGAACTAAGAAGAAAATAAACCAAACACCCAGCGGCGTATTGCTTTCGAGATCGGCAGGACGCTCTCATTCGAGTGAACATAATAATGTTATCATCGATGGGACACTCGTCGCCTTCATGCACAGTCTCGAGGCGGTCTATAAAAGCTTTCCCCGGCAACACGAAGTGAGTATAAAATTATTCAATCTCGCAACGGCAGGTTTTGCTCAGACTCTCGACAACGAGGCTTGGGCGAGCGACGAATCGTCCCCTCCGAACGAATGACGACGACGACGGTCTCTTCAAAATTCCAATACCATCCAGTCGTATCGATTCCAACAAGGCTCAGGTAAACGAAAAAAAATTCGTACATTCGTTAGGACACTCTACCGTTCGTCCAACACAGCCTCGAGCGGTCTATATATTCACCCGACGACACGAAGTGAGCATAAATGATTCGAAAGCTCGCAACGGTCGCTGGGTATCTTAGACTCTCGACAACCGAGGCTATTCCCGACGAATCGTCCCCTCCGAAAGGAACGGTACGATCGACCATCTTTAACAGGTTACGCGCGACGACACCACGCACGCTCCTAGCACGAATTCAATCCCCGTACAACGAGAACCTTACACTCAAACCCTGTATAACTTGAACCTTAAAATCAAACCCCGTATAACTTGAACCTTAAAATCAAACCCGTATAACTTGAACCTTAAAATCAAATTCCGTATAACATGAACCTTAGAATCAAACTCCGTATAACATGAACCTTAAACTCGATACCCGTCTAACTTGAACCCAGAATAACTTGAACCTAGTATAACTTGAACCCCACCTAATAAAACCAAACCTAAAACTAGCCTTTTTTTAACGTGGGGAAATCCTCATCGATCTCCCGGAGCTGGGGAACTCCGGGGGTATGTCAGACTCTTACCGGCTAAAATCCCACGGTGACCGACCTCGGCGCTGCTGGGAGGGGACACGTCCGGTCCCCTGCCGCGCCGGGGTCCTCCATGGTGACTGGGAGGATCCCATTCCCCGAGAGGAGTGTGGTCGACGAGACGCACTACCCCGTCTGAGGAATGAGCGATGGCTGGGCCATGCAGCCACCACTCCCGTCCCGGAGGACACGTGCAATGTTCGGAACAATCCCCCAATCGGACCGAAAGCGCCCCCCGGACAACACCCGTGCAAAGACGTGGAGTACGACCTAAGTGGTCCACAGATTTATTGTCTGCCCTACACCAGGACGGTGATCGGGCGCGGTTCCTGAGCCGTACGGCTATACCCTGACGGAATCTACCATCTACCAACCAGTTACACCCACCTCACTGAAACGGGTGATGGAAAAATCCAGATGTGCCGCGGCGCCTTTCCCGCGGGTGAGTCCTTCAGCTACTCCGTCGGAGAGGACAAGTCCTAACCGCCGGAGCACCCACGGGGAACCTCGGGGAGGCGAACTCACTACGTATACGCGAACACGCTCACTCTGACCCTGACTTTTATAGAAGAAGAATATAAGGGGGGCTTTGACCGACTGAAGAATTGTCGATCAAAGCAGAACGAAATTATTTGTTGAAGCCTGAGAGGGATTTTTCCCTCTCAGGACTTTGAAGTTTGAATTTTTCCAACGATGGAGTACGCCTACTCCAGGAACCTCTTTAGCCATAACGCCTCTTGGCTAAAGCTAGCAAGCACGGAGAAGGCCTCTGGCGACGACACCAAGTGCGGTGCCGCCTCCGGCCATCTCCATTCACTCGCTGGGATAATATCCCGCAGAGCTTCTCTCTGCGGGTCAAAGATAGGGCACTCTAGAAGGAAGTGGCCTACCGTGTCCACCGCACTTCCGCAGATGCAAGTCGAGTCATTGGCAACGGCATACGCCAATAGGCGAGCCATGAAGTTACCATGCCCCGACAGCACCTGCGTGATATAGTGACTTGGCCTTACCCACTGGGCGGCCAGTCTTACTCGAACATCTTGGAAGAAGTCAAAAGTCGTGCGACCCTTGGGAGAATTTCTCCACAAGGTTTGCCACACGTTTATGACTTCATTCCTAACTCTTGTTTCACCGTCCTCCGATCCACTTGGGATGACGGTGTTCCCTATCCTGGCGTCTATCCCTCTACGAAGATTGTAGAGGGCCCTATGCTGCTGGACGAGCATGTCTATGGGGGCCGCGCCAGCCACTACACACGCTCCTTCCCACGATATCCGGCGGTAAGCACCGGTTACCGCGATCAAGGCGCGGCGCTGCGCGGATCTGAGCACCTTCCACTCTCTTTCTGTGCACAGGTCGGCCCATCCCGCGGAGGCATACACCACCGTTGAGACGAGCACACCCCTGTAGATGCCATCGAGAGAGCCGAAGCGGAGCCCCCACGTGCATCTCGCCAGCCTACTCAATCTACTAAACAGCGACCCGACCTTGTCGCTCAAATATCTACAATGGGATCTAACTCCCATACCTGTGTCTATATTGACGCCAAGGTACCGAACTACGTGCTTGAACTTAATATTCTTGTTCCCTAAACGGATGGTCGGTGGTCTACCGGCAAGGTCGGCCTTAGAAGACCGGACGGCCTTGCGTTTTCTATCCGGGCGCGTGCCTCCTCTCCTGCCTATTGCTGGCCTCTCGATTCGGCCACTCTTGAGGACAATCGCCTCCGTCTTTGTGACCGAAACTTCGAGTTTTGCCAGCCTACACCAAAGGAGAATTTGGTCAACAACCTGTTGACCACTAGTCTCCAAATCTCGTCTACTATTTCCGCTTACGAGGACTAGGAGATCGTCCGCGTAAGCAACAAACCTGTTCTCAACTGTGGTCTGGAGTGACCGCAAGAGATTGTCGAACATTAAGTTCCAGCAGGCTGGACCGAGTACGGAGCCTTGCGGACACCCTCTCGTCGCCTGCTTTGAAACCTGTTCAGATCCTATTACGAGTCTGACCCGTCGGCCGTCGAAGTAACTTAGCATTACCTCGAAAACGTTCCTAGGGCAGCCTCGTTCTTTTAACGACTCTAACACAAGTGGCCACCAAACATTATCGAACGCTCCAGAAATATCGAAGAGCAACGCCACAACGTATCGATGCTCCGAGGCATCGACCATGCGGCGCAGCTCCACGACTGCATCTTCCGCCGACTTTCCGGGCGTAAACCCGAACTGTCGGTCGGAGATCATTCCAGGAGCCAGCGACGTCTGGTAGAGACGCTTCTTTAGAAGCTTCTCGAGGAGTTTCCCTACAACTGAGAGGAGACAAATCGGTCGGTAGGATTTCGGATCCTTCTCATCTTTCCCTTCTTTCAAGAGGACCCTGAGGGAGCCCTCTTTCCAGATCGAGGGAAAGACGCCCCATTGAAGGCATCCGTTGAATAGCAGTGTTATTTGACCGGGAATAATTCCTACTGCGGCCTTCAGCGCTTGGACCTCCACATGGTCCAGCCCCGGTGCCTTCCTATTCTTAAAAGTTCTTATTGCACTCACGACCTCCGCTTCCGTGAAGCAAGCGGCGTCGGGAGTGTCAGGGGCGAAGCGTGCGCTCTCCCTAATCTCACGCTGCTCTGGCTTGTCTTCCTCTTCCCGGTCATCGGGGACGTGAGTCCTCAGGAGCAAGCTGGCTGTTTCGCGGCTATCATGTGTTTCTTCGTTACCACGCCGGAGAGTACTTATGACTCTCTCAACTCGGAGTTTTTTCGCCTGGAGTTTATATACGAGACTCCAGGGCCCCGAGTTACCGTTCGACGTAACAAATCGTTGCCAGCTTCCGAGTTTCGTCCGCTTCACCGCCCTATGGTATTCTCGCGAAGAAGTGCGAAACTCTGACCATTTCTCTCGGCGAGCGGTTTCGTCTCTTTCCACCTGGGCTGCACGTCTTTGGCGATTCACATTTCTTTTCATTTCTGAAAGTTCTTTTGTCCACCACGGGTTGGACTTCCTAAGCTTTCTCTTATATGGCATCAACGCAGCACAGGAGTCGGAGATAACTCCCGTTAACGTTTCTGCCATTCTATCCACGTCTTCCACAGACTCCAGCCTTGCTGTCTCGAGCCTCGATCTAGATTGATCGGCCAGGCTTTCAGTGAAGAGCTCCCAATCGGCTCGATTGACGTCGAACCGAGTGCTCGCTCTTCCCTGGTCCACCGCTCCAGTCCTCGGGACCCTTAGCCGGATGTCTATGGCGTTGTGATCGCTGGTCACCCAATCACTCCTTACCCTCCAGCCCCCGATGAGTGGGAGCATGGTTGGCGATGCTAGAGTAACATCTATGTAAGATGATCCTCTGCTCGTCAAATAGGTAGGTAGCTGACCAATGTCGTTCACAACCTCCATGCCAAACGCCCGTATGAGCTCTTCGAACTTAGCTCCTCTATCGTCTGTACTCTGTGGCCCCCAGAGTGACGACCGGGCGTTGGCATCCACCGAAACTAATAGTCTCTTCCCCCTCAGAGTATGAAACACCGTCTCGAGGTGCCTGAGGTGCTCCTCGATATCGTCGCTGTACTGGAAGTAGCACGATGCGACGTATACCGAGAGGCCGGGCGCCAGCACTTCCGCACAAACGCAGTGCGTATTGCTGAGCTGCGAGATAAATACCATCTCGACTTGAGGGTTGCTGATGGCGACTGCTGCCCACGGTTTTCGCGAGCACACAGCCGCCACCCTCATGCCGATCCCTAGTCCACAAATAGCATAGCTCTTGTCCAGTGCTCTGACGTATGGTTCCTGCAATAGCAGGACGTCTAGGCACTTTTCCGTTACGAGCTTGAGTACCTGTCCTGTTACTGCAGCTGAGTGTTGCATATTCAGCTGCAGTATTCTGAATCCCGTGGCCGCGGACCCGATCGCGGACGTCGTCGGCGACGCCTGAATTGTCTCGATAGCGGACGTGGACGCGCTGGGGTTTGGAGGAAACGCGGTCGCGGAGGGGTTCGCGAAGCTAATATCTCTAATTTGTAAATTCCTATTTCTATTTCTACTTGTACTGGGCTCAGCCGGAGATACCGGATCTGACCTGAGCCTATCGTCGCATCTAGTTAATTTAATTACGACAGCTCGAAGGCTGAAACCTAGAGACCTTTCCACAGTCTCGCTGGCAGACACCCGCCCGGTCACGGTTTGTCGACGTTGCTTAAGGACTGCAGTCATCGACCGTAGCTCCGGACGGCTCCGCCGCTCGACTATGGGGCCGACACCATGGGACGGGGTCACGGGCCGAGAATTCCTCTCCCGTCTAGACCCATCGTACGCCATGATCGCCTCACCCGGCCCTGCCCTCACCCGGAGATCCGAATGGAGGGCTATTTTGCCTCCGGAATTTTTAGGGTCGGGTGTGGCCATCATGAAAATTTGCGTTTGTGGGGGGTTGATGCATCTTACATCGGGACGGTGGGGTCGTCAAGCCCATCAGCGCGCACCAACGCTGCCCTGCCGGGGCCGCGGTCTCCAGCTGCTAACGCAGGGAGACACTCGCTAGAGCCTCCTTCGATTAAGAGAAAAGTTTTGTTCTTGTGTGTTTGAGTGTTGTGTACCTTGTTTCTGCAGCGAGCGCTGCAGAGGTACACGTGTAGGGGTCTCGTTCTGCTGGTATGACAGAACGAGGCCTTTGTGTATTGAGATCGCTGCTAATTATCAGTCTCCAGCGATTTACGTGTCTCTACTTCGAATTTCGTTCCTAATCTGCTTCCAGACGCTTAAAGCGCTTAAGTGCCGACTGCAGTTAGGCCCCGTACGACATATTGCCTAAGCTATACGCCTTTTGATTTATTATTGAACCTTAGGTTCGAGTGAGACACTTTTGTCGAGGCCGCGGTTCTGCTCAGGACAGAACTCTCGCTAGGACCTTTCGCAACCGTGTTTGTGTTTGTGTATGGTGTGTGTGCTGTGTACCTCCTTCCGACAGCGTGCGCTATCGAGGGTACACGTTAGTGGAGCTTGCTATACTTCCCGTACTAGCTTGTCTCCTTCTATTAAGCCATCTACGGATGGGTTGACCAAACTTGGAATTCATAGGTCCCCCAGTCGACCGTTGGCGCACCGAGGGTGGCTCCCCGATCGACTGCGGCCCTTGCGATGGTTTACTGCTCAGTCTACCACCTGAATGTTTATTTCCGGCCTTTTTGGCCCCGTTCTGGCCTTTTCCAAACTATCTTACTAGCCCACAGCTGGCCGGCTTCCACTATTTGGCGTTTTGTACTTAGCATTTTATAGATATTCAGTCTCGCTCGGCTAGGTCTTAGTGCCGGAGATTTTCCCAGATCTTCAAGTTTCAGAGACCTCACTTGGCTAGGTGTAAGTGCCAGTAGCTTTTTATGCAGATTACAAAGCCCGAAAATCATTTTATTTTTCTATCATTTTATGCGCCAGATGGCGACTTACAGTTTTATATATCCCAGAAATTTTCTGGGACTGGAGCCTTAAATCTCTTGAAAGGGCCTAAATGAAAAAAGGCCGCCAGCGCCCGAATTTAATCCGAGCACCAGCGGCCTGCCGTTTATCGATTTCCATTTAATGGAAAAAGCCGCCGGCGCCTGGAATTTCCAAGCACCAGCGGCTAGCGCCCCTAAATTTTGTAAAATGGCCTAAATGAAAAAGGCCGCCAGCGCCCGGAGTAGCTCCGAGCACCAGCGGCCTGCATTTCTGGATTTCCCATTAAATAGAAATAGCCGCCGACGCCTGGAGTACTCCAGGCGCCCAGCGGCTAGCATCACTAAATTTGGTCAAATAAAATTAGCCGCCGGCACCTGGAATACTCCAGGCACCCAGCGGCAGGCTTTTATAACTCCATTTCTATTATTTATTAGCCGCCAACACCCAGAATTCTTCTAAGTGCCAGCGGCGTATTGCTTTCTCGGGCTTGATAAAAAAGGCCGCCAGCGACTCGGTTTAACCGAGCGCCAGCGGCTTTAGCATATATAGCTTTGAGGTCTCTTTCGACCTTCGTTATCTGGGGTCTCTGAAATGTCTTTATTTCGAGATCTGAATATCACCACTTACTCACCATTTGTTCTGCTGTTCATTTTTGCCTTCCGGCTGTAGGGCTAGCCACCCCCAGTCTCCCAGTCTGGAAGTGGGATGGACTGCGTCCTTCGGACGCCCGCCACATAAGAGCCATTCGGTCCTAGGACGCCGACTCGTGGCAATGCAGTGTCCAGAAAGTGGTCCACAGATTTAGTGTCTGCTCTACACCCGGACGGTGATCGAGCGCGGTTCCTGAGCCGTACGGCTATACCCTGACGGAATCTACCATCTACCAACCAGTTACTCCCACCTCACTGAAAGGGGCGATGGAAAAATCCAGATGTGCCGGGGCGCCTTTCCCACCGGGCGAGTCCTTCAGCTACTCCGTCGGAGAGGACGAATCCTAACCGCTGCAGTACCCACGGGGAACCTCGGGGAGGCGAACTCGCTACGTGTACGCGAACACGCTCACTCTGACTCTTTTTGAATATTAAGCATCAGTTTGGCCAAATTTATAGATGCTCCAGACTGCCTGCTAAGTCAATTCATGTTTGCTCTACGAAAAGGATTCGGACTATTTTGGGCAATCGATGATGCACCAAACCTCCGAGTCTTAAACGAATTCGATTTGGTATGGTAGCCCCAGAGCCCCGTTAGCCACCGGGCAAGCCCGGCGCCCAGGTTCCACCACGAGGAGGTGGGGATGGGTACTTCCTGGACACCCAGGTTCTGGAACCCAAGTGGTCCACACCAATTGTTTATCTCGCCCCAGGACGGGGTCCGATGTGCCACCTCACCCATACGGGTATATGCTCAGTAGACAGCCCTCTACCAACCAGTTACGCCATGTCACTGAAAGGGGCGATGGAAAAATCCAGATGTGCCGGGGCGCCTTTCCCACCGGACGAGTCCTTCAGCTACTCCGTCGGAGAGGACGAATCCTAACCGCCGGAGCACCCACGGGGAACCTCGGGGAGGCGAACTCGCTACGTGTACGCGTACACGCTCACTCTGACCCTGACTTTAATTTTTATTAGAAGAGCTTTGACCAACTGAAGAATTGTCGGTCAAAGCGAGTTTCGACAACTTGGAGTTTGAACGAGATTTTCTCGTTCTGAAGACTTTGTTTCCTACTTCGAGGATGGAGAGTCGTTCGACGCCAGCAGTTTACTGCGAAGTTATGCAGCTCTGCTTCGTCATGCCCTGGCACTCCGACAACACCAGAGTGAACGACCCTCAAAGGATCGGGTGGGCAATTCCGCGATGTCTAGTTTTCGATGAAGGAGTAGGCCTACTCCATAAACCCTTTCAGCCAAAATGCTTCTTTGCTGAAACTGGCGAGAGCAGAGAAGGCCTCTGGCGACGACACCAAGTAGGGTGCCGCCTCCGGCCAACTCCACTTACTCGCCGGGATGTGATCTCGCAGGACTTCTCTCTGCGGATCAAATAGCGGGCAATCCAAGATGAAGTGAGCCACCGTGTCTGCCGCTCTACCGCAGATGCATGTCGAGTCACTGACAACGGTATACGTCAATAGACGCTCCATGAAGTTACCATGTCCCGACAGCACCTGCGTTGTGTAGAAGCTTGGCTTCATCCAGTCAGCAGCCAGCCTCATTCGAACGTCCTGAAAAAATTCGAAAGTCGTGCGACCCTTGTGGGAATTTTTCCACAAGGTTTGCCACACACTTATCGCATGATCTTTAACGCGAGCTTCGCCGTCTTCCAGGCCTCTTTGGAAGACGGTGTCACCTAACCTGGCGTCATTTCCTCTACGAAGATTGTAGAGGGCCCTATGCTCCTGGACGGCTATATCGATGGGGACCGCGCCAGCCACTACGCACGCACCTTCCCACGATATTCGGCGGTAAGCACCGATTACCGTGATCAAGGTGCGACGCTGCGCGGATCTAAGCACCCTCCACTCTCTCTCCGTACACAGGTCGGCCCATCCCGCGGAGGCATAAACCACCGACGAGACGACCACACCCCTGTATATGCCGGCGAGAGAGTCGAAGCGGAGTCCCCACGTACACCTCGCCAGCCTACTGAGTCTACTGAATAGCGACCCGACCTTGTCGCTCAAATATCTACAGTGGGATCTAATTCCCATTCCTGCGTCTATGTTGACGCCAAGGTACCGTACCGCGGGTTTGAATCTAATATTTCTGTTCCCTATTCGGATGGTCGGTGGCCTACCTGCAAGGTCCGCTTTCGAAGAGCGAACAGCCTTGCGCTTTCTATCCGGGCGCGATCCTCCTCTCCGACCTATTGCTGGCCTCTCGATCAGACCACTCTTGAGTACATTTGCCTCAGTCTTTGTGGCCGATATTTCGAGTTTAGCCAGCCTACACCAGTGGAGAATTTGGTCTACGACTTGTTGACCGCATATCTCCAATTCCCTTCTATTATTACCGCTTACGAGGACCAGGAGATCGTCCGCGTAAGCTACAAATTTGTTCTCGACTCTGGTCTGGAGTGACCGCAGGAGATTGTCGAACATTAAGTTCCAGCAAGCAGGGCCAAGTACGGAGCCTTGTGGGCAACCCCTCGTCGCCTGCTTGAAAACCTGTACGGAACCTATAGAGAGTCTAACCCGGCGGCCGTCGAAGTAACTTGACATTACCTCGAAAACGTTCCGCGGGCAGCCTCGTTCTTTAAGCGACTCTAAGACTAAGGGCCACCAGACATTGTCGAAGGCCCCGGATATGTCGAAGAGTAACGCTACAACATATCGATGCTCTGAGGCATCGACCATGCAGCGCAACTCCACAACTGCGTCTTCTGTCGACTTTCCGGGCGTAAACCCGAACTGTCGATCGGAGATCATCCCAGGGGCCAGCGACGTCTGGTAGAGACGTTTGTTGAGAAGTTTCTCAAAGAGTTTACCTACTACGGAGAGGAGGCATATTGGGCGGTAGGACTTAGGATCCTTCTCATCTTTCCCTTCCTTCAAGAGGACTCTGAGAGAGCCCTCCTTCCAGATCGAGGGAAAGACACCCCATTGAAGGCATCCATTGAAGAGCCGTGTAATTTCGCCGGGGATAACATTAACTGCTTCTTTCAGCGCTTGGACTTCTATCAAGTCCAGCCCTGGAACTTTCCTATTCTTGAAGGTTTTTACTGTCCTCACGACTTCCATCTCCGAGAATGGAGCGGCGTCGGGAGAGACAGGCGCGATTCTTGCGCTTTCCCTAATAGCACGCTGCTCCGGCGTGTCTTCCTCTACCCGGTCATCTGGGACATGCGTTCTCAGGAGCAAGCTGGCGGTTTCGCGGATATCATGAGATTCTTCACTACCTCGCCGGAGAGTACTGAGGACTCTCTCTGCTCGGACTTTCTTTGCCTGGAGTTTATATACGAGACTCCAGGTGTCCGAGTTCCCGTTCGACGATACAAATTGTCGCCAGCTTTCGAGTTTCGTCCGCTTCACCTTCTTGCTGTATTCCCGCAAAGAGGAGCGGTACTCAAGCAATTTTTCTCGGCGAGCGGATTCATCTCTTGCCTCCCGGATTGCAAGGCGTCGATGATACACGGCCTTCTTCATCTTTGATAATTCCGTTGTCCACCACGGGTTGGACTTCCTAAATTTCCTTTTTAACGGCATTGCCGCGGCACAGGAGTCAGTGATGACTCCCGTGAGCGTCTCCGCCATTCTATTTACGTCTTCCACAGACTCCAGGCTTACTGCCTCGAGCCTCGATCGAGATTGATCGGCCAGGCGGTCAGAGAAAAGCTCCCAATCGGCCCGACGGACGTCGAATCGAGTGCCAGCTTGACCCCAGCTCGCCGCTAAAGGTCTCGGGGCCCTCAGCCGGATGTCTATGGCATTATGATCGCTTGTGACCCAGTCATCTCTTACCCTCCAGCCCCCGATGAATGGGAGCAGGGTTGGCGAAGCCAGAGTTACATCGATGTACGACGACCCTCTGGTCGACCAGTAGGTAGGTGGCTGCTTATGGTCATTGACAATTTCCATGCTGAACGCCCGAATGAGCTCTTCGAACAAAGCTCCTCTTTCGTCTGTACTCTGCGGCCCCCAGAGTGACGATCGGGCGTTTGCATCTACCGACACTAAGAGTCTCTTCCCCCTCAGAGTATGAAACACCGTCTCGAGGTGCCTGAGGTGCAACTCGATATCGTCGCTGTACTGGAAGTAGCACGATGCGACGAACACCGAGAAGCCGGGCGCTAGCACTTCCGCACAAACGCAATGCGTATTGCTGAGCTGCGAGATAAATACCATTTCGATATGAGGGTTGCTGACGGCGACTGCAGCCCACGGATGTTGTGTGCTTACAGCCGCCACCTTCATACCGATCCCTAATCCACAAATACCGTAGCTCGTGCTTTGTTCCCTAACGTACGGCTCCTGCAATAGCAGGACGTCAAGGTACTTTTCTGCAACGAGCTGAATGACCTGCCCTGTAACTGCAGCTGAGTGTTGCATGTTCAGCTGCAGTATCCTTAGTCCCGTGGCCGCGGATCCGGTCGCGGACGTCGACGTTGACGCCTGATTTATGTCGATTGCGGACGTAGACGCGATGGGGTATGGTGGGTTCGCGGTCGCATTGGGAATCGCGGATCTAATGTTCCTAATTTGGTTATCTCTTTCCCTATTTATTATTGACCCAGCCAGAGATACCGGATCTGACCTGGGTCGTTCGTCGCATCTATTTATTCGAATTCTGACAGCGCAAAGGCTGAAACCTAGAGACCTAGCCAAAGCCTCGTCGGCAGAGTCTCGCCCAGTCGCGGCCCGTCGACGCTGCCCAAGTGCAGCTGTCTCCGACCGCCGAGCTTGGCGGCTCCGCCGCTCGACCATGGGGCCAATACCGTGGGACGGGGTCACGGGCCGAGGATTCCTCTCCCGTCTGGACCCATCATACGCCACGATCGCCTCACCCGACCCTGCCCTCACCCGGAGATCCGAACGGAGGGCTATTTTACCTCCGGAATTTTTAAGGTCGGGTGTGGCCATCATGAAAATTTGCGTTTATAGGGGGGTTGATGCTTCTTACATCGGGACGGAGGGGTCGTCAAGCCCATCAGCGCGCATCAGCGCTGCCCTGCCGGGAAGTGGTCCACACCAATTGTTTATCTCGCCCCAGGACGGGGTCCGATGTGCCACCTCACCCATACGGGTATATGCTCAGTAGACAGCCCTCTACCAACTAGGTTATCACCACACCACGAAAGGGGCGATGGAAAAATCCAGATGTGCCGGGGCGCCTTTCCCACCGGACGAGTCCTTCAGCTACTCCGTCGGAGAGGACGAATCCTAACCGCCGGAGTACCCACGGGGAACCTCGGGGAGGCGGACTCGCTACGTGTACGCGAACACGCTCACTCTGACCCTTTTTGAATATTAAGCATCAGTTTGGCCAAATTTATAGATGCTCCAGACTGCCTGCTCAGTCAATTCATGTTTGCTCTACGAAAAGGATTCGGACTATTTTGGGCAATCGTTGATGCACCAAACCTCCGAGTCTTAAACGAATTCGATTTGGGTATGGTAGCCCCAGAGCCCCGTTAGCCACCGGGCAAGCCCGGCGCCCAGGTTCCACCACGAGGAGGTGGGGATGGGTACTTCCTGGACTCCCAGGTTCTGGAACCCAAGTGGTCCACACCGCACGGGCGTCGTCGATGCCTCGGGCCAGGCGTGGGCCGGACGCACTAGGTGCCCCGGGTACGTCAGACTCGATACCACGGCCCGCCAAATGCCGAATCGTGGCCCCTGAGGCGTAATGGCCACCATCATGGCCCGCAGGCGCGCCGTAGGTAGCGAAGTTCCGCCCCCCGAAGGATTCTTAGGAGCAACTTCCACCCTAAAGTAGAAGCCCCCATCCCGTGAGGCGAAACGGGGCAAACGTCTACGACGCCGACCCCGTAAGCAGCATCGGGCAGGGATTGCTCCCTGACACGCTCGGCGGCCTCCTTCGCGACCATGACCTCCTCGCAAAAGGAGATCATGGCCCGCCAGACGTTCCCGCGACCAAGCATCCCAGACAGGATGCTCGGCAACGAGATGTCTGGACCCATCTCCGCCGCTAATGCCCGACGCGGCACCTCCCAGGCAGGACACTCATGAAGAGTGTGCCGCGCCGAGTCCTCCGCAGCGCCACAATGGTGGCACTATTATAACACTATTGCTTCGAAACGTAGACATCTAGAAACGCTATCCCGCAGCAAGGAAGTATGGTATTTACATTCTTTTGAAGTGCTGACGAGATATACATAACGCATTGCATTGAATTACATCTAATCATGATACATAAAAATGAGATGCGATATCGCGCTTTATGGAGCATTAGAATTCTATTTCTTCGATACGTAGATATCAAGAAACACGATTCCTCCGCAAGAAAGTGTGGGATTTACATTGTTTTGAAGTGCAGACGAGATATACATAACGCGTTGTATTGAATTACATCTTACCACGTAACATAGAAATGAGATGCGCTATCGCGATTTATAAAGATCTAGAACTCTATTGCTTCGATTCGTAGACATCTAGAAATGATATTCCGTAGCAATAAAGTGTGGCATTTACATTCTTTTGAAGTGTTGACGAGATATACATAACGCGTTGGGTTGAATATTACATCTTATCATGAGACCTAAAAATGAGATTCGATATCGAGTTTTATAAAATGACACAACCCAATTATTTCGATACGTAGGCATCTAGCAGCGCTGTTCAGTAGGAAGGAAGAGATGCATTTACATTCTTTTGAGGTATAGACGAGATATACGTTTTATGAAGCATTAGAGCTACATCGCTTCGATACGTAGACATCTAGAAACGCTGTCCCGAGGCAAGGAAGTATGGGCATTACATCTTTTTGAAGTGTTGGCGACATATATATGACGCGTTGCATTGAATTACAAGTTACCGTGTTACTTAGAAATGAGATGCAATATCGCCTACTATCAAGAATTAGAACTCTGATGCTTCGATTCGTGGACATCTAGAAACGCTTTACCGTAGGGAGGATGTGTGGCATTCACATTCTTCTGACGTGTTGACCACATATATGACGTGTTGCATAAAGTATTACATCTTATACTGTGACATTGAAATGAGATGCGATATGGTGTTTTGTGGAGCAGTAGAACCCTATTGCTTCGTCACGTGTACACCTAGAAACGCTGTTCCATACCAAGGAAGTGTGGGCTTTACATTCGTTTGAAGTGCTTACCAGATATACATAACACATCTCAATTCTACGTCTCATGGTAACATGTAATATTCAATGCAACGCGTTATGTATATCTCGTTTACACCTCAAAAGAATGTAAATGCCATTCTTCCTTGCTACGGATCAGCGTTTCTAGATGTCTACGTATCGAAGCAATAGAGTTCTAATGCACCATAAAACGGTATATCGCATCTCACTTCTATGTTTCATGATAAGATATAATATCATTGCGAAGTGCTACGTTTACCTCGTCTACACCTCAGAAGAATGTAAATGAGACACTTCCTTGCTAGGAAATTGCGTTTGCAGATGTATACGTATCGAAGCAGTAGATTCTAATGCTTCTTAAAAAGCGATATCGCATCTCATTTCTATGATTCATGATAAGATATAATATTCATTGCGATGTGATATGTATACCTCGTCTACACTTCAAAAGAATGTAAATGCCACACTTCCTTGCTAGGAAATAGCGTTTCCAGATGTCAACGTATCGAAGCAATAGAATTATAATGCTTCTTAAAACGCGATATCGCATCTCATTTGTATGTTGCATGAGAAGATATAATATTTATTGCGAAGTGTTAGGTATACCTCGTCTACACTTCAAAAGAAAGTAAATATCACATATCCTTGCTAGGAAATGCGTTTCCAGGTGTCTAGGTATCGAGGCAATGGGGTTCTAATGCTTCTTAAAACTCGATGTCGCTTCACATTTCTATGTTTCATGACAAGCTATAACATTCATTGTGAAATGTTAGGTATGCCTCGTCAACACTTCAATGGAATGTAAATACCACACATCCTTGCTAGGAAATAGGGTTTCCAGTTGTCTACGTATCGAAGCAATAGAGTTCTAATGCTTCTTAGAACGCGATATCGCATCTCATTTCTATGTTTCGTGATTAGAAATAATATTCATTGCGAAGTGTTATGTATACCTCGTCTACACTTCAAAAGAATGTAAATGTCACACATCCTTGCTAGGAAATGCGTTTCCAGACGTCTACGTATTGAAGAAATAGAGTTCTAATCCTTCTTAAAACGCGACATGGCATCTCATTTCTGTTTCATGATAATTTATAATATTCATTGCGAAGTGTTATGTATACCTCGTCTTCACTTCAAAAGAATGTAAATGCCACACTTCCTTGCTGGGAAATAGGGTCTTGCAGATGTCTACGTATCGAAGCAATGGAGTTCTATTGCTCCTTAAAACGCGATATCGATTTCGAATTAAGTAAGCTGTAATCTTCTATGAAAAGCATTATAATTATCTGCTTCTACTCTACAAAAGAATGTGAATTCTATAGATCCAAGCAACAGGAGGGCAGGCCCTCCACCATCCTACTGCCTGCCCTGATGCGGGCAAAGGATTCCCAGGGCCATTCAAACCGCGACCAACATCTATCTTATACTCTAACCGATTCATCGTTATGCGTTTTCCATTAAGCTTGCCGGGGTCAGTGATATTGATTCGCTCAATCTAAATTATTATTTTCTTTTTAAGTTTCTCTCACGATATCGTCTATTTCGTTGTACCTTACCCTTACAGTATGGTATATAATCTGTTGTTTGATATTTCTAGGATTTCCTCTTAATAAATGCAATGCTTCCACATATTTTCTTTCTCTTTCTCTTTAGTTACATTGTTGTTATTTTATGCTTTTCACCCTCCACATTCCCTCTCTACACCATCTCGGAACAGGCGTTATACGATTACTGCAGGATGACGCCCCGATCTAGTTACACCGAGATCGAGTGTTCTTTCTTGCATCCTTTGATTTATATATGTTATATATTGGAGAATATTTCCTCTTATCCTTTGTATTTTTCGAATGAAATTACATTGACAGAAGTACGAGCTAGTTCTGCACGCCTATTTGAAACAACATTAAATCACCTTGTTAAACAATAATATATTAAATGTGACTTGGACTTTTAAATTTGAATTTATAAACATCTAACAGGTAAATATGTTTTTCTTACTATTCATATCATTATACATTCAGTGATTTATCGTGTGCTGTGATTTGATATATTAACTGCTTGATTATATTTTGCAATGAACTTTGCGTACCAAACATTGTTTTTACTCCTGATGGGAGTGGATAGTTCTTCGTTTTATATTCTTATATCGCATTGATTATAAAAGTATATGATATCCTTTTTATGCAGTCATGTATAATTATGTACATACAAATTCGCGATTAAGTAGCTATGTGTTCAAATTCAATTCCGAATAATGCACTAAAAAGCATCCCAGATAACAAACGGCAAGATGGTAGCGACACCATGTCGGCACTATATTGCCACTTCCGAGGAGTGTCAACTGATTCGTAGTCATCTGTGACCGGATTCGTTAACTAAAATGCTAGAACGTGTTACCAGCACGTTCTAGACAAGCGAATCGCGCAGCACCAGCACCATGGTGACACGCGTATCATCGCTCCATTCATGAATCTCCTCAGCAATGACGCAGGATCACATTTGGCAATGGGGAACCTGTGCTTTCATACAAATTATAACCGTTAGATGTCAGTAGATGTTTTGCATATGAGTATTGATAGACATTTTGATGGTCGTTTTCCTATATTTATAGTTATTGAGCGAGTCGTATATATTTCTTTCAATCCATCATAGACTAAAAATATTATTTATAAAAAAAATATTACTTATAAAATAAAAATTCATGCTGTTGCGTCCCTAACTTCGCCTTGTGTAATTTTTGGAATAACATGCTCTCATCGTATTTATTGTAACCCTCAATTGCATGAATTTGTAACAATAAATTTAAGAAAAAATATATAAAATAAGTGTATATATTTTTATGACAAAGTAATTATCGACTTTATGGAAAAAATCGCCTTATCGAGCTAGTTTATAGAAAATAATAAAATCGAGTTCTTATATCTTTGTTTTGTGCCGGTGTATCCATTTTGGAATCAAAATAAATAAATTGCGCAGTTTAGTCATTTTTCATATTTGCTTATAATTTTTATGGAAACAGCTTCCCCATTAGTAAATGTCAGCCTACGCCACAACCACGCGTGTAGCTATGGTGAGCTGATAGTGTCATTGTCACGGCCGTGTAGCCCGTGTGCTATATCTCGGTGCTTTAATAGTGCCGTGATACGAATGCCGCTCCAGCACTAACAGTATGCCATTTCGAAAGCTGAGTAGGAGCACTTTGTTAGCACAGTTCTGTCACGGAATTCGTTCCATCCGTTGTCATTGGCGTGCGAATCGCTGGCTGTTTGGGATATTGTAGTGCCTGAGACAGACTTGTTCCTTATCATCGTCAAGGAGATGGATTTTCACTCCCCCCTTTTTGAATTTTTTAAATTATTGTTTGGATTTTTTGCCGTTTCTGTATCTCTATGACCGCATTGTGGATTCAACTTATGTATGATCTTTTTGGTCTTCATCTTTTGTTACATGTAATATTATATATGTAATGCACGTTTGTTATGTAATGCTCCGATTTGTAAGCTTCAGATACTTTTATTCTTTGGTAAAGCAACTTATTCGATTAATATATATTTATTAGACATAGATATAAACAATTAGAAAAATGTTATTAAAACGCTATTAAATATGTTGTTGCAATTATATATTTAAGGTCTGAAGATGTAGATGCAATTAATGTCCGATACTTTACGTGATCCAATCGACGTATCGAGTGAGGCTATGAAATATAAAAATCTTTTACTATTCTTCGACCCCTTTACATGTTAAATGAATGATTAGTTCTGCAAGACAAGAAGCCTGAATTAGTGAGATATCTAGGAACATAAGTAATTTGTAAGTAACACATCTTTTTTTCTTTGAAATATTTGCCTTTGCATAGAATAGAACGTATAGATATAATTGCCTGTTTTGTACCCATTTCGGTCCAATTCTATTATAGCCTTTGAGCAGAAGTAGTATTGATTATACTTGATTTTTGCAATAGTTCTTTGATTAACAGATTGTATTAACCTAGAATCATCATTTGACGGATGTATCAATCTACTTTGTAGCTCTATCAGTTTCTTTTTCTGCTCGCTACTTTCCATTTTCAGTTCCGTATACTTATCCTTTATCACCATCATATATGTTGCGTAAAATTACAATAACTTTTTGTCCTCAAATTTTGCGGATATTTCAATTAAATTTCCTTTGATTAAATAAACGGAAATTAAAAAACAGTGGCACGTACCATTTCTTGGAAACGTTGTATCGTAATTTGCATCTGACTGTTTTGAAAGGCACGCACTTTACTTAACGTTTGCAATGATTCGGTTAGCGAAGTAAAAAAATATTCTACTTTCGAAATTGTTGGCTCTTGTAATTCTAAGGCTAATATATTCATCTGTCGACATCGTGAAAATTGTTTTTTGGCAAAATTCCAGAAAAACAAATATACTATAAGTAAAATAATAAACATCATCATATTAAATTTAACTGCTCATCGTTGCCTTGTTGGACACATCCATAACAATATACAGGGTGGGGCAGTAATAATTAGCACCTCAGATATCCACGAAACTATAAGTTTCATAGAAGTTTTTGCTAATATAAAATTGCATAGTACAAAGGGCCCATCCGTTGATGAAAATAGTTTTTTTGTAAGTGGCGTTATGTTGGACATATGAAGGTTACCTTCATTTTTTAAAATGAATTGGTATGTCCATTCTTCCGTAATACGATAGAGCATTTTAAAGCAAGTTTAACGATCTGTAACATGAAGGCATTGAAGGTTACAAAAAGTAAAGAAGGGCGATAATACTCACGGTTTTGATAGTAAATGAAACATACGTATTGTAAACAGTGTTGGAAGGCGTAATACTTACCGTTTACTTCACTGTGAATAAACACTTTTCGAAGGGCATTTCAATAGTTTGCAGCATAAGTTAAACATGATAAGATTAGTATTGAGAAATCGGTTCGAATACGTTTGGTTAGGCTGTTCTTTGTGTATTTCATTTTATAAGTACTGAGCTGCGGATTCCTGAGGACAGCTCACAAAATTGTTGAACTATGGAAGATTATCATTGTGAATTTAAATCAAAAGGTAATTAAATTCCATTAGATTGTAAACAGATCTCAATGTTTCATTTTAGATAGTAAGATTAAATACTCTTTACAAAACTACAAGAATGGATACATACCTTTCTGTTATTATTATTTCATAAAGAATTATAATTGCAATTATATAGTTCATTACGATAAAAAATATTTCTCAGAAAATTCTAAATATTAAATTAAAGAATCAAGTAAAACATTTTTAATAATTACGAATATGAAAAATACTTGAACATTCCAATAGAAAGATGTCTAAACAGGAGTTAGAAAAGTCAAACATTCAATTTCAATTCCAGAATTCATCTATAAGAGGTAAAATGTTTTGAAAGTCTTTCTAAACTACAGTCTTTAATGCAAGCAGTGGGGCAGTATTTCAATTTTTAAGAAAATTGATGAAAGTCAACCATTTTGAAGTGGTCAGAACCTTTGTCGTTTGAGCAATAAGTGAATAACAATTAACTGCATAAATTCCAGGCTTAAAAACTTATGGATTAAATCCTATGCAGACTCGTTTATGAACGAGTTACTAAATAATAATCCACACTAAGTAATCATTTTAAAACTTAAACGATTACATCTCGCGAACTTTCAAAGATATCAGAAGCGTGAAAAATATGTGGTTTATCAAAAACTCTTCTAAAAGAACGGACGAAGCCAATAGAAATCTTTGTTGAAGTAAGCAAGTTCTAAAGTTCTAAGCAACGCGATGGCCCTTATCTGCCTATGTTTCATAGCAAGTAAGTTCTGAATTTCTATGAAATCCGATGGAATTCCTCACTACTAACGTTTCAAAGTAAGTTCTCAAATTCTCAGTTCTACGTTTAAAACTATGTGTGTTCTATATATCTATGTAAAGTGATGGTTCCTATTAGTTGTAACGGAAACCTATATATAGTAAGTCAGGGAAGCTCGAAGGGGTTAATTATCTAAATGCTTTAAGGTGTAAAACGTACTTTAATCTAAAGCGATCTATCGTTCCAAGGTATCCGCTCAGGTACAACTTTTCTTGGGCGCCAGCTGCTCAGAAAGTAGCAAAGGGATAGACTACACGATCCCGGGATCCCTGGGGCGGAACAACCCTTGAAACTTCGAAATGCTCCTCCTCTCGACTACGCCTAGCCAAGTACACACACTCAGGTCGCGAGATACTGAAGTCACGGCATGTTTATTTACGGTCTCGACGTGGGTTTAACTAACAAGGGCTACGGGAAACTACGCAACACGCCGCGAATTACCGGGTATCATAACTCGCTTCACGATATAAGATACAATATACTTTAGCGAATAAGCTCTCACGTTCTCTTCTTCAGGTTCCTTGAATTCGCTGGTGGTCCTCGTGTCTCCTGGATCCTCCTCGGGGCTCCTTGGTGGAGAGGCCTTAGGCTTCAGTATTGTTCGGGTCCATCGATCAGTGGATTTCTTCAGTAGCGCCTCGCGCGCCGCGCTCCCATGGCCCACATGCAGGGCCGCTGGACTTTCGACTTCTCTTTAGGGGGTTAAGGATGGTTGAGGACCTTCCCACATCCCAGAGCATTATAAAGAACAGAAGCAGATAAGCATAATGCGATGCATAGAGCTTTACAACCTTCTAACTTACTTTGAACTGTTTATATGAAATGCGATATTGCGGTGCATGAAGCATGACAAATTAAATGCTTCGGCACATGGACATCTAGAAACGCTAACCCCGGGCAAGAAAGTGTAGGGTTCACACTCACTTCATGTGCAGAAGCAGATAAACATAACGCGATGCCATGAATATTACATCTTATCATGAAATATAGATGTAAGATGCGCAGCCGCGTTTTACGAAGCATTAGAACTCTACTGCTTCTAAACCTTCAGATATAGAAACGATATTCCGTAGCAATGAAGTGATGCATTTACATTCATTTGAAGTGTAGAGGAGATGTACATAACGCGTTGCATTGAAATTACATCTTACCATGTGACATAGAACTGATATGCGATATCGCGGTTTATAAAGAGTTACAAATCTATTGCTTCGATGCGTAGACATCTAGAAACGCTATTCCGTCGCAAGGAAGTGTGGCATTTACATTCTTCTGCAGTGTGGACGAGGTATAGATAACACTTCGCAATGAATATTATACCTTATCATGAAACATAGAAACGAGATGCGATATCGCGTTCTAAGAAGCATTAGAACTCTATTACTTCCATATGTTGACATCTGGAAACGATATTTCCTAGTAAGAAAGTGTGGCATGTACATTCTTTTGAAGTGTGGACGAGGTATACATAACACTTCGCAGTGAATATTATGTCTTATTATAAAAATAGGCATGAGATGCGACATCGTGTTTTAAGAAGCATTAGAAGTCTATTGCTTCGATACGTAGGCATCTGGGAACGCTATTTCCTAGCAAGAAAGTGTTGCATTTACATTCTTTTGAAGTGAATACGAGGTATACATGACACTTCGCAATGAATATTATAACTAATCACGAAACATAGAAATGAGATGCGATATCGCGATTTAAGCAGCATTAGAACTCTATTACTACGATACGTAGACATCTGGAAACGCTATTTCCTAGCAAGGAAGTGTGGCATTTACATTCCTTTGAAGTTTAGACGAGGTATACATAACACTTCGCAATGAGTGATATATCATATCATGAACCATAGAAATAAAAGGCGATACCGCGTTCTAAGAAGCATTTCATCTCTATTGGTTCGATACGTAGACATCTGGAAACGCTATTTCTTGGCAAGGAAGTGTGGCATTTACATTCTTTTGATGTGTAGACGAGGTATACATAACACTCCGCAATGCATATTATATCTTATCGTGAAACATAGAAATAAGATGCGATATCGCGTTTTAAGAAGCATTAGAACCCTATTGCTTAGATACGTACACACCTGGAAACGCTATTTCCTAGCAAGTAAGTGTAGCATTTACATTCTTTTGAAGTGTAGACGAGGTATACACAACAATTCGCAATGAATATTATATCTTATCATGAAACATACAATTGGGATGCGATATCACGTTTAAAGAAGCATTAGAACTCAATTGCTTCGATAGGTAGACATCTGGAAACTCTAGTTCGTATCAAGGAAGTGTGGCATTTGCATTCTTTTGAAGTGTAGACGAGGTATACACAACAATTCGCAATGAATATTATATCTTATCATGAAACATACAATTGGGATGCGATATCACGTTTAAAGAAGCATTAGAACTCTATTGCTACGATACGTAGACATCTGCAAACGTTATTTGCTAGCAAGGGAGTGTCGCATTTACATTCTTCTGAAGTGAATACAAGGTATACATGACACCTCGCAATTAATATTATACCTTATCATGAAACATAGATATGAGATGCGATATCCCATTTCAAGAAGCATTACAACTCTATTGCTACAATACGTAGACATCTGCAAACTCTATTTCCTAGCAAGGAAGTGTCGCATTTACATTCATTTGAAGTGTATGCGAGGTATACATAACACTTCGCAATGAATATTATATGTTGTCATGAAACATAGAAATGAGATGCGATATCTCGTTTTAAGAAGCATTAGAACACGCTTGCTACGATACGTAGATATCTGCAAACTCTATTTCCCAGCAAGGAAGTATCGCATTTACATTCATTTGAAGTGAATACAAGGAATACATGAAACTTCGCAATGAATATTATATCTTATCATGAAACATAGAAATGTGATGTGATATCGCGTTTTAAGAAGCATTAGAACTCTATTGCTACGATACGTAGACATCTGCAAACGTTATTTGCTAGCAAGGAAGTGTCGCATTTACATTCATTTGAAGTGTATGCGATGTATACGTGACACTTCGCAATAAATATTATATCTTATAATGAAACATAGAAATGAGGTGCGATGTCGCGTTTTAAGAAGCATTAGAACTCTATTGCTACGATACGTAGACATCTGCAGACGCTATTTCCTAGCAAGGGAGTGTCGCATTTACATTCATTTGAAGTGTCTGCAAGGTATACATGACACTTCGCAATCATTATTATATATTATCATGAAACATAGAAATGAGATGCGATATCGCGTTTTGAGAAGCATTAGAACACAAATGCTACGATACGTAGACATCTGCAAACGCTATTTCCTAGGAAGGAAGTGCCGCATTTACATCCATTCGAAGTGGATACAAGGAATACGTGAAACTTCGCAATGAATATTATGTCCTATCATGAAACATAGAAATGTGATGTGATATCGCGCTTTAAGAAGCTTTAGAACTCTATTGCTACGATACGTAGACATCTACAAACGCTATTTCATAGCAAGGAACTGTCGCATTTACATTCATTTGAAGTGTATGCGAGGTATACATAACACTTCGCAATGAATATTATATGTTATCGTGAAACATAGAAATGAGATGCGATATGTCGTTTTCAGAATAATTATGACACGCCTGCTACGATACGTAGACATCTGCAAACGCTATTCCCTAGCAGGGAAGAGTAACATTTACATTCCTCTGAAGTGAATACAAGGTATACATGAAACTTCGCAATGAATATTATCTCTTATCATGAAACATAGAAATGTGATATGATATCGCGTTTTAAGAAGCATTAGAACTCTATTGCTACGATACGTAGACATCTGCAAACTCTATTTCCTAGCAAGGAAGTGTCGCATTTACATTCTTCTGAAGTGAATACAAGGTATACATGACACTTCGCAATTAATATTATATCTTATCATGAAACATAGATATGAGATGCGATATCCCATTTCAAGAAGCATTAGAACTCTATTGCTTCGATACGTAGACATCTGCAAACGCTATTTCCTAGCAAGGAAGTGTCGCATTAACATTCTTTTGAAGTGTATGCGAGGTATACATAACACTTCGCAATGAATATTATATGTTGTCACGAAACATAGAAATGAGATGCTATATCTCGTTCTAAGAAGCATTCTAACAAGCTTGCTACGATACGTAGACATCTGGAAACCCTATTTCCTAGAAAGGAAGTGTCGCATTTACATTCATTTGAAGTGTGGACGAGGAATACATAACAGTTCGCAATGAATATTATATCTTATCATGAAACGTTAAAATGAGATGCGATATCTCGATTTAAGAAGCATTAGAGCCATATTGCTTCGATACGAAGACATCTGCAAACGCTACTTCCTAGCAAGGGAGTGTCGCATTTACATTCTTTTGAGGTGAATACAAGGTATACATGACGCTTCGCAATTAATATTATATCTTATCATGAAGCATAGAAATGAGATGCGATATCCCGTTTCAAGAAGCATTAGAACTCTATTGCTTCGATACGTAGACATCTGCAAACGCTATTTCCTAGCAAGGAAGTGTCGCATTTACATTCTTTTGAAGTGTATGCGAGGTATACATAACACTTCGCAATGAATATTATATGTTATCATGAAACATAGAAATGAGATGGGATATCTCGTTTTAAGAAGCATTATAACACGCTTGCTACGATACGTAGATATCATCGAACGCTATTTCCTAGCAAGGAAGTTTCGCATTTACATTCATTTGAAGTGAATACGAGGAATACATGAAACTTCTCAATGAATATTATAACTTATCATGAAACATTGAAATGTGATGTGATTTCGCGTTTTAAGATGCACTCGAACTCTATTGCTACGATACGTAGACAGTTGCAAACGCTATTTCATAGCAAGGAAGTGTCGCGTTTACATTTTTCTGAAGTGAATACAAGGTATACATGACACTTCGCAATTAACATTATATCTTATCATGAAACATAGAAATGAGATGAGATATCCCGTTTCAAGGAGCATTAGAACTCTATTGCTTCGATACGTAGACATCTGCAATCGCTATTTCCTAGCAAGGATGTGACGCTCTTACATTCATTAGAAGTGTATGCGATGTATACATAACACATCGCAATGAATATTATATGCTATCATGATACATAGAAATGAGATGCGATATCTCGCTTCAAGAAGCATTATAACAAGCTTGCTACGATACCTAGAGATCTGCAAACTCTATTTCCTAGGAAGGAAGTGTCGCATTTACATTCATTTGAAGTGACTACGAGGTATACATGACACTTCGCAGTGAATATTATATCTTATTATGAAACATAGAAATGAATTGCGATATCGCGTTTTAAGTAGCATCAGAACTCTATTGCTACGATACGTAGACAACTGCCACCGCTATTTCCTAGCAAGGAAGTGTCGCATTTACATTCATTTGAAGTGTATGCGAGGTATTCAAGACACTTCGCAATGAATATTGTATCTTGTCATGACACATAGAAATGAGATGCGATATGACGATTGAAGAAGCTTTAGAACTCTATTGCTTCGATACGTAGACATCTGCAAACGCTATTTCCAAGCAAGGAAGTGTCGCATTTACATTCATTTGAAGTGTAGACGAGATATACATAACACTGCACAATGAATATTATATCTTATCATGAAACGTAGAAGTGAGATGCGATATCTCGTTTTAAGATACTATAGAACTCTATTGCTACGTTACGTAGACATCTGCAAACGCTATATCCTAGCAAGGAAATATCGTATTTACATTCTTTTGAACTGTATGCGAGGTATACATGACACTCCGCAATGAATATTATTTCTTGTCATAAAACATAGAAATGAGATGCGATATCTCGCTTTAAGAAGCATTAGTACTCTGTTGCTATGATACGTAGACATCTGCAAACGCTATTTCCTAGGAAGGAAGTGTCGCATTTACATTCTTTTGAAGTGAATACGAGGTGTACATAACATTGCACAATGATTATTATATATTATCATGAAACATAGAAATGAGATGCGATATCTCGTTCTAAGAAGCATTCTAACAAGCTTGCTACGATACGTAGACATCTGGAAACCCTATTTCCTAGAAAGGAAGTGTCGCATTTACATTCATTTGAAGTGTGGACGAGGAATACATAACAGTTCGCAATGAATATTATATCTTATCATGAAACGTTAAAATGAGATGCGATATCTCGATTTAAGAAGCATTAGAGCCATATTGCTTCGATACGAAGACATCTGCAAACGCTACTTCCTAGCAAGGGAGTGTCGCATTTACATTCTTTTGAGGTGAATACAAGGTATACATGACGCTTCGCAATTAATATTATATGTTATCATGAAGCATAGAAATGAGATGCGATATCCCGTTTCAAGAAGCATTAGAACTCTATTGCTTCGATACGTAGACATCTGCAAACGCTATTTCCTAGCAAGGAAGTGTCGCATTTACATTCTTTTGAAGTGTATGCGAGGTATACATAACACTTCGCAATGAATATTATATGTTATCATGAAACATAGAAATGAGATGGGATATCTCGTTTTAAGAAGCATTATAACACGCTTGCTACGATACGTAGATATCATCGAACGCTATTTCCTAGCAAGGAAGTTTCGCATTTACATTCATTTGAAGTGAATACGAGGAATACATGAAACTTCTCAATGAATATTATAACTTATCATGAAACATTGAAATGTGATGTGATTTCGCGTTTTAAGATGCACTCGAACTCTATTGCTACGATACGTAGACAGTTGCAAACGCTATTTCATAGCAAGGAAGTGTCGCGTTTACATTTTTCTGAAGTGAATACAAGGTATACATGACACTTCGCAATTAACATTATATCTTATCATGAAACATAGAAATGAGATGAGATATCCCGTTTCAAGGAGCATTAGAACTCTATTGCTTCGATACGTAGACATCTGCAATCGCTATTTCCTAGCAAGGATGTGACGCTCTTACATTCATTAGAAGTGTATGCGATGTATACATAACACATCGCAATGAATATTATATGCTATCATGATACATAGAAATGAGATGCGATATCTCGCTTCAAGAAGCATTATAACAAGCTTGCTACGATACGTAGAGATCTGCAAACTCTATTTCCTAGGAAGGAAGTGTCGCATTTACATTCATTTGAAGTGACTACGAGGTATACATGACACTTCGCAGTGAATATTATATCTTATTATGAAACATAGAAATGAATTGCGATATCGCGTTTTAAGTAGCATCAGAACTCTATTGCTACGATACGTAGACAACTGCCACCGCTATTTCCTAGCAAGGAAGTGTCGCATTTACATTCATTTGAAGTGTATGCGAGGTATTCAAGACACTTCGCAATGAATATTGTATCTTGTCATGACACATAGAAATGAGATGCGATATGACGATTGAAGAAGCTTTAGAACTCTATTGCTTCGATACGTAGACATCTGCAAACGCTATTTCCTAGCAAGGATGTATCGCATTTACATTCTTTTGAAGTGAATACGAGGTACACATGACACTCTACAATGAATATTATATCTTATCATGAAACATAGAAATGAGATGCGATATCGCGTTTTGAGAAGCATTAGAACTCTAATGCTACGATACGTAGACATCTGCAAACGCTTTTTCCTAGCGAGGGAGTGTCGCATTTACATTCTTTTGAAGTGAATACGAGGTTATGATAACACTCCACAATGAATATTATATCTTATCATGAAACATAGAAATGAGATGCGATATGGCGATTAAAGAAGCATTAGAACTCTATTGCTTCGATACGTAGACATCTACAAACGCCACTTCCTAGCAAGGAAGTGTCGCATTCACATCCATTTGAAGTGTAGACGAGGAATTCATAGCACTTCGCAATGAATATTATATCTTATCACGGAACATAGAAATCATATGCGATATCGCGATTTATGAAGCATTAGGACTGTATTGCTTCGATACGTAGACATCTGGAAACTCGATTTCCAAGAAAGGAAGTGTCGCATTTACATTCGTTTGAAGTGTATGCGAGGTATGCATAACACTTCGCAATTAATATTATATCTTATCATGAAACATAGAAATGAGATGCAATATCGCGATTTAAGATGCATTAGAACTCTATTCCTTCGATATGCAGACATCAGCAAACACTATTTCCTAGCAAGGAGGTGCCGCACTTACACTTACTTGTAGCGTAGACGAGAAATACATAACACTTCGCAATGAATATTATATCATATCATGAAACGTAGAAATGAGATGCGATATCGCGTTTTAAGAAGCATCAGAACTCTACTGCTACGATACGTAGACATCTGCAAACGCTATTTAATAGCAAGGAAGTGTCGGATTTACATTCTTTTAAAGTGAATACGAGGTATACATGACACGCCGCAATGAATAAAATATCTTATCATGGCACATAGAAATGAGATGCGATATCACGTTTTAGGAAGCATTAGAACTCTATTGCTTCGATAAGTAGAATTCTGCCATCGGTACTTCCTAGCAAGGAAGTGTCGCATTTACATTCATTTGATGTGTATGCGTGGTATACATGACATTTCGCAATTAATATTATACCTTATCATGAAACATAAAAATGAGATGTGATATGGCGATTTAAGAAGCATTAGAACTCTATTGCTTCGATATGTAGACATCTGCAGACGCTATTTCCTAGCAAGGAAGTGTCGCATTTACAATCTTCTGAAGTAAATACGTTGTATACATAGCACTCCACAATGAATATTATATCTGATCATGAAACATAGAAATGAGATGCGATATCGCGTTTTAAGGAGCTTTAGAACTCTATTGCTTCGATGCGTAGACATCTCCAAACGCTATTTACTAGCAAGGAAGTGTCGCATTTACATTCATTTGAAGTGCAGACGAGATGTACATAACACTGAACAATGAAAATTGTATCTTATCATGAAACACAGAAATGAGATGCGATATCGCGATTTAAGAAGCATTAGAACTCTACTGCTACGATACGTAGACATCTGCAAACGCTATTTCCTAGCAAGGTAGTGCCGCATTTACATTCTGTTGAAGTAAATACGCTTCATACATAACACTCCACAATGAATATTATATCTTATCATGAAACATAGAAATGAGATGCGGCATCGCAATTTAAAAAGCATTAGAACACTATTGGTGCGATACGTAGACATCTGCAAACGCAATTTCAAAGCAAGGAAGTGTCGCATTTACATTCTTTTGAGGTGAATACGAGGTATACATGACACTGCACAATGTATATTATATCTTATCACGAGACATAGAAAAGGGATGCGATTTCACGTTTTAAGAAGCATTATAACTCTATTGCTTCGAAACGTAGGCATCTGGAAACGTAGTTTCCTAGTAAGGAAGTGTCGCATTTACGTTCCTTTGAAGTGAATACGAGGTATTCAAAACATTTCGCAATGAATATTATATCTCATCATGAAACATAGAAGTGAGATGCGATATATCGTCTTATGAAGCATTAGAAACCTATTGCTTCGATACGTAGGCATCTGCAAACGCTACTTCCTAGCAAGGAAGTGTCGCATTTAGATTCATTTGAGGTGAATACAAGGTATACATGACGCTTCGCAATTAATATTATATCTTATCATGAAGCATAGAAATGAGATGCGATATCCCGTTTCAAGAAGCATTAGAACTCTATTGCTTCGATACGTAGACATCTGCAAACGCTATTTCCTAGCAAGGAAGTGTCGCATTTACATTCATTTGAAGTGTATACGAGGAATACATGAAACTTCTCAATGAATATTATAACTTATCATGAAACATAGAAATGTGATGTGATTTCGCGTTTTAAGATGCACACGAAATCTATTGCTACGATACGTAGACAGTTGCAAACGCTATTTCATAGCAAGGAAGTGTCGCGTTTACATTTTTCTGAAGTGAATACAAGGTATACATGACACTTCGCAATTAATATTATATCTTATCATGAAACATAGAAATGAGATGCGATATCCCGTTTCAAGGAGCATTATAACAAGCTTGCTACGATACGTAGAGATCTGCAAACTCTATTTCCTAGCAAGGAAGTGTCGCATTTACATTCATTTGAAGTGAATACGAGGTATACATGACACTTCGCAGTGAATATTATATCTTATTATGAAACATAGAAATGAATTGCGATATCGCGTTTTAAGTAGCATCAGAACTCTATTGCTACGATACGTAGACATCTGCAAACGCTATTTCCTAGCAAGGATGTATCGCATTTACATTCTTTTGAAGTGAATACGAGGTACACATGACACTCTACAATGAATATTATATCTTATCATGAAACATAGAAATGAGATGCGATATCGCGTTTTGAGAAGCATTAGAACTCTAATGCTACGATACGTAGACATCTGCAAACGCTTTTTCCTTGCGAGGGAGTGTCGCATTTACATTCTTTTGAAGTGAATACGAGGTTATGATAACACTCCACAATGAATATTATATCTTATCATGGAACATAGAAATGAGATGCGATATGGCGATTAAAGAAGCATTAGAACTCTATAGCTTCGATACGTAGACATCTACAAACGCTACTTCCTAGCAAGGAAGTGTCGCATTCACATCCATTTGAAGTGTAGACGAGGAATTCATAGCACTTCGCAATGAATATTATATCTTATCACGGAACATAGAAATCATATGCGATATCGCGATTTATGAAGCATTAGGACTGTATTGCTTCGATACGTAGACATCTGGAAACTCGATTTCCAAGAAAGGAAGTGTCGCATTTACATTCGTTTGAAGTGTATGCGAGGTATGCATAACACTTCGCAATTAATATTATATCTTATCATGAAACATAGAAATGAGATGCAATATCGCGATTTAAGATGCATTAGAACTCTATTCCTTCGATATGCAGACATCAGCAAACACTATTTCCTAGCAAGGAGGTGCCGCACTTACACTTACTTGTAGCGTAGACGAGAAATACATAACACTTCGCAATGAATATTATATCATATCATGAAACGTAGAAATGAGATGCGATATCGCGTTTTAAGAAGCATCAGAACTCTACTGCTACAATACGTAGACATCTGCAAACGCTATTTAATAGCAAGGAAGTGTCGGATTTACATTCTTTTAAAGTGAATACGAGGTATACATGACACGCCGCAATGAATAAAATATCTTATCATGGCACATAGAAATGAGATGCGATATCACGTTTTAGGAAGCATTAGAACTCTATTGCTTCGATAAGTAGAATTCTGCCATCGGTACTTCCTAGCAAGGAAGTGTCGCATTTACATTCATTTGATGTGTATGCGTGGTATACATGACATTTCGCAATTAATATTATACCTTATCATGAAACATAAAAATGAGATGTGATATGGCGATTTAAGAAGCATTAGAACTCTATTGCTTCTATATGTAGACATCTGCAGACGCTATTTCCTAGCAAGGAAGTGTCGCATTTACAATCTTCTGAAGTAAATACGTTGTATACATAGCACTCCACAATGAATATTATATCTGATCATGAAACATAGAAATGAGATGCGATATCGCGTTTTAAGGAGCTTTAGAACTCTATTGCTTCGATGCGTAGACATCTCCAAACGCTATTTACTAGCAAGGAAGTGTCGCATTTACATTCATTTGAAGTGCAGACGAGATGTACATAACACTGAACAATGAATATTGTATCTTATCATGAAACACAGAAATGAGATGCGATATCGCGATTTAAGAAGCATTAGAACTCTACTGCTACGATACGTAGACATCTGCAAACGCTATTTCCTAGCAAGGTAGTGCCGCATTTACATTCTGTTGAAGTAAATACGCTTCATACATAACACTCCACAATCAATATTATATCTTATCATGAAACATAGAAATGAGATGCGGCATCGCAATTTAAAAAGCATTAGAACACTATTGGTGCGATACGTAGACATCTGCAAACGCAATTTCAAAGCAAGGAAGTGTCGCATTTACATTCTTTTGAGGTGAATACGAGGTATACATGACACTGCACAATGTATATTATATCTTATCACGAGACATAGAAAAGGGATGCGATTTCACGTTTTAAGAAGCATGGAACTCTATTGCTTCGATACGTAGACATCTGCAAACGCTATTTCCTAGCAAGGAGGTGTCGCATTTACCTTCATTTGTAGTGTATGCGAGGTATACATGACACTTCGCAATGAATACTATATCCTTTCATGAAACATAGAAATGAGATGCGATATCGCGTTTTAAGTAGCATCAGAACTCTATTGCTACGATACGTAGACATCTGCAAACGCTATTTCCAAGGGAGCAAGTGTCGCATTTACATTCATTTGAAGTGTATCCGAGGTATATATGACACTTCGCATTCAGTATTATATCTTATCATGAAACATAGAAATGAGATGCGACATCTCGTTTTAAGAAGCATTAGAACCCTACTGCTTCGATACGTAGATATCTGCAAACGCTATTTCCTAGCAAGGAAGTGTCGCATTTACATTCGTTTGAAGTGAATACGAGGTATACATGACACTTCTCAATGGATATTATATCTTATCATGAAACATAGAAATGAGAATCGATATCGCGTTTTAAGAAGCATTAGAATTCTATTGCTACGATACGTAGACATCTGCAAACGCTATTTCCTAGCAAAGAAGTGTCGCATTTAGATTCTTTTGAAGTGAATACGAGGGATACATAGCACTCCCCAATCAATATTATATCTTATCATGTAACATACAAATGAGATGCGATATCGCCTTTTAGGAAGCATTAGTGCTCTATTGCTACGATACGTAGATATCTGGAAACGCTATTTCCTAGCAACGAAGAGTCGCATTTACATTAATTTGATGTGAATACGAGGTATACATGACACTTCGCAGTGAATATTATATCTTATCATGAAACATAGAAATGAGATGCGATATGGCGATTTTAGAAGCATTAGAAATCTATTGCTTCGATACGTGGACATCTGCGAACGCTATTTCCTAGCAAGGAAGTGTCGCATTTACATTCATTTGATGTGTATGCGAGGTATACATGACACTTCGCAATGAATATTATATCTTATCACGAAACATAGAAATGAGATGCGATAACGCGTTTTAAAAAGCATTAGAACTCTTTTTCTTCGATACGTAGACATCTGCAAACGCTATTACCTAGCAAGGAAGTGACGCATTTACATTCATTTGAAGTGAATACGAAGTATACATGACACTTCGCAGTGAATATTATATCTTATTATGAGACATAGAAATGAGACACCATATCGCGTTTTAAGAGGCATTAGAACTCTACTGCTACGATACGTAGATATCTGGAAACGCTATTTCGTAGCAAGGAAGTGTCGCAATTACATTCCTTTCAAGTGAATACGAGGTATACATGACACTTCGCAAAGAATATTATATCTCATCATGAAACATAGAAATGAGGTACGATATCTTGTTTTAAGAAGCATTAGAACTCTGCTGCTTCGATACGTTGACATCTGGAAACGTTATTTCGTAGAAAGGAAGTGTCGCATTTTCATTCTTTTGAAGTGAATACAAGGTATACATGACAGATCGCAATGAATATTATATCTTATCATGAAACATAGAAATGAGATGAGATATAGCGTTTTAAGAAGCATTAGAACACTATTCCTACGATACGTAAGCATCTGCAAACGCTATTTCCTAGCAAGGAAGTGTCGCATTTACATTCTTTTAAAGTGAATACGAGGTATACATAACACTCCGCAATGAATATTATACCTTATCACGAAACATAGTAATGAGATGCGATATCTCGTTTTAAGAAGCATTAGTGCTCTATTGCTACGATACGTAGATATCTGGAAACGCTATTTCCTAGCAACGAAGAGTCGCATTTACATTAATTTGATGTGAATACGAGGTATACATGACACTTCGCAGTGAATATTATATCTTATCATGAAACATAGAAATGAGATGCGATATGGCGATTTTAGAAGCATTAGAAATCTATTGCTTCGATACGTGGACATCTGCGAACGCTATTTCCTAGCAAGGAAGTGTCGCATTTACATTCATTTGATGTGTATGCGAGGTATACATGACACTTCGCAATGAATATTATATCTTATCACGAAACATAGAAATGAGATGCGATAACGCGTTTTAAGAAGCATTAGAACTCTTTTTCTTCGATACGTAGATATCTGCAAACGCTATTACCTAGCAAGGAAGTGTCGCATTTACATTCATTTGAAGTGTATGCGAGGATACATGACACTTCGCAATGGATATTATATCTTATCATGAAACATACAAATGAGATGCGATTTCGCGTTTTAAAAAGCATTAGAACTCTTTTTCTTCGATACGTAGACATCTGCAAACGCTATTACCTAGCAAGGAAGTGACGCATTTACATTCATTTGAAGTGAATACGAAGTATACATGACACTTCGCAGTGAATATTATATCTTATTATGAGACATAGAAATGAGACACCATATCGCGTTTTAAGAGGCATTAGAACTCTACTGCTACGATACGTAGATATCTGGAAACGCTATTTCGTAGCAAGGATGTGTCGCAATTACATTCCTTTCAAGTGAATACGAGGTATACATGACACTTCGCAAAGAATATTATATCTCATCATGAAACATAGAAATGAGGTACGATATCTTGTTTTAAGAAGCATTAGAACTCTGCTGCTTCGATACGTTGACATCTGGAAACGTTATTTCGTAGAAAGGAAGTGTCGCATTTTCATTCTTTTGAAGTGAATACAAGGTATACATGACAGATCGCAATGAATATTATATCTTATCATGAAACATAGAAATGAGATGAGGTATCGCGTTTTAAGTAGCATTAGAACACTATTCCTACGATACGTAAGCATCTGCAAACGCTATTTCCTAGCAAGGAAGTGTCGCATTTACATTCTTCTAAAGTGAATACGAGGTATACATAACACTCCGCAATGAATATTATACCTTATCACGAAACATAGTAATGAGATGCGATATCTCGTTTTAAGAAGCATTAGTGCTCTATTGCTACGATACGTAGATATCTGGAAACGCTATTTCCTAGCAACGAAGAGTCGCATTTACATTCATTTGAAGTGTATGCGAGGATACATGACACTTCGCAATGGATATTATATCTTATCATGAAACATACAAATGAGATGCGATTTCGCGTTTTAAAAAGCATTAGAACTCTTTTTCTTCGATACGTAGACATCTGCAAACGCTATTACCTAGCAAGGAAGTGACGCATTTACATTCATTTGAAGTGAATACGAAGTATACATGACACTTCGCAGTGAATATTATATCTTATTATGAGACATAGAAATGAGACACCATATCGCGTTTTAAGAGGCATTAGAACTCTACTGCTACGATACGTAGATATCTGGAAACGCTATTTCGAAGCAAGGAAGTGTCGCAATTACATTCCTTTCAAGTGAATACGAGGTATACATGACACTTCGCAAAGAATATTATATCTCATCATGAAACATAGAAATGAGGTACGATATCTTGTTTTAAGAAGCATTAGAACTCTACTGCTTCGATACGTTGACATCTGGAAACGTTATTTCGTAGAAAGGAAGTGTCGCATTTTCATTCTTTTGAAGTGAATACAAGGTATACATGACAGGTCGCAATGAATATTATATCTTATCATGAAACATAGAAATGAGATGAGATATCGCGTTTTAAGAAGCATTAGAACACTATTCCTACGATACGTAAGCATCTGCAAACGCTATTTCCTAGCAAGGAAGTGTCGCACTTACATTCTTTTGAAGTGAATACGAGGTATACATAACACAACACAATGAATATTATACCATATCACGAAACATAGAAATGAAATGCGATATCGCGATTTAAGAAGCATTAGAACACTATAGCTACGATACGTAGACATCTGCAAGCGCTATTTCCTAGCAAGGAAGTGTCGCATTTACATTCATTCGAAGTGTAGACGAGGAATACATTACACTTCGTAATGAATATTATATCTTATCACGAAACATAGAAATGATATGCGATATCGCGATTTAAGGTGCATTAGAACTCTATTTCTTCGATACGTACACATCTGGAAACGCTATTTCCTAGCAAGGAAGTGTCGCATTTTCATTCATTCGAAGTGTAGACAAGGAATACATTACACTTCGTAATGAGTATTATATCTTATCAAGAAACATAGAAATGAGATGCGATATAGCGATTTAAGATGCATTAGAACTCTATTGCTTCGGTACGTAGACATCTGCAAACGCTACTTCCTAGCAAGGAAGTGTCTCATTTACATTCTTCTGAAGTGAATACGACGTATACATAACACTCCTCAATGAATATTATATCTTTTCATGAAGCATATAAATGGGCAGCGATTTCGCGTTTTAAGAAGCATTAGAACTCCATTGCTACGATACGTTGACATCTGCAAACGCTACTTGCTATCAAGGAAGTGTCGCATTTACATTCATTCGAAGTGTAGACAAGGAATACATTACACTTCGTAATGAGTATTATATCTTATCAAGAAACATAGAAATGAGATGCGATATAGCGATTTAAGATGCATTAGAACTCTATTGCTTCGGTACGTAGACATCTGCAAACGCTACTTCCTAGCAAGGAAGTGTCTCATTTACATTCTTTTGAAGTGAATACGACGTATACATAACACTCCTCAATGAATATTATATCTTTTCATGAAGCATATAAATGTGCAGCGATTTCGCGTTTTAAGAAGCATTAGAACTCCATTGCTACGATACGTTGACATCTGCAAACGCTACTTGCTAGCAAGGAAGTGTCGCATTTACATTCATTCGAAGTGTAGACAAGGAATACATTACACTTCGTAATGAGTATTATATCTTATCAAGAAACATAGAAATGAGATGCGATATAGCGATTTAAGATGCAATAGAACTCTATTGCTTCGGTACGTAGACATCTGCAAACGCTACTTCCTAGCAAGGAAGTGTCTCATTTACATTCTTTTGAAGTGAATACGAGGTATACATAACACTGCACAATGAATATTATATCTTATCATGAAACATAGAAATGAGATGTGATATCGCGATTTAAGAAGCATTAGAACTCCATTGCTACGATACGTTGACATCTGCAAACGCTACTTGCTAGCAAGGAAGTGTCGCATTTACACTCTTTTGAAAGTAATGCGAGGTATACATGACACTTCGCAATCAATATTATATCTTATCATGAAACATAGAAATGAGATGCGAAATCGCGTTTTAAGAAGCCTTAGAACTCTATTGCTACGATACGTAGATATCTGCAAAAGCTATTTCCTAGCAAGGAAGTGTCGCATTTACATTATTTTGATGTGAATACTAGGTATACATAACACTCCAGAATGAATGTTATACCTTATTATGAAACATAGAAATGAGATGCGATATCGCGTTTCAAGAAGCATTAGAACTGTATTGCTCTGATACGTAGACATCTGCAGACGCTATTTCCTAGCAAGGAAGTGTCGCATTTACATTCTTTTGAAGTGAATACGAGGTATACATAACACCCCACAAAGAATATTATATCTTATCATGGAACATAGAAATGAGATGCGATATCGCGATTTAAGAAGCATTAGAAATCTATTGCTATGATACGTAGACATCAGCAAAAGCTATTTCCTAACAAGGAATTGTCGCATTTTCATTCTTTTGTAGTGAATACGATGTATACATGACACTTCGCAATGAATATTATATCTTAAAATGAAACATAGAAATGAAATGCGATAGGACGATTTAAAAAGGATTAGAATTCTATTGCTTCGATACGTAGACATTTGCAAACGCTATTTCCTAGCAGGGAAGTGTCGTATTTACATTCTTCTGAAGTGAATACGAGGTATACATAACACTGCACAATGAATATTATATCCTATCATGAAACATAGAAATGAGATGCGATATCGCGATTTAAAAGGAATTAGAAATCTATTGGAACGATACGTAGACATCTGCAAACGCTGTTTAGTAGCAAGGAAGTGTCGCATTTACATTCTTTTCAAGTGAGTGCGGGGTGTACGTAACACTACACAATGAATGTTATACCTTATCACGAAACATAGAAATGACATGCGATATCGCGATTTAAGAAGTTTTAGAAATCTACTGCTTCGATACGGAGACATCTGCAAACGCTCCTTCCTAGCAAGGAAGTGCTGCATTTACATTCTTTTGAAGTGAATACGAGGTATACATGACACTTCGCAATGAATATTATATCTTATCATGAATCATAGAAATGAGATGCGATATCGCGTTTTAAGGAGCGTTAGATCTCAATTGCTACGAAACGTAGACATCTGTAAACGCTATTTCCTAGCAAGGAAGTGTCGCATTTACATTCTTTTGAAGTGAATACGAGGTATACATAACACTCCACAATGAATATTATATCTTATCATGAAACATAGAAATGAAAGGCGATATGGCGATTTAAGAAGCATTAGAACTTTATTGCTTCGAAACGTAGACTTGTGCCAACGCTATTTCCTAGCAAGGAAGTGTCGCATTTACATTCTTTTGAAGTGTAGACGAGATATACATATCACTGCACAATGAATATTATATCTTATCATGAAACATAGAAATGAGATGCGATATCACGATTTAAGAAGCATTAGGACTCCATTGCTTCGATACGTTGATATCTGCAAACGCCATTTCCTAGCAAGGAAGTGTCGCTTTTACATTCTCTTGAAGTGAATACGAGGTATACATGACACTTCGCAATGAATATTATATCTTATAATGAAACATAGAAATGAGATGCTATACCGCGTTTTAAGAAGAATTAGAACTCTATTTCTACGATACGTGGACATCTGCAGACGCTATTTCCTAGCAAGGAAGTGTCGCATTTACATTCTTTTGAAGTGTTTACGAGATATACATATCACTGCACAATGAATATTATATCTTATCATGAAACATAGAAATGAGATGCGATATCGCGATTTAAGAAAGATTAGAACTCTAATGCTACGGTACCTAGACATCTGAAAACGCTATTTCCTTGCAGGGAAGTGTCGCATTTACATTCTTTTGAAGCGAATACGATAGTATACATGACACTCCACAACGAATATAATATCTTATCATGAAACAGTGAATTGAGATGCGCTATGGCGATATAAGAAGCATTAGAACTCTCTTGCTTCGATACGTAGACATCTGCAAACGTAGCTTCCTAGCAAGGAAGTGTCGCATTTACATACTCTTGATAGGACTACGAGTTATACATGACACTTCGTAATGAATATTATATCTTATCATGAAACATAGAAATGAGATGCGATATGACCATTTAAGAAGCATTAGAATTCTATTGCTTCGATAGGTAGACATCTGCAAACGCTATTTCCTAGCAAGGAAGTGTCGCATTTACATTCAGTTGAAATGTAGACGTGGAGTACATAACACTTCGCAATGAATATTATATCTTATCACAAAACATAGAAATGAGATGCGATTTCGCGTTTTAAGAAGCATTAGAACTCTATTGCTTCGATACGTAGACATCTGCAATCGCTAACTCCTAGCAAGGTAGTGTCGCATTTACATTCTTTTGAAGTGAATACGAGGTATACATAACATTCCACAACCTATATTATACCTCATCACGAAACATAGAAATGAAATGCGATATCGCGATATAGGAGGCATTAGGACTCTATTGCTTCGGTACGGGGACATCAGCAAACGCTATTTCCTAGCAAGGAAGTGTCTCATTTACATTCTTCTGAAGCGAATATGAGGTATACATGACACTTCTCAATGAATATTATATCTTATCATGAGACATAGAAATGAGATGCGATATCTCGTTTTGAGATGCATTGGAACACTATTTCTACGATACGTAGACATCTGCATACGCTATTTCCTAGCAATGAAGTGTCACATTTAGTTTCATTTGAAGTTTATGCGAGGTAAACATGACACTTCGCAATAAATATTATATCTTATCATGAAACATAGAAGGGAGATGCGATATCGCGTTTTAACAAGCATTAGAACTCCATTGTTTCGATACGTAGATATCTGCAAAAGCTATTTCCTAGCAAGGAAGTGTCGCATTTACATTATTTTGATGTGAATACTAGGTATACATAACACTCCAGAGTGAATGTTATACCATATTATGAAACATAGAAATGAGATGCGATATCGCGTTTCAAGAAGCATTAGAACTGTATTGCTCTGATACGTAGACATCTGCAGACGCTATTTCCTAGCAAGGAAGTGTCGCATTTACATTCTTTTGAAGTGAATACGAGGTATACATAACACCCCACAAAGAATATTATATCTTATCATGGAACATAGAAATGAGATGCGATATCGCGATTTAAGAAGCATTAGAAATCTATTGCTATGATACGTAGACATCAGCAAAAGCTATTTCCTAACAAGGAATTGTCGCATTTTCATTCTTTTGTAGTGAATACGATGTATACATGACACTTCGCAATGAATATTATATCTTAAAATGAAACATAGAAATGAAATGCGATAGGACGATTTAAAAAGGATTAGAATTCTATTGCTTCGATACGTAGACATTTGCAAACGCTATTTCCTAGCAGGGAAGTGTCGTATTTACATTCTTCTGAAGTGAATACGAGGTATACATAACACTGCACAATGAATATTATATCCTATCATGAAACATAGAAATGAGATGCGATATCGCGATTTAAAAGGAATTAGAAATCTACTGGAACGATACGTAGACATCTGCAAACGCTGTTTAGTAGCAAGGAAGTGTCGCATTTACATTCTTTTCAAGTGAGTGCGGGGTGTACGTAACACTACACAATGAATGTTATACCTTATCACGAAACATAGAAATGACATGCGATATCGCGATTTAAGAAGTTTTAGAAATCTACTGCTTCGATACGGAGACATCTGCAAACGCTCCTTCCTAGCAAGGAAGTGCTGCATTTACATTCTTTTGAAGTGAATACGAGGTATACATGACACTTCGCAATGAATATTATATCTTATCATGAATCATAGAAATGAGATGCGATATCGCGTTTTAAGGAGCGTTAGATCTCAATTGCTACGATACGTAGACATCTGTAAACGCTATTTCCTAGCAAGGAAGTGTCGCATTTACATTCTTTTGAAGTGAATACGAGGTATACATAACACTCCACAATGAATATTATATCTTATCATGAAACATAGAAATGAAAGGCGATATGGCGATTTAAGAAGCATTAGAACTTTATTGCTTCGAAACGTAGACTTGTGCCAACGCTATTTCCTAGCAAGGAAGTGTCGCATTTACATTCTTTTGAAGTGTAGACGAGATATACATATCACTGCACAATGAATATTATATCTTATCATGAAACATAGAAATGAGATGCGATATCACGATTTAAGAAGCATTGGAACTCTAATGCTACGGTACGTAGACATCTGCAAACGCTATTTCCTAGCAGGGAAGTGTCGCATTTACATTCTTTTGAAGCGAATACGAGGTATACATAACACTCCACAAAAAATATTATATCTTATCATGAACCATAGAAATGAGATGCGATATGGTGATTCAACAAGCAGTAGATCTCTATTGCTTCGATACGTAGACATCTACCAACCCTATTTCCTAGCAAGGTAGTGTCGCATTTACATTCATTTGAAGTGTATGCGAGGTATACAAGACACTTCGAAATAAATATTATATCTTATCATGAAACATAGGAATGACATGCGATATCGCGATTTAAGAAGCATTAGGACTCCATTGCTTCGATGCGTTGATATCTGCAAACGCTACTTCCTAGCAAGCAAGTGTCGCATTTACATTCTTTTGAAAGGAATGCGAGGTATACATAACACTTCGTTCTGAATATTATATCTTATCATGAAACATAGAAATGGGATGCGAGATCGCGTTTTGAGAAGCATTAGAACACTAATGCTACGATACGCAGACATCTGCAAGCGCTATTTCCTAGCAAGGAAGTGCCGCATTTACATTCATTTGCAGTGTATGCGAGGTATGCATAACACTGCACAATGAATATTATATCTTACCATGAAACATATAAATGAGATGCGATATCTCGATTTAAGAAGGATTGCAAAGCTATTGCTTCGATACGTAGACATCCGCCAACGCTATTTCCTAGCAAGAAAGTGTCGCACTTACATTCATTTGAAGGGTATGCGAGGTATAAGTGACACTTCGCAATAAATATTATATCTTATCATAATACACAAATATAAGATGCGGTATTCCGTTTTAAGAAGCATTAGAACACTATTGCTTCGATACATAGACATCTGCAAACGCTGTTTCCTAGCAATGAAGTGTCGCATTTACATTCATTTGAAGGGTATGCGAGGTATAAGTGGCTTTTCGCAGTGAATATTATATCCTAACATGAAACATAGGAATATGATGCGATATCGCGTTTTAAGAAGCATTACAACTCTACTGCTTCGATACGTAGACATCTGCAAACGCTACTTCCTAGCAAGGAAGTGTCGCATTTACGTTCCTTTGAAGTGAATACGAGTTACACATGACACTCCGCAATGAATATTATATCTTATCATAAATCATAGAAATGAGATGCGATATGGCGTTTAAAGAAGCATTAGAACTCTATTGCTTCGATACGTAGATATCTGCAGACGCTATTTCCTAGCAAGGAAGTGTCGCATTTACATTCTTTTGAAGTGAATACGAGGTATACATGATACTTCGCAATAAATATTATATCTTATCATGAAACATAGAAATGAGATGCGATATTTCGATTTAAGAAGCACTGCAAAGCTATTGCTTCGATACGTAGACATCTGCCAACGCTATTTCCTAGCAAGGATGTGTCGCACTTACATTCATTTGAAGTGTATGCGAGGTATACATGACATTTCGCAATGAATATTATATCTTATCATGAAACATAGAAATGAGATGCGGTATCGCGTTTGAAGAAGCATTAGAACTCTATTGCCTCGATACGTAGACATCTGGAAACGTATTTTCCTAGAAAGGAAGTGTTGCATCTACGTTCAATTGAAGTGTAGACGAGAAACACATAACACTTCGCAATGAATATTATATCTTATCATAAGACATAGAAATGTGATGCGATATCAAGTTTTAAGATGCACTAGAACTCTATTGCTTCGATACGTAGACATCTGCAACACGCTATTTCCCAGCAAGGAAGTGTCGCATTTACATTCATTTGAAGTGTTTGCGAGGTATACATGACACTTCGCAATGAATATTATATATTATCATGAAACATAGAAATGAGATACTATATCGCGATGTAAGATGCATTAGAACTTTATTGCTTCGATACGTAGACATCTGCAAACTCTAATTCCTAGCAAGGAAGTGTCGCATTTATATTCATTTGAAGTGAATACGAGGAACACATGACTCTTCGCAATGCATATTATATCTTATCATGAGACATAGAAATCAGATGCGATATCGCGTTTGGGAAGCATTAGAACTCTATTGCTACGATACGTAGAAATCTGCAAACGCTATTTCCTAGCAAGGAACTGTCGCATTTAAATTCATTTGAAGTGTATGCGAGGTATACATGCCACTTGGCAAGGAGTATCATATCTTATCATGAAACATAGAAATGAGATGCGATATCGCGTTTTAGGAGCGATCAGAACACTATTGCTACGATACGTAGACATCTGCAAACGTTATTTCCTAGCAAGGAAGTGTCGCATTTACATTCATCTGACGTGAATATAAGGTATACATGGCACTTCGCAATTAATATTATATCTTATCATGAAACATAGAAATGAGATGCGATATCCCGTTCCAAGAAGCATCAGAACTCTATTGCTTCGATACGTAGGCATCTGCAATCGCTATTTCCTAGCACGGTAGTGTCGCATTTACATTCATTTGAAGTGTATGCGAGGTATACATAACACTTCGCAGTGAATATTATATCTTACCATGAAACACAGAAATGAGATGCCATATCGCGTTTTAAGAAGCATTAGAACTCTGTTTCTTCGATATGCAGACATCTGCCATCGCTATATCCTAGCAAGGAAGTGTCGCATTTACATTCTTTTGAAGTGAATACGAGGTATACATGACACTCCACAATGAATATTATATCATATCATGAAACATATAAATAAGATGCCATATCACGATTTAACAACCATTAGAACCCTATTGCTGCGATACGTAGATATCTGCGAACGCTATTTTATAGAAAGGAAGTATCGCATTTACATTCATTTGAAGTGTATGCGAGGTATACAAGACACTTCGCAATGAATATTATATCTTATCATGAAACATAGAAATGAAATGCGATATCGCGATTCAAGAAGCATTGGAACTCTATTGCTCCAATACGTAGACATCGGCAAACACTTTTTCCTAGCAAGGAAGTGTCGCATTTACATTCTTTTGTAGTAAATACCAGGTACACATAATAATCCACAATTTGTATTATATCTTATCATGAGACATAGGAATGAGATGCGATTTCGCGTTTTAAGAAGCCTTAGAACTCTATTCCTGCGATACGTAGACATCTGCAAACGCTACTTAATGGCAAGGAAGTGTCGCGTTTACATTCTTTTGAAGTGAATACGAGGTATATACAACACTCCACAATGAACATTATATCTTATCATGAAACATAGAAATGAAATGCGACATCGCGTTTTAAGAAGAATTAGAACTCTATTGCTGCGATACGTAGACATCTGCAGACGCTATTCCCTAGCAAGGAAGTATCGCATTTACATTCTTTTGAAGTGAATACAAGGTATACATGACAGATCGCAATGAATATTATATCTTATCATGAAACATAGAAATGAGATGAGATACCGCGTTTTAAGAAGCATTAGAAATCTATTCCTACGATACGTAAGCATCTGCAAACGCTACTTCCTAGCAAGGAAGTGCTGCATTTACATTCTTTTGAAGTGAATACGAGGTATACATGACACTTCGCAATGAATATTATATCTTAAAATGAAACATAGAAATGAAATGCGATAGGTCGATTTAAAAAGGATTAGAATTCTATTGCTTCGATACGTAGACATCTGCAAACGCTATTTCCTAGCAGGGAAGTGTCGTATTTACATTCTTCTGAAGAGCGTACGAGGTATACATAACACCTCGCAATGGATATTATTTCGTACCGTGAAACATAGAATTGAGATGAGATATCGCGTTTTAGGAAGCATTAGAACTCTATTTCTTCGATACGCAGAAATCTGGAAACGCTATTTCCTAGCAAGGACGTGTGAAATTCACATTCTACTGAAGTGTATACGAGGTATACATAACACTTTGCAATGAATATTATATTTTATCATGAAGAATAGAAATGGGAATCGACATCGCGTTTTAAGAAGCATTAGAACTATATTGCTTCGATACGTAGACATCTGGAAACGCTATATCCTAGCAAGGAAGTGAGGCATTTACATTATTTTGAAGTGTAGACGTGGTATTTATTACAGTTCGCTATAAATATTATATCTTACCATGAAACAAAGAATCAGATGCGATATCGCGATATAAGAAGCATTAGAACTCTATTGCTTCGATATGTAGACATCAGGAAACGCATCTCCTAGCAAGGAAGTTTGGCATTTACATTTTTTTGATGTGTAGATGAGGTATACATAACACTTCGCAATGAATATTATATCTTATCATGGAACGGAACTGAGGTGCGATATCGCGTTCTAGGAAGCATTACAACTATATTGCTTCGATACGTAGACATCTGGAAACGCAATTTCCTAGCAAGTGTGTGTGTTATTTACAATCTTTTGAAGTGCTGACGAGGTACACAGGGAAGTCTGTCATTTACAATCTTCTGAAATGCAGACGAGGTATACATAACACTTCGCAGTGACTATTATATCCTATCATGAAACATAGAAATGAGATGCGACATCGCGTTTTAAGAAGCATTAGAACTCTAGTGCTTCGATACGTAGGCATCTGGAATCGCCATTACCTAGCAAGAAAGTGTGGCATTTACCTTCTTTTGAAGTGTAGACAGGGTATACGTAGCACTTCGCAGTGAATATTACATCTTATCATGGAACACAGAAACGGGAAGCGATATCGCATTTTAAGAAGCATTAGAACTCTGTTGCTTCGATAAGTTGACATCTGGAAACGCATTTGCTGGCAAGGAAGTGTGGCATTTACATCCTTTTGAAGTGTTGGCGAGGTACACATAACACTTCGTAATGAATATTATATCTTATCATTAAACATAGAAATGAGATGCGATATCGCATTTTAAGATGCATTAGAGCTCTACTGCTTCGATACGTAGACATCTGGAAACGCTATATCCTAGCAAGGAAGTGAGGCATTTACATTATTTTGAAGTGTAGACGTGGTATTTATTACAGTTCGCTATAAATATTATATCTTACCATGAAACAAAGAATCAGATGCGATATCGCGATATAAGAAGCATTAGAACTCTATTGCTTCGATATGTAGACATCAGGAAACGCATCTCCTAGCAAGGAAGTTTGGCATTTACATTTTTTTGATGTGTAGATGAGGTATACATAACACTTCGCAATGAATATTATATCTTATCATGGAACGGAACTGAGGTGCGATATCGCGTTCTAGGAAGCATTACAACTATATTGCTTCGATACGTAGACATCTGGAAACGCAATTTCCTAGCAAGTGTGTGTGTTATTTACAATCTTTTGAAGTGCTGACGAGGTACACAGGGAAGTCTGTCATTTACAATCTTCTGAAATGCAGACGAGGTATACATAACACTTCGCAGTGACTATTATATCCTATCATGAAACATAGAAATGAGATGCGACATCGCGTTATAAGAAGCATTAGAACTCTATTGCTACGATACGTAGACATCTGCAAACGCTATTTCCTAGCAAGGAAGTGTCGCATTTACATTCTTTTGAAGTGAATACGAGGTATACATAACACTCTACAATGAATATTATATCTTGTCATGAAACATAGAAATGAGATGCGATATCGCGATTTAAAAGGAATTAGAAATCTATTGGGACGATACGTAGACATCTGCAAACGCTGTTTAGTAGCAAGGAAGTGTCGCATTTACATTCTTTTCAAGTGAGTGCGGGGTGTACGTAACACTACACAATGAATGTTATACCTTATCACGAAACATAGAAATGACATGCGATATCGCGATTTAAGAAGTTTTAGAACTCTACTGCTTCGATACGGAGACATCTGCAATCGCTCCTTCCTAGCAAGGAAGTGCTGCATTTACATTCTTTTGAAGTGAATACGAGGTATACATGACACTTCGCAATGAATATTATATCTTATCATGATACATAGAAATGTGATGCGAGATCGCGTTTTGAGAAGCATTAGAACACTAATGCTACGATACGCAGACATCTGCAAGTGCTATTTCCTAGCAAGGAAGTGCCGCATTTACATTCATTTGATGTGTATGCGAGGTATGCAGAACACTGCACAATGAATATTATATCTTACCATGAAACATATAAATGAGATGCGATATCTCGATTTAAGAAGCATTGCAAAGCTATTGCTTCGATACCTAGACATCCGCTAACGCTATTTCCTAGCAAGGAAGTGTCGCACTTACATTCATTTGAAGCGTATGCGAGGTATAAGTGACACTTCGCAATAAATATTTTGTCTTATCATAATACACAGATATAAGATGCGGTATCCCGTTTTAAGAAGCATTAGAACAATATTGCTTCGATACGTAGACATCTGCAAACGCTGTTTCCTAGCAATGAAGTGTCGCATTTACATTCATTTGAGGGGTATGCGAGGTATAAGTGGCTTTTCGCAGTGAATATTATATCCTAACATGAAATATAGGAATGTGATGCGATATCGCGTTTTAAGAAGCATTACAACTCTATTGCTTCGATACGTGGACATCTGCAAACGCAACATCCTAGCTAGGAAGTGTCTCATTTACATTCTTTTGAAGTGAATACGAGGAATACATGACACTTCGCAATGAATATTATATCTTATCATGATACATAGAAAAGAGATGCGGTATCCCGTTTTAAGAAGCATTAGAACACTATTGCTTCGATACGTAGACTTCTGCAAACGCTATTTCCTAGCAAGGAAGTGTCGCATTTACAATCCTTTGAAGTGAATACGAGGTATACATAACAGTGCACAATGAATATTATATCTCATCATGAAACATAGAAATGAGATGCGAAGTCACGTTTTAAGAAGCATTAGAATCCTATTGTTTCTATTCGTAGACATCTGGGAACGCTATTTCCTAGCAAGGAAGTGTCGCATTTACATTCTTTTGAAGTGAATACGAGATATACATAACACTGCACAATGAATGTTATATCTTAATACGAAACATAGAAATGAGATGCGATATGGCGATTTTAGAAGCATTAGAACTCTATTGCAACGATACGTAGATATCTGCAAACGCTATTTCCTAGCAAGGAAGTGTCGCATTAACATTCTTTTGAAGTGAATGCGAGGTATAAATAACATTGCACAATGAATATTATATACTATCATGAAACATAGAAACGAGATGCGATATCGCGATGTAAGATGCATTAGAACTCTATTGCTACGATACGTAGACATCAGCCGACGCTATTTCCTAGCAAGGAAGTGTCGGATTTACATTTTTTTGAGGCGAATACGAAGTATACATAACACTCCACAATGAATATTAAATCTTATCACGAAACATAGAAATGAGGAGCGATATCGCGGTTTAAGAAGCGTTAGAACTCTATTGCTTCGATACGTAGATCTCTGCCGTCGCTATTCCCTAGCAAGGAAGTGTCGCATTTACATTCTTTTGACGTGAATACGAGGTATACATGACACTGCACGATGAATATTATATCTTATCATGAAACATGGTAATGAGATGCGATATCGCGTTTTGAGAAGCATAAGATCTCCATTGCTACTATTCGTAGACATCTGGGAACGACAATTCCTAGAATGGAAGTGTCGCATTTACATTCATTTGAAGTGTAGACGTGGAATACATAACACTTCGCAATGAATATAACATCTTATGATGAAACATAGAAATGAGATGCGATATCGCGTTTTAAGAAGCGTTAAAGCTCTATTGCTACGATACGTAGACATCTGCAAACGCTATTTCCTAGCATGTAAGTGTCGCACTTACATTCTTTTGAAGTGAATACGAGGTATACATAGCACTAAACAATGAATATTATATCTTACCATGAAACATAGAAATGAGATGCGATATCGCGTTTTAAGAAACACTAGAACTCTATTACTACGATACGGTGACATCTGGCAACGCTATTTCCTAGAAGGGATGTGTCGCATTTACATTCTTTTGAAGTGAATACGAGGTATACATAACACTCCACAATGAATATTATATCTTATCATGGAACATAGAAATGATATGCGATATCCCGTTTTAGAAAGCATTAGAACCCTATTGCTGTGATACGTAGACATCTGCAAACGCTATTTAATAGCAAGGAAGTGTCGCTATTACATTCTTTTGAAGTGAATACGAAGTATACATAACACTCCAGAATGAATAGTATGTCTTATCATGAAACACAGAAATGAGATGCGATATCACGATCTAAGAAGCATTAGAACCTTATTGCTGTAATATGTAGAAATCTGGAAACGCTATTTCCTAGCAAGGAAGTGTTGCATTCACTTTCTTTTGGAGTGAATACGAGGTATACATGACACTTCGCAATGAATATTATATCTTATTATGAGACATAGAAATGAGATGCTATATCCCGTTTTAAGAAGCATTAGAACTCTATTGCTTCGATACGGAGACACCTGCAAACGCTATTTAATAGCAAGGAAGTGTTGCATTCACTTTCTTTTGGAGTGAATACGAGGTATACATGACACTTCGAAATGTATATTATATCTTATCATGAAACATAGAAATGAGATGCGATATCGCGCTTTGAGAAGCATTAGAACACTATTGCTACGATACGTAGATATCTGCAGACGCTGTTTCTTAGCAAGGAAGAGTCGCATTTACATTCTTTTGAAATGAATACGAGGAATACGCAACATTCCACAATGAATACTATACCTTATCACTAAACATAGAAATGAAATGCGATATCGCGATTTAAGAAGCATTAGAACTCTAGTGCTTCGATACGTAGATATCTGCAAACGCTACTGTGACGTCAGGCGTGCCGCCTGCCACCCTCTCAACGCACCACAGCATCCACCCTCACGCGCCTGCACCACCTGCAACACCCAGGCGCAACTCGCCGTCTCTCTCACTCCAGGGGACATATCCTCCGTCTCACTCGCACCCGCAGAGGTGCTCGCCGTCTCTCTCACTCCAAGGGACCTACCCTCCGTCTCACTCGCACCCGCAGATGTGTTCGCCTTCTCCCTCGCTTCAAGGGCAACACATTCTGTCTCACTCGCACCGAGGTCCTCATGCGTCATCTCGCTCGCACCAAGGACCATGTGCGCTGTCTCGCTCCCACTCAAGGTGCCATCCACCGTCTCACTCTTACCTGCAGGGAAACTCGCCCTCTCGCTCACTCCAGGGACGTACCAGGTGAATCAACCTCTACGAGATTCTAATTTCATACTTGTATCTCTGTAATCATAAGAGCGCTAATTAAATAAGCCGCGACGCGCGAGATCGCGACCGCCTCAGCGGCACGCGCCGCTAACCCCACCACGCAACGCCGAGACCCCACTCGGGCGTCCACATACTCCCACCTACGTTCGCACGCGACCGAAGCGCTCCGAGAGTCGAGGTGGTCGCAGACGCATCTTGGGAGACACAGTCAGTCAGTACCGTCAGTACGGTACAGTTCTATCTCGCCTTCGGGCACGTCCAATTCCAAGTCTCTTCCAAGTCGCGCCTTAGGGCCGTCGCGCAGCCTCGATGAGGTTCCTAGTTCTAAAGTCTTTGTTCTAATGCCTAATTCATAGTTAACCTAGTCTTAATACTTCGAAATAATTGTTCTTGTACTCTTTGATTTAGAATATACTTTATTATTTTTCTACCACATCAAGTTCTAGTTCATTCCAACTCCATTTCTAAATTCAATTATATTTTAATACAAATTCTTCCAAGTTCGTAACAACTTGAGTGTTTATAAACGAACTCTTCGCGCCGGGAGGAAGAATTTAATCCATTATCTCGTGCGGAATACGTTGGTGAAACGCCAGAATTCTTCATTCATCGACGGACGGCGACATTCATCGCAGCTCCACCGTCACAACGCCGATTTCAGCCAGCCGTACGCCGACTCCTCCCCCGAAAACGACACTCGACGATCGCCACATCTGAAAGCAGAAGAGGGAAATCAGCGAAAGGTAAGTAAAATCCCTCCTTACACGCATTCGCGATTGTTTACGGTGCCCGCGTCTTGCCAGAATCGACGAACCCGGTCATACGCGCTTTATACCGGACCGAATTTTCGACCAAAAGGCTTGTGTCATACAGCCTCCTGGGATACGAATAATTTGTTCGCCAGGACGTGACACTACTTCCTAGCACGGAAGTGTCGCATTTACATTCATTTGATGTGTATGCGAGGTATACATGCCACTTCTCAATGAATATTATATCTTACCATGAAACATAGAAATGAGATGGGATATCGCGATTTAAGAAGCATTAGAACTCTACTGCATCGATACATAGACATCTGCAAACGCAACGTCCTAGCAAGGAAGTGTCGCATTTACATTCTTTTGAAGTGAGTACGAGACACTTCGCAATGAAAATTATATCTTATCATGAAAGATAGAAAGGAGATGCGATATCTCGATTTAAGAAGCATTGCAACGATATTGCTTCGATACCTTGACATCTGCAAACGCTCCTTCCTAACAAGAAAGTGTCGCATTTACATTCTTTTGAAGTGAAAACGAGGTATGCATGTCACTTCACAATGAATATTATACCTTATCATGAAACAAAGAAATGAGATGCGAAGGCGCGTTTTAAGAAGCATTAGAACTCTATTGCTTCGACACGTACACATCTGCAAACGCTATTTCCTAGCAAGGAAGTGTAGCATTTACATCCTTTTGAAGTGAATACGAGGTATACATAACACTCCACAATGAATATTATATCTTATCATGAAACATAGAAATGGGATGCGATATTGCGTTTTGAGAAGCATTAGAACTCTATTGCTTCGATACGTAGACACCTGCAAACGCTATTTCCTAGCAAGGAAGTGTCGCATTTACATTCATTTGAAGTGAATACGAGGTATGCATGTCACTTCGCAATGAATATTACATCTTATCATGAGACATAGAAATGAGGTGCGATATCGCGTTTTAAGATGCATTAGAACACTATTGTTTCGATACGTAGACACCTACAAACGCTATTTCCTAGCAAGGAAGTGTCGCATTTACATTCATTTGAAGCGTATGCGAGGTATACATGACACATCGCAATGTATATTATATCTTATCATGAAACCTAGAAATGAGATGCTATATCGCGTTTTAAGAAGCATTAGATCTCCATTTCTATGATACGTAGATATCTGCAGACGCTATTTCCTAGCAAGCAAGTGTCGCATTTACATTCCTTTGAAGTGAATATGAGGTGTACGTGACCCTTCGCAATGAATATTATATCTTATCATGAAACATAGAAATGGTATGCGATATCGCGTCTTATGAGGCGTTAGAACACCATTTCTACGATACGTAGACATCTGCAAACGCTATTTCCTAGCAAGGAAGTGTCGCATTTACATTCATTTGAAGTGTATCCGATGTATATGCGATACTTCGCAATGAATAATATATCATACCATGAAACATAGGAATGAGATGCGATATCTCGTTTTAAGAAGCTTTAGAAATCTTTTGCTTCGATACGTAGACATCTGCAAACGCTATTTCCTAGAAAGGAAGTGTCGCATTTACATTCATTTGAAGTGTATGCGAGGTATACAAGACACTTCGCAATTAACATTATATCTTATCATGAAGCATAGAAATGAAATGCGATATGACGATATAAGAAGGATTAGAATTCTATTGCTTCGAATCGTAGAAATCTGCAAACGCTATTTCGTATCAAGGAAGTGTCGCATTTACATTCTTTTGAAGTGAATACGAGATATACATAACACTGCACAATGAATGTTATATCTTAATACGAAACATAGAAATGAGATGCTATATGGCGATTTCAGAAGCATTAGAACTCTATTGCAACGATACGTAGATATCTGCAAACGCTATTTCCTAGCAAGGAAGTGTCGCATTTACATTCTTTTGAAGTGAATGCGAGGTATAAATAACATTGCACAATGAATATTATATATTATCATGAAACATAGAAATGAGATGCGATATCGCGATGTAAGATGCATTAGAACTTTATTGCTTCGATACGTAGACATCTGCAAACTCTATTTCCTAGCAAGGAAGTGTCGCATTTACATTCATTTGAAGTGAATACGAGGAATACATGAAACTTCGCAATTAATATTATATCTTATCATGAAACACAGTAATGAGATTCGATATCCCGTTTCAAGAAGCATTAGAACTCTATTGCTTCGATACGTAGACATCTGCAAACTCTATTTCCTAGAAAGGAAATGTCGCATTTACACTCATTTGAAGTGAATTCGAGGAATACATGAAACTTCGCAATGAATATTATATCTTATCATGAAACATAGAAATGAGATGCGATATACCGTTCCAAGAAGCATTAGAACTCTATTGCTTCGGTACGTAGGCATCTGCAATCGCTATTTCCTAGCAAGGTAGTGTCGCATTTACATTCATTTGAAGTGTATGCGAGGTATACATCACACTTCGCAATGAATATTATATGTTATCATGAAATATAGAAATGAGATGCGATATCTTGTTTTAAGAAGCATTATAATACGCATGCTACGATACGTAGACATCTGCAATCGCTATTTCCTGGCAAGGAAGTGTCGCATTTACATTCATTTGAAGTGAATACGAGAAATACATGAAACTTCGGAATGAATATTATATCTTATCATGAAACATAGAAATGTGATGTGAGAGCGCGTTTTAAGAAGCATTGGAACTCTATTGCTACGATACGTAGACATCTACAAACGCTATTTCATAGCAAGGACGTATCGCATTTACATTCTTTTGAAGTCAATGCGAGGTACACATAACATTGCACAATGAATATTATATGTTATCATGAAACATAGAAATGAGATGCGATATCACGATTGAAGATGCATTAGAACTTAATTGCTTCGATGCGTAGATATCTGCAAACGCTATTTCCTAGCAAGGATGTGTCGCATTTACATTCATTTGAAGAGAATACGAGGAATACATGAAACTTCGCAATGAATATTATATCTTATCATGAGACATAGAAATGTGATGTGGTATCGCGTTTCAAGAAGCATTGGAACTCTATTGCTACGATACGTAGACACCTGCTAACGTTATTTCCTAGCAAGGAAGTGTCGCATTTACATTCTTCTGTAGTGAATACAAGGTATACATGACACTTCGCAATTAGTATTATATCTTATCATGAAACATAGAAATCAGATGCGACATCTCGTTTTAAGAAGCATTAGAACTCTATTGCTTCGAAGCGGAGACATCTGCAAACGCTATTTCCTAGCAAGGAAGTGTCGCATTTACATTCTTTTGAAGTCAATACGTGGTATACATGACACTTCACAATGAATATTATATCTTATCATAAAACATAGAAATGAGATGCGATATCGCGTTTTAGGAATCGTTAGAACCCTATTGCTACGATACGTGGACATCTGCAATCGCTATTTCCTAGCAAGGAATTGTCGAATTTACGTTCTTTTGAAGTAAATACGAGGTATACATGACACTTCGCAGTGAACATTATATCTTATCAGGAAGCATAGAAGTAAGATGCGATATCGCATTATAAGATGCATTAGAACTCTATTGCTACGATACGTATATATCTGAAAACGCTAATTCCTAGCAAGGAAGTGTCGCATTTACATTCATTCGAAGTGGTTGCGAGGTATACATGGCCCTTCGCAATGAATATTATATCTCATCATGAAACATAGAAATGAGGTACGACATCTCGTTTTAAGAAGCATTAGAACTATATTGCTTCGATGCGTAGACATCTGGAAACGCTATTTCCTAGCAAGGTAGTGTCGCATGTACATTCAGTTGAAGTGTAGACGAGGAATATATAACACTTCGTAATTTATATTATATCTTATCGTAAAACACAGAAATGAGATGCGATATCGCGATTTAAGAAGCATTTGAACTTTATTTCTTCGATGCGTAGACATCTGGAAACGCTGTCTCCTAGCATAGAAGTGTCGCATTTACATTCAATTGAAGTGTAGACGAGGAATACATAACTCTTCGTAATGAATGTTATATCTTATCATGAAACATAGAAATGTGATGCGATATCGCGTATTAAGAAGCATTAGAACACCATTGCTACGATGCGTAGACATCTGCAAGCGATATTTTATAGCAAGGAAGTGTCGCATTTACATTCTTCTGAAGTGAATACGAGGTATACATAACACCCCACCATGAATGTTATATCTTCGCATTAAACATAGAAATGAGATGCGATATCGCGTTTGGAGAAGCATTAGGACTCTAATGCTACGATACGTAGACATCTGCAATCGCTATTTCCTAGCAAGGAAGTGACGCATTTACATTCTATTGAGGTGAATACGACGTATATAAACACTCGACAATGAATATTATATCTTATCATGAAACATAGAAAGAAGATGCGATACGGCGATTTGAGAAGCATTAGAACACTATTGCTTCGATACGTAGATATCTGCAAACGCTTTCTCCTAGCAAGGAAGTGTCGCATTTATATTCAGTTGAAGTGTATGCGAGTTATACAAGACACTTCGCAATGAATATTATATCTCATCATGAGGCATAGAAATGAGATGCGATATCGCGTTTTGAGAAGCTGTAGAACTCTAATGGTACGATACGTAGACATTTGCAAACGCTATTTCCTAGCAAGGAAATGTCGCATTTACATTCATTTGAAGTGTATGCGAGGTATACATGACACATCGCAATGAATATTATATCTTATCATGAAACATAGAAACGAGATGCGATATCGCGTTTTGAGAAGCATTAGAACTCAAATGATAGGATAAGTAGACACCTGCAAACGCTATTTCCTAGCAAGGAAGAGTCGCATTTACATTCATTTGAAGTGTAGACGAGATATACATAGTACTGCACAATGAACATTATATATTATCATGAAACATAGAAATGAGATGCGATATCGCGGTCTAAGGAGCATTAGAACTCTATTGCTTCGATACATAGACATGTGCCAACGCTATTTCCTAGCAAGGAAGTGTCGCATTTACATTCATTTGAAGTGTATGCGAGGTATACAAGACACTTCGCAATGAATATTATATCTTATCATGATTCATAGAAATGAGATGCGATATCGAGTTCTAAGAAGGATTAGAACTCTAATGCTATGATACGTAGACATCTGCAAACGCTATTTGCTAGCAAGGAAGTGTCGCATTTACATTCTATTGAAGTGAATACGAGGTACACAAAACACTGCACCTTGAATATTATATCTTATCATGTAACGTAGAATTGTGTTGCGATATCGCGATTTAAGAAGCATTGGAATACTATTGCTTCGATACGTAGATATCTGCAAACGCTACTTCCTAGCAAGGAAGCGTCGCATTTACATTCTTTTGATGTGAATACGAGGTATACATAACAGTCTACAATGAATATTATATCTTACCATAAAACATAGAAATGAGATGCGATATGACGATTTAAGAAGCATTAGTACTCTGTTGCTTCGATACGTAGGCATTTGCCATCGCTATATCCTAGCAACGAAGTGTCGCATTTACATTCATTTGAAGTGTATGCGAGAAATACATGACACTTCGCAATGAATATTATATCTTATAATGAACCATAGAAATGAGATGCGATATCGCGTTTTAAGTAGCATTAGAACTCTATTGCTACGATACGTAGGCGTCTGCAAACGCTATTTCCTAGCAAGGAAGTGTCGCATTTACATTCTTTTGAAGCGAATACGAGGTATACACAACATTCCACAATGAATATTATATCTTATCATGAAGCATAGAAATGAGGAGCGATTTCGCGTTTTAAGAAGCATTAGAACTCTATTGCTTCGATACGTAGACATCTGCAAACGTTATTTCCTAGCAGGGAAGTGTGGCACTTACATTCTTCTGAAGTGTAGACGAGGTATACATATCACTGCACAACGAATATTATATCCTATCATGATTCATAGAATTGAGATGCGATTTCGCGTTTTGAGAAGCATTAGAACTCTATTGCTACGATACGTAGATATCTACAAACGCTATTTCCTAGCAAGGAAGTGTCGCATTTTCAATCTTTTGAAGCGAATACGAGGTATACGTGACAATCCACAATGAATATTATATCTTATCATGAAACATAGAAATCAGATGCGATATCGCGATTTATGAAGCATTAGAACTCTATTGCTTCGATACGTAGACGTCTGCAAACGCTACTTCCTAGCAAGGAAGCGTCGAATTTACATTCTTTTGAAGTGAATACGAGGTATACATAACAGTCTACAATGAATATTATGTCTTACCATGAAACACAGAAATGAGATGCGATATCTAGTTTTAAGAAGCATTAGAACTCATTTGCTTCGATCCGTAGACATCTCCCATCGCTATTTCCTAGCAAGTAAGCGTCGCATTTACATTCATTTAAAGTGTATGCCAGGTATACATGACACTTCGCAATTAATATTATATCTTATAATGAAACATAGAAATGAAATGCAATATCGCGTTTTAAGAAGCACTAGAACTTTATTGCTTCGATATGTAGACATCTCCAAACGCTATTTCCTGGGAAGGAAGTGTCGCATTTACATTCTTTTGAAGTGAAACGAGGTATACATAATACTCCACAATGAATATTATATCTTATCATGAAACGTAGGAATGAGGTGCGATATCGCGTTTTAAGAAGCATTAGAACTATATTGCTTCGATACGTAAACATATGGAAACGCTATTTCCTAGAAAGGAAGTGTCGCTTTTACATTCATTTGAAGTGTATGCGAGGTATACATGACACTTCGCAACGAATATAGTATATTATCATGATACATAGAAATGAGACGCGATATCGCGTTTTGAGAAGCATTAGAACTCTATTGCTACGATACCCTTGACAACTGCAAAGGCTATTTACTAGCAAGGAACTGTCGCATTTATATCCTTTTGAAGTGAGTACGAGGTATACATGACACTTCGCATTGAATATTATGTCTTATCATGAAATATAGAAATGAGATGCGATATCCCGTTTTAAGAAGCACTATAACACCCTTGCTACGATACGTAGACATCTGCAAACGCTATTTCCTAGCAAGGAAGTGTCGCATTTACATTCTTTTGAAGTGAGTACGAGGTATACATGACACTTCACAATGAATATTATTTCTTATCATGAAACTAAGAAACGAGATGCGATATGGCGATTTAAGGAGCATTAGAACTCTAATGCTTCGATACATATATATCTGCAAACGCCATTTCCTAGCAAGGACGTGTGGCATTAACATTCTTTTGAGGTGAATACGAGGTATACATGACACTTCGCAATGAATATTATATCTTATCATGAAACATAGAAATGAAGTGCGATATCGCGATTTAAGAAGCCTTAGAACTCCATTGTTACGTTACGTTGACATCTGCAGACGCCATTTCCTAGCAAGGAAGTGTCGCATTTACATTCCTTTGAAATGAATACGAGGTATACATAGCAGTGCACAATGAATATTATATCTTATCATGAAACATAGAAATGAGATGCGATATCGCGTCTTAAGATGCACTAGAACTCTACTGCTACGATACGTAGATATCTGCAGACGCTATTTCCTAGCAAGGAAGTTTCGCATTTACATTCTATTGAAGTGAATACGAAGTATACATGACACTCCGCAATGAATACTGTATTTTATCATGAAACATAGATGTGAGATGCGATATCGCGATTTAAGATGCTTTTGAACTCTATTGCTTCGATACGTAGACATCCGCAGACGCTATTTCCTAGGAAGGGAATGTCGCATTTACATTCATTTGAAGTGTGTGCGAGGTATACATGACACTTCGCTATGAATATTATATCTTATCATGGAACATGGAAATGAGATGCGATATTGCGTTTTGAGAAGCATTAGAACTCTAATTCTACGATACGTAGACATCTGCAAACGCTATTTCCTAGCAAGGAAGTTTCGCATTTACATTCTGTTGTGGTGAATACGACGTATACATAACACTCCACAATGAATATTATATCTTATTATGAAACATAGAAATAAGATGCGATACGGCGATTTAAGAAGCATTAGAACACTATTGCCTCGATACGTAGACATCTGCCAACGGTATTTCCTTGAAAGGAAGTGTCGCATTTACATTTAGTTGAAGTGTATGCGAGGTATACATAACACTACGCAATGATTGTTATATGTTATCATGAAACATAGAAATGAGATGCGATATCCCGTTTTAAGAAGCATTATAACACGCTTGCTACGATACGTAGACATCTGCAAACGCTATTTCCTAGCAAGGAAGTGTCGCATTTACATTCTTTTGAAGTGAGTACGAGGTATACATGACACTTCGCAATGAATATTATTTCTTATCATGAAACTAAGAAACGAGATGCGATATGGCGATTTAAGGAGCATTAGAACTCTAATGCTTCGATACATAGATATCTGCAAACGCCATTTCCTAGCAAGGACGTGTGGCATTAACATTCTTTTGAGGTGAATACGAGGTATACATGACACTTCGCAATGAATATTATATCTTATCATGAAACATAGAAATGAAATGCGATATCGCGATTTAAGAAGCCTTAGAACTCCATTGTTACGTTACGTTGACATCTGCAGACGCCATTTCCTAGCAAGGAAGTGTCGCATTTACATTCCTTTGAAATGAATACGAGGTATACATAGCAGTGCACAATGAATATTATATCTTATCATGAAACATAGAAATGAGATGCGATATCGCGTCTTAAGATGCACTAGAACTCTACTGCTACGATACGTAGTTATCTGCAGACGCTATTTCCTAGCAAGGAAGTTTCGCATTTACATTCTATTGAAGTGAATACGAAGTATACATGACACTCCGCAATGAATACTGTATTTTATCATGAAACATAGATGTGAGATGCGATATCGCGATTTAAGATGCGTTTGAACTCTATTGCTTCGATACGTAGACATCCGGAGACGCTATTTCCTAGGAAGGGAATGTCGCATTTACATTCATTTGAAGTGTGTGCGAGGTATACATGACACTTCGCTATGAATATTATATCTTATCATGGAACATGGAAATGAGATGCGATATTGCGTTTTGAGAAGCATTAGAACTCGAATTCTACGATACGTAGACATCTGCAAACGCTATTTCCTAGCAAGGAAGTTTCGCATTTACATTCTGTTGTGGTGAATACGACGTATACATAACACTCCACAATGAATATTATATCTTATTATGAAACATAGAAATAAGATGCGATACGGCGATTTAAGAAGCATTAGAAAACTATTGCCTCGATACGTAGACATCTGCCAACGGTATTTCCTTGAAAGGAAGTGTCGCATTTACATTTAGTTGAAGTGTATGCGAGGTATACATAACACTACGCAATGATTGTTATATGTTATCATGAAACATAGAAATGAGATGCGATATCCCGTTTTAAGAAGCATTATAACACGCTTGCTACGATACGTAGACATCTGCAAACGCTATTTCCTAACAAGGAAGTGTCGCATTTACATTCTTTTGAAGTGAGTACGAGGTATACATGACACTTCGCAATGAATATTATTTCTAATCATGAAACTAAGAAACGAGATGCGATATGGCGATTTAAGGAGCATTAGAACTCTAATGCTTCGATACATAGATATCTGCAAACGCCATTTCCTAGCAAGGACGTGTGGCATTAACATTCTTTTGAGGTGAATACGAGGTATACATGACACTTCGCAATGAATATTATATCTTATCATGAAACATAGAAATGAAATGCGATATCGCGATTTAAGAAGCCTTAGAACTCCATTGTTACGTTACGTTGACATCTGCAGACGCCATTTCCTAGCAAGGAAGTGTCGCATTTACATTCCTTTGAAATGAATACGAGGTATACATAGCAGTGCACAATGAATATTATATCTTATCATGAAACATAGAAATGAGATGCGATATCGCGTCTTAAGATGCACTAGAACTCTACTGCTACGATACGTAGATATCTGCAGACGCTATTTCCTAGCAAGGAAGTTTCGCATTTACATTCTGTTGTGGTGAATACGACGTATACATAACACTCCACAATGAATATTATATCTTATTATGAAACATAGAAATAAGATGCGATACGGCGATTTAAGAAGCATTAGAACACTGTTGCCTCGATACGTAGACATCTGCCAACGGTATTTCCTTGAAAGGAAGTGTCGCATTTACATTTAGTTGAAGTGTATGCGAGGTATACATAACACTACGCAATGATTGTTATATGTTATCATGAAACATAGAAATGAGATGCGATATCCCGTTTTAAGAAGCATTATAACACGCTTGCTACGATACGTAGACATCTGCAAACGCTATTTCCTAGCAAGGAAGTGTCGCATTTACATGCATTTGAAGTGAATACGAGGAATACATGAAACTTCGCAATGAATACTATTTCTTATCATGAAACATAGAAATGAGATGCGATATCTCGTTTTAAGAAGCATTAGACCTGTATTGCTACGATACATAGATATCTGCAGACACTATTTCCTAGCAAGGGAGTTCCGCATTACATTCTGTTGAGGTGAATACGACGTATACATAACACTCCACAATGAATATTATATCTTATTATGAAACATAGAAATAAGATGCGATACGGCGATTTAAGAAGCATTAGAACACTAAAGCCTCGATACGTAGACATCTGCCAACGGTATTTCCTAGAAAGGAAGTGTCGCATTTACATTTAGTTGAAGTGTATGCGAGGTATACATAACACTACGCAATGATTATTATATGTTATCATGAAACATAAAAATGAGATGCGATATCCCGTTTTAAGAAGCACTATAACACCCTTGCTACGATACGTAGACATCTGCAAACGCTATTTCCTAGCAAGGAAGTGTTGCATTTACATTCTTTTGAAGTGAGTACGAGGTATACATGACCCTTCGCAATGAATATTATTTCTTATCATGAAACTAAGAAACGAGATGCGATATGGCGATTTAAGGAGCATTAGAACTCTAATGCTTCGATACATAGATATCTGCAAACGCCATTTCCTAGCAAGGACGTGTGGCATTAACATTCTTTTGAGGTGAATACGTGGTATACATGACACTTCGCAATGAATATTATATCTTATCATGAAACATAGAAATGAAATGCGATATCGCGATTTAAGAAGCCTTAGAACTCCATTGTTACGTTACGTTGACATTTGCAGACGCCATTTCCTAGCAAGGAAGTGTCGCATTTACAATCTTTTGAAGTAAATACGATGTATACATAGCACTCCACAATGAATATTATATCATATCATGAAAAATAGAAATGAGATGCGATATCGCGTTTTGAGAAGCATTAGAACTCTATTGCTAGGATACGTAGACATCTGCAAACGCTATTTCCTGCCAAAGAAGTGGCGCATTTACATTCTTTTGAAGCGAATACGAGGTATACATAACACTGCACAGTGAATATTATATCTTATCATGAAACATAGAAATAAGAGGCGATATCCCATTTTAAGAAGCACTAGAACTCTATTGCTTCGATACGAAGACATCTGGAAACGCTACTTTCCAGGAAGGATGTGTCGCACTTACTTCATTTTGATGTGAATACGAGGCATACATAACACTCCACAATGAATATCATATGTTATCGTGAAATATAGAAATGAGATGCGGCATCGAGTTTTAAGAAGCACTAGAACACTTTTGCTACGATACGTAGACATCTGCGAACGCTATTTCCTAGCATGGAAGTGTCGCATTTACATACTTTTGACGTTAATGCGAGATATACATGACACTTCGCAATGAATATTATATCCTATCATGAAGCATAGAAGTGAGATGCGATATCGAGTTTTAAGTAGCATTAGAACTCTATTGCTAGGATACGTAGACATCTGCAAACGCTATTTCCTGCCAAAGAAGTGGCGCATTTACATTCTTTTGAAGCGAATACGAGGTATACATAACACTGCACAGTGAATATTATACCTTAGCATAAAACATAGAAATGAGATGCGATATCGCGTTTTGAGAAGCAATAGAACTCTATTGCTACGATACGTAGGCATGTGCAAACGCTATTTAATAGCAAGGAAGTGTCGCATTTACATTCTTTTGAAGTGAATACGAGGTATACATAACACTGCTCAATGAATATTAAATCTGATCATGAAACATAGAAATGAGATGCGATATGGCGATTCAAGAAGCAGTGGATCTCTATTGCTTCGATACGTAGACATCTACCAACGCTATTTCCTAGCAAGGAAGTGTCGCATTTACATTCTTTTGAAGCGAATACTAGGTATACATGTCACTTGCAATTAATAATATATCTTATCATGAAACATAGAACTGAGATGCGCTATCGCGTTTTGAGAAGCAGTGGAAATCAATTGCTACGATACGTAGACATTTGCAAACGCTATTTCCTAGCAACGAGGTGTAGCAATTACATTCTTGTGAAGTGTAGACGAGGAATACATAACACTACACAATGAATATTATATCTTATCATGAAACATAGAAATGAGATACGATGTGGCGTTCTTAGAAGCATTAGAACTCAATTGCTACGATACGAAGGCATCTGCAAACGCTATGTCCTAGCAAGGAGGTGCCGCATTTACACTTATTTGTAGCGTAGACGAAGTATACATAACACTTCGCAATGAATATTATATCTTATCATGAAACATAGAAATGAGATGCGATATCGCGATTTAAGATACATTAGAAATCTATTGCTGCGACACGTAGACATCTGCAAACGCTATTTCCTAGCATGGCAGTGGCGCATTTACACTCTTTTGACGTGAATACCAGGTATACATAACACATCGCAATGAATATTATATCTTATCACGAAACATAGAAATGTGATGTAATAACGCATTTTTAGAAGCACTATAACTCTATTGCTTCGATACGTAGACATCTGGAAAAGCTATTTCCTAGAAAGGAAGTGTCGCTTTCACATCCATTTGAAGTGTAGACGAGGAGTACAATGCACTTCGTAATGAATATTGTATCTTATCACGGAACATAGGAATCATATGCGGTATTGCGATTTAAGAAGCATTAGAACACTATTGCTTCGATACGTAGACATCTGGAAAAGCGATTTTCAAGAAAGGAAGTGTCGCATTTTCATTCAATTGAAGTGTAGACGTGGAGTACATAACACTTCGCAATGTATTTTATATCTTATCACAAAACATAGAAATGAGATGCGATATCGCGTTTCAAGAAGCATTAGGACTCTATTGCTTCCATACGTAGACATCTAGAAACGCTACTTCCCAGCCAGAATGTTTCGCATTTACATTCATTTGATGTGTATGCGAGGTATACATAACACTTCGCAATGAATGATACATCTTAAGATGAGACATAGAAATGAGATGCGAAATCGCGTTTTAAGATGCATGGGAATTCAATTGCTTCGATACGTAGGCATCTGCAAACGCTATTTCCTAGCAAGGAAGTGTCGCATTTAAATCCTTCTGAAGTGAATTCGAGGTATACATGACACATCGCGATGAATATTATATCTTATCATGTAACATAGAAATGAGATGCGATTTCCCCTTTTAGGAAGCATTGGAAATCTATTCCTTCGATACGTAGACATCTGCAAACGCTATTTCCTAGCAAGGAAGTGTCACATTTACATTTATTTGAAGTGTATGCGTAGTATACCTGACACTTGGCAATAAATATTATATCTTATCATGAAACATAGAAATGAGATGCGATGTGGCGTTTTGAGAAGCATTAGAAGTCTAATGCTACGATACGTGGACATCTGCAAATGCTATTTCCTAGCACGTAATTATCGCATTTACATTCATTTGGAGTGAATACGCGGTATACATGACACTCCACAATGAATGTTATATCTTATCATGAAACATAGAAATGAGATGCGATATCCCGATTTAAAAAGCATTAGAAGTCTATTGCTACGGTACGTAGACATTTGCAAACGCTATTTATTAGCAAGGAAGCATCGCACTTACATTCTTTTGAAGTGTAGACGCGGAATACATAACACATCGCAATGAATATTATATTTTATCATGAGACATAGAAATGAGACGCGATATGTCGTTTTGAGAAGCATTGGAACCCTATTGCTACGATACGTAGACATATGCATACGCTATTTCCTAGCAAGGACGTGTCACATTTAGTTTCATTTGAAGTTTATGCGAGGTAAACATGACACTTCGCAATGAATATTATATCTTATCAGAAAACATAGAAATGAGAAGCGATATGACGATGTAAGGAGCATTGGAACTCTATTGCTTGGATACGTGTACATCTGCAGACGCTATTTCCTAGCATTGAAGTGTCGCACTTACATTCTTTTGATGTGCATACGAGGTATACATAAGACTGCACAATAAATATTATATCTTATCGTGAAACGTAGTAATGAGATGCGATATCGTGATTTAAGAAGCATTAGAACTCTATTGCTTCGATACGTAGACATCTGCAAACGCTATTTCCTAGCAAGGAAGTGTCGCATTTACATTGTTTAGAAGTGAATACGAGGTATACATGACACTTCGCAATGAATATTATTTGTTATCATGAAACTAAGAAACGAGATGCGATATGGCGATTTAAGGAGCATTAGAACTCTAATGCTTCGATACATAGATATCTGCAAACGCCATTTTCTAGCAAGGACGTGTGGCATTAACATTCTTTTGAGGTGAATACGAAGTATACATGACACTTCGCAATGAATATTATATCTTATCATGAAACATAGAAATGAAATGCGATATCGCGATTTAAGAAGCTTTAGAACTCTATTGTTTCGATACGTAGACATCTGGAGACGCTACTTCCAGGAAAGTAAGTGTCACATTTACATTCATTTGAAGTGTAGACGGGGAATACATAACACTCCACAATGAATATTATATCTTATCATGAAACATAAAAAAGAGATGCGATATCGCGATTTAAGAAGCATTAGAACTCTACTGCTACGATACGTAGACATCTGCAAACGCTATTTCCTAGCAAGGAAGTGCCGAATTTACATTCTTTTGAAGTAAATACGCTTCATACATAACACTCCACAATGAATATTATATCTTATCATGAAACATAGAAATGAGATGCGATATTGCGTTTTGAGAAGCATTAGAACTCTATTGCTTCGAAACGTAGATATATGCAAACGCAACTTCCTAGCACGGGAGTGTCGCACTTACATTCATTTGATGTGTGTCCGAGATATACATGACACTTCGCAATGAATATTATATCTCATCATGAAACATAGAAGTGAGATGCGATATCGAGTTTTATGTAGCATTAGCACTCTATTGCTCCGACACGTAGACATATGCAAACGCCTATTTCCTAGCAAGGAAGTGTCGTATTTACATTCTTTTGAAGTGAATACGGGGTATACATAACACTGCACAATGAATATTATATCTTATCACGAAATACAGAAATGAGTTGCGATATCGCGGTTTAAGATGCATTTGAACTCTATTGCTTCGATACGAATACATCTACAGACGCTACTTCCTAGCAAGGAACTGTCTCATTTACATTCATTTGAAGTGTATGCCAGATATACATAACACTCCACAATGAATATTACATCTTATCATGAAACGTAGAAATAACGTGCGATTTTGCGTTTTAAGAAGCATTAGAACTCTATTGCTTCGATACGTAGACATCTGCAGACGCTATTTCCTAGCAAGGAAGTGTCGCATTTACAATCTTTTGGAGTGAATACGAGGTATACATAACAGTGCACAATGAATATTATATCTTATCATTAAACATAGAAATGAGATGCGATATCGCGTTCTAAGAACGATTAGAACACTATTGCTACGATACGTAGACATCTGTCAACGCTATTTCCTAGCAAGGAAGTGTCGCATTTACATTCTTTTGAACTGAATACGAGGTATACATAACACTCCACAATGAATATTATATCTTATCATGAAACATAGAAATGAGATGCGATGTCTCGTTTTAAGAAGCAATAGTACTCTTTTGCTTCGATACGTGGACATCTGCAGACGCTATTTCCTAGCAAGGAAGTGTCGCATTTACATTCTTTTGAAGTGAATACGAGTTATACATAACACTGCACATTGAATATTATATCTTATCATGAAACATTGAAATGAGATTCGATATCTCGTTTTAGGAAGCATTAGAACTCTATTGCTACGATACGTAGATATCTGGAAATGCTATTTCCTAGCAAGGAAGTGTCGCATTTACATTTTTTGAAGTGAATACGACGTATACATAAAACTCCACAATGAATATTGTATATCTTATCATGAAACATATAAATGAGATGCGATATCGCGATTTAAGGAGCATTAAATCTCTATTGTTTCGATACGTAGTCATCTGCAAACGCTATTTCCTAGCAAGGAAGTGTCGCATTTACATTCACTTGAAGTGAATACGAGGTATACATGACACTTCGCAATGAATATTATATCTTATCATGAAACATAGAAATGAGATGCGATATCGCGATTTAAGGAGCATTAAATCTCTATTGTTTCGATACGTAGACATCTGCAAACGCTATTTCCTAGCAAGGAAGTGTCGCATTTACATTCACTTGAAGTGAATACGAGGTATACATGACACTTCGCAATGAATATTATATCTTATCATGAAGCAAAGAAACGAGATGCGATATCGCGATTTAAGGAGCATTAAATCTCTATTGCTTCGGTACGTAGACATCTGCAAACGCTATTTCGGAGCAAGGTAGTTTCGCATTTACATTCATTTGAAATGTATGCGAGGTATAAGTGACACTTCGTAATGTATATTATATCTTATCATGAAACATAGAAATGTAATGCGATATCGCATTTTAAGAAGCATTAGAACTCTGTTGCGTCCATACATAGACATCTGCCATCACTATATTCTAGCAAGGAAGTGTCGTATTTACATTCTTTTGAGGTGAATACGTGGTATACTTAACACTCCACAATGAATATTATATCTTATCATGAAACATAGAAATGAAGATCGATTTCGCTTTTTAAGGAGCATTAGAACTCCTTTGCTACGATACGTAGATATCTGGAAATGCTATTTCCTAGCAAGGAAGTGTCGCATTTACATTCTTCTGAAGTGAATACGTGGCATACATGACACTTCGCAATGAATATTATATCATATCATGAGACATAGAAATGAGATGCGATATCTCGATTTTAGAAGCATCAGAACCGTATCGCTTCGATACGTAGACATCTGCAACCGCTATTTCCTAGAAAAGAAGTGTCGGATTTACATTCATTTGAAGTGAATACGAGGTATACATGACACTTCGCAATGAATATTATATCTCATCATGAAACGTAGGAATGAGATGCGATATCTCTTTTTAAGAAGCATTAGAGCACTATAGCTTCGAAACGTAGACATCTAGAAACGCTATTCAGCATCAAGGAAGTGTGGCATTTTCATTCATTTGAAGTGTTGACGATGCATACATCACGCCGTGCATTGAATACTTTTAACTCGGCCCCGAGAGGAGGCTCGAGCATGCTACCTTGCCTTAATGGCATACGCCATATTATAATCACGCCCATACTAGCCCCCTAGCGGACCACTGCTTCGGCCAGAGACTATGACAATACGGCACCACTATTCTCGTCTTTTGAGCATGTTAACATACCCACCCGTTCAATCAGACCGTGGCTGCACACAGCGACGCTCCATCGTCGCTATCGCTCTGTTTGACGAAAGGAGCTTTTTAGTCTTGACTGATAGCCGGCGTAAGGAATTTGATTAACGAACAAAATGAATAAGTGTTAGAGTCAATATTTGAGATTCCAACTATCCCATTTATATTTGACAGGAGGGGAGGGCAGGGCTGCTATGGGGCAGAACCTGAAATATGGGCAGGGACTCCCCCGACCCGCATCAATCTGAATGCCGTAGGCCATCCGCCTGCGGCACATTCCGCGTGGACCACGAGGAGATCTGATGCGAGGCTAAGGTGTGAGAGGCTATGTTTTCACGTCATCCACCCTGTTACCTTATCACCGGGACCATCGCTATTCTTGCATACTAGGCTCCAACTGGTCGCCCGACACCTACGAACGCGTATGGTATTTCATGGTGCACTCCCACCCGCGTTGCATTGAATATTGTAACATCAGGCGTACCGCCTGCCACTCTCCGGCCTCCACCACATCATATCCAGCATCCGTATCCGGAGGCCCTGCAACGGTCCACCCGCCGATTCGCCATCCCTACAGAAAGAGACAACGGTACGAGAGGGAAGAATGGTGCAGCAGGCCGCGATCACGCGCGATCTCCACATACGAGGGGGAGGACTTCACCCCGTATTACGAGGACGAGCAGCTCTCCACCACATACTGGATCGAATCCCCAGTGCTAACGAAGAGGCATACGTATTTTTCTTACATACGTGACTAGAATAGGTACACTAATCACCTCAGACACCACAATAAGGACCTAGGTTTAAGTGAATACATGTGCATACGTCGTTTCAACATTATGTGTCGATGTGCTCGCGCGCACACTCAACGCTCGCGGCTCACGCTTAATCCACTCCGCTCATCCCACTCCGAACGGCCGCTCCACCACGAAGCCGCCACACTACTCCGACCGTCCGCCCCACTGCGAGGGCCCAGAGATTCGCCCGCCTTGCGACCCGAGGAGGTCGCGGACGCGAGATCCGAGAGTCAGTTCTAATCGTCCCAACGAAAAGAGGAGTTCCAATCTCCGACTTGAGCAATAGGCTCATCTGGAACGAGCAACTAGCTCAAATGCATCCGCCTCTGTCCATACTCCCTTAGCGGAGTCTTTACGATACTTATACTATTTCCAATTTTTATTATAATCGTTAGTTAGTAACTTAGAATACAGTCAAGCGTATTTAGCATAGTGAAGTCATAGGATATAGTTTACCTTTTACCAGATTCAAAGTGTCCTTATTCCAATTCAATTACAATACCTTAACTCTAATCCACGGATACGCACACGATTATTTTATTTCTACATCTCGTCTGCGATAGTCTTGAGGCTCGACGGCTAGAGCGAACCAGCGTTTAGCTGCTCCATCCTCACTTCTACCATATACCGAATATCTTACACCCAGGTGGCCCGTTAAGCTAGAGCGAACAAACGTTTAGCCCCGTCGTACTCTACCGAAGCTCAAGTATTCTTGATGAGTCTTGCACCTCCGGCAAAGCGTACACGACGCGCGGTGAGGAGAGAGTTTATTCGTCGTCTCGCTCGGGTATACGTGGGTAGTGCACCAGGATAATCAGTCTCCAGCGTACGAGTTCCGGTTACTGTGAGGGAGGTTTCCTTCGCCGCACGAACCGTGTGAGTCGCAGACCGTCAGGGCCCAGCGCCTATGCTTGCCAGCTTGGGTCAATCCGCCTGGTCGGTCATTCCTGTAGACGTGCCACCGTTCCTGCAGTACGCCGCCGCCATCCCGGTTGCGGATCCTAGGCGCTCCAGGTACCTGGAAAGAGAAAGCAGATAATGAAATCAAGCCTTCGCAAGGTAAGTTTTAGTGATAGCATTCGTTTTATCGAGTTGGAAACGCCAACGAACGCGGTCCAGACGCACTTCGCGTTTTTCCAGGAACGGTTACGACTTTGTGCCACCGCTGCGAGAGCAATCGCATCTCTGGACGTGACAATATTATATCGTATCATGGGACATAGAAATGAAATGCGACATCGCGTTTTATAAAGCATTAGAACTCTATTGCTTCGATATCTAGACATCTAGATACGCTATTCCGCCGCACGGTGGTTCGGGATTTACATTCTTTTGAAGTGTAGACAAGATATAGTTATCATGTTGCATTGAATAACGTCTTATCACGAAACATAGAAACGAAATGCGATATCGCATTTAATGGAGCACTAGATCTCCTTTGCTTCGACATGTGGACATCGAGAAACGCTATTCCTTCGCAAGGAAGTGTGGGATTTACATTCTTTTGAGGTATAGACGAGATATACATTATTCACTGCATTGGATATTACATCTTGTCATGAGACATAGAAAGGAGATGCGATATCGCGTTTCATGAAGCATTAGAACTCTATTGCTTAGATACGGAGATTATTAGAAGCGCTATTCCGTAGCGAGGAAGTGCAGCACTTACATTCTTTTGACGTGCAGGCAAGAGACACATGACGCTATGCATTGTATATAAAATCATATCATGAGAAATAGAAATGATGTGCAATATCGCGTATTATGAAGCATTAGAAATCGATTACTTCGTTACGTAGACATCCAGAAACGCTGTTCCGTCGCAAGAAAGAGTAGCATTTACATTCTTTTGTAGTTCTGACAAGATGTACATAAAGCGCTGCATTGAATATTACATCTTACCATGGAACATGGAAATGTGATGCGATATCGCGTTTTGAGAAGCATTAGGACTCTAATGCTACGATACGTAGACATCTGCAAACGCTACTTCCTAGCAGGGAAGTGTCGCATTTACATTCACTTGAAGTGTATGCGAGGTATAAATGACTCTTCGCAATGAATATTATATCTTATCATGAGGCATAGAAATGAGATGCGATATCGCGATTTGAGAAGCTGTAGAACTCTAATGATACGATACGTAGACATCTGCAAACACTATTTCCAAGCAAGGAAGTGTAGCATTTACATTCATTTGAAGTGAAAACGAGGTATACATGACACACCGCAATGATTATTATATCTTATCGTAAAACATAGGAGTGAGATGCAAAATCTCGTTTTAAGAAGCATTAGAATTCCTTTGCTACGATTCGAAGACATCTGCAAACGCTATTTCCTAGCAAGGAAGTGTCGCATTTACATTCATTTGTAGTGTATGCGAGGTATAAATGACTCTTCGCAATGAATATTATATCTTATCATGGCACATAGAAATGAGATGCGATATCGCGTTTTGAGAAGCATTAGAATCCTAATGCTACGATACGTAGACATCTGCAAACACTATTTCCTAGCAAGGAAGTGTCGCATTTAAAATCTTTTGAAGTGAATACGAGGTATACACAACGCTCCACAATGAATATTATATCTTATCACGAAACATAGAAATGAGATGCGATATGGCGATTTAAGAAGCATTAGAACACTATTGCTTCGATACGTAGACGTCTGCAAACGCTACTTTCTAGCAAGGAAGTGTCGCATTTACATTCTTTTGAAGTGAAAACGAGGTATACATGACACACCGCAATGAATATTATATCTTATCGTAAAACATAGGAGTCAGATGCAAAATCTCGTTTTAAGAAGCATTAGAATTGCTTTGCTACGATTCGAAGACATCTGCAAACGCTATTTCCTAGCAAGGAAGTGTCGCATTTACAATCTTTTGAAGTGAACACGAGGTATACATAACCCGACAATGAATATTATATCTTATCATGAAACATAGTAATGAGATGCGATATGACGATTTAAGATGCATTACGACCCTATTGCTTCGATACATAGACATCTGCCAACGCTATTTCCTAGCAAGATAGTGTCGCATTTACATTCACTTGAAGTGTATACGAGATTTACATAACACTCCACAATGAATATTATATCTTATCATGAAACATAGAAATGAGATGCGATATCGCGATTTAAGCAGCATTAGAACTCTATTGCTTCGATACGTAGACGCATGCAAACGCTATTTCCTAGCAAGGAAGTGTAGCGTTTACAATCTTTTGAAGTGAATACGAGGTATACAGGACACTTGGCAATTAATATTGTATCTTATCATGAAACCGAGAAATGAGATGCGATGTCGCGTTTTGGGAAGCATTAGAACTCTATTGCTACGATACGTAGACATCTGCAGACGCTATTTCCTAGCAAGGGAGTGTCGCATTTACATTCTTTTGAAGTGTAGACGAGATATACATATCACTGCACAATGAATATTATATCTTATCATGAAACATAGAAATGAGATGCGATATCGCGATCTAAGAAGCATTAGAACACTAATGCTACGATACGTAGACGCATGCAAACGCTATTTCCTAGCAAGGAAGTGTAGCGTTTACAATCTTTTGAAGTGAATACGAGGTATACAGGACACTTGGCAATTAATATTGTATCTTATCATGAAACCGAGAAATGAGATGCGATTTCTCGTTTTAAGAAGCATTAGAACTCTATTGCTACGATGCGTAGACATCTGCAAACTCTATTTCCTAGCAAGGAAGTCTCGCATTTACATTCTTTTGAAGTGAATACGAGGTATACATAACAGTCCACAATGAATATTATATCGTATCATGAAACATAGAAATGAGATGCGATACTGCCATTTAAGAAACATTAGAACTCTAATGCTACGTTACGTAGACATCTGCCAACGCTATTTCCTAGCCAGGAAGTGTCGCATTTACATTCATTTGAAGTGAATACGAGGTATACATAACACTACACAATGAATATTATATCTTATCACGAAACATAGAAATGAGATGCAATATCGCGATTTAAGAAGCATTAGAACTCTATTGCTTCGATTCGCAGACATCTGCAAACGCTGTTTCCTAGGAAGGATGTATCGCATTTACATTCTTTTGAAGTGAATACGAGGTACACATAACAATCCACAATGAATGTTATATCTTATCATGAAACATAAAAATGAGTTGCGATATCGCGATTTAAAAAGCATTAGAAATCTATTGCTACGGTACGTAGACATCTGCAAACGCTATTTAATAGCAAGGAAGTGTCGCACTTACATTCTTTTGAAGTGAATACGAGGTTAACATAACACTCCACAATGAATATTATGTCTTATCAGGAAACATTGAAATGAGAAGCGATATCGCGTTTTGAGAAGCGTTAGAATTCCATTGCTTCGATACGTGGACATCTGCAAACGCTATTTCCTAGGAAGGATGTACCGCATTTACATTCTTTTGAAGTGAGTACGAGGTATACATAACACTCCACAATGAATGTTATATCTTATCATGAAACATAAAAATGAGTTGCGTCATCGCGATTTAAGAAGCATTAGAACTCTATTGCTTCGATACATAGACATCTGCAAGCGCAATTCCCTGGCAAGGAAGTGTCGCATTTAAATTCTTTTGAAGTGAATACGAAGTATACATGACACTCCGCAATGAATATTGTATCTTATCATGAAACATAGAAGTGAGATGCGATATCGCGGTTTAAGATGCATTTGAACTCCATTGCTTCCATACGTAGACATCTGCTAACGCTATTTCTTAGCAAGGAAGTGTCGCTTTCTCAATCTTTTGAAGCGAATACGAGGTATACATAACAATCCACAATGAATATTATATCCTATCATGAAACATAGAAATGAGATGCGATATCGCGATTTATGATGCATTAGAATTCTATTGCTTCGATAGGTAGACGTCTGCAAACGCTACCTCCTAGCAAGGAGGTGTCGCATTTACATTATTTTGAAGTGAATACGGGGTATACATAACACTGCACAATGAATATTATATCTTATCATGAAACATAGAAATGAGATGCGATATGACGATTCAAGGAGCATTAGAACTCTATTGCTTCGATACGTAGACATCTGGAAACGCTATTTCTTAGCAAGGAAGTGTCGCATTTTCATTCTTTTGAAGTGAATACGAGTTATACATGACACTTCGCAATGAATATTATATCTCATCATGACACATAGAAGTGAGATGCGATATCGCGTTTTAGGATGCGTTAGAACCCTATTGCAACGATACGTAGACATCTGCAAACTCTATTTCCTAGCAAGGAAGTGTCGCATTTACATTCTCTTGAAGTAAATACGAGGTTTACATGACACGTCGCAATGAATATTATATCATCACGAAACATAGAAATGTGATGCGATATCGCGATTTAAGAAGCATTAGAATTCTATTGCTACGATACGTAGACATCTGGAATCGCTATTTCCTGGCATGGAAGTGTCCTATTTACATTCTTTTGAAGTGAATACGAGGTATACATGACACTTCGCAATGAATATTATATCTCATCATGAAACATAGAAATGAGATGCCATATCGCGTTTTGAGAAGCATTGGAACTCTAATGCTTCGATACGGGGACATCTTTTAAACGCTATTTCCTAGCAAGAAAGTGTCGCATTTACATTCATTTGAAGTGTAGACGAGGAATACATGACACTTCGCAATGCATATTATATCTTATCATGAAACATAGAAATGAGATGCGATTTCGCGTTTTGTGAAGCATTAGAACTCTATTGATACGATACGTAGACATCTGCAAACTCTATTTCCTAGCAAGGAAGTGTCGCATTTACATTCATTTGAGGTGTATGCGAGGTATACATAACACTTCGCAATGAATATTATATGTTATCATGAAACATAGAAATGAGATGCGGTATCTCATTTTAAGAAGCACTAGAACACTATTGCTTCGATACGTAGACATCTGCAGACGCTAGTTCTTAGCAAGGAATTGTCGCATTTACATTCTTTTGAGGTGAATACGAGGTATACATAACCCTCCTCAATAAATATTATATCTTATCATGAAACATAGAAATCAGATGCGATATCGCGTTTATAAAGCATTAGAACTCTATTGCTTCGAAACGTAGACATCTGCAAACGCTATTTCCTAGCAAGGAAGTGTCGCATTTACATTATTTTGATGTGAATGCGAGGTATACATAACATTGCACAATGAATATTATATATTATCATGAAACATAGAAATGAGATGCGATATCGCGTTTTAAGCAGCATTAGAACCATATTGCTTCGATGCGTAGACACCCGGAAACGCTATTTCCTACCAAGGAGGTGTCGCATTTACATTCTTCTGAAGTGAATACGAGGTATACATGACACTTCGCAATGAATAATATATCTTGTCATGAAACATAGAAATCTGATGCGATATGGTGTTTTAAGAAGCATTAGAACTCTATTGCTTCGATGCGTAGACACCCGGAAACGCTATTTCCTACCAAGGAAGTGTCGCATTTACATTCATTTGAAGTGTACACAAGGAATACATAATACTTCGTAATGAATATTATATCTTATCATGAAACATAGAAATGAGGTACAATATCGCGATTTAAGAAGCATTAGAACTCTATTGCTGCAATACGTAGATATCTGGAAACGCTGTTTCCTAGGAAGGAAGTGTCGCGTTTACATTCTTTTGACGTGAAGACGAGGTATACATGTCACGTGGAATTTATAATATATCTTATCATGAAACATAGAAGTGAGATGCGATATCGCGTTTTGAGAAGCAGTGGAAATCAATTGCTACGATACGTAGACATCTGGAAACTTTATTTCCTAGAAAGGAAGTGTCGCATTTGCATTCATTTGAAGTGTATGCGAGGTATACAAGACACTTCGCAATGAATATTATATCTTATCATGAAACATAGAAATGAGGAGCGATATCGTGATTTAAGAAGCATTAGAACACTGCTGCTTCGATTCGTAGACATCTGGAAACGCTACTTCCTAGCAAGGAAGTGTCGCATTTATATTCAATTGAAATGAATACGAGGAATACATAACACTTCGCAATGAATGTTATATCTTGTCATGCAACATAGAAATGAGATGCGATATCCCGATTTGAGAAGCATAAAACTCTATTTCTTCGATACGTAGACATCTGCAAACGCTATTTCCTAGCAAGGAATTGTAGCATTTACATTCTTTTGAAGTGTAGACGAGGAATACATAACACTTCGTAATGAATATTATATCTCATCATGAAACATAGAAATGGGGTGCGATATCGCGTATTAAGAAGCATCAGAGCTCTATTGGTTCGATACGTAGACAACAGCAAACGCTACTTCCTAGCAAGGAAGTCTCGCACTTTCATTCATTTGAAGTGTATACGAGGTATGCGTAACACTTCGCAATGTGTATTATATCTTATCATAAAACATTGAAATGAGATGCGATATCGCGTTTCAAGAAGCATTAGAACTCTATTGCTTCTATGCGTATACATCTGGAAACGCTATTTCCTTGGAAGGAAGTGTCGCATTTACAATCATTTGAAGTGCAGACGAGGAATACATAACACTCCAAAATGAATATTATTTCTTATCATGAAACATAAAAATGAGATGGGATATCGCGTTTTAAGAAGCATTAGAACCCTATTGCTTCGATGCGTAGACACCCGGAAACGCTATTTCCTACCAAGGAAGTGTCGCATTTACATTCATTTGAAGTGTACACAGGGAATACATAACACTTCGTAATGAATATTATATCTTATCATGAAACATAGAAATGAGGTACAATATCGCGATTTTCGAAGCATTAGAACTCTATTGCTGCGATACGTAGACATCTGCAAACGTAACTTCCTAGCATGGAAGTGTCGCATTTACATTCCTTTGAAGTGAATAGGAGGTATACATGACACCTTGCAATGAATATTATATCCTATCATGAAACATAGAAGTGAGATGCGATATCTTGTTTTGAGTAGCATTAGAAATCTATTGCTAGGATACGTAGATATCTGCAAACGCTATTTCCTGCCAAAGAAGTGGCGCATTATATTCTTTTGAAGCGAATACGAGGTATACATAACACTGCACAGGGGATATTATATCTTAAAATGAAACATAGAAATGAGATGTGATATCTCGCTTTCATGAAGCATAAGATCTCTATTGCTTCGATACGTAGACATCTGCCAACGCTATTTCCTAACAAGGAAGTGTCGCATTTACATTCATTTGAGTAGTATGCGAAGTATACATGACACTTCGCATTGAATATTATGAATTCTTATCATGAAACATAGAAGTGAGATGCGATATCGCGAATTAAGAAGCATTAGAAATGTATTGCTTCGATACGTAGACATCTGCAAACGCTACTTCCTAGCAAGGAAGTGTCGCATTTGCATTCTTTTGAAGTGAATACGAGGCATACATAACACTCCACAATGAATATTATATCTTATCAAAAAACATAGAAACGAGATGCGATATGGCGATTTAAGAAGCATTAGAACTCTAATGCTTCAATAAGTAGCCATCTGCAAACGCTACTTCCTAGCAAGGAAGTGTCGCATTTACATTCATTTGAAGTGTATGCGAGGTATACATGACACTTCGCAATGAATATTGCATCATCACGAAACATAGAAATGAGATGCGATATCGCAATTTAAGAAGCGTTAGAACTCTATTGCTACGATACGTAGACATCTGCAATCGCTGTTTCTTAGAAAGGAAGTGTGGCATTTACATTCTTTTAAACTGAATTCGAGGTATACATGACACTTCGCATTGAATATTATATCTTATCCTGAAACATAGAAATGAGATGCGATATCGCGTCTTGAGGAGCATTAGAAACCGATTGCTACTATACGTTGACATCTGCAGACGCTATTTAATAGCAAGGAAGTGTAGCATTTACATTCAATTGAAGCATATGCGAGGTATAAGTGACACTTCGCAATAAATATTATATCTTATCATGATACACAGATATAAGATGCGGTATCCCGTTTTCAGAAGCATTAAAACACTATTGCTTCGATTCGTAGAAATCTGCAAACGCTATTCCCTAGCAAGGAAGTGTGGCATTTGCATTACGTTGAAGTGTAGACGAGCTATTCATAACACTTCGCAATGGATATTATATCTTATCGTGAACCATAGGAATGAGATGCGACATAGCGTTTTAAGAAGCACTAGAACTCTATTGCATCGATACGTAGACATATGGATACGCTATTTCCTAGCACGGATGTGTCGCATTTACATTCATCTGAAGTGTAGACGAGGTGTACATACCACTTCGCAATGAATATTATATTTTATCATGAAACATAGATATGAGGTGCGATATCGCCTTCTAGGAAGCAATAGAACTGTATTGCTTTGACACGTAGACATCTGCAAACTATACTTCCTAGCAAGGATGTGTCGCATTTACATTCAATTGAAGTGTAGAAGAGGAATACGTAACACTTCGCAATGAATATTATACCTTATCATGAATCATAGAAATGAGATGCGATATCGCGTTTTGACAAGCATTAGAAGTCTGTTGCGTCGGTACGTAGACATCTGGAAACGCTATTTCCTAGGAAGGAAGGGTCGCATTTACATTCATTTGAAGTGTAGACTAGGTATACATAGCACTTCGTAATGAATATTATATCTTATCATGAAACGTAGAAATGAGATGTGATATCGCGTTTTGAGAAGCACTAGAACTCTATTGCTTCGATGCGTAGATATTCGGATACGCTATTTCCTAGCAAGGAAGTGTGGCATTTACATTCCTTTGAACTGTAGACGAGGTATACATAACACTTCGATATGGATATTATGTATTATCATGAAACAGAGGAATGAGATGCGATATTGCGTTTTCAGGAACATTGAAACCATATTGAAACATAAAAGTGAGATGCGATATCGCGATTTAAGAAGCATTAGATCTCTATTGCTTCGATACGTAGACATCTGGAAACACATGTCCTAGCAAGGATGTGTGGCATTTACATTCTCTTGAAGTGTAGACGAAGTATATATAACACTTCGCAATGAATATTATATTTTATCATGAAACATAGAAATGAGATGCGATATCGCGTTTCAAGAAGCATTAGAACTCTATTGCTTCGATACCTAGGCATCTGCAAACGCTATTTCCTAGTAAGGAAGGTTGCACATACATCCATTTGAAGTGTAAATGAGGTATACATAGCACTTCGCAATGAATATTATATCTTATCACGAAACATAGCAATGAGATGCGATATCGCGTTTTAAGAAGCATTAGAACTCTATTGCATCGATACGTAGACATCTAGATGCGCTATCCTGTAGCAAGAAAAGTGTGGGTTTTACATTCTTTTGAAGTGTAGTGTGACGTCAGGCGTAGCGCCTGCCACCCATCAGCCGCTTCACCGCCTTCAGCACCTATCCCTGCTCGCAGGCAACCTGCTGTACACGCCTGCAGATCTAGCAACTAGCAGCGTTCGCGCGCCCACAGATGCACGCGCTCATTCGCACCTAAGAGCACCTCTGTCTTGCTCGCGCTAATACGCATCGCTGTCTCGCTCGCACCAACTGGCTCCTTTGTCTTACTCGCGGCAATACGCATCGCTTTCTCGCTTCTTCCAACGAGCAGCTCTGTCTCGCTCGCACAAATGAGCAGCTCATTCCCACTCACACCTATGCGCATCTCCTTCTCGCTCCTACCATGAGTATTGCCGCCTGCCTTACATCATGGACACTGTCCAGAAGTACGAAGATGCAGCTCGTCACTGGAATTGGGACTGTTCCAGTTCAAGGAACCTACATTGCCAAGACCTATATACTATTTCTAATGCTATATCTATGCACTTTTCTTATACTCCTAGATCTAAGTACTTATGACACATATTGTAACACACTACAACACACACGTAATTCTAAGTCCGTACGTATAAGATTAGATTTTAAGGGGCACCTGCACAAATGACACGCGCAGCTAGCCCCACCACGAGCCGCGGGTCCCCACTCGCCGTACCACGCGGTCCCCACTACGAGCGATCGCGACCGATGCGCACCGCGAACCGAGGAGGTCTGAGAATGCGACTGCAGAGAGTCAGACTACCTCAAGATTACACTCCGAGGAGTTGAATCCTCCAGTACCATCTAATATGCTCGAGCCATTAGCCACCTCAATGTGGGGATTCGGCTACGCGCTATTATTTCTATTTCATTGGTTTTAACTTAGAACAATTTTGACTTTGTATGATTTTAACTTAGCATATATATCATTTATTTTTCTATATGCAGTTTACAAGTTCATTCCCACCTCTACTATTTCCTAAATCTACTATATCTAAATACTATTTCTCACGTTTAATACAATGCATAACTACGAATACTTCCACGTGTGTCTTCCATACTGCTGGGTTGCGTCCATCACCTCGAAGGGGTATAGAACTCAGCTTTGCAGAGTTGCGATAGAGCGGACCGCGGCTTATCCTTCCGAGCATTCCGATGCGTGGTACTGTAGAATTCACATTCCTCTGAAGTGTTGAATCAGATGAGAATTTAATGCTATGCATTAAAAATTACAGCTTACTTCGATTGAAATATTGAAATGAGTTGCGATATCGCGATGCGTGAAGCATCAGAAATTAAATGCTTCAGCACTTAGAAATCTAGAAACACTATTTCGTTGCAAGGAACTTGTGGGATTCAAATTCTTCAGAAGAGGAAAAGCAGATAATCATAACACGATGCATAGAGCAATACAACTTACTTACTAACTTTCAACTGGTGAAATAAAATGCAATATCGCGATGCATGAAGCACTACGACTCAAACGCTTCGGTACGTAGACATCTAGGAACGCTATCCCTTAGCAATTAGGAGTGAGATTTACATTCTTTTGGAGTGTAGATGCAGATACACGAAACGCGTTCCATTGAACATTACATCTTATGACGAATCATTGAAATAAGATGCAACATTTCGTTGAAAGTAGCATTAGAACTCTATTGCTTCGACACTCATACATCCAAAAACGCTATCCCGTTGCAAGAAAGTGCAGGTTTCATATTCTTTTGAAGTGTAGATGCAGATAATACTAACGCGTTGCATTAAATATTACAATTCATCATGAAACATTGAAGTGAGTCTCGACATCGCATTGAATAGAGTATTAGAACTGTATTGCTGCGAAACGCAAATATCTAGGAATGGCATCCCGTTGGAAGGAACTGTAGGATTCACATTCTTTTGAAATGTAGAGGCAGATAAACATAACGCGTTGCATTGAAAATTACATCTTATCATGAAGCATTGAAATGAGAAGCGACGTCGCCTTGAATGAAGTACTAGAACCTTATTGCTTCGACATGAACGCATATAGAAACGCTATACCTTTGCAAAGAAGTGCAGGATTTACATTCTGTTGAAGTGTAGAAGCTGAAAAGCACAACACTTTGCATTGAATATTACATGATATCATGAATGTCTGAAATGAGATGAGACATTCAGTTGAATGAAGTATTAGTACTCTATTGCTTCTTCACGTAGACATTAAGAAGCGCGATCTCTTTGCAAGAAAGAGCATCATTTATATTCTTTTGAAGCGATTTATTCATTTTGTAAGTGATTTATTTTGAAGTAAAGTTATTCATATTCTTTGAAGCTAGTAATCATAAGGCATTCTTCATGCGTCGTAGTATTACAATTTATTTCAACAGTTCAGACTAAGTAACTAGGTTGTAATGCACTATACAGGCATTATGCTTACCTTCTCCTACACTTCAAAAGAATGTGAATCCTACGCATCCTTGAAAAGGATTTGCGTTTCTAAATGTCTACGTGTCGGCGCAATAAAGTTCCAATACATCATTGAACGCGATGTCGCATCTCATTACAATGTTTCATGATAGGTTGTAATATTCAATGCAACGCGTTATGCTTATCTGCATCTACACTTCACAAGAATGTAAATTCTGCATTTCCATGCAACAGGATGACCCCTCATAATGTCTGCTTGTCGAAGCAATGGAGTTCTAATGCTCCATTCATTGCGATGGCGCATCTCACTTGCACGTTTCAAAGGAAGTAAGCTGTAAACTGCTATGCATAGCAAAATGCTTATCTGTTTCTGCATCAAAATAATGTCAAATTTACAGTTCCATGCAACGACATGGCTTCATACTGTCTGCATGTCAAAACAATAGAATCCTAATGCGCTACGCAATGCGATGGCGCTTCTTATTTCAACGTTTCTAAATAGGTAAGCTGTACCATTCTATGTATAGCATTATGCTTATCTGCTTCGACATTTTACAGTCCCATGCAACGGAATGGTACTTCATAATGTCTGCGTATCAAAGCAATGGGGCAGCAGTGCTCCGTGCACTGCATTGGCGCATCTCATCAACGTATCAAAGTCTGTAAAAACGCTTATGAATCGCTGAAACGAGATGTGCTACCGCATAGCATGGAGCAATAGAACTCTACTGCCTTGAGACGCAGACACTATGAAGCGCTATCCCGGTGCATGGTTCTGTAGAATTCACGTTCATTTCAATGGTAAAAGCAGATGAGCATAATGCTATGCTTAGTAGATTACAGCTTACTGACTTTGAAACATTGGATTTAGATGTACCATCGCAATGCCGGGAGCATTTGAACTCCATTTCTTTGATACGCATCTACTATGAAGGACCATCTGTTTGCACGGAACTGTGTAATTCACATTCTCTTGAGGAGTAGAAGCAGGTCAGCATAATGCTATGCACAGAAGATTACATTTTACTTACTCTCAAACGTTGAAACGATATGTGCCATCGCATTGCACGGAGCAGTAGATCTCTTCGGCCTTCAAACACGGACACTATGAAGCGCCATGAAGTTGAAAAAACTCTAAAATTCAGATTCTTTAGAAGTGTAGAACCAGATAAGCATAATGCATTGCATAGAAGATTAAAGCTAATGGAGCATTTATAGGGGCGGTAGTATTTAGAATTAGCTATAATATATGAATATTGTAAGTATATATACTGATTAGAAATCTTTATTTAAAGCGTCACAAAGCGGTATAAAATTTAATAGGATTTTGGGTGTAATGGAGTATTTGGACGGATATTCTATTTTCAGTTAACTAAAATATATTATAAGGTTTATTATATGTACTAACGTAAAATATTAATTTAAAACGATATTAATTGCTACAAAATTAGATAGAATTTTGGGTGATATAATGTATTTATTAGAGATATTCTATTCACAAATAGCTGAGATATATTATATGTGTAAATATATTTACCAAATTGAAATGTTTATACAAAATATCATGAAACGATATATAATTAGGTAGGTAGGGTATTAGATGTAATGTAGCATTTGGAGGGGACATTTTATTTACATTTATAGAAAGCTCTTGATGTGTTTAAATATATACACTTTCTGTTGTGTCAAGGTGTCTAGCGCCTAGTCGAACTAGCGCTTAGTCGTGCCGTGCTTTACCGAAGTGCAAGTACTTCTGATGAGCTTCGCTTCTCGGGTAAAGCGTACACGACGCGCGGGGAGGAAGGAATTTATCCGATAACTTGTACGTGGCTGGTGCACCCGAATATTTGGATCATCGCAGAGCTCTTCCCGTTCCTGTCAAGGAAGTCTTCGCTTCCGTACGTTCTGTACGAGTTAATGATCGTCCAATTCCAGCTTCGATACCCGCTAGCCAGGATCAGCTTACCTGGCACCTGATTCCAATCACCGATCCGCCGTTCCAGCCGTACGCCGCTGCTATCCGGGTCACTGACCCTCGGTGCCTACAATACCTGGAACGAGAAGCAAACCAATGAATTAAAAGCATCGAAAGGTAAGTTGCACGCTTTTGTATACGGTAAGTCGAGCCCTGTCCGTCGACGAACGCAGCTCCGCGCAATTCGCGTCAATTTCGCGAACGGCTACGATTAGTGTCAACGTGACGAGCGCATTCGCGACTTCAGGACGTGACAATACACATAACGCGTTGCATTGAATATTACATATGATCGTGAAACATAGAAATGCGATGGGACATCGCGCCGAATGCAGTATTAGTACACCATTTCTTCGACACGTAGACATCTAAAAACGCTATGCCTTTGCAAGGGAGTGTAGAGATCACATTATAGAAGTATAGAAGAGATAAGCGTAACGCGTTGCATTGAATACTACATCTTACATTAAACATTGAAATGAGATCCCACATCGCGATGAATGGAGTATTATAACCCCATTGCTTCGATACGTAGATATCTAGAAGCGCTATGCCTTTGCAATGAAGTGCAGGATTAACATTCTCTTGAAGGGTAGAAGCAGATAAGCATAATGCGATGCGTAGAGCGTTACAAGCTACTTACTTACTTTGAACAGTTTAAATGCAGTGCGATATCGCAATGCATGAAGCATTAGAAATCAAATGCTCCGACACGTTCACACGTAGATACGCAATTACCTGGCAAAGACGTGTAGAATTCACATTCTGCTCATGTGTAGAAGCAGATAAACATAACGCGTTGCATAGATTATTACTTCTTACTATGAAGCACTAGTACTCAATTGCTTCGACACGTAGACATGTAGAAACGCTAGCCCGTAGCAAGGAAGTGTGGGACTTACATTCATTTGTAATGAAGACGAGATAAAAATAACGCGTTGCATTGAATATTACATCTTATCGTGAGACATAGAAGTGAGATGCGATATCGCGCTTTACGAAGAATTCGAACCGTACTGCTTCGACACTTAGACATCTAGAAACCCTATTCCGATGCAATGAAGTGTGGCATTTACTTTCCTTTGAAGTATTGCCGAGATATACATAGCGCGTTGCATAGAATTCTACATCTTATCATGAGACATAGAAATGAGATGCTTTGTCGCGATTTATGAAGCATTAGAACTATTGGCTCGAAATGTAGACATCTAGAAATGCTATACCGTAGCATGGAAGTGTGGCATTTACATTCTTTTGGAATGTAGGCGAGACATACATAACGCGTTGCGCCGGATATTACATCTTACATGAGACATAGAAATGAGATGCGATATCGCGTTCTATGAAGCAATAGAAGTCTATTGCTTCGAAACCTAGACGTCTAGAAACGCTATCCTGTAGCGAGGGTGTGTGGCATTTACATTTTTTTGAAGTGTTGACGAGATATACATAATGCGTTGCATTGAAAGTTACATGTTATCATGAGTCATAAAAATGAGATGCGATATCCGGTTTTATGAAGCACTAGTTCTAATGATCCATAAAACGCGATATCGCATCTCATTTCTATAGTTCATGATAAGATGTAATATACAAAGCAACGCCTCATGCATATCTCGTCTACACATCAAAGGAGTGTAAATGCCACACATTCTTGCTACGTAATAATAGCGTTCCTGGATGTTTACGTATCGAAGCAATAGAGTTTTAATGCCTCATACAATGCGATATCGCATCTCATTTCTATGTATCACGATAAGATGTAATATTCAATGCATCGCGTTATGTATATCTCTCGTCAACACCTCAAAAGAACGTAAACTCCACAACACATGGCTATGGCATAGCGTTTCTAGATGTCTACGTTTCGAAGCAATCGAGTTCTAATGCTTCACAAAACACACTATCGCATCTCATTTCTATGTGTCTTGATACGATGTAATATTCAATGCAACGCAATATGTATATCGCGTCTACGCTGAGGAAGAATGTAAATGCCAGACTTCCTTGCTGCGGAATAGCGTTTCTAGGTGTCTATGTATCGATGCAATAGAGTTCAAATTCATCATTCAACGCGATATCGTATTTCAATTCAATGTTTAATGTAAGATGTTATACTCAATTCAACGCGTTACGCTTATCTCGTCTACACTTCAAAGGAATGTGAACCCTACACTCACTTGCAGAGGATAGCTTTTTAAGATGCTTCTATCCTTCAAAAGTATGTGTGTCCTGTACTTCCTTGCTAAGCCATAGCGTTTCTGAATGCACAATGTGAGATGCAATAGAGTTTGAATACTTCATTCAACGCGATGTCGCATCCAATTTCAATGATTAATGTAACATGCAATAATCAATTCAACGAGTTATATTTATTTCTACTACACTTCAAAAGAATGAGAACCCTATACCTCCTTGCAGAGGGATATCCTTTTAAGACGCTTCTGCCCATCAATTGTATGTGTATCCTGCACGTCCTTGCAAAGGTATAGCGTTCCTAGATGCACAAAGTGTCGACGCAATAGAGTACTCGAATACTTCATTCAACGCGATGCCGCATCTCATTTCAATGGTTAAAATGTAATATTCAATTCTACGCGTTATGTTTATCTCTTACACACTTCAAAACAATATGAGATCTACATTCCCTTACAAAGGGATAGCGTCTTCAGATGATTACTTTTCGATGCAATAGAGTTCTATTGCTTCATTCAAAGCGATTTCACATTTCATTTCTTTGCCGTATAATAAGTTGTAATATTCAATGCAACGCGTTATGTTTGTCTTGACTACACAGCCGAAAGAATGTGAATCCCACACTTTCTTGTCAGGGGATAGCGTTTTTAGATGTCTACTTTTTGAAGCAATAGAGTTCTAATGCTTCGATGTATGTCAGTGGATTTTCATGCTGTATACATCTCATTATGCTTCTGCACTTCAAAATTATGTGAATTCTGCTGTTCCATGCAACGCGATAGCGTTTCATATTTTGTGCGTGTCAAGGTAATGCAGTTTTATTGCTACATTCAATGCGATAGCGCAACTCATTTCACCGTTTCAAGGTAAGTGACCTGTAACCCTCTATGCATAGCAAAATGCTTCTACACTTTTAATGAATGTCAATAGAAGGAATGTCCATAAAGTGGGATCGCGCTTCATAGTTTCTACGTGTCAAACGAACGTATTTCCTTGGGTCCATGCAATAAGGTGACGAATCTATTATGAAGGTGGTAAAACATGTACCATGTTATGTTATATTCATGTCATTATACTTGTCTGCTCCTACACAGCAATCGATTGTAAATTCTGCTGTTTCTTCCAGCGGAATGGGGTTTCATATTGTCTGCGTTTCAAAGCAGTAGATACCTAAAGCATTACACCATGCGATTGCGCATTTCGTCTCGACAATTCAAAGTAAATAAACTAATAATCAATTATGCAAAACTAATAAACTAATAATAAACTAGTAATCAATTATGCATAGCATAATGCTTACCTGCTTCTATGCTTTATAATGCTTTTAGATGTGAGAAGAACCTCAAACTCCCTTTAACCGCCTAAAGAGAAGTCAAAGGTCCAGCGTCCCTGCAAGTGAGTCATGGGAGCGTTGTGCGCAAGGCGCTCCGCAATTTAAATGATCAGGAGGACCCCCCTCAGAAACACCCGAAGGGGCGAGAAGAGGTGATCGCTGAAATCCACTGATCGATGGCCCCGAACAATACCAAAGCGTACAGCCCACCCCACCAAGGAGCCTCGAGGAGCTTATTCGCTAAGGCATCCCAGTTTCATGCCGCATTTCTTGTATCACATATTGTGTATGGTATCTTATATCGTGAAGCGGGTGGTGATCCCCGGTCATTCGCGGCGTGTTGCGTAGTTTCCCGTAGCACTTGTTAACTAAACCCACGTCAAGGCCATAAATAAAGAAGCCGTGACTTCAGTATCCCGCGACCCGAGTGCGTGTACTCGGTTAGGCGTAGGCGAGGGGTGGAGCATTTCGAAGTTTCGAGGGTTGTTCCGCCCCTTGTTTCCCGGGGTCGTGTAGTCTATTTTTTTGCTGCTTTCTGAGCAGCTGGCGCCTAAGAAACTATAGTCTCTCAGTTTCGAAATACCCCTCGTTTCACCGAATATTGTAACGATAGATTGCTTTAGACTAAAGTACGTTTTACACTTTAAGGCATTTGGATATAGCTACTTCGAGCTTCCCTGACTTACTGTAGACAGGTATCCGTCACAATTGATAGGGAACATCACTTTACATAGATATATGGAACACACATAGCTTTAAACGCAGAACTGAGAGTTTGAGGACTTCCTTCGAAACGTTGATAGTGAGGAGCTCCATCGGATTTCATAGAACTTCAGAACTTACTTGCTATGAAACGTAGGCAAATAAGGGCCATCGCGTTACTTAGAACTTTAGAACTTACTTACTCCAACAAAGATTTCTATTGCCTTCGTCCGTTCTTTCAGAAGAGTATTTCATAAACCACCTACTTTTCACGTTTGCAATACTTTTAAATGTATGCGAGGTGTAATCGTCTGAGTTTTAAAATGATTACTTAGTGTTGATTATTATTTGGTAACTCGGTTATAAACATGTCTGCATAAGATTTAATCCATATGCTTATAAGCCTGAAAATTATGCAGTCATTTGTTAGTCACTTATTGCTCAAACGACAAAGATTCTGACCACTTCAAAATGGTTCACTTTCATCAATTTTCTTAAAATTGACATACGGTCCAACTGCTTGCATTAAAGACTGTAATTAAAGTTTTCAAAATATTTTACCTCATATAGATGAATTCTGGAATTGAAGGTTATTGTTTGATTTTTCTAACTCCTGTTTAGAACATCTTTCCATTGGAATGTTCAAGTATTTTTCATATTCGTAATTATTGAAAATGTTTTGCTTGGTTCTTTAATTTAATATTTAGAATTTCCTGAGAAATATTTTTTATCGTAATGAACTATATAATTGCAATTATAATTCTTTATGAAATAATAATAACAGAGAGGAATGTATCCATTCTTGTAGTTTTGTAAAGAGTATTTAATCTCACTATTTAAAATGAAACATTAACATTTGTTTATAATCGAATGGAATTTAATTACCTTTTGATTCAAATTCACAATGTTAATCTTCCGTAGTTCAACAATTCTGAGCTGTCCTCAGGAATCGCAGCTCAGTACTTATAAAATGGACGACAAACGAACAGCCTAACCAATTATAATCAAACCGATTTTTCAATACCAATATTATCATGTTTAACTTATTCTGCAAACTATCAAAATGCCCTTCGAACAGTGTTTACTCACTTCCTTCCATCACTGTTTGCAATACGTAAGTTTCATTTACTATCAAAACCGTAAGTATTATCCCCTTCTTTTACTTCATGTAACCCTCAATGGCTTCATGTTACAGGTCGTTGAACTCGTTTTGAAATACTCTATCGTATTATGCAAGAATGAACATACCAATTCATTTTAAAAAATGAAGGTGACCTTCAAATGTCCAACATACCTCCACTTACAAAAAAACTATTTTCATCAACGTCTGGGCCCTTTGTGTTATGCAATTTTATTTCAGAAAAAATTTCTGTGAATCTTATAGCTTTGAGAATATCTGAGGTGCTAATTATTACTGTCCAACTGTATGTTGTTATGGATGTGTCCAGCAAGGCAACGATGAACAAAGTTAAATTTAATATTACGATGTTTATTATACTATTTATAATATATGTGTTTTTCTGGAATTTAGCTCAAAAACAGTGTTTACGATGTCGGCAGATGAAGGTATTTGCCTTAGAATTCCAAGAGCTGACAATTTCGAAAGTAGAATATTTCTTTACTCCGCTAACCAAATCCTTGCAAACGTTAAGTAAAGTGCGTGTCTTTCAAAACAGTAAGATGCAAATTACGATACAACGATTCTGAGAAATGGTACGTGTCACTCTTTTTTAATTTCTGTTTTTGTAATCAAAGGAAATTTAATTGAAATATCCTCAAAATTTAAGGACAAAAAGTTATTATAATCTTACGCAACATATATGATGGTGATAAAGGATAAGTATACGGAACTGAAAGTGGAAAGTAGCGAGCAGAAAAATAAACTGATAGAACTGTAAAGTAGATTGATACATTCCTGAAATGATGCTTCTACGTCAATAAAATCTGTTAAACAAAAAACTATTGCACAAAATCAGGTATAATAAATATTACTTCTGGTCGAAAGCTATAATAGAATTGGACCGAAATGGATATAAAACAGGAAATAATATCTAATCGTTCTATTCTATGCAAAGGCAAATATTTCAACGAGAAAAAATGTATTACTTACAAATTACTTATGTTCGCAGAGAGCTCACTAATTCTGGCTTCTTGTCTTGCAGAAATAATCATTCATTTAACATGGAAAGAGGTCGAGGAATTGTAAGAGGTTTTGATATTCCATAGCCTCACTCTATACGTCGATTGGATCACGTAAAACATCGGACACTAATTGCATCTACACATTCAGACCTTAACTATATAATTGCAACAACATATTTAATTCCGTTTTAGTAACATTTTTCTAATTGTTTATATCTATGTCTAATAAATATATTAATCGAATAAGTTGCTTTACCAAAGAATAAAAGAATCTGAGTATTACAAATCTGAGCATTACATAACAAACGTGCATTACATATATAATGTAACATGTAACAAAATATGAAAACCACAAAGATCGTACATAAGTTAAATGCACAATGCGGTCATAGAGATGCAGAAGCGGCAAAAATTCCAGGCAATAATTAACAAAATTCAAAGAGGGGGAAGTGATGAAAATCCATCACCTTGACGATGATAAGAAACAAGTCTGCCTCATGCACTACAATATCCCAAGCAGCCAGCGATTGGCACGCCAATGACAACGGATGGAATGAATTCCGTGACAGAACTGTGCAAAGACAGTGCTCCTATACAGCTCTCGTAACGGCATACTATTAGTACTGGGGCGACACTCGTATCACGGCACTATTAATGCACCGCGCTATAGCACACTGACTACACGGCCGTGCCAAGCTCACCATAGCTACACGCGTGGTAGTGGCGTAAGCTGACATTTACTAATGGGGAAGCTGTTACTATACAAATTATAAGCGAATATGAAAAATGACTAACCTAAGCAGTTTATTTATTTTGATTCCAAAATAGATACAACGGCACGAAACAAAGGTATAAGAACTCGATTTTATTATTTTCTATAAACTAGCTCGATACGGCGATTTTTTTCCATAAAGACGTTAATTACAGTATCATAAAAATATACACATTCATTTTATATAATTATATGTTGTTCGATTCATCGTTACAAATTCATGCAATTGAGGGTTATATTAAATACGATGACAGCATGTTATTTAAGCAATTGCACAAGGCGAAGTTAGGGACGCAACAGCATGAATTTTTATTTTATAAGTAATATTGTTGTTATAAATAATATTTTTAGTTTATGATGGTTTGAAAGAAATATATACGACTCTCTCAATAACAATAAATATAGGAAAACGACTATCAAAATATCTATCAGTATTCATACGTTGAATGTCTACTGACATCTAACGGTTCTAATTTGTATGAAAGCACAGGTTCCCCATTGCCAAATTTGATGCTGCGTCATTGCTGAGGAGATTCATGAATGGGGCGATGACACGCGTGTCACAGTGGTGCTGGCGCTGCGCGATACACACGGCGTGTTACGCTAGTCTAGAACGTGCTGGTAAGACGTTCTGGCATTTTAGTTAACGAATCCGGTCACAGATGACTACGAATCAGTTGACACTCCTTGGAAGTGGCAATATAGTGCCGGCATGGTGTTGCTACCATCTTGCCGTTTATTATCTGGGATGCTTTTTAGTGCATTATTCGGAATTGAATTTGAACACATATCTACTTAATCGCGAATTTGTATGTACATAATTATACATGACTGCATAAAAACAATTTCATACACTTTTATAATCAATGCGATATGAGAATATAAGACGAAGAACTATCCACTCGTATCAGGAGTAAAAACAGCAGTTCATATAAGAGTTCATTAAGCAGTTCATATACCAAGTGACAGCACATAATATATTACTGAAAGTATAATGATATGAATAGCAAGAAAAACATATTTATTTGTTAGATGTTTATAGATTCAAATTTAAAAGACCAAGTCACATTTAATATATTATTGTTTAACAAGATGATATAATGTTGTTTCAGATAGGCGTGGAGAACTAGCTGGTACTTCTGTCGATGTAATTTCATTTCTTCTGGATACAGTAAATACACATTTGCAATCTAAGCATGTTTCATTAGATCTGGTGTCATCTCCAAATTTTAAAAAGGGATGATGGCAGTAGAAGTTGGTTCAGCATCAGGTGATAAACATATGCAACAAGCAAAGCGACGTAAACGGATTTAAAATGTTCAAGATTATATAAATTAAACTATTACACTTTTTTAATCCATGTAGCGTTTCTGTTCTTTGTAACTTGCAAAGAGTCTTAAGAATATAACGCAATGTAAAGAAGTTTGGAAACAAAGAAGGCTGGCCTTAATCTCAGATAAAGGAACCTTGGTATCTGCTGGGTATCGTGGTTAACGGCCTGCTGTGATAAGGGACATGTCATTCAGTTTTAGTGTTCTAAACGAGAACAATTCAAATAAATCTGGAGTCAACACATCCGAAGAAAAATTCTTCCAGTGAAGAATGCTGTCTGCTGTGCAATAGCACCTTCACATCCACTTGATATTCTACAGAAAATCTTATGCCAGTTTTTAACTATGAAACCTATTATGTGGTATTTCAGCAACTGCTACAGAAATTACGTCAAAATTGCAGCACGCAGGTGTGTAAATATCACTTCGTGATCTCATTTCATTTTGGCAGTTATACTTGTATGTAAGCAACCATCCAGGCATAAAGCTTGATAATCTTTCAACTATAAAATAATTATGATACATTAGACTTTTTGCTGGAGTTGGTCTATTTTATCATTTTCGGAACTTGTGGAAATGTTGAATATGAATAACTATGTTCATTTTATTATAAATGTATGGGTAAAGTTCAACCTATATAAATAAATATTTTCATACGTAATTTATTTAATTTTTATCATTTAGCGTTACGAGACATATTACAAAAATATATAAAAATATATTTTACTTCAGTATTTTTAATATTTTAAATAATTTATATTATCGTATTAAGCTTTTACAAAAAGTAACAAAACTTTTATAAGTAGGAATAATTTTTCCTTAATTAGTTAATATGTCGGTTCTTTTTAAGAAAACGCTATTTAATTTTTCAAAGTAAGTTTCGACTTTAAATTGACCATTAATTTCACTAATTTCATTGCTCTTCATAGATCACCGCTAATTTTCAACTTTCCCATTACGGCTTCGTCGATGCAAATTTTAATTCTCCGAAAAATATATAATATTATGTTATAAGTAAAATTATTTTGCATTTCTAATTGATTGAACGTAAAAAATATATTTTTTTCATGAGATAGCATTGCGAGAAAATTTTGAGAATCCATTGTTAATTTTGTACCTAGTGGTTGACTAGGTTCTCTTCTCCCTGCCGCACATTTCCACCATTTTTAAGATCCAAGAATCGTGTAGCTGCTTCGTCACTATTAATGTTTACGAAATTTACATATTGTAAATTTCTGCAAAAGTGATATTAATTAACTCTTTAATTATGTTTGTTCGGGCAATTAATCAGACTGATCTATGATGTGCTGTAATGTACGAGATCTAATAAATTTTTTTTTAACATATAATTTTTTAACAATATAGTATTTGAGCTTACAGTCTTGTTAACGAACTCGCTGTTTAAATTAGTTTGGATGACAATTAATATTTGCATGATCTTTTCCTCTGATTTATCTGTATAATTTGTTCGTTCTTTTCAATTGTCTTATTTAATTATCCAAATCTATATGTTCCAAATTCTCCTCTCGGAAGGTATCAGGCAACAATTTATCTTATCAATAATATTTATATTCTGCAAAATAAATTGATTTGTTTACTAAAATATAAATTATACATTCATGTATTAATTCTAAACCTTCAGTTAATTATTCACACCTGGATTATACGCATAATGGGTAAAATCAGACATTCCTTCAGCTTTTTAATATTGCCTCATCGATTAAAGACTGATTAGTAACAGATTTACTGTCTTTGTAAAATAAAAGCGTACATTGCATCACCCATTATTTCCAGCTTCCCACTATAATTTTGTGATTCTGAACCCACAAACATCTCTATCGCAGCCATATGTATACCTGAAACAACGCGTACGTAAGGCAATCTCAAAATGAGAGAATTATTTTTCTTAACAATGAAATTAGAAATATATATAATTTACTGCTGTCTTTGACAAGACTGCATTCACAGCAATACCATCATTTTCATATTCATCGGCCCTTTCAAGAGCACACATTAACATTCTAAACTTGGACATTATATAATCGACACAAGTTTGAAACCATATTCGTTTAATTTTTATAATTAGTGGTGGACTGATATTTATTATATGAGGATTTGCACCTTTCTTTAAATATGGTAAGCATACCTTGGACCTGAAAATAAGTATTTTGCCATATTAGTGAATTTTATTTCTACAACTAAAACCTGTTCCTCTAGAATTAATATTATTCACAAGATTATAATTTTTCATACCTATGGATTCCATGCCTGGTTTAAGTAATAGGGCTAGCATTATTAACACTTTCAGGACTGAGCTGTGTGGCAAATGGTTTTGTGAGAACCCATATGTAGTGTTCGTTATTGTCAGGCCGGTGGAGCCATCTCTGTGAAAATTGCTCAACCTGTTCGCAATTCTGTTTCAGCATTGTTTGAAGAGATGGCGAAACGAGTCAATATATGCCTACGGATGGGTGTTCCCATTAAGAATAGCTTATAAGTAACCGATGGATGTTGGCGGTTACTCACAGCCGACCGATGGCTGGTGCTGCTTGTGCTTAATAATCCATAAATTATCGACGACTGATGTGACCAACAACCGATAAAGCAAATTTTCATATACAGCTGGTGCAAGCAATAGTAGGTAATTCAAAATTTATCAACAACTGGTATTGCCTGCGGGCCGTAACTCACGATATAACGACAGTAGGTAATCCCCGCGGTAAATAACTTATGATATAATAACGGCTGGTGTTGCGAATAGTCTGAAATTCAAGAACTATCAACGGATGGTATTGCCAGCGATCGGTAATTCATCTCTTATGTGGCTTAATTTAATCTAACATCCTCTAAACTTAATTTAAACCTAGCTAACCTCAGTTACACATAATCTGACTTAACCTGCTTTCACTCAATTCTAACCCAATCTAACACAATGTAACATTACCTTTCTTAAACTTTAAGAAATCAAACCTACGCTTTCTTAAATCTAACACAACATAATATTATAGTCGACGGGTTCAAACAGAGTGGGGCTGCATTGAATACAGTAGCGCCTTCGGTTAAATGAAAACGAACAGTCGGAGAAGAATAAAACATTACTAACAAATCGTACGGAAATCAGATATTTCGACGCGTGTCCAATATACATCTAACTAAACCATAATTCGAAGAATACAAAGGATAAGTGGAAATATTCTCCAATATGTGACACTTACAAATCAGCGGATGCAAGGGAGAACACTCGATCTCGGAGTAGCGAGACCGGGGCGCCATCATGAAGTAATCCTATAACGCTGGATCCGGAATGGCGCAGGGAGGAAATGTGGAGGATAGAGAGCATAAAATAACAACAACATAACTAAAGAGGAAGAAAAAGAAAATCTGTGCAAACATTGCATTTATTAAGGGGAAATCCTACAAATATCAAACAACTGATTATATACCATACCGTCAGGAAAGGTACAGCGAAATAGACCATATCGTGAGAGAAAATAACAAAATCGAGAAACTTAAAAAGAAAATAATACTTCAGACTGAACGAATCACTGATTCTGGCAAGCTTAATGGAAACCGCGACTACGAATCGGTTATAGTATAAGATAGATGCTGGTCGCGGTTCAAGTATACCGGGGGGTCCCTCGCCCGCATCAGGGCAGGAAGTAGGATGGTGGAGGGCTTGCAGCCCCCCACCCCCCTCCAACCATCACCGCCGGCGTGAGCGAGGCTGCTATGCATATGCTGCTGAAAGGTGCTGCTGGCTCGCGATTCGGAATCAGCCTCATCGAGTCCTCGCAGAAGATTAAAGGTTGGGCAGGCGGTTCGGAGCCCCTGTCGATGACACAAAAGGATAGAAAAATAGAGAAGAATACGAAATGCGTATATAAAGAAGAAGAAGAAAGCCTCGGGAAGCGCAGACATAAAAAGAGAAGCATTAGGAGCCGAAGTAAGGGAACCAAAAAGAAGAGCAGGATAATGGAAAAGCTACTGATAAGAATAACGTCCTCACTTTCAAATAGAAGAGTAGGCAGCCACATATCAGACGTAATGATAGATATTATGAGCGAGAATACGACGAAGGTAATGACATATTAGAAAACGTTAATGGGAGACATGAGGCATATAAAAAGAACTGGGATCGAACACTTGATGGAACTAGTGGCGAACGGTACAGAGAAAAATGAAGCAATTAAAGGAGCAGTAACCATTCGAGGACAAACAATGGGATGAGGAAAAGCAGGAGTAATGACAGAAATACGAAAAGATGACGCAAGAAAATCGAGAGCGGGAGATATAATCCTGGAATTTAACAAGAAAAAAGGTGTACAAAACATAATAAAGGAGATAAAAGAAACTCTAAAAAAAGAATTCGAAGAGAAACATACGAGTGCGAGTATAATGCTCCAACTAAGGGACATATACCCGTTATGTGACCAGAGAAGGAATGAATGATTACATAAAACGAACACTAAAAATAATCGAAGGAAAGGAGAGCGGTATAAACGTCAAGTTGTTGAAACAAATGTGGAGAGGCTACCGAGTCGCGTTAGTTGAATTTGGACAGGAATACAGTAAAAAGCTGGAGAAGGTCCAACGACTCAGAATAGCATTAACACCTTGTCTCTGCAAAGTGCTACCGAGAATAGAGAGATGCTTCAAATGTCATAAACTGGGACATATCGGCAGATATTGCGAAGAAGTTAAAGATAATAAGGGAATCTGCAGAAGATGCGGATCTGAGATTTATACGATGATCGGTTGCATCGCGAATAAACCGAAGTGTATCATGTACAGCAAGGCAGGAAAAAGGAATCCGTACATTAGACACGTTACCGGACTTTTAATTGTCCGGCCTACAGAAAGGCGTTGATAGAAAAGAACGGGAAACGAATATGGAATTGAAAGTCCTACAAATCTATCTGAACCTATTCCGAATCTCGTAAAATATCATGCAGCAAATGCGAATGATTCAAGAGACAGACGTGGTAATAATATCGGAAGCACACAAGATGGAAGAATACTGACTGCAAAACGAGAACGGTGACACTGCGACATGGATAACCGGTATTAATCGAAAATGTTTCACATATGGCACCACATATTCCTCGATCGGAATCGTTCATGCAATGGTCGAAGGAACAAAAGCTATAAGCTGCTACTTCTCCCCGAATAGGAACGGGAAGAAATCGAAGAATATATAAACCAAATTGAGGTTAGCATAGAAAAGGTAGAGAAAGGAAACAGAATAATAATCGCAGGTGACCTGAACGGAAGATCGGTAATCTGGGGTAGCAAGAAGAACAACCATAGAGAGGAAGAGATCATCAAAATGGCTGTAAGAAACGACCTAATCGCGACCAATCCGAAGGAAGGCTATACATACTTTGAGAATCGAAACAAATCGAAAGTAGACATAATGTTGATAGGAGGTTGCATATATGTTAAGTTGCGTAAAGCAGAATTGGTTGAGATATTTTCAGCGTCGGACTGTCAATACGTACTACATACATTCCAAAGTGCGAATTACAAGAATAACGAAGAGGGATTTGCAAGCCTCGATGGAAACAAAGCGAACTGGGGCCAAGCAAATAAATAATCGACTTATACTATAAAGATATTTATTTTTATCTAGAAGGGATGATCTATTTTTACGTAATTAAAATATATGATAAGTGTAATTATATAAAGCAATTTGAAATATTCAATTAAAAGATCATGAAATGATATGAAATTAGATAGGGTTTCAGATGTAATGGAGTATCTGAAGGAGATATTGTATTTAGAAATAACTAAAATATTAAATATGTATTAATATTTATACTAATTTGAAATATTTACTTGAAAAATCATCAAAGCATGTGGTCCAGCGAGTGGGGGATTAACGGATCGTGCGAGGAGCATGCGGCTTAATGTGTGTAACTTGGATTTATGAATTCTTATATGCAGCAATACATTAGTCCGGATATAGTATTGTGGAGGAGGGTTCGTTATTTGAATGATCTGACTAAGTCGTAGGTTGTTCACTTTTCTCTTTATTCTGGAGCGACTGCACTCGGCAAGTTCTCGAGATCAACTGTGTCTTTTTTGGTTCTCTCGTGTGCAGCCTCGTTTGTACAAATCTTTCCGTTGCATGATTGGCTAAGTCGGTGCTTCGACCTTAGCCAATCATGTATTTGTTTATCTAGGTGCCGCCTCTTCTTGCGCCCTTAGCGCGTTTGCTTGGAAGGGCGGCAGCAGGTATAGTGGGGGCATTTTGTTATTTTAACATTTGGCAATGTAGCGGGGTTTCCGCTGGGTCTGGTTCCTCTCACGTCAAGACTGTAGCCTCTTGACCGTAGGCCTAGACCCTTTTTGGAAACCCTCGGTTTATGGAGTCCGCGTGTGTTACTGAGGTCGTCGACTAAGATTTACAACTAACAAGTGGAGAAAGTTCGCTAAGGACGTCTTCTCAAAAGTAACTTATTTGTGCACATACCATAAATCGTGCTAGCTGCTTGTAGCGAAAAAGGTCTTCTATTATACCTGGATGCTAGCCGCTACAGTATATATTTGTATGTAAGAGGCTTAAGAGTAGAATACAGGTTCTGGTAAAGTCGGATCCCTGAACTGGAGGAGTCCCCATTGAGGTGATGGGCTGCGACTGCGCCTTTCAGCAGGACGAAATCACCGGTGCGAGGTAGACGAGGGTGTTCGTCTTTGGTGCGAGCGAGGCAGATATATACTCGTTAGTGGGAGTGAGACAGTAGTGCTCCTCGGTGAGATTAAAACAGCGATGCCTGGTATAAACTAGCTATATATTCCTGTTGGTTCGAGTAACGCAGCGGTACTTGGTGTGTGTAAGCGCGTGCAGGTGTGCGCGCGTGAACGCTGCCGGTTGCCGGTGCTGTAGGCGAGCGCGGCAGATTGCCTGAGTCCAGAGGTTGATGATCGAAGTGCGAGCAGGCTCATGTGTGGAATGGGTGGCAGGCGCTACGCAAGACGTTACTTGAATTTGTTGCATGAATTTATAGAACTCACATTCCTCTCAAGAGCAGAAGCAGATAAGCAGAATGCAATGCACAGAACATTACAAATAACTTACATTGAAACGTTAAAATGAGATGGGCTATCGGGTTGTATGAAGCATTAGAACTCTCATGCATTGGCACGTAGACACTGTAAAGCGCCATTACATTGCATGCAACCGTAGGATTCATAGAATTCGTAAGTATGGAAAAAATAGAGTTCAAACGTTTCATGTATCGCAATGACACATTTTATTCCAACGTTTCAAAGCAAGCAAGTTTGCAATGTCCAATGCAATGCAATATGCTCGCCTGCTAGTCCTCTTCAGAAGAATCAGATTACGAATAACGAACGCGTCATAGATCGCGATAGTGCATTTTATTTCAACGTTTCAAAGTAGGTGAGTTGTAACGTATTTTGCAATGGATTATGCTTATCTGCTTCTACACTTCAAAACAATGTGTTCTAGTATTTCATTCAGCGCAATGTCTCATCTCATTCCAATGTTACATGCTCAGATGTAATATTCTGTGCAACGCGTTATGTTTATCTGCATCTACACTTCAAAAGAATGTGAAACCTGGACCACCTTGCAAGGGGATAGCGTTTCTAGATGTTTTCGTGTCGATGCGATAGATTTCTAATACCCTAAACCGTAGCCTTCTAAACATAGCATTATGCTCTTCTGCTTCTATACTTGCAAAGAATGTGAATTCTACAGTTCAATGCAAAATGATGGCGCTTCACATTGTTTTCGTGTCAATACAGTAGATGTCCAATGCTCCAACGTTCAAAGTAAGCAAGCTGAAATCTTCTATGCATAACATTATACTTATCTTGTTCTACGTTTTAAAGAGTGTGTATTCTACAGGTCCGTGCAAAGGGAAGGTGCTTCATAGCGTCTGCGTTTCATAGTGGTAGGGTTCAAATGGTTGATGCAATGCGATGGCGCATCTCATTCCATTGTTTCAAGATAAGCAAGTTGTTATTTTCTATGTACATCATTATGCTTATCTGCTTGTACACTTTAAAATTTTTTTCGTGTAAACACCCACTGGCCAGGAAGCCTGTGACAGAGAACAAACTGAACACTATTATTGGAGTCCTGCTTATACTGGTTGTAGCGCCCCTACCTGAAATTAGATTATGTTGGTCTCAAAAGGAAATGTATACAAACATTTGAAAAAAACGCGATGAAGCGCGATCGGTTTATATCGATACTTGGATATTTTCATTTCACCATTATTTCTACGGCTAGGACTGAGGATCGTTTGTATAAACTTAGAATTATTGTTAACTCAATTGTCTACACTTTCGAAAATAATATTAACACGTTGAGTGCTACGCCAATTTTTGCTATACCTCTCGCTCAGGCGGCAGCGCGTGAGCACTTAATGGCGAACGCTTGACTGATGGGTTTAAACAAACAATAACTTTGATACCTGTATTCCTTTCGTTTGGACTGTCGGAATGATACAAGCAATGCATTTGTATATAATGTATAAGCATACGATAATGGGATAGGGAATGCCAGAGAGGCGAAAGAGCAAATACAAGGTGAGAGTCATTCTGAAAAAGCCACGGGAGTATAAAGACCTATTGCAGCTGAGAGAATTCAGTTTTATAGTGACCATTTTGAAAAAGCTTTGGAATCGATCAACTAAAAATGTTGAAAGGACGAACAGATAGTGACACGTCGAGTGAGCCATTTGTACCACGCAAATGTCGGCGTGTAATACAACTACCATCTTCAGATAGTGACAATTCATCTAGTAGTTCACTAAGGAATACTGAAACAAGTAATCCAAATGATTGGTTTGATCCGCGAGACAACCAGCCAAACATTATAAATTCCTCAAGTCTCCATAGTGCTAAACTCGCTCATGAAGAAATGCAAAATTGTTGCACAATGGAAGATTTTTACGGCCTTTATGTGACAGATAAACTATTTTAACATATAAGCCAACAAACAGATATTTATGCGACACAAAGAACAATCGCTTCCAAACGTGTTGAAAAGTGGGTGCCAACAGATAAGGACGAAATAAAGAGGTTTTTTGGAGTGGTTTTCTGGATGGGATTGGTAAAGCTTCCACTTTGTATCTGTATTGGTCTAAGGATCCATTGTTTATTCAAACATTCCCGCGGAAAATTATGAGTAGAGACAGATTTCAAATTCTGTTGAGAATGTTGCATTTTTAATAAATGTGAATTTTTAATACAAGAATTAAATATAAATTTTAAAAAATATTATGATCCCGTTGAAATGTTATGCATCGACGAGATGGTAATACCATTCCGTGGACGGATCATACTTAGACAGTACATGAAACAAAAAAAGCATAGATATGCAATAAAATACTTAAATTGTGCTGTGATAATCATTACACATATAATCTTTACATTTACATCGGCAAATCATTGGATAAAAAAATACAACAAATGTTGTCATGAATTTATGTGAAAATGTGTTTCACGAAGGCCATACTTTATACACGGATAATTATTATACGAGTGTGGATTTAGTAACCAAACTTATAACAAAAAATACGCATTTGGTTGGTGTTCTTCTACCAAATCGAAGAGGCAATCCAAGTAAAGTTGTGACAGCCAAACTGCGACGCGGAGGAGTCATTGCCCAAGAGAACAGTAAAGGGATTACAATCATGAAATGGAAACACAAGAGGGATGTTTTAGTTCTTTCGATCAAGCATTCTGACGAAATGAAATCCATAATAACAAGAACAGGCGTATCCTGCAAACCAAAAATTATTATTGATTATAATAAAGGTAAAACAGCGATTGTTCTGTCTGATCAAATGGGTGCTTACAGCAGTCCACTTAGAAGGTCACTAAAATGGTACAGAAAACTGGCATTCGACCTTCTTTTGAATATTGTCGTCGTGAATGCGTTACGTATGTCCCAAAATGTAACAGGAAGAAAGATGTCAATTACAACATTCCAAAAACAATTGGTAAATGCTCTCACACGACATTCACATGACAAAACCTCAATTAGGACCGATACAAGTAGACGAATTCACAAATTTCATAAGAAGGAAGGAAAGGCGCATGAAGTACGAAAATATTGTGTTGAATGTTACAGCACAAACACAAAAATGTTCGGACGCCAGTTAGCGAGGAAAATGACAAAGGAAATTACAACATACTGTAAAATGTGCAAATCGCAGTCACATCTGTGTTTAAAATGTTTTAATAAACTTCATTAAATATTAGTATAAATTTGTTAATTGTCATTAATAATTTAACCCTTTACAATGCCGGTCTGATGCACCGATGTCGACCAAACAAGAAGTTCGCTGTCAGTCCCTAGAATCCACGTTATCCAAACGAAAAGTCGATTGTCAGTCCCTGGGGACTGACGCCACTTGAACGGAAAGTTCACTGTTAGTTCCTGGGGACTGACGTAGCACTCAACGTGTTAAGCCCGGTAAAAATATTGTAATCGACGAAATCATGGTTCCATGGCGAGGACGCTACAGTTTTTGTCAATATATCCCAGGAAAGCGGCATAAATATGGTATAAAACATTGTAAACTGTGCCTTCCGGAAGGATACGCACATAATATTCTTATTTATGCCGGAAATAATGCAACTAGAATAGCGAAAGCACATGCGCATGCTGTAGTTATGACGTTGGAGGGTGAATTATTATTTGAAAGCCGCATATTACAGGCAAATATTTTATATACTTGTATCCCTTTGGCCGAGAAACTTCTGCAAAAAGTAACGTCCATTTATTGTACAGTAAAAGTTAATACACAATTTCTTCCGCTGTAGGCTAAACGGAAACTGCAACGGGGTAGCTTCATGTATTTTCAAAATCGGAGCGGCTTTAAGTTTTTAAAGTGGACGTATAAGAAGCCGGTATGCATGCTAGCCACTTCTGAAAACCGCAAATGTGTTATTGTCCAGTGTAGAAATAATAAGTTAAAGCCGGACACAGTGTTCCTTTATAACAATGCTAAGAAGGGATTTGACCATCCGACCAGATGTCTTCTTATCACAGTTGATTACGCAGAACAGTAAAGTGGTATAGGAAAATAGTTATCGAATTAGTATGCGGGACTTCTCTCGTCAATGTCTATTATATGCATAGAAAATGGAGTATCAAAGGTATGAAAATATTAAACTTCCGCGAAAAAATTATTGATTATCTCCTCAGTACAGTGGATCATCACGGTGAACAAACGTCATCTGAAACTGAACTTGGGAATTCCTATTATTTTGAAGTGTAAAAGCTGATAAGTATAATGCGATGTATAGATCCTTAAAACTTACTTAGTTTGAATCGTTGAAATGATTCGCGCCATCGAGACACATGGAGCATTTAGATCTCAATAGCTTTGACATGAAGACACAATGTAGCGAGATCCCATAGCAAGGAACTGTAGAGTTCACATTCTTTTCAAGTGTACAAACAGACAAGAATAATGCTACGCACAAAAGATTACAGTCTCGTTGGATTGAACCATTGAAATGAAATGCGCCATCAGATTGCATGGATCATTAGGCATCAATTACTTTGACACGCAGGCAATACGAACCGCCATCCCGTTGCTTGGAACTGAAGAATTCACATTCTTATGATGCGCTGAAGCAGATAAACATAATGCTAATCATATAAATTAATAGCTTACTAACTTTGAAACGTTGAATTGAAATGCGCCATTGCATTACTTGGAGCAGTAGATCTCTATTGCAATGAGACACAGATATCATGAAGCACCACCTGGTTGCAGCGAATTGCAAATTCATATTCTTCTGAATCGTACAAAGCGATAAGTTTCAGAGTATGAAAGCTGCACCGTTCTGTGCATCGCATTATACTTATCTGCTTCTGCACTTCAAAAGAATGTGAATTCTACAATTCCTTGAAACGAAATGGCGCTTTATAGTGTTTACGTGTCAGAGCAAGAGAGTTCCGATGCTCCATGCAATGCGTTGGCGCAACGCATTTCAACGTTTCAATGTAAGCAAGCTGCAATCCCCTATGCATAGCATTATGCTTAACTGCTTCTAGCCATCAAATGAATGTGAATTATACAGCTTCATGCAACGGGATGGCGCTTCGTATTGTCTACGTGTCAGAGCAGTAGCATTAGAATGTTCCATGTAAATCGATGGGGTATCTAGTTTCAACGTTTCAAAGTATTTAAGCCCTAATCTTCTATATATAGCATTATGCTTATATGCTTCTGCACTTCAAATGAATGTGGATTCTATAGTTTCATGCAACGAGACGGCGCTTCGTAGTGTCTGCGTCTCAAAGCAGTATAGTGCTAGTTCTACATGCAATGCGATGGTATTTCTCATTTCAACGTTTCAAAGTGAGAAAGCTATAGCCTTCAATGCATAGCATTATGCTTATCTGCTGGAGCTCTTCAAAAGAATGAGAAATATACAATTCAAGATAGCGCTCCATATTATCTGCATGCCAATGAAATATACTTCTACTGCTCCATTCAACGCAATGTTGCGTCTCATTACAAGGTTTCATGGTAGGATGTAATTTCAATGCAGCGCGTTATGTCTATCTGCTTCTAAACGTGAACAGAATGTGAATCCTAAACTGACCTTTAACGGAATAGCGTTTCTAGATGTCTACGTGTCGAAGCAATAGAGTTTAAATGTTTCATTCAACGCGATCTCGCACCTCACTTCGATGTTTCATAATAAGGTGTAATATTCAATGCATAGCGTTATGTTTATCTGCCACTACACTTCAAGAAAATGTGAATCCTACACTTCCTGGCAACGCGATAGCATTTCTAGATGTCTACGTGTCGAAGAAATGGAGTTCCAATACTTCATTCAATGCAATGTCGCATCTCATTTCAGTGATTCATGACAAGTTGTAATATTCAATGCAACGCATTATGTTTATCTGCTTTCAGACTTCAAAAGATTGTGAATACATACTACATTACAATGTGTGTAATTTATACAGACTCGTGTATCTACATAGCGCTTATTGTTTCAAGTTGACACTTAGAAGCACTATACAGTTACATTGATCTGTACAAATTACGTGCCTTATAACGTACAACCAAATAAGCATATTTGCTTTGTATAAAACCTTTAAAATTACTTACCTTGTAACGTAAATCTAAGAAGAGTCATCGCGTTGCACGTAGCTTTGGAATTCAATTGCTTTGATAAGATGCCACTTAGAAACAATGTCCTGTTACATGGATCTGTAGAAATTGCATACTTTGTAACGTGGATCTCAGTGTGCATAATTAAGTTGTATACAAACTAACAACTCATTTCCTTCAAACGCAGGACTGAGAAGCACTCTTGCGTTGCATAAAATTTTGGAATTCAATTGCTTTGACATGTTCAAAAGAATGTACATTTTACAGTTCCATGCATTGGGATGACGCATCTCATATCAGCATTTCAAAGTAAGTAAGGTCCTTGCAACAGGATAACGCATATCATTTCATCGTTTCAAAGTATGTAGGTTGTAATGTTCTACTCATCAGATTATTATTATCTACTTCTAAGCTTGAAAAGAATGTTAATCTTACGTTTGCTTGCAACAAGATGGCGCTTCATTGTCTCTACATGTAAAAGCAATAGTTTTCTGATGCTACATGCAATGCGAAGGCGCACATCATTTCAACGTTTCAAAGTAAGTAAGCTGTAATGCTCTACGCATAGCATTATGCTTATCTTCTTCTACATTTCTAAAGAATGTGAAATCTACAGTTCAATTCAACGAGATGGCGCTTAACAGTGTCTGCGTGGCAATACAGTTGAATCCTTCTGCTACATGCAATACGAAGTCACATCTCATTCTAACGCTTCAAATTAGATAAGCTGTAATCTTCTATACATAGCATAATGCTTATCTGCTTCTACATTTCAAAAGTATGTGAATTCTACAGTACTGTGCAACGAAATGTCTCCTCTGCAGTATCAGCCCGTCAAAGCAGTACAATTCTGATGCTCCGTGCAATGCGATGGCTCATTTCGTTTCAATGTTTCCACGTAAGGATACTGTAATCTTCAATGCACTGCATTTTGCTTATCTGCTTCAACTCTACAAAAAATGTGAATTATACAGTTCCATGCAGCAGGATAGTGTTTCATAGTGTCTGCGTGTCAAAACAGATTTCTAACGTTCAATGCAATGCGATGGCGCATACTATTTTAACATTTCAAAGTCAGCGAGCTGTAACCTTCTATGCACAGCACTATACTTACCCGCAAGGAACTGTAAAATTCACATTCGTTTGAAGTGAATGAGCAGATGAGCATAATGATATGTTTAGAAGATTACAGGTTACTTACTTTGAAACGTTGAAATGAGATGTATTATCGCGTTGCGTGGAGCATTAGAACTTCATGGTTTTCACACGCAGATACTGTGAAGCACCATCCTGTTCCAAGGAACTGCAGAGTTTACATTCCTTTAATGTGTAGTAGCAGGCAAGCATAATGTTATTGAAGGATAATGAAATAATCTTAATTTAAAAGTTAATCAATAACTCAGGTTTAATGACAATGTTATGTACGTGGAATATTCTAGAATGCGAGTGAGAGCGAATGTGCGAAGCAAATGAGTTTTTCGTGTGAATGTTTTAAAATAATGAAGCAGTTGTTCATTAGCAGTCTTTGGAGTAATATCTCAGTTGAAAAGAACTATTTAATGATTTACAAAACCTTGTAATTGTCTTTGATTAATGAGTTTCCTACGTTATGCACAGAAGATTGCAGCTTACTAAATTCGATACGTACAAATGAAATGCACAGTCGCATTGCATGGAGCGTTAGAGCTCCATTGCTTTGACAAGTAGACACTATAAAACGCCACCCTGTTGCATGGAAGTGTAGAATTCACAACCTTATGAAGTGTAGAAGCAGATGAGCATAATGCTACGCATACACGATTAGACCTTACTTTAAAACGTTGACATGAGATGCGACATCGCATTGCATGGAGCATTAGGACTCTCCTCATTTGACACGTAGACATTATGAAGCTGCTTCCTGTTGCATGGAACTGTAGAATTCACATTCTTATGAAGTGCATTCGCAGATAAGTGTAATCCTATGCATAGAATGTTTCAGCTTACTTACTCGGAAACATTGATGTGAGATTCGCCACCGCATGTCATGGAGCATTAAGACTCTGTTATTCCAACAGGCAGACTGTATGAAGGGCCATCTTGTTGCATGAACATGTAGAATTAACATTTTTTTGAAGTGTAGTGGCAGATGAGTATAATGCTATGCATAACAGCTTACTGCCGTTGGATTATTTCACATGTCAACGGAGAAACAAAAATGAATCTTGAGTTAGGAAATAGAATCCAGTATATAAACTGTGAAAGAGTTCTGTCGGTTCGAGTAGGGTTCACGACTGTTTATACCTAGTGGCCTGAAAGGAAAGCACGTGCAGAGTTTGCGTCGTCTATTTCTTTAGGGGGACACTATATTTCCTATGCGGAGTCCCCACAATTATTCGAGTTTTTAAAACGTGAAGACGTACCTTCAAACCTTAAGAATAAAGTTGCAGACTATAAAAAGCTTTGGACCGCTTTTCATTTATATTTACCCATAATTCAATAGGTTATGGGCCTAGTTTACGTATTTTAATAGTAGTAACACTTTAGTAGATATTCTTTTCAGTGATAACTTTTCTGTATGTGACTATGTGATTATATGTGTAATATCAGAAGTATAAATAAGTGATTAAATTGTAGAAGAAACATTGTTAGTGAATATAAACCTTTCTTTAAGAAAAAAAAGGAGAAATATGGAAAGTGCAAAAACCAACATTAAACAATTTGATGGTGATTTCTACAGTATGTGGCAATTGAGAATTGGTGCACGGTTAAGCTAATTGAATAATTATTAATGAACCCATTCCAGTAAGAATATCTGAAGATTGGAGGAAAGCAGAGAGGATTGCAAAAGGTGTCATTGCTGAATGTTTGGCAGATTCCTTTTTGAGCTTCGCAAATAATCTGAAGACTGCTGCTGAAATTTTGCAGAAATTGGATGGCATATATGAAAGGGAGAGTTTAGCCACGCAATTGGCTGTTAGAAAAAAACTATTAAGCTTAAAACTACAGGGAGAGCAGCCCTTGATCAAATGTTTTACAATACTCAACGATATAATCACGGAACTCTTAGCAGCGTGTGTAAAATTAGAAGAAACGGATAAAGCTTTCCATTTACTGCTAACCCTTCCAACGTGCTATGGCGAGTAATTACGGCGATAGAACGTTTTCCGAATACAACCTAACATTAGCGTTTATAAAAACTCGTTTAATGATCCACGATGTAAAATTACGAACAGGCTGCTCGACAAGCGAGAATGTATTACATACTCAGAAGATACATACAGATAGAGACAATTTTAATCCAAAAATACATAAAAGACAAACCAATAGAAACGACAAAATGGGATAATTCAAATGGCCAAAGAAACGATAAATATAAAATGCCATTGTGGACGAAAGGGCATAAAATGAAAGAACGTTTTTATTATTAAGAACAGTCGAGCACGCGGGGAAAAAAAGGTAATCGCCCAGGCAGCTCAAGAAACAGAAGAATTGGGTATTGAAAAGGCTGGGACATCCTCGTTTGCCTTTATGACGGGGTACAATGAAAATGGGGAAGACCATAAAAAGAAATTAAAGTTTCTGTTGGAATGCGGAGTATCGGATCACATTATAAAACGTGACAATGTTTTTCCGACATTCGAGGAGTTGAGTACACCCTTGAAGATTTTGATGGCAAAAAGGTGCTATCCGTTAGAAGGATGCAAGAAGCAGGAATGGACATCGTATTTGTGATAGATGGAAACGTTGAGGTAATGAAAACTGGTCAGAAAATAATGAAAGGTAAGGGAAAAAATAACTTATCTATTACTGATTTTCAAATGGAAAATGGTGAAACATTGATTAATCACCAGATTCATAGTGCAGTAAATAATGACTATGAACTGTGGCATCAGCGTTTGGGCCACATTGGAAGATCAAAATTCGTAGAATTGAAGAATAAAAATGTGGTCAGTGATGTAAGTCATATTGAAATGATAGTGCCGAATGATAATTTATGTGAGGCTCGCATTAAAGGTAAGCAAGCACGATTATCATTCGAAAAGGTAAAGAATATGGAGCATGTAAAGTGACCATTGCTTATTGTTTATTCAGATGTATGTGGTTTTATTATTCCTTCAACTATTAACGGAAAAAATTATTTTCTCCTATTTGTGGACGAATATACACTTTACTGTATAACATATCTGATTACATATATGAATCAGAAGTATTTTCTGCATTTAAAGATTATGTAAGTAGAAGCGAGGCTCATTTTAATTTAAAAGTTGTTCACTTGTATAGCGATAATGGCAGAGAATATCTGTCAAACGAGATGAAAGATTATTGTGTAGAAAAAGGTACTAGTTACCATCTAACAGTTCGGCGAACCTCCCAATTGGTGTTTCTGAGAGAATGGTCAGAACTATAACAGAAAAGGCACGCACGATTATAAGTGTTACCAGTTTGAATAAAGTGTTTTGAGGGGGAAGCAGCTTTAACTGCAACGTATTTAATAAACTTGAGCCCAACAAAAGCTTTAAAACAAAGTAAAACGCCATTTGAAATGTGGCTTGATAAAAAGCCAAAAGTAAAGTATTTACGAATTTTCGGTTCCACAGCTTATGTTAATGATAAAACCCGAGAAACCATGTTTGATGAAAAATCTTGGAAGGGCAACAGAAATCATGACCAAAAGATAATATTATGCCTAATGATTGTAAATTCTACTGTTCCATGCGACGGGATGACGCTGCACAGAGTCTGCTTGTCAAAACAGAAGAGGTCTAATACTCTGTGCAATTGAAAGACGCATTTCATTCCAAATTTTCAAACTAAGTAAGCTAAAACTTCTAAGCAAAGCATTATGCTTATCTGCTTCTACATTTTCAAAGATTGTGAATTATACATTTCCATGGAAGGGAATAGTGCTTCATAGTGTCTGCGTGTCAAAGCAGTAGAGTTCTAAAGCACCATACAGTGCGATAGCGCATCCCATTTAAACGTTTCAAAGTAAGTAAGCTGCAATCTTCTATGCATGGCATTATTCTAAACTGCGTCTACATTTGTAAAGAATGTGAAATCTACAGTTCCATGAAACGGGATGGCGCTTCACAGTGTCTGCGTGTCAAAACAGTATAGTTCTATTGCTCCATTCAATGCTATGACGCATCTCATTTCAACGTTTCAAGGTGAGCTTAATCTTCTATGCATTGAATTATGCTTGCCTGTTCCTACTCCTCCCTAGAATATGAACAATATAAATACATGCAAAAGGATGACGCTTCATAGTGACTGGATGTTAAAGCAATAGAATTCTAATGCTCCATGAAATGCGATGGCGCACTCATTTCAACGCTTCAAATTAAATAAACTGCAATCTTCAGTTAATAGCATTATGCTTATCGACATCTATACTTCCTATGAATGTGAATTCTACAGTTCCCTGCAACGGGATTGCGCTTCACAGTTTCTGCGTGTGTATACTGTAGTGTTTTATTGCTTCACACAATGCAATGCCGCATATCATTGCAACGTTCCAAATTAAGTATGCTGAAATATGCTAAGCATAGCACTGTGCATATCTACTTCTACATTTCCGTCGAAAGTGAATGCTACATCTCGTAGTGCCTGCATGTGAATGGAATAGAGTTCTAATGCTCCATGCAATGCCATTGTGCATGTCATTTCATGATTTCAAATTAAGTAAACTGTAATTCTCCATGCATAGCATTATGCTTATATACTTCTATAGTTCAAAAGAATATGAATTCTACAGTTCCATGCAACAAGAAGGTAGATCAGAGTGTCTGCGTGCCGAAGCAGAAGAGTTTACTACTCCACGCAATGCAATAGCACTTCTCATTTCAACATTTCAAAGTAAGTGAGCTATAATCTTCTGTGCATAGCATTATGCTTATCTGCATCTACACTTCAAAAGAATATGAATTCTACAGAGATATGCATCGGGACGGCGTTTCATAGTGTCTACGTGTAAAAGTAATAGAGTTTTAATGCTGCATGCGGTGCGGTGGTGTATTTCATTTCAACGTTCGGAAGCAATAATGTTGTAATGTTCTATGTATCGCATTATCCTTACCTACTTCTACGCTTCAAAAGATTGTGAATTCCACTGTTTCTTGCATCGTGATGGGTTTTCATATTGTCTGCTTGTCAAAGCCGTAGTGATCTCATGCTTCACGCGATGCGATGGCACATTCAATTTCTACTTTTAGCACATTGACGCCTGCGTGCATCACAGGTGTGTCACACGTGTGTGTTCCGTGAGGCGGTGTGCATCATCGGTGGGTCACTCGCGTCTGATTTTTGGGGCGGCTTGCATCACTGGTTGGTCACACGCGTCTATTTTGTGATCCGGTGTGCATCACGTTGGGTCGCACTTGTATTTCAGAAAGTAGTTTCCAACATTATAAGCAGACATTCAATCTTTAAAATATAACAATTCAATATTGTAAACCTAACATAATTATTTAATTTTTTTATGTAATTTTTCAAACCATGTTGGGTGGAGTTCCGGTTGACCCTTACATTAGTTGCATTAGGTTTTTGCTTTTGTCGCCTTATTCGCGGCATACTGCCCACGATTTATTCTAGATATATGTTTAAAACATTCTTTACATCACTGTCTCGTTTCTATCGCGCGTTCTTGAAACGACAGCAGAAAATGTTTAATATTTTCATACCTTTGGTAATTCATTTTCTATGTATACAATAGGAATTAACGAGAGAAGTCGCGCAAACTAATTCGATAACTATTTTTCTATACCACTTTACTGTTCTGCGTAATCAACTGTGATAAGAAGACATCTGGTCGGATGGTCAAACCCCTTCGTAGCTTTGTTATAAAGGAACACTGTGACCGGCTTTAACTTATTATTATTACCCTGGACAACAACACATTTGTGGTTTTCAGAAGTGGCTAGCATGCATACCGGCCTCTTATCCGTCCATTTTAAGAATTTAAATCCGTTCCCATTTTGAAAATACATAAAGCCACCCCGTTACTGTTTCCATTTAGCCTGCAACGGGAGAAATTTTTTATTAATTTTTACTGTACCACAAATAAATGTTCCTTCTTGCAAAAGTTTTTTGGCAATGGGACACTATTATCAAAATTATCTGCGTATAATACGCGGCGTCCAAATGATAATTCAACCTTTAAGGTCATAACTACAGCATGCACATGTGCTCTAACTATTCTGGTTGCATTTTTCCGGCGTAAATAAGAATGTTGTTGGTGTATCCATCCGGAAGGTACAGTTTACAATGTCTTATACCATATTTATGCCCTTTCCTGGGATATATTGGCAAAAACTAAGACGTCCTCGCCACGAAACCATGGTTTCGTCGATTGCAATATTTTTGCAGAGCTTAACAGTAATTTTGAAAGTGTGGCAAATTTCGTTAACAATAATTCTGAGTTTATACAAACGGTCCAGTGATTGCCGTGAAAATGTTGATGAAATGAAAATATCTAAGTATCAATATAAACCTATCGATATATATCCTTTTGAGACCAATATAATTCTTTTTTAGTTTCTCGATTTTTTTATTTTCTCCTACGATATCGCCATATTTCGTTGTACCAAGGTACAACGTCAAGGCCCTTACAGTATGGTATATAATCTGTTGTCTGAAATTTCTAGGATTTCCTCTTAATGAATGCAATGTTTCCACAGATTTTCCTTTCCCTTCTCTTTAGTTACGTTGTTGTTACTTTATGCTCTCTACCCTCCACATTTCCTCACTACACCATCCCGAAAACGACGTTATACGATTACTTCAGGATAGCGCCCCGGTCTCGCCACCCCGAGATCGAGTGTTCTCTCTTGCATCCGTTGATTTATATATGTCATATATTGGAGAATGTTCCCTCTTATCGTTTGTATTTTTCGAATTATGTTTTAGTTAGATGTATATTAGATACGCATAGATATATCGGATTTCCGTACCATTTTTTAGTAAAGTTTTATTCTTTTCAGTCTGTTCGTTTTCATTTCGCCAAAGGCGCTCCTGTATTCGATGCGGACCCGCTCCGATTGAACCCGCTGATAATTACATTACATTACGTAAATAAACGGAGAGTTCAATCGGAGCGGATCTCAATCACTCCGTTACTGCGGAAGGCTTACTGCATAGCCTTATCCCTGGGAAAGTTGCGGAGGTTGCTTCTGAAACGAGATGGAAGTGTGATTATGTTTAATTTAGTTCGGTTACGCTAGGTTAGGTTAGGTTGGGTTATATTTGGGAATGTTTGCATGTAGCTCAGTTATGTTAGATTAGATTTAAGAAAGCGTTGGTTTGATTGGTTTATGTTTAAAAGGGGTAAAGTTAGATTGTGCTAGGTTGGGTTAGATTTGAGTGAAGGCAGGTTAAGTCCGATTAGGTGTAACTGAGGTTAGCTTGGTTCAAATTAAGTTTAGATTATGTTAGATTAAGTTATGCCAAGTTAGAGAGGGATTATCGATAATTGGTAATGTCATCCGTCGATTGTTCTTGAATTACCGACTATTGGTAATACCGACCGTTATAATATCATGAGTTATCGACCTCATGCATCACCTACTGTCCATATATCGTGAGTTTTCGACCGCAGGAAACTCCAGTCGTTGATAAGTCTTGAGTTACCTACTATTGGTTACACCACTCGTGTGTGATATCATACATTATCGGTTGTTGGTAACTCCAGTCGTCGATTATTCATGGATTATTAACAACAAGTAACACCAGCCAGAATCACAAAATTATAGTAGGAAGCTGGAAATAATGGGTGATGCAATGTACACTTTTATTTTGCAAAGACAGTAAATCTGTTACTAATCAGTCTTTATTCTATGAGACAATATTGGAAAACTGAAGGAATGTCTAATTTTACCCATTATGCGTGTAATCCCGGTGTGAATAATTAACTAAAGGTTTACAATTAATACATGAATGTATAATTTATATTTTAGTAAACAAATCAATTTATTTTACAGAATATAAATATTATTGATAAGTTAACTTGTTGCCTGATTCCTTCCTAGAACATATAGATTTTAATAATTATATATGACAATTGAAAAGAACGAACAAATTATACAGCTAAATCAGAGGAAAAGATCATGCAAATATTAATTGTCATTCAAACTAATTTGAACAGCGAGTTTGTTAACAAAAGTGTAAGCACAAATACTGTATTGTTCATTATGTTAAAAGAAAATATATTAGTTCTCGTACATTACAGCTTCTCATAGATCAGTCTGATTAATCGCCCAAGCAACCATAATTCAAGAGTTAATTAACATCACTTTTGCAAAATTCACAATATGTAAATTTCGTAAATTTTAAAGGTGACAAAGTTGGTACACGGTTTTTGGATCTTAAAAATAATAAAGGGTGTGGCAGCGAGGGGAGAACCTAGTAAACCACTAGGTACAACATTAGCAATGGATTCCCAAAATTTTCTCGCAATGCTTTCTCATAAAAAAGAATATATTTTTTACGTTTCAATTAATTAGAAATGCAAAATAATTTTACTAATAACATAATATTATATATCTTTCGGAGAATTAAAACTTGCATGGACAAAGCTGTAATGGAAAAGTTGAAAATTAGCGGTGATCTACGAAAAGCAATGAAATTAGAGAAATTAATGGTCAATTTAAAGTCGAAACTTACTTTGAAAAATTAAATACCGTCTTCTTAAAAAGAACCGACATATTAACTAATTAAGGAAAAATTATTCCTACTTTTAAAAATTTTGTTACTTTTTGTAAAATTTGATATGATAATATAAAATATTTAAAATAATAGAAAAAACTAAAGTGATATATATATTATTATATATTTTTGTAATACATTTCGTAACGCTAAATGATAAAAATTAAATAAATACGTTTGAAAACGTTTATTTATGTAGATTGAACTTTACTCATACATTTATAATAAAATGAACATAGTTATTCATATCTAATATTTTCTTTGGAAACAATGAGAAAAGATATAAAGTACATTGTTATTATAGTTCTAGCTGCTCCATAAGTTCCGAAAATGATAAAATGGACCAACGCTAGCAAAAAGTCTAATGTTCCATAATTATTTTATAGTTGAAAGATTATCAAGCTTTATGCCTGGATGGATCCTCATATATAAGTATAACTGCCAAAATGAAATGAAATCGCAAAGTGATATTTACGCATCTGCGTGCTGCAATTTTGACATATTTAAATTTCTGATAAAAGCATATAAATGTTTATAATCTAATTATCAATTACAAATGGAATTCTACAATTTATCCATGCAATAGCCAATAGATATACAGTATCTTTAATCTTGATGGATTTCGTATGTACGTGCGCGTGTGTGTATGGTAGCAGTTGCAGAAAAACTACATAATAGATTTCATAGTTTCGATTCTAGTGAATCGAGGAAAATGACATAAAGTTTTCTGTAGAATATCAAGGGGATGTTAAGTTGCTATTGCACTGCATACAGCATTTTTCACTGGAAGAAATTTTTTTCCAATGTGTCGACTCCAAATTTATTTGAATTGTTCTCGTTCAGAAAATTAAAACTGAATGACATATCCCTTAACATAGCACGCCTGTAACCACGATACCCAACAGATCCAAGGTTCCTTTATCTGAGATTAAGGCCTGCTTTCTCCGTTTCCAATCTTCTTTACGTTGGGTTACATTCTTAAGACTCTTTGTAAGTTACAAAGAACAGAAACGGTACATGGATTATAAAAGTGTAATAGTTTCATTTATATAATCTTGAACATCTTAAATCCGTTTACGTTACTTTGCTTGTTGTATATGTTTATCGCCTGGCGCTGAACCAACTACTACTGCCATCATCCCATTCTAAAATTTGGAAAATCCGCCAGATCTAATGAAACCTTGCTTAAATTGCAAATGTGTTTTTACTGTATCCAGCAGAAATGAAATTACATTGACAGAAGTACCAGCTAGTTCTCCACGCCTATTTGAATCAACATTAAATCACCTTGTTAAACAATAGTATATTAAATGCGACTTGGACTTTTAAATTTGAATTTATAAACATCTAACAAATAAATATGTTTCTCTTACTATTCACTTACTATTCTGCCACGTAATTCTTTCTATCCGTTGTCATTGGCGTGCCAACCGCTGGCTGTTTGAGATATTGTAGTGCACGTGGCAGACTTGTTTCTTATCATCGTCAAGGAGATGGATTTTCACCCCTCCCCCTTTTTGAATTTTGTTAATTATTGCCTGGAATTTTTGCCATTTCTGTATCTCTGTGACCGCATTGTGGATTCAACATATGTACGATCTTTTTGGTCTTCATCTCTTTTTACATGTAACATTATATATGTAATGCACGTTTGTTATGTAATGCTCAGATTTATAATCCTCAGATTCTCTTATTCTTTGGTAAAGCAACTTATTCGATTAATATATATTTATTAGGCATAGATATAAATAATAGGAAAATGTTATTAAAACGGTATTAAATATGTTGTAATTATATATTTAAGGTCTGAAGGTGTAGATGCAATTAGTGTCCGATGTTTTACATGATCCAATTGACGTATCGAACGAGGTTATGAAATATGAGAATATTTTATTATCCCTCGACCCCTTCCCATGTTAAATGAATGATTAGTTCTGCAAGATAAGAAGCCTGAATTAGTGAGATCTCTGCGAACATAAGTAATTTGTAAGTAATACATTTTTTCTCTTTGAATATATAAATTCCTGTTTTATATCCATTTCGGTCCAATTCTGTTATAGCTTCTGAGCAGAAGTAATATTGATTATACCTGGTATTTGCAATAGTTCTTTATTCAACAGATTTTATGGACGTAGAAGCATCATTTGTGAGATATATCGATCTACTTTGCAGTTCTATCAGTTTCTTTTTCTGCTCACTACTTTCTATTCTCAGGTCCATATACTTATCGTTTATCACCATCATATATGTTACATAAGATTATAATAACTTTTTTGTCCTTAAATTTTGCGGATACTTCAATTAAATTTCCTTTGATTAAAAAAAACGAAAACTAAAGAAGAGTGACACGTACCATTTCTTCGAAACGTTGTATCGTAATTAGCATCTGACTGTTTTCAAAGGCACGCACTTTAGTTAACATTTCCAGTGATTCGGTCTGCGGAGTAAAGAAATATTCTACTTTCGATATTGTCAGCTCTTGTAATTCTAAAGCAAATATATTTATCTGCTGACAACGCGAACACTGTTTATGGCTAAATTAGAGAAAAACAAATACATTATAAGGAATATATTAAACATCGTAATATTAAATCTAACTTTGTTCATCGTTGCCTTGTTGGACACATCCATAACAATATGCAGCGTGGGATAATAATAATTAGCACCTCAGATATCCTTGAAGCTATAAGTTTCATAGAAATTTTTGTTGATATAAAATTGCACAGAACAAAGCGTCCATCCGTTGATGAAAATAGTTTACTTGTAAATGGAGATATGTTGGACATTTGATGGTTACCTTCATTTTTTAAAATGAATTGGTATGTTCATTCTTCCGTAATACGATAGAGCATTTTAAAATGAGTTCAACGACCTGTAACATAAAGCCATTGAAGGTTACAAAAAATAAAGAAGACGATAATACTTACAGTTTTGATAGTAAATTAAAAATACGTATTGTAAACAGTGGTGGAAGCAAGTGAATAAACACTGTACGATGGGCATTTTAATAGTTTGCAGGATAAGTTAAACATGATAATATTAGTATTGAAAAATCGATTTGAGTACGTTTGGTTATGTTGTTCGTTTGTCGTCCACTTTATAAGTACTGAGCTGCGGATTCCCCAGGACAGCTCACAAAATTGTTGAAATATGGGGGATTGTCATTGTGAACTTAAATCAAGAGGTAATTAAATTGCATTATATTGTAAACAAATCTTAATGTTTCATTTTAAATAGTAAGATTAAATACTCTTTACCAAACTACAAGAATGGATACATACCTCCCTGTTATTATTATTTCATAAAGAATTCTAATTGCAATTATATAGTTCACTACGATACAAAATATTTCTTAGGAAATTCTAAATATTAAATTAGAGAACGAAGCAAAACATTTTCAATAATTACGAATATGAAAAATACTTGAACATTCCGAAAGAAAGATGTTCTAAACAGAAGTTAGATAAATCAAACATTCAATTTCAATTCCAGAATTCATCTATAAGGGTTAAAATATTCTGAAAACATTAATTACAGTCTTTAAAGCAAGTAGTTGGACAGTATTTCAATTTTTAAGAAAATTGATGAAAGTCAACCATTTTGAAGTGGTCTGAATCTTTGCCGTTTGAGCAATATGTTACTAACAAAAAACTGCATAAATTTCAGGCTTATAAACATATAGATTAAATCTTATGCAGACACGTTTATATCCGAGTTACTAAATAATAAACGACACTAAGTAATCATTTTAAAACTTAAACGATTACACCTCGCATACTTTTAAAAATATTGCAAACGTGAAAAGTAAGTGGTTTATCAAAAACTCTTCTAAAAGAACGGACGAAGCCAATAGAAATCTTTGTTGAAGTAAGCAGGTTCTAAAGTTCTAAGTAATGCGATGGCCCTTATCTGCCTACGTTTCATAGCAAGTAAGTTCTGAAGTTCTATAAAATCCGATGGAGCTCCTCACTATCAACGTTTCAAAGGAAGTTCTCAAACTCTCAGTTCTACGTTTAGATCTATGTGTGTTCTACATATCTATGTAAAGTGATGGTCCCTATCAGTTGTGACGGAAACCTATCTACAGTAAGTCAGGGAAGCTCGAAGGGGTTAATTATTCAAATGCTTTAAGGTGTAAAACGTACCTTAATCTAAAGCGATCTATCGCTACAGTGTATCCACTCACGTACAACATTTCGCGGGCTCGCAAACGCAAAAATAATCACCGAAACGGGGAGGTATTTCGAAACTGCGAAACTATAGTTTCTTGGGCGCCTGCTGCTCAGAAAGCACCAAAGAAATAGACTACACGACCCCGGGAAACTCGGGGCGGAACAATGCTCGAAACTTCGAAATACTAAAGTCTAAATCGAAAATTCGAAATACTAAAGATACTAAAGTCACGGCTTCTTTATTTATGGCCTCGTGGCCCGCGAATGATCGAGGATCACCATCCGCTTCACGATATAAGATATAATATACAGTATGCGATACATGAAATGCGGCATGAAAATGGGACGCTTTAGTGAATGAGCTCTCACGTTCTCTTCTTCAGTTTCCTTGAATTCGCTGGTGGTCCTCGGGTCTCCTGAATCCTCCTCGGGGCTCCTTGGTGGGACGGGCTGTACGCTTCGGTATTGTTCGGGGCCATCGATCAGTGGATTTGACTTCTCTTTAGGCAATTAAGGGGGGGTTGAGGTTCTCCTCGCATCCCAAAGCATTATAAAGCATAGAAGCAGATAAGTATAATGCCATGCATAATTGCTTACAGCTTATTTAATTTGAATCGTTGAAATGAGATCTGCAATCGCATGGTGTAATGCTTTAGGTATCTTTAGGTTGCTTTGAGACACAGACAATATGAAACCCCATTCCGCTGGAAGAAACAGCAGAATTCACAATCGGTTGCTGTGTAGGAGCACACAAGTATAATAACATAGTAGAAGAGAATAGAAGATAACATGTTACATACTTTACCACCTTCGGAATACCACCAAGGAAATACGTTTATTTGACACGTAAAAACGCGAAGCGCGATCCCGCTTTATGGATCCCTTCTATTGACATTCATTAAAAGTGTAGAAGCATATAAGCATATTGCTATGCATATAAGGTTACAGGTTACTTACCTTGAAACGTTAAAAAGAGATGCGCTATCGCATTGCATGCAGGTTACGAACTCTATTGCATTGACAAGTAGACCCATTAAAGCGCAATTATGTAGCATGGACTGCGGACTTCACATTCTAATGAAGTATAATATCAGATAAGCATAGTGCTATGCATATAGGATTCCATCTTACTTACATTGAAACGCTGAAATGAGATGTGCTATTGCATTGCATGGAGCATTAGAAATATACTGCTTTGACACGCCGACACTATAAAACGCCATCTAGTTGCATAGAACTGTAGAATTCACATTCTTTCAAATCGTAGAAGCAGACAGGCATAAATCTATGCATAGAAGAATACAACTTCCTTACTTTGGAACGTTGGAGTTATGAAACATTAGAACTCTATTACTTCGATACGTAGACATTTAGAAACGCTATCTCTTATCAAGGAAGTGTGGGATCTACATTATTTTGAAGTGTAGGTGGAGATAAACATAACGCGTTGCATTGAATATTACAACCTATCATGAAACATTGAAATGAGATGCGACATCGCGTTGAATGAAGCAGTAGAACTCTATTGCTTAGGCAAGTAGACATCTAAAAGCGCTATCCCTCTGCAAGGGGGTGTAGTGTTCACATTCTTTTTAAGGGTAGAAGCAGATAAGCATAATGCGATGCATAGAGCTTTACAACTTACGTACTTACTTTGAACTGTTGATATGAAATGGGATATCACGTTTTATGAAGCATTAGTACGGTATCGCATCGATTTGTAAACATCTAGATACGATATTCCGTAGAAAGGAAGTGTAGGATTTACATTCTTTTAGAGTGTAGTGTGACGTCAGGCGTAGCGCCTGCCACCCATCAGCCTCTTTGCCGCCTCCAGCATCAATTCGCGCACGCAGGCAACCTGCCGTACACGCCTGCAAATCGAGCAACCAGCAGCGTTCGCGTGCGTGCTAGTGCACGCGCTCACTCGCACCTACGAGCACCTCTGTCTCACTCACGCCAATAGGCATCGCTGTCTCGCTTATACCAACGAGCAACTCTGTCTCACTCGCACTTTAACGCATCGCCTTCTCGTTTCCATCTACGAGTTCCCATCCCCGCCTCGCTCGCACCGATGACTCCGTCCAGAAGGAAGAAGCCGTAGCCCGTCACCAGAATGGGGACTGTTCCCCATTTCAAGGAACCTCGAGACCAAGGCAGTCGAGGCACCGCCTGCTAACAGCTGGCCAGGCCCGGCGCCGGCGCAAAATCTGTTCCACCGGGTAGTCTGACCGAGCTTGCGGCGGGCTAGGCGCACATACAGTCGAGAATGGATTGGTTGCGGCCCGATACCGTACGTGTACCGTCCGCAGCCGGGCGGGCGACCGAGGGTCTGCCGCGTGCGCATGATTGCGATGCTATAGGCGCTCACTCGGGCCGTAGACCGACGCGCAACGGGTCGCGACGTTCTACTAGGGGAGAAATATACGACTATATCACCGGAACGTTCGCCGACGACGGCGTGCCGCTCACTGTGGAACCGCGAGGGTACCACCGGGGCATCGCGCGCCATCGAGAGCCAGTATCGTCGTCGATGTATCTCTCCATTTGATCATTTGGGTTTCTCAGGTTTACCCCGGAACGGTTTCACGTACTCTTGAACTCTCTCTTCAAAGTTTTTTTTAACTTTCCCTCACGGTACTTGTTCGCTATCGGTCTCGTGGTCGTATTTAGTCTTAGATGGAGTTTACCACCCACTTAGGGCTGCACTCTCAAGCCACCCGACTCTAAAGAGAGATCCTTCCGAAACGCGTACCGGTCGTTACGGGCCTGGCACCCTCTGTGGATAAATGGCCCCATCCAGGATGGACTTGGACGCGGTTCGTTGTCTCGGGATAAACGGATCCTCCCGAACACTACATTTCCCAGCGGCGGAACCGCGGGATTCAGTGCTGGGCTCATTCCTGTTCGCTTGCAGCTACTAAGGAAATCCTGGTCAGTTTCTTTTCCTCCGCTTAGTAATATGCTTAAATTCAGTGGATAATCTCACCTAATCTGAGGTCGTCTCTACGTGACGAACGAAATTCATTCGTGCCATCGAACTCGCTTGCGGAGAGAAGGTAAGGAGATTCGTATGTATAATATGTACAAGATGAGGAGAGAGCATCGGCGAACGGGGACGGTAGACGATGAAAAGAACTTTCGTCCATCTCCGACACAGCGATCCTTTGATTTACCGCTCGAGAAACCGGCAAGAAGAACTACACGCACCTCTTCGTTGTTGTTCTCGTCGAAGCGTTTTATACACCTCGCCAATGTCTTTCGTGTGTCGGTATTTCTTTTATATAAGATTCGTGCAAAATATATAAAAAAAATACGAGACTCTCGCTAGACGACCAAGCTACCGGCGTTTCTTTAACATCCGTCCTCTTTATCGTCGTAGCTGCGAACGATCAACACCGTTTATACTCTCCAGCGGTTCCACCTTCCGCGCGTTACACGCAGAGATCGAAACGGAGCGGCTCCTTTTCCCCCGATTTTATTACCCTGATCCTTCAGAACGAAGGACACGCCGAGTTGGAGCGCCCTCACGAATAACGTTACGACATTACAGCGCATTGACGGCCTATGTCCGAGTAACGTTCCGCGTGAGAGATCTTTTTTTTCCCTCGCGGAACATGTTATACACACGCGGAGAGAACAGAGATAACGGGTTATTCTGATCGAACACCCTGGAGCTGTACGAGGAGAACATCGAACGATCGGATGCGCATCATCATCTCTCGCGTTACGACGATGTCGCTCTCTCTCTTATATATCTCTTCTCTCTCGACCGAGAATTCTTCCGCGCTCTTGCGGCATGAAAAAAAATTCATTTTAAACGACGTCGAGCGCGCGGCATGTTCGTATCGTGCGCAATAGGCAGGTGAAGGCGATGCGTGTGGCGGGTGTACGAATTCGGAACACGGAACAAAATCGGCGATCGAAACACGAAGCGGTTCCCCGTGGGCGTTCGCCTGTTTAACGGACGACTCACGACGCCACGAAGAACTCACGCGAGTTCCTGATTGACACACCGTCGAGTTCCATGAACACGTTTACGCACCCCGCACGCGCACACACGTTGCCAATCGCAGATTGCCTCGGCACGGTCGCGGACGACTCAGACGAACGTCCAAAGATCGCTCGTACGTCGTGTATCGCTTCTCTTCCTCCCTTTCTCGGTGCCGCCCGAACTAAGAAACGTTCGTAATTTAATTCGAGAATGAACGACGGCGAGCAGATTCGAGTACCGTAGGGAAAAAAGATTCGACGAAACGCAACGCAAGCAGTATTTTGGTTACGGGAACGATTCTCAGCTAGGCGTGGTCCAGGATTTGTATCCGTGGACAGCAATGTGCGTTCGAAATGTCGATGTTCATGTGTCCTGCAGTTCACACGTTGACGCGCAATTAGCTGCGTTCTTCATCGACCCACGAGCCAAGTGATCCACCGTTCAGGGTAATCGTATATGTCTATTTTATTGATCTTTAAGTCTCTTGGTACTAAAGTTTGAACAAGTCGATATCCAATCGTCTCCGGTGAACGAGACGCGGGCGTCGCCGAACCGTGGCGGCTTTCACCTCTCGACAGAGTTCGAGGCGACACGATATATCGGTCCTACGGATGAAACGCATACGCCGATGGTTGGCGCGCAGGGTCTCCCTCAAAGTTACGAAAAATGCACAAACACGTCCAGGTATGAAGAAATAAAATCTTTCAAAAATTCGTTAGGACTCCTCCGCGTACCAGCATTCTCGAGGCGGTCTTTTTCCTCCCGACAACGCGACGCGAGCATAAACTGTTCGAGTTCGCAACGGCGGGATGGCAGACTCTCGACAACGAGGACAACGGGCAACGCGGAATCGTCCCCTCTGGAACGAACGCGCGCGTCGAACTAAGAAGAAAAAAAAACCAAACACCCAGCGGCGTATTGCTTTCGAGATCGGCAGGACGCTCTCATTCGAGTGAACATAATAATGTTATCATCGATGGGACACTCATCGCCTTCATGCACAGTCTCGAGGCGGTCTATAAAAGCTTTCCCCGGCAACACGAAGCGAGTATAAAATTATTCAATCTCGCAACGGCAGGTTTTGCTCAGACTCTCGACAACGAGGCTTGGGGCGAGCGACGAATCGTCCCCTCCGAACGAATGACGACGACGACGGTCTCTTCAAAATTCCAATACCATCCAGTCGTGTCGATTCCAACAAGGCTCAGGTAAACGAAAAAAAATTCGTACATTCGTTAGGACACTCTACCGTTCGCCCAACACAGCCTCGAGCAGTCTATATATTCACCCGACGACACGAAGCGAGCATAAATGATTCGAAAGCTCGCAACGGTCGCTGGGTATCTTAGACTCTCGACAACCGAGGCTATTCCCGACGAATCGTCCCCTTCGAAAGGAACGGTACGATCGACCATCTTTAACAGGTTACGCGCGACGACACCACGCACGCTCCTAGCATGAATTCAAACCCCGTACAACGAGAACCTTAAACTCAAACCCTGTATAACTTGAACCTTAAAATCAAACCCCGTATAACTTGAACCTTAAAATCAAATTCCGTATAACATGAACCTTAAAATCAAACTCCGTATAACATGAACCTTAAACTCGATACCCGTCTAACTTGAACCCAGAATAACTTGAACCTAATATAACTTGAACCCCACCTAATAAAACCAAACCTAAAACTAGCCTTTTTTTAACGTGGGGAAATCCTCATCGATCTCCCGGAGCTGGGGAACTCCGGGGGTATGCCAGACTCTTACCGGCTAAAATCCCACGGTGACCGAACCTCAGCGCTGCTGGGAGTGGACCGGGAACTCTGGACGAACACGTCCGGTCCCCTGCCGCGCCGGGGTCCTCCATGGTGACTGGGAGTATCCCATTCCCCGAGAGGAGTGTGGTCAACGAGACACACTACCCCGTCTGAGGAATGAGCGATGGCTGGGCCATGCAGCCACCACTCCCGTCCCGGAGGATGCGTGCAATGTTCGGAACAATTCCCCAATCGGATCGAACGCGCCCCCCGGACGACACCCGTGCAAAGACGTGGAGTACGTTACTGCAATAACGTACAAAGCTAACGTAAAACCTAAGTAGTCCACAGATTTATTGTCTGCTCTACACCCGGACGGTGATCAAGCGCGGTTCCTGAACCGTACGGCTATACCCTGACGGAATCTACCATCTACCAACCAGTTACTCCCACCTCACTGAAAGGGGCGATGGAAAAATCCAGATGTGCCGGGGCGCCTTTCCCACCGGGCGAGTCCTTCAGCTACTCCGTCGGAGAGGACGAATCCTAACCGCCGGAGTACCCACGGGGAACCTCGGGGAGGCGAACTCGCTACGTGTACGCGAACACGCTCACTCTGACCCTTTTTGAATTATTAAGCATCAGTTTGGCCAAATTTATAGATGATCCAGACTGCCTGCTCAGTCTATTCATGTTTGCTCAACGAAAAGGATTCGGACTATTTTGGGCAATCGATGATGCACCAAACCTCCGAGTCTTAAATTAATTCGATTTGGATATGGTAGCCCTAGAGCCCCGTTAGCCACCGGGCAAGCCCGGCGCCCAGGTTCCACCACGAGGAGGTGGGGATGGGTACTTCCTGGACACCCAGGTTCTGGAACCCAAGTGGTCCACACCGCACGGGCGTCGTCGATGCCACGGGGCAGGCGTGGGCCGGACGCACTAGGTGCCCCGGGTGCGTCAGACTCGATACCACGGCCCGCTAAATGCCGAATCGTGGCCCCTGAGGCGTAATGGCCACCATCATGGCCCGCAAGCGCGCCGAAGGTAGCGAAGTTCCGCCCCCCGAAGGATTCTTAGGAGCAACTTCCACCCTAAAGTATAAGCCCCCATGCCGTGAGGCGAAACGGGGCAAACGTCTACGATGCCGACCCCGTAAGCAGCATCGGGCAGGGATTGCCCCCTGACACGCTCGGCGGCCTCCTTCGCGACCATGACCTCCTCGCAAAAGGAGATCATGGCCAGCCAGACGCTCCCGCGACCAAGCATCCCAGACAGGATGCTCGGCAACGAGATGTCTGGACCCATCTCCGCCGCTAATGCCCGACGCGGCACCTCCCAGGCAGGACACTCATGAAGAGTGTGCCGCGCCGAGTCCTCCGCAGCGCCACAATGGAGGCACTATTATAACACTATTGCTTCGATACGTAGACATCTAGAAACGCTAGCCCGCAGCAAGGAACTGTGGGGTTTACATGCTTTTGAAGTGTGGACGGGATATACATAACGCGTTGCATTAAATTACATCTTACCATGAAACATAGATATGAGATACGATTTCGTGTTTAATGAAGAATTGGAACTGTATTGCTTTGATACGTAGACATCTGGAAACGCTATTTCGTCCCAAGGAAGTGTGGGGTTTATATTCTCATGAAGTAGTGACGAGGTATACATAACGCATTGCATTAAATTATATCTTACCATGAAACATAGATATGATATACGATATCGCGTTTTATCAAGAATTAGAACTGTAATGCTTCGATAAGTAGACATCTAAATACGCTATTCCGTAGCAACGAAGTGTGGCATTTACATTCTTTCGAAGTGTAGACGAGATACACATAACGATCTACATTGAATATTGCATCTTATCATGAGACATAGAAATGAGATGCGATATTGCGTTTTATGAAGCACTGGAACTCTATTGCTTCGATTCGTAGACATCTAGAAATGATATTCCGTAGCAATAAAGTGTGGAATTTACATTCTTTTGAAGTGTTGACGAGATATACATAACGCGTTGGGTTGAATATTACATCTTATCGTGAGACATATAAATGAGATGCATTATGGCGTTCTATAAAACATAAGAACTCTATTGCTTCGATACGTAGACACCTAGAATCGCTATTCTTTAGCAAGGACGTGTGGGATTTGCATTCCTTTGATGTGTTGACGATATATAATTAACTCCATCAGTTTCTTTTTCTGCTCGCTACTTTCCATTTTCAGTTCCGTATACTTATCCTTTATCACCATCACTCTCTTTACAAAACTACAAGAATGGATACATACCTTTATGTTACTATTATTTCATAAAGAATTATAATTGCAATTATATAGTTCATTACGATAAAAAATATTTCTCAGAAAATTCTAAATATTAAATTAAAGAATCAAGTAAAACATTTTTAATAATTACGAATATGAAAAATACTTGAACATTCCAATAGAAAGATGTCTAAACAGGAGTTAGAAAAGTCAAACATTCAATTTCAATTCCAGAATTCATCTATAAGAGATAAAATGTTTTGAGAGCTTTAATTACAGTCTTTAATGCAAGCAGTTGGGCAGTATTTCAATTTTTAAGAAAATTGATGAAAGTCAACCATTTTGAAATGGTCAGAATCTTTGTCGTTTGAGCAATAAGTGAATAACAAATAACTGCATAAATTCCAGGCTTAAAAACTTATGGATTAAATCCTATGCAGACTCGTTTATGAGCGAGTTACTAAATAATAATCCACACTAAGTAATCATTTTAAAACTTAAACGATTACATCTCGCGAACTTTCAAAGATATCAGAAGCGTGAAAAGTATGTGGTTTATCAAAAACTCTTCTAAAAGAACGGACGAAGCCAATAGAAATCTTTGTTGAAGTAAGCAAGTTCTAAAGTTCTAAGCAACGCGATGGCCCTTATCTGCCTATGTTTCATAGCAAGTAAGTTCTGAATTTCTATGAAATCCGATGGAATTCCTCACTACTAACGTTTCAAAGTAAGTTCTCAAATTCTCAGTTCTACGTTTAAAACTATGTGTGTTCTATATATCTATGTAAAGTGATGGTTTCTGTTAGTTGTGACGGAAACCTATATATAGTAAGTCACTGAAGCTCGAAGGGGTTAATTATCTAAATGCTTTAAGGTGTAAAACGTACTTTAATCTAAAGCGATTTATCGTTCCAAGGTATCCGCTCACGTACAACTTTTCTTGGGCGCCAGCTGCTCAGAAAGTAGCAAAGGGATAGACTACACGACCCCGGGAATCCTGAGGCGGAACAACCCTTGAAACTTCGAAATGCTCCTCCTCTCGACTACGCCTAGCCAAGTACACACACTCAGGTTGCGAGATACTGAAGTCACAGCATGTTTATTTATGGTCTCGACGTGGGTTTAACTAACAAGGGCTATGGGAAACTACGCAACACGCCGCGAGTTACCGGGTATCATAACTCGCTTCACGATATAAGATACAATATACGATATGCGACACAAGAAATGGGACGCTTTAGCGAATAAGCTCTCACGTTCTCTTCTTCAGGTTCCTTGAATTCGCTGGTGGTCCTCGGGTCTCCTGGATCCTCCTCGGGGCTCCTTGGTGGAGTGGGCTGTAGGCTTTGGTATTGTTCGGGTCCATCGATCAGTGGATTTCGGCGATTTCCTCCTCTCGCCCCTTGGGTGTCCCTGAGGGGATCCTCCGAATTTGTATGTACATAATTATACATGACTGCATAAAAAGGATATCATATACTTTTATAATCAATGCGATATAAGAATATAAAACGAAGAACTATCCACTCCCATCAGGAGTAAAAACAATGTTTGATACGCAAAGTTCATTGCAAAATATAATCAAGCAGTTAATATATCAAATCACAGCACACAATAAATCACTGAATGTATAATGATATGAATAGTAAGAAAAACATATTTACCTGTTAGATGTTTATAAATTCAAAATGAAAAGTTCAAGTCACATTTAATATATTATTGTTTAACAAGGTGATTTAATGTTGTTTCAAGTAGGCGTGCAGAACTAGCTCGTACTTCTGTCAATGTAATTTCATTCGAAAAATACAAAGAACAAGAGGAAATATTCTCCAATATATAACATATATAAATCAACGGATGGAAGAGCGAACACTCGATCTCGGTGTAACGAGACCGGGGCGTCATCCTGCAGTAATCGTATAACGCCTGTTCCGAGATGGTGTAAAGAGGGAATGTGCAGGGTGAAAAGCATAAAATAACAACAATGTAACTAAAGAGGAAGAGAAAGAAAATATGTGGAAGCATTGCATTTATTAAGAGGAAATCCTAGAAATATCAAACAACAGATTATATACCATACTGTAAGGGTAAGGTACAACGAAATAGACGATATCGTGAGAGAAACTAAAAAAATCGAGAAACTTATAAAGAAAGTAATAATTTAGATTGAGCGAATCAATATCACTGACCCCGGCAAGCTTAATGGAAAACGCATAACGATGAATCGGTTAGAGTATAAGATAGATGTTGGTCGCGGTTTGAGTGGCCCTGGGAATCCTTTGCCCGCATCAGGGCAGGCAGTAGTATGGTGGAGGGCCTGCCCTCCTGTTGCTTGGATCTATAGAATTCACATTCTTTTGTAGAGTAGAAGCAGATAATTATAATGCTTTTCATAGAAGATTACAGCTTACTTAATTCGAAACGTTGAAATGAGATGAGTCATGGCATTGTATGATGCATTAGTACTCTATTGTCTCGACATGTAGACACTACAAAGGGCAATTCTGTTGCATGGAGCTGTAGAATTTACATTCTTATGAAGTTTTAAAGCAGCTAAGCATGGAGCTATGCATAAGAGATTACAGCATTCTTACTTTGAAACGATGAAATGGGATGCGCCAGCGCATTGCATGGAGAATTCTAGCTCGATTGCTTTAACAGACAAACACTACGGAGCGCCATGCCGTTGCATGGAATTATATAGTTCACATTCTATTGAAGACCTCTAACAGTTAAGCATAATGTTATGGATATATGATTACAGATTTTTTGCTTTGAAACGTTGAAATGAGATGCGACATCGCGCTGAATGAAGTATTAGAAATGTCTTGCTGGGACACGTAGAGATCTGGTAACGATATTCTGTTGCAAGTAAGTATAGGATTCACATCCTTCTAAGGTCTAGATGCAGACAAATGTAACATATTGCATAGAACATTGCAATTTACCATGAATCATTGAAATGACTTGCGACATCGTGTTGAATGAAGCAATAGAACTCTATTGCTTCGAAAAGTAGACATCTAAGAAAGCAATTCCCTTGCAAGGAAGTGTAGAAATCACAGTCTTTTGACGTGTATATGCAGACAAACATAACGAGATGTATAGAGCATTTTTATCTACTTACATACTTCGAACTGTTGATATCAAATGCGATATCGCGTTTTATATAGCATTAGCAATCTATTGCTTCAATACGTGCACATCTAGAAACGCTACCTCCTGGCAAGATATTGTAGGATTTTTATTCTGTTGACGTGTAGAAGCAGATAAACGTAACGCGTTTCATTGAATATTACATCTCAACATGCGGTATTGAAATGAGATGCGACATCGATCTGAATAAAGTAATGGAACTTTATTGCTTCGACAAGTAGATATCTAAAAATGCTATCCCCCTGCAAGGGAGTGTAGGGTTCACATTCGTTAGAAGTGTTGAAGAGTTAAACGTAACGCGCTGCATTGAATATTACATCTTACATTACATATTGAAATGTGATGCGAGATCGCGATGAATGATGTATTAGAACTCTATTGCTTCGACACATTTACAACTAGAATCGCTATCCTCTTGTCAGGAAGTGTAGAAACCACACTTTTGGGGCGCAGAAGCAGATGAGCATAATGATATATATAGTGAATTAAAATCTACAGACATACTTCGAACTGTTGATATGAAATGCGATATTACGAAGCATGAAGCATGAGAAATTAAATGCTTCGGCACCTGGACATCTAGAAACGCTATCCCCGGGCAAGGAAGTGTAGAGTTCACATTCAATTGATGTGCAGAAGCAGATAAACATAACGCGATACAATGAATATTACATCATATCATGCGGCATTGAAATGAGTTGCTTCTACGCGTAGATACCTAGAAACGCTATCCCGTTGGAAGAAAGTGTGGAATTTATATTCTTTTTGTATGCAGATACACAAAGCGCGTTGCATTGAATACTATATCTTAACGCGGAACAATTAAATGAGATGCGACATCGCGCGGAATCAGGTAACAGAACCCTGTTGTTTTTAAACGTTGACATCTAGAAACGCTATTCTCTTGCGAGGAAGTGTAGCATCACAGTGTTTTGCAGTGTAGAAGCAGATAAGCATAGTCTGATTTGTAGATCATTGAAATCTACGTACATTCTTCGAACTCTTGATGTGAAATGCTATATCGCGTTCCATGAAGCATTAGAACTCCTTTGCCTCGATTCGTAGACATCTAGAAACACTGTTCCGTAGCAAGGAAGTGATGCATCCACTTTCATTTGAAGTGTAGACGAGACATACATAACGCGTTGCATTGAGATTACATCTGATCAAGTGACATAGAAATGAGATGCGATATCGCGTTCTTTGAAGAATTAGAGCATTATTGTTTCGATGCGTACACAGCTAGAAACGCTGTTCGGTAGCAAGCAAGTGCGGTATTTACATTATTTTCAAGTGCAGACGAGATATACGTAACGCTTGCGTTGACGTTGCATCTTAACATGAGACATAGATATGAGATGGGATATAGCGCTACATGAAGTATTAGAAATCTATTGCATCGATACGTAGACATCTGGAAACGCTACTCCGAAGCAAGCAAGTATCGCATTTACATTCATTTGAAGTTTAGACGAGGTATATATAACACTACACATTGAATATTATATCTTATCATGAAACATAGATATGAGATGCGATATCGCGTTTTAAGAAGCCCTAGAACACTATTGCTTCGATACGTACACATACGGAAACGCTATTTCCTAGCAAGGAAGTGTAGCGTTTACATTCTCTTGAAGTGTAGTCGAGGTATACATAACACTTCGCATTGAATATTATATCTTATCATGAAACATAGACATGAGATGCGATATCGCATTTTAAGAAGCATTAGAAGTCTATTCCTTCGACACGTAGACATCTGGAAACGCTATTTCCTAGCAAGGAAGTGTCGCATTTACATTCATTTGAATTGTAGACGAGGAATACATAACACTTCGCAATGAATATTATATCTTATCATGAAACATAGAAATGAGATGCGATATCCCTTTTTAAGAAGCATTAGAATCCTATTGCTACGATTCGTAGACATCTGCGAACTCTATTACCTAGAAAGAAAGTGCCGCATTTACATTCCTTTGAAGTGAATACGAGGTATACATGACACTTCGCAATTAATATTAAATTTTATCATGAAACATAGAAATGAGATGCGATATCCCGTTTTAAGAAGCATTAGAACTCTATTGCTTCGATACGTAGTCATCTGCGAACTCTATTACCTAGAAAGGAAGTGTCGCATTAACATTCCTTTGAAGTGAATAAGAGGTATACGTGACACTTCGCAATGAATATTATATCTTATCATGAAACAGAGAAATGAGATGCGATGTCGCGATTTAAAAAGCATTAGAACTCTATTGCTACGATACGTAGGTATCTGGGTACTCTATTTCCAAGCAAGGAAGTGTCGCATTTACATTCTTTTGATGTGAATACGAGGTATACATGACACTTCGCAATGAATACAATATCTTATCATGAAACATAGGAATCAGATGCGATATCCCGTTTTAAGAAGCATTAGAACTCTATTGCTACGATACGTAGATACCTGGAGACGCTATTTCTTAGCAAGGAAGTTTCGCATTTACATTCTTTTGAAGTGAATACAAGGTATACATGACACTTCGCAATGGATATTATGTCTTATCATGAAACATAGAAATGAGATGCGATATCTCGTTTTAAGAAGCATTAGAACTCTATTGCTTCGATACGTAGACATCTGCAATCGCTATTACCTAGCAAGAAAGTGTCCCTTTTACATTTATTTGAAGTGAATACGGGGTATACATGACTCTTCGCAATGAATATTACACCTTATCGTGAAACATAGAGGTGAGATACGGTATTCCGTTTTAAGAAGCATTGGAACTCTACTGCTACGAAACGTAGATATCTGGAAACGCTATTTCCTAGCAAGGAAGTGTTGCATTTACACTCTTTTGAAGTGAATACGAGGTATACACGACACTTCGCAATGAATATAATATCTTATCATGAAACATAGATATGAGATGCGATATCGCGTTATAAAAAGCGTCAGATCTCTATTGCTTCGATACGTAGACTTCTGCAAATGCTATTTCCTATAGAAAGGGAGTGTCGCATTTACATTAATATGAAGTGTATGCGATATATAAGTGACACTACGCAATTAATATCATATCTCATCATGAAACATAGAAATGAGATTCGATATCGCGTTTTAAGAAGCATTAGAAATCTATTGCTACGATACGTAGATATCTGCTAACGCAATTTCCTAGGAAGGAAATGTCGCATGTACATTCACCTGAAGTGAATACGAGCTACACGTGATACTTCGCACTGAATATTATATCTTATCTTCAAACATAGAAATGAGATGCGATATCGCGTTTTAAGAAGCATTAGAACTCTATTGCAACGATACGTAGATATCTGGAGACGCTATTTCCTAGCAAGGAAGTGTCGCATTTACATTTTTTTGAAGCGAATATGAGGTATACATGACACGTCGCAATGAATATTATATCTTATCATGAAACATAGAAATGAGATGCGATATCGCGCTTTTAAAAGCATTAGAACTTTATTGCTACGATACGTAGACATCTGCAAACGCTATTTCCTATCAAGGAAGTGTCGCATTTACATTCTTTTGATGTGAATACGAGGTATACACAACACTCCACAAAGAATATTATATCTTATCATGAAACATTGAAATGTGATGCGATATCGCTTTTTAAGAAGCATTAGAGCTCTATTGCTACGATACATAGACGTCTGCAGACGCTAAATCCTAGCAAGGAAGTGTGGCATTTACATTATTTTGAAGTGAATACGAGGTATACATGACACTTCGCAATTAATATTATATCTTATCATGAAACATAGAAATGAGATGCGATATCGCGTTTTAAGAAGCATTAGATCTCTATTGCTACGATACGTAGACATCTGCAAACGCTATTTCTTATCAAGGAAGGTTCGCATTTACATTCCTTTGAAGTGAATACGAGGTATACATGACACTTCGCAATGAATATTATACCTTATCATGAAACATAGAAGTGAAATGCGACATCTCGTTTTAAGAAGCACTAGAAATCTATTGTTTCTATACGTAGACATCTGCAAAAGCTATTTCCTGGCAAGGAATAGTCGCATTTACATTTTTTTGAAGTGAATACGAGGTATACATGACACTTCGCAATGAATATTATACCTTATCATGAAACATAGGAATGAGATGCGATATCTCGTTAAGAAGACTTAGAACCCTATTGCTTCGATACGTAGACATCTGCAATCGCTATTTCCTAGCAAGGGAGTGTCGCATTTACATTCTATTGAAGTGAATACGAGGTATACATAACACTCCACATTGAATATTATATCTCATCATGAAACGTAGAAATGAGATGCGATATCTCGTTTTAAGAAGAATTAGAACTCTATTGCTTCGATACGTAGTCATCTGCAGACGCTACTTCCTAGCAAGGAAGTGTCGCATTTACATTCCTTTGCAGTGAATACGAGGTATACACGACACTTCGCAATGAATATTATATCTTATCATGAAACATAGAAATGAGATGCGATATCGCGTTTTAAGAAGCATTAGATCTCTATTGCTACGATACGTAGACATCTGCAAACGCTATTTCTTATCAAGGAAGGTTCGCATTTACATTCTTTTGAAGTGAATACGAGGTATACATGACACTTCGCAATGAATATTATACCTTATCATGAAACATAGAAGTGAAATGCGAAATCTCGTTTTAAGAAGCACTAGAAATCTATTGTTTCTATACGTAGACATCTGGATACGCTATTTCCTAGCAAGGAAGGTTCGCATTTACATTCTTTTGAAGTGAATACGAGGTATACATGACACTTCGCAATGAATATTATACCTTATCATGAAACATAGAAGTGAAATGCGACATCTCGTTTTAAGAAGCACTAGAAATCTATTGTTTCTATACGTAGACATCTGGATACGCAATTTCCTAGCAAGGAAGTGTCGCATTTACATTCTCTTGAAGTGAATTGGCGGTATAAATGACACTTCGCAATGAATATTATACCTTATCATGAAACATAGAAGTGAAATGCGACATCTCGTTTGAACAAGCACTAGAAATCTATTGTTTCTATACGTAGACATCTGGATACGCTATTTCCTAGCAAGGAAGTGTCGCATTTACATTCTTTTGAGGTGAATAGGAGGTGTAAATGACACTTCGCAATGAATATTATAACTAATTACGAAACATAGAAATGAGATGCGATATTGCGATTTAAGCAGCATTGGAACTCTATTGCTACGATACGTAGACATCTGCAAACGCTATTTCCTGGCAAGGAATAGTCGCATTTACATTTTTTTGAAGTGAATACGAGGTATACATGACACTTCGCAATGAATATTATACCTTATCATGAAACATAGGAATGAGATGCGATATCTCGTTCTAAGAAGACTTAGAACGCTATTGCTTCGATACGTAGACATCTGCAATCGCTATTTCCTGGCAAGGGAGTGTCGCATTTACATTCTATTGAAGTGAATACGAGGTATACATAACACTCCACATTGAATATTATATCTCATCATGAAACGTAGAAATGAGATGCGATATCTCGTTTTAAGAAGAATTAGAACTCTATTGCTTCGATACGTAGTCATCTGCAGACGCTACTTCCTAGCAAGGAAGTGTCGCATTTACATTCCTTTGCAGTGAATACGAGGTATACACGACACTTCGCAATGAATATTATATCTTATCATGAAACATAGAAATGAGATGCGATATCGCGTTTTAAGAAGCATTAGATCTCTATTGCTACGATACGTAGACATCTGCAAACGCTATTTCTTATCAAGGAAGGTTCGCATTTACATTCTTTTGAAGTGAATACGAGGTATACATGACACTTCGCAATGAATATTATACCTTATCATGAAACACAGAAGTGAAATGCGAAATCTCGTTTTAAGAAGCACTAGAAATCTATTGTTTCTATACGTAGACATCTGGATACGCTATTTCCTAGCAAGGAAGTGTCGCATTTACATTCTTTTGAAGTGAATAGGAGGTATAAATGACACTTCGCAATGAATATTATAACTAATTACGAAACATAGAAATGAGATGCGATATCGCGATTTAAGCAGCATTGGAACTCTATTGCTACGATACGTAGACATCTGCAAACGCTATTTCCTGTCAAGGAATAGTCGCATTTACATTTTTTTGAAGTGAATACGAGGTATACATGACACTTCGCAATGAATATTATACCTTATCATGAAACATAGGAATGAGATGCGATATCTCGTGCTAAGAAGACTTAGAACCCTATTGCTTCGATACGTAGACATCTGCAATCGCTATTTCCTAGCAAGGGAGTGTCGCATTTACATTCTATTGAAGTGAATACGAGGTATACATAACACTCCACATTGAATATTATATCTCATCATGAAACGTAGAAATGAGATGCGAAATCGCGTTTTAAGAAGCATTAGAACTCTATTGCTTCGCTGCGTAGACATCTGGAAACGCTATTTTCTAGGAAGGAAGTGTCGCATTTACATTTCCTTGAAGTGTAGACGAGGAGTACATAACAATTCGCAATGAATATTATATCTTATCATGAGACATAGGAATGAGATGCGATATCGCGTTTTAAGAAGCATTAGAACTCTATTGTTGCGATAAGCAGACATCTGCAAACACTATTTCCTAGCAAGGAAGTGTCGCATTTACATTCATTTGAAGTGTATGCGAAGTATAAGTAACACTTCGCAATGAATATTATATCTTATCATGAGACATTGAAATGAGATGCGAAATCGCGTTTTAACACGTTGACGCCGGCTTGACCTACCGGTGGCCCATGCGTGTTTGTTCCATGGGGCGGCCTGACCCACCGGTGGCCCATGGCTAAATTGTTCTGTGGGGCGTCATGCCTCACCGATGGGTCACGCTTTTATGCCAGAAAGTAGCAAATATAGTACAAAATATACAATAGTACAAAATATGAGTTTATTGATTTAACATAATAGAGTAACATTTTAACATTATAATTAATACAAAACAACCGATACATTGTTAATAATTAAACATAACTATCCATTTTTTATGCAGTTTTTTGAAACAGCCTAAGCAAAGTGCCGGTTTGTCCGTACAGTAATTGCAATAGGTTGTCACTTTTTTTGTTTTATTGGTGGCGTACTTGGTACCTTTTAACTGTGCCATGCGTCTGTAGCATTCCTTACATCTTTTTCTCACCTTCCTCGCGGATCCTTGGTACGAAGTTAGAAAATATGTTTTTTTACTTGTAATTTCACGGCGGGGATTTCTTGTATTCATTAAAAGATAATCAGTAATCTGTTCCCTAAATTGCAAAATTTGTAAACGTCTGGTTCCACACTTTTTATGTATATACCAAGCATTTACCAGGCAAGTTCCGCATAACAATTCGATAATAATTTTCTTGTACCACTTTACTGTTTTACGTAAACAATTGTAGTACGATGACATCTGATCCGATAGATCTACTCCCTTTTTAGCATCGTTATAACAAAAAACAGTGTCTGGTTTTAGTTTGTCACCTTTGCCACGAATAATAATGCACTCGTGATTCGGTGAAGTACTTAGCATACACAGCGGCCTTTTATCTGTCCATTTCAAAAATTTGACACCGCTGCGATTTTCAAATGACATAATGTCGCCCCGTTTTTGTTTTAATTTTGCCTGTGGCGGAAGAAATTTTTTATTTATCTTGACAGTGCCACACATATAAGTTCTTTTTGTGAGTAATTCTTCGGCCAAAGGAACACCTATATAAAAGCTGTCTGTAAATAATATCCAGTCCTCGAATAATAAATCTCCTATCAGTCGCATTACTATGTCGTGAGAATGTGCTTTTGCCATTCTCACTTCATTTTTCCAGGAATAAATATGTAAGTTATATGTGTAACCTTCCGGAAGGCAAAGTTTATATATTTTAAGTCCATACTTGTGACGCTTACCTGGTAAATATTAGCGAAAACTGAGGCGTCCTCTCCACGGAACCATACTTTTGTCAACCACTATATTTTTACCCGGTTTGATTGTATTTTTGAAAGTGCAAATAATTTTATCAACTATATTTCTCATATTATACAATTGATCCCCAGTTGCAGCAGTAGCATTATCAGTAAAATGTAAATATTTTAATATAGATAGAAATCGATCACGCTTCATGGCGTTTTGTATACGCCCATTCGCATACATTTCTTTTTTTGACCAATATAACCTAATTTCGGGAAGCCGCACTATACCCATTATTTGTAAAATACCAATAAAAGTATTTATTTCGTCCTTTGTCACAGGCTTCCAAGCTTGTTGGTGTTTCCTGCTGCTAGATGCCTCATTGATAATGCATTGCACTGCATATCTATTGGTTTCTTCAACGATCATATCTAATATATCGTCGGTAAAGAATAATTTGTATAATGCGACAGGATCATCGCAGTCCGTTTCTTCGGCTAGAAGTTCTTCTTCGTCCGAATACTCCTCTTCTGTTGTGCTTTTTTCTGCTATGGCTTGCCATTCCGCATCAAGATTTTGCCCCTTTATGTCAGACTCTCAATCTTCTTCCTGCGAGGTATTTTCATTATTTTCTGTGTCTGATGGGCTTGAGAGTATCCATGGTCTTCGTGTCCATTGCTTCTGATAACGGGTATGGGCTCATCGGAGGAATCACTCATTTCCATATCCATACTATCTATTATTTACATAGGCAAAAATTAAAAATTAAAAAATGCTAACCGACTGCTTAGAAGGAGAGAAAATTTTTAGTACCGTTATACTTACTGGATGAAATATATGCTCGTGAAATGAAACTCGCACCTCTCAGGAACTTCATACAAGTCACAGAACTCGAAATGCACACTAACTACAATTTTTTTCTCTTGCCATCAACTCTGAACTCAGTAAAACTCACGTCGTCGTTTAAATGCTCGATAATGGTTCCTCCTTACTAGGTCACGCACTATATATTCAAAAAGTGTCAACTGGTGCGTATTCGTTTCCCAAAAAGTCACACATTTTCTCCACTATGCGTGGGCGGCCCTATACTTCTAATTGGGCCGCCGAAGATGCAGAGGTGGGTCAACGTTCCCCCAACTAAAACCCACCCCGAAGCCCGTGATTTTCCAAAGGAAAAACAAATTGTTCTCTGGAAAACCACGCGACAGTTCTCGGCCACTTACCCGGCAATATCTATCTTTTGTTTGCAACCCCGGAAACCAAATACTATTGGGGCCTCGAGAGCCTGGTCCCCTGGAAATCGTCAGTCGAAGATGCGACAAAATCGCTGCTCGCACTCAACATAATTTACGACAAACGCACCACTATTTCTTTTTCTTAGTGCGACATTGACCATATTCGCCGTTCGCCCGTCGACCGGGCTTATGGCCATAAAAAACAAATTAAGGGTCATGTAAAAATATTGGAAATTCGGTCTATTCCGATCAGCTGGTGGGTGCAAGCATTTGTAGCGGCTAGCAGTAAGGTACGTTTATGGCATTTTTGAGGAACTGTTTTTAGCTTTTTACATTTTCCGGGCATGCGATAATTAATTTTCTCTAACGGCCTGGATGGCACATGCGGAAACCATAAACCAGGGATTTCCGAAGGGTCCACTGCCTGTGGCCAAGCTTCACCTGGTCACCCGGCGCAGGTGATAGGCCCAGCGGAAATCTTGCTACATGACCAAATATAGTAACACCAAAGTCGGACCCCACCAGAAGCACCACCACCCTTCTGTAAGAAGGACATCTGCAAACGCTATTTCCTAGCAAGGAAGTGTCGCATTTACATTCTTTTTAAGTGAATACGAGGTGTACATGACACTTCGCAATGAATATTATATCTTATCATGAAACATAGAAGTGAGATGCGACATCTCGTATTAAGAAGCATTAAAACACTATTGTTTCGATACGTAGACATCTGCAAACGCTATTTCCTAGCAAGGAAGTGTCGCATTTACATTCTTTTGAAGTGACTACGAGGTATGCATGACTCTTCGCAATGAATATTATATCTTATCATGAAACATAGAAGTGAGATGCGATATCGCGATCTAAAATGCATTAGAACACTATTGCTACGATACGTAGACATCTGCAAACGTTATTTCCTAGCAAGGGAGTATCGCATTTACATTCTTTTGAAGTGAATTCGAAGTATACATGTCACTTAGCAATGAATATTATATCTTGTCATGAAACATAAAAATGAGACGCGATATCGCGATGTAAAATGCATTAGAACACTATTGCTACGATACGTAGACATCTGCAAACGCTATTCCGTTAGGAGGAAGTGTGGGGTTTACATTCTCATCAAGTATTGACGACATATACATATCGCGTTGCATTGAATATTACATCTTATCATGATACATACAAATGTGGTACGATATCGCGTTTTATGTCGCATTAGAACATTACTGCTTCGATATGTAGACATCTAGAATCGCTATTCCGTATCAAGGATGTGTGGAATTTACATTCTATCGAAGACTAGACGAGATAAACATAACGCGCTGCATTAGATATCACATGTTACCATGAAACGTAGAAATGAGATTCGATATCTCGTTGCATGAAGAATTACAACGCTAATGCCTCGATACGTAGACATCTAGAGACGCTATACCGTAGCAAGGAAGAGTTGCATTGACATTCTTTTGAAGTATCGTTGAGATATACCTAACGCGTTGCATTGGTAATTACATTTTATTATGGGATATAGGAATGAGATGTGATATCGCGTTTCATTAAGCATTGGAACTCAATTTCTGCGAAACCTAGACATCTAGAAACGCTATTCCGTCGCAAGTATGTGTGTGATTAACATTCTCTTGAAGTATTGGCGAGATATACGTTACGGGTTGCTTTGATTTACGTCCTATCATGACAAACAACTACATTGCTACGGAATAGTGTTTCTAGATTCCTACGTATCGAATCAGTAGGGCTCCAATGCTTCTTAAAACGCGATAATGCATCTCATTTCTATGTTACATAATAAGACGTAATTCAATGCATCGCGTTATGCATATCTCGTCAACATTTCAAAAGAATGTAAATGCCAAACTTCCTTACTACGGAATTGCGTTTCTAGATGTCTGCAATATCGATGCAATACTGTTCCAATTGTTTATAAATCACGATATCACATCACATTTCTATGATTCACGATAAGGTGGATTATCAATGTGACGCGTTATGTATATCTCGTCAGCACTTTAAAGGATTGTAAATGCGACACTTCCTTGCTACGGAATAGCGTTGCTAGTTGTCTACGTTTCGAAGCAATAGAGTTCCAATGCTTCTTAGAACGCGATATCGCATCTCGTTTCCATGTTTCACGATAAGGTATAATATTTATTGTGGAGTGTTATGTATACCTCGTATTCACTTCAAAAGAATATAAATACGACACTTCCCTGCTAGAAAATAGCATTTGCAGATGTCCACGTATCGTAGCATTAGAATTCTAACTCTTCTTAAAACGCGACATCGCATCTCATTTCAATGCTTCATGATAAGATATAATATTCATTGCCAAGTTTCATGTATACCCCGTATTCACTTGAAAAGAATGTACTTGCGACATTTCCTTGCTTCGAAGTAGGGTTTCCAGATATCTACGTATCGTAGCTATAGAGTTTTAATGCTTCTTAAAACGCGATATCGCATCTCATTTGTATTTTTCATGATAAGATGTAATATTCATTGTGGAGTGTTATGTATAAGTCGTATTCACTTCAAAAGAATGTAAATGCCCCACTTCTTTGCTAGGAATTGCGTTTCCAGATGTCTACTTATCAAAGCAATAGAGTTGTAATGCTTCTTAAGACGCGATATCGCTTCTCATTTCGATGTTTCACGGTAAGATATAATATTCATTGCGAAGTGTTATGTATACCTCGTATTCACTTGAAAAGAATGTAAATGCGACACTTCCTTGCTAGGAAATAGCGTATCCAGATGTCTACGTATCCAAGCAATAGATTTCTAATGCTCCTTTAAACGAGATATCACATCTCAGTTCTATGTTTGACGATAAGATATATTATTCATTGCGAAGTGTTACGTATACCTCGTCTACACATCAAAAGAATGTAAACGCCGCACTTCCTTGCAAGGAAATGCGTTTCCTGATGTCTACGTATCAAAGCAATTGAGTTCTAATGCTTCTTAAGACGCGATATCGCATCTCATTTCTACGTTTCATGATAAGATACAACATTCATTGCGAAGTGTTATGTATACCTCGTCTAAACTACACAAACAAGTAAATGTCACACATCCTTGCTAGGAAATGCGTTTCCAGATATCTACGTATCGATGCAATATAGTTCTAGTGCTTCTTAAAACGCAGTATCGCATCTCATTTCTATGTTTCATGGTAAGATATAATATTCATTGCGAAGAGTCATGTATACCCCGTATTCACATCAAAGGAATGTAAATGCGACGCTACCTTGCTAGGAAATAGCGTTTCCAGATATCTACGTATCGTAGCAATAGAGTTCTAATGCTCCTTAAAACGCGATATCGCATCTCATTCCTATGTTACATGATAAGATATAATATTCAATGTGAAGTGCCATGTATACCTCGTATTCACTTCAGAAGAATGTAAATGCGACACTTCCTTGCGAGGAAATAGCGTTTGCAGATATCTAAATATCGAAGCTATAGAATTCTAATGCTTCTTACAGCGAGATATCCTAATTTATTTCTATGTTTCATGATAAGATATAATATTCATTGCGAAGTGTCACTTATACCTCGCATACACTTCAAACGAATGTAAATGCGACACTTTCTTGCTAGGAAAGATCGATTCGAGATGTCTACGTGTCGAAGCAATAGAGTTCTAATGCTTCTTCAAACGCGATATCGCATCTCATGTCTGTGTCTCATGATATATTATAATATTCATTGCGAAGTGTTATGTATACCCCGACTACACTTCAAAAGAATGTAAATGCCGCACTTCCTTGCAGTGAAATGCGTTTCCAGATGTCTACATATCGAGGAAGTAGAGTTGTAATGCTTCTTAAGACGCGATATCGCAACTCAGTTCTATGTTTCATGATATGATATAATATTCATTGCGAAGTGTTATGTATACCTTGTCTACACTTCAAAAGAATGTAAATGCTGCACTTTCTTGCTAAGAATTAGCGTTTCCAGATATCTTCGTATCGAAGCAACAGGGTTCTAGTGCTTCTTAAGACGTGATATCGCATCTCAGTTCTATGTTTCATGATATGATATAATATTCATTGCGAAGTGTTATGTATACCTCGTCTACACTTCAAAGGAATGTATATGCCACGCTTCTTTCCTAGGAAATGCGTTTCCAGATGTCTACGTACCGAAGCATGAGAGTTCTAATGCTTCTTAAAATGCGATGTCGCATTTCACTTGTTTGCTTCGTGCTAAGATATAATGTTCATTGATAAGTGTTATGTATACCTCGTCTACACTTCAAAAGATTGTAACTGCCACGCTTCCTTGCCAGGAATTGTGTTTCCAGATGTATACGTATCGAAGCAATAGGGTTCTAATGCTTCTTTAAACGCTATTATAGCAGGTTATAGTGCTGTTATAGCCTCACGTGATACGTCGATTGGATCACGTAAAACGACGGACACTAATTGCATCTACACCTTCAGACCTTAAATATATAATTACAACAACATATTTAATATTGTTTTAATAACATCTTTTTAATTATTTATATCTATGCCTAATAAATATATTAATGGAATAAGTTGCTTTACCAAAGAATAGAAGAATCTGAGTATTTCAAATCTGAGCATTACATAACAAACGTGCATTACATACATAATGTTACGTGTAACAAAAATGAAGACCAAAAAGATCGTTTATAAGTTGAATCCACAATGCGGTCATAGAGATACAGAAACGGCAAGAATTCCAAACAATAATTAACAAAATTCAAAAAGGGAGGAGTGAGAATCCATCTCCTTGACAACAATCAGAAACAAGGCTTCATGCACTGCAATATCCCAAACAACCAGCGATTGGCACACCAATGGCAACGGATGGAACGAATTCCGTGGCAGAACTGTGCAAAGACAGTGCTCCTACGCAGCTCTCGTAACGACATACTCCTAGTACTGGGGCGAAACTCGTATCACGGTGCTATTAAATCACCGCGATATAGCACACGGGCTACACGGTCGTGGCAATGACACTATCAGCTCACCATAGGTACGCGCGTGGTAATGTCATAGCCTGACATTTATTAATGGGGAAGCTGTATCCATAATAATTATAAACAAATATGAAGAATGACTAAACTAAGCAATTTATTTATTTTGATTCCAAGATAGATACACCTCGACATAATATCTCGATACGGCGATTTTTTTCATAAAGTCGTTAATTACTTTATCATAAAAATATACACATTTATTTTATATATATTTTCTTCAATTCATCGTTACAAATTCATGCAATTGAGGGTTATAATAAATACGACGACAACATGTCATTTATGAAATTACACGAGGCGAAGTTAGGGACGTAACAGCATGAATTTGTATTTTGTAAGTAATATTGTTCTTATAAATAATATTTTTAGTTTATGACGGATTGAAAGAAATATATACGACTCTCTCAATAACTATACATATACGAAAGCGACTATCAAAATATATATCAATACTCATATGTTGAACATCTGCTGACATCTAACGGTTCTCATTTGTATGAAAGTACAGGTTCCCCATTACCAAATGTGACCCTACGTCATTGCTGAGAAGATTCATGAATGGAGCGATGACACGCGCGTCACGATGGTGCTTGCTGCGCGATTCACACGGCGTGTTACGCTAATCTAGAACGTGCTGGTAACACGTTCTGCCATTTTAGCTAACGAATCCGGTTGCCACCATTATGCCATTTGTTATCAGGGATGCTTTTTAGAGCATTACTCGGTATTGAATTTGAACACATAGCTACTTAATCGCGAATTTGTATGTACATAATTATACATGACTGCATAAAAACAATATCATACACTTTTATAATCAATGCGATATCAGAATATAAAACGAAGAACTATCCACTCGTATCAGAAGTAAAAACAGTGTTTGGTACACAAGGTTCATTATAAAATATAATCAAGCAGTTAATATATCAAATCACAGCACATAATAAATCACTGAAAGTATAATGATATGAATAGTAAAAAAAAACATATTTATTTGTTAGATGTTTATAAATGCAAATTTAAAGGTCCAAGTCACATAAATTATTGTTTAACAAGGTGACTTAACGTTGTTTCAAATAGGCGTGGAGAACTAGCTGGTACTTCTGTCAATGTAATTTCATTTCTGCTGGATACATTAAAAACACATTTGCAACCTAAGCAAGGTTTCATTAGATCTGGTGGATTTTCCAAATTTTAGAAAGGGGTGATGGTAGTAGTAGTTGGTTCAGCGCCAGGTGATAAACATATACAACAAGCAAAGCAACGTAAACGGATTTAAAATGTTCCTGATTATATAAATTAAACCATTACACTTTTATAATCCATGTAGCGTTTCTGTTCTTTGTAATTTACAAAGAGTTTCAAGAATATAAAGCAATGTAAACAAGTTTTGAAACACAGAAAGCAGATCTTAATTTAAAATAAAGGAACCTTGGATCTGTTGTATCGAGGTTACCGGCGTGCTATGGTAAGGAATATGCCATTCAGTTTTAATTTTCTAAATGAGAATAATTAAAAAAGATCTGGAATTGAAACATTGGAAGAAAAATTCATCCAATGAAAAATGCTGTATGCAGTGCAAGAGCAGCTTCACATCTCCTTAATGTTCTACAGAAAATCTTATGCTATTTTACTCGATTTATAAGAATCGTAACCATGAAACATATTATGTGGTATTTCTGCAACTGCTACCATATATACACGTGCGCGCGCGTGCACACACACACACACACACACACACACACGGATATACGAAATCCATCAAGATTAAAGATACTGTGTATATATTGGAGGATGCGTACAATAAGAAAGGACTATTACATGGATAAATTGTAGAATTCCATTTGTAATTGATAATTAGATTATAAACATTTATATGCTTTTATCGGAAATTTAAAAACGTCAAAATTGCAGCACGCAGGTGTGTAAATATCACTTTGCGATTTCATTTCATTTTGGTAGTTATACTTATATATAAGCATCCATTCAAGCATAAAGGTTGATAATCTGTAAACTATAAAATAATTATAAAACATTAGATTTTTTCCAGGTATTGGTCTATTTTATCATTTTCGGAACTTGTAAAGCAACTAGAACTATAATAACAAAGTACTTTATGTCTTTGCCCCTTGTTTCCAAAGAAAATATTAAATATGAATAACTATGTTCATCTATCTATATCTATCTATCTATCTACATGTATATATATATATATATTATATATAATATAATATAACTGAATGTGTGTCTGTCTGTCTGTACTCGATAGATTCAAAAACCATACATCCAATCGCCGTGAAAATTTGGGAAATTATTAGGTATATCCCCGGGAAGGTTTTCGAAATTTTTTTTAAAGTCAGGTTTGGGGTTCTAGGTACTCCCGAACAAACATCCCAAAAATATCAAAATAACATTTAATTAGTAATATTTGTTAAAAGTGTAACCATGAATAAATTGAAAAATTAAATTTTTACACATGAAATTTACTCATAGAATTTACTTTTTTAAGTCAAATTAAACTGTAAAAAATAACATACCCATAATAACAGTTGTAATAAAAATAAACGTATAAATCACAAGTAAAATATTGAATCGTTTTATTTATATCTTTTCAATTATTGTTTCAATATTACAAATTATATTAAAATTTAAAATATTTTAAATACATAAATTGTTTCCTTTAAGATTTCAATAAATTAATTTAAATTACAAAAAACAACATTAATGCGTTTGACGTTCGATTTTCTGTCAGCAAATTCTAATAAATACAAAAATGCAGTCAAAAGCTTTTGCAATTATTAATACGAGAATAAATTATTAATACATGAATAAATAAAAATGTTATTGATTTCCAGCTGAAGAAAATAATTAGAAATGCGTTTTATTTAACCCCACAATTATGCCATCAAAGCGAAGTGCCATTAGTCGATCTACAAATCAAGCAAAAAGGAAAAGAGAAAAACAAGCTTCAGAAACAAGTGAGCAGAGAGAAACTAGGCAAGAAAGAGATTGAGATCACACTGCTCTTGCTCGATCATTAGAAGCGAATGAACAGAGACAAGCAAGGCAAGAAAGAGATCGAGTTCACACTGTTCTTTCTCGATCATTAGAAATGAGTGAACAGAGGTAAGCAAGGCAGCAAAGGAATTGCATTCACTGGACACAGATAAGACGAATGATACATACTGATTTTAATTTATGAGATTTCAATTACAATTCCCTTTATAATTACTGTCTTCATCCAAGTGTAATTATAGGAAAAGCAGATAAACAGTGTACGTATTATGGTGCTCAAAAATTTAAAAATGAAACACCAGGTATGTGATGTGCAGGTGGAAAAGTAAAGTTAGCAAACTTTCGTTCACCACCTAAACCATTATTAACTTTAGTATCAGGTGAAACAGGTCAACCAAAAAATTTTTTGAAAAATATACGCAAGTACAATTCATGCTTCCAAATGACATCGTTCCGAGCAACGAATATCGTTAGCGCAAATTATATGCCAACATTTAAAGTACAGGGGCAAATTTATCACCATGCTGGATCACTACTACCCTTGCCAAATGCTGATCACAAATATCTTCAGATATATTTTATGGGAAATACTGACGAACAAATCAACAGACGGTGTCAACTGAATATGAGTTCTAAACAAAAGATTGTCGCTGAATTACTAAATTTGTTTGAACAACATAATGAATTAATTAAGTTATTTAAAACCGCCATTGAACAAATGCCATCTGACGATTACAAAGTAATAATGAAGGCAGATAAAACACCTATTGGTCAACATCGAAGACAATTCAACGCATCAACGATCGATGAAGTGGCAATTGTCATAGTTGGTGAAGAATTTAATTCTCGCGATATAATTCTTCATCGTAGGAATGGTGACGTCCAGCAAGTATCAGAAACACATCGTTCATATGATGCATTACAATATCCCATTCTATTTTGGCAAGGAGAGCATGGATATCATTTTAATGTTAATTCATTCGTGAGAATGCTGATAATCATATATTGAAATATAGACAATTATTTCATCAATACATCGTTGACATGTATGCAAAAACAGAAAGTGAAAGACTCCTCTACATACGACTAAATCAAGTCAAATTGCGTTCTGAAGAGTACATCCATTTACGTGATGCAGTTGTAAATGATGGTAATCTCAGTAAACTGGGAAAAATTGTCATTTTACCATCCACATTTACAGGCAGCCCAAGACACATGCACGAATATGCACAAGATGCAATGACGTATGTTTGAAATAATATGCGCCACTTATCGGTTTGTACGGTTCAGAACAATATGAATTTTGCTGTTCTCTGCAACTGGATGGCACTCCATAATATCTATGTCTCTTTGCAATAGAGATCTAATGCTCCACGCAATGCGCGGGCGCATTTCAGCTCAACGTTTCAAAGTAAGTAAGCAATAAACTTATATGTATAGCATTATGTTTATCTGCTTCGACGTATTATAAGAAGGTGAATTCTTCACCTCCAAGCAACGGGATGGCGGTTCGTAGTGTGTGCGTGTCAATGTAACTGATTCCTAATGCTCCATGCAATGCGATGGCGAGAACCATATCAGCGTCTTAAAGTAAGTAAGTTGCAATCTACTATACACATATTATGTTTATTTTCTTCTAGACTTCAAATGAGTGTGAATTCTGTAATTCCCAGCATCGGGATGGGACTCCATAGTGTCTACGTATCGAAGCAACACAGTTCCAATGTTCCTTATCACTTTCACAACCACATGTTTGCGTAGTGAAACATCGCCATGGACCGGAAATATTTTTGAAGAAACACTTTGCCGTTCGCACTATTTGTAAACATTTCTTCGCTCGAAAAAAACTTTACGTAAATTCATGAAATAATTCAACATTATTGTACAACAATATTTATTCCTTTGTGTGATAAATATTAAAACGTACAAATATAAAACAAAATTCATAACAGCTTTATAAACTTAACTGCTTTTTATAAAATAACTCCATTTAATTAAATTCCGCATTCATTTAATATTTCTTTATTTGATGAGAGGTGGCAAAACAGTTCCCCAAGTGTAATGTAACTTTGCAAGTTTTGCATATCAATCTTGTGGTTTTTCTAATACAACGTAAATTGCTGCTACTGCTCCATGAAATGCGATATCGCATCTCATTTTAGTGTTTCAAAGAAAGTACACTGTAATCCTCTATACATAGCAGTATGCTTATCTGCTTCTACACATAAAGAGGTTGTGAATAATACAGTTCCATGGAACGGGATGACGCTTCATAGTCTCTGCGTGTCAAAGTAGCAGAGTTCTAACGCTCTATGCAATGCGATGGAGCATCACATTTCAACGTCTCGAATCAGGTAAGCCGTAAACTTGTATGCATAGCGCTGTGATTTTCTGAATCAAAACTCCACTAGATTGTCAATTATATAGATCCATGCTCCGGGATGGCGCTTCATAGTGTTTGCTTGACAAAGCAGTGTAGTTCTATGCTCCATGCAATGCGATAGCACATCTAATTTCAATGTTTCAAAGTAAACTGTAATAATGCCGATCTGTTTCTATATTTCAAAAGAATGTGTATTCTACAGTTCCCTGCAGCGGGATTGCCCATCATACTGTCTACGTGTCAGAGCAAGGGAGTTCCTATACTCCATGCAATGTGATTGCGCATCTCATTTCATTGTTTCAAATTAAGTAAGTTGTATTTTCCCATGCGTGGGATTGTGATTATCTGCTTCTGCATTTCTAAAGAATGTGAATTTTACTGCTCCATACTCCAAGACGGCGCTTCGCAGTGTCCACTTGCCAATTCAGTAGAGTTCTAGTGCGTCATGCAATACGATTGCGCATCTCATTCCAACGGTCCAAAGCAAGTAAACTATAATCTTCTATGCATAGCATTATGCTTATGTATTTCTACATTTCTAAAGAATGAGAGTTCTACTGTTCAATGCAACGGGATGGCGCTTCACAGTGTCTGCATATAAAAACAGTAGTGTTCTAATGCTGCATGCAATGCAATGGTGCATCCCATTTCCTCTCCTTATCCTTCTATACATAGCTTTATGCTTCTCTGCTTCCACACTTCAGAAGAACGTGAATAGTAGTAACTCTTAACGCAGTAACGTGGTGGTATGATATTGTAAGTTGCTGCGTTGGGGTTCGGTGGTTAGGGCACTCCCTCCGATTACCCATCCAAGCCTTTCTTTGAAAATATAAATCTATAACAGCGCTAGGGCGACTCCAGCGTCGAGATACAGGTCAGCTGGCGCTGGATAACAAAAAGTTTGTTCGGCTAGTTGTCGATTTCTCGGAATCCTGAGCGGAATATCCGAGCGATCAATGGATTCATCGGGATTAGATGATGAGATATCTGCCACTGTAAAAAAGGTCAGATTTCCATCATAATCGTTGACCCTTGACTTAAAGGTTGTCGTGATGGAGTGTCTTGCTATTGTGTACATTGTGATTAGAACACCGATGGGTATGGTGCAGCGTTTTCTTGGAATGCCGAGATTCTTCGTGAGGGCCTCCGACATGAAATTTATAATTGCGCACGTGTCGATCAACGTTCGACAGTTGATTAGTTGTTGATCGTTGTCTAAAATGTGAATTTGTGTGGTTACGAATAATTCACTCGTGACTGAATCGACGGCAAACGCGTTTTGATGTCCCCCTTCCTTCGGCGCCTCAACGTCCTGAAATCATTCGGACATTGAAGATTCTCCGATCGTTATCGGTTCCTGTTCTTTGAATGGAGTGATGATTGGCGGTTTAGAAGTAGTCTGTTTCCAGGTTCTTTGCGCTTGGTGATGTATCGTGTGGTATTGCTGGTTACATATGCGATACGAGCCGCTGTTGCACAGGTTATATTTGTGTTCCTTGCGCAAGCAGTTTATTCATAGTGAAGAATTTTCGACAGCTGCCTTGCGGTGCTGGACTGAGAGCACGTGAAAATCTTCACATGCCCAGATTCTGCGTCCTCCGTGGCATACTAGACACTTTTGGGTTCTTATGATTCCTTTGTTTGTCCCGCTTTCAGTGTAATCGTCATTAGAATGCCCTTGTGGCAAGAACACCTGGTTTCGCGTCCGATGCTCTTCCGTCGATCCAACTTGCGGTTGAGCTTGCTCTTGGGTTTATCTCTGGTACACAGCTGGCCCGTTTCTCCAGAATCTCTAGAAGATCCGTGTAAGGCGGCACTTTGTTGTCCTCTACCGTGAGTTCCCATTAGAACATCGTATTAGCATTTATCTTTGTTCGAATGATGGAAAGCAGAAGTGTTCCATTGTGAGATATTTCCTCTGAAATATTTCAGTGGCGAAGAAGTTAGTTGACGGTATCGACGACATTGCCTAGTGCTTCTGCAGTATCCCTTGGTGGACTTGGGATATTCCAGATTGCATCACAATGGTTAGAGGCAGCCCGTCTTATACAATCGAATTTACCTTTCAATATCTCGATCGCGTCGGTGTAATTTGCGTCCGTTGTGCTAAGGCATCCGATGCAGACAGCGGCCATTCCGGTCAATGTCGATCGCAGGTATTGCAATTTTTGAACTGGAGTTAGGTTCTCGTTGCGATCGATGATCGATGAGAATACAACATAGAATGATGCCCAAATTTCGTATGTTCCGTCGAATGTTGGAAGTTGCATTTCTGGTAATTTAATGGCATATGGGATGGTTGAGGAAGTAGCCGATGATTTGAACCTGTTTCTCCTCGTGACATTCGGAATACTTCTCTCGATTAGAGATTCGGCGCGAGTTATGATAGAGAAGTAGTCGTTTTGAATTTTGTAGCGATGTGACGTTTCTGTTTCGTCTAATTCTTCGAGGTCAAATTGGATGACATCGAATCGCTTCCATGTTTCAGTTAACGCGTATAGGTGTGTTTTTAGTAAACGTATGCTCGGTTGTTCTGATGTTCCACATGTGTTAAGAAGTCGCGTGAAGACAGTGATTTGACCGAATATGGTACCGCGTTTACGCCGCAGGGAATTAAGAATAATTCCATGACAAATGGACTGAGCTTGTTTGAGAGATTGGGTTGATATCGTGGAATTTGGATAAGGAAGGAATTGACGAATAAACGAGTCTACTGTTTCGATGTAAAGATGTCAGATATGTTGAGATCTGCCATGATGTCTGGATCCCCTGGAATGTGCGACTTGCTGCTGCTGAGGATCTCAATTTGTCCTGAAGCTGTGGCTTGATCACTGGCTTAATTCTTCGGTCGCTGAATGTTGATTGAATGACACTGTAGTTCGGGCACTCACATCACTGATCTTAACTGTTCGTTTAAGTAACTCGCGGTCCACAGGACTTTGAATCAGGCTCGAACGACCAAAATGCACGCGTTACGACGAGGCTTATTTTCGGATGATAACTCAACGATGGATGTAAATTTTCGTCACGAACTTTTTCGTCACCATTGCAACATGTGCTCTAATACGTGTTATAGTAATAGGGAAGTAGATAGATATAATTGGAATTGATACGATTCCTGAACAAAGAATTATATTTAACTTAAAATGAATTAATAAAAATTGAGTGTTTTTCATGTTCTCTGATGTGTCCGAATCAGAATTTCTACTAAACTCTTCAGCCATGAAGTGTTGCTGTTTTAAAGTGAATTTGTGGGGAGGAGTGGTCATGGGTGTGGCAATCAGATGAGACGTTATTGGTGAAAATCTGAAAATTTGCTTCATTTTCGGAAACTGTCAGATGACAAGAAGGCGCGAAGAGTGAGACCAAGGATTGTAGGTCAATTAGGTGCAATTAGGTGTTTGGTAGCCAAATATTTCGTTGAGAAAATTATGACGAGTGTCTGAACAAAGATAAACCGCTTAATTATTATAGCATGAATCGTATGTATGTCGCAAGACACATTGCATGCAACATTACAACTCTACTGCTTTGACACGCAGACAATTATGAAGCGCCATCGCATTGCATGGAAATGTAGAATTCACATTCGTTTGAAGTGTAGAAGAAGATAAGCATAATACTATGCATAGAAGACTACAGCTTACTCACATTGAAACGCTAAAATGAAATGCGACATCGAATTGCATGGAGCACTAGAACTTTACTTTCTTGACACGCAGACACTACTATGTGTATACAGTGAAAACTGAATCACCCATACCGTGCATCGCCAAACGCTCGATCAGTTCTGAAATCGCGAAAATATACGACCCATCAGGCCTCCTTGGTCCAGTTCTAATCGTAGCTAAGAGCCTGCTGATGAAGATTTCCACCCTGATGGTGGACTGGGAAGAATCACCACCGATGGCCATTCGTACCAAGGGGATAATGTACTGCGCTCAACTGCCACTGACCATCTTTCAGTTATCAAGAAGACAAAAAACATGGAGATTCATGGATTCTGTAACGCCAGCGAGGAAGCCTATGGACCTTGTATCTGCCTACGATCCGTCGATAAGTAAGGGCATATACAGGCAGAACTCCTCATGCGATAGCAAAAGTGGCAACCGTAAAAAGCCAATCGATTCCACGACTCGAATTGTGCGGAGTACTACTGCTTACGTTGTTAATGATTACGACTGGCCAGGTGCTACAGCTAGAGTGCAATCGCACGGTTGCCTGGACAGATTCCACCATCACTTTACATTGGCTCAAAAGATCGTTACATACCCTATAAACATCCGTAGCAAGTCGCGTATCGGAAATGCAAACAAGAATGAACATCGACGACTGGCGACACGTATCGACAGGTTTGTCACGATCACAGGTTCAACAGCAGAAAGCTCTGACACCGGGAAAGGAGTTTGAACGGTAGCTGAACTCAATCACTCCAAAAAGGTCATCAAAAGAACAGTACAGAGTTATACACTTCACCGACGGATTGGTATTCCTGTGATACAAGAGGCACAATCAAATCAAGGGAAATTGACAAGATTGAATGCATTTCTTTATGAAGATGGAATCCTGAGAGAGAGTGGTCGATTGCACGTTCACCACTACTATTCTCCCAGAAACTCCCCATAATTCTACCGAAAACTCATGTAACTATACTTATCATTATAAACGAACATCTCTCATATTTACACGCTGGAAACCAAACAGCATTATACAGCATAAGCTGAAAATATTGACCCATTGACAGCCAAAGCCAAGTCTGGAAAACAATACGGGGTTGTGATCTTTACTGCCGCACCAACCCACCAGCAGTCAATTACTGTATGGGTAATCTACCGAAAGAATGCATCGCCCAATCTCAACTCTTCATCAATGTAGGCATCGATTATTGTGGACCCTTTTTCATTAAAGAGCAGCAATACCATAATTATAGAAGAAAAAAGAATTATGTGGTTGTTTTCGTCTGCCTGGCAGTAAAGGCTGTTCATCTCGAAATTGTCCACGACCTCACTAGTGAGGCTTTCATCACTGCTCTACAAATATTCATCGCAAGACGGGGATTATGCATAAATCTATACTCTGACAATATCTCAAACAAACTTCGTCGGACCAAATAATGAGTTTCAAGAGATTAAGGAGTTACTACGTTCAGAAGAACACCACAAAGGAGTCACGTTATTTTTATCAAATCAATCAATCAACTGGCACTTCATCGCATCAAAGGCACCGCATTTTGGAAGCTTCTGGGAGGCCGCAGTAAAACCCTTCAAGCACCATTTAACGAGCGGTGCAAAAACTGAGCTGTTCGCAATAGAGAAATTTACAACCCTTATATCCCAAATCGGAGCTTTCCTTAATTCCCGCCCACTCACTCCAATTTCCTCAGATCCAAATGACCTGTTAGTCCTCACCCCGGGATATTTCCTAATTGGCGATGCTCTCACGATTCTACGGAAACACAACTATATGAAGATACGCAATCCAATCGTTCATCTAGTCGGCAACATGTCCAAAAGGTGCGATAACGCCTTTGGACTCGTTGGCATTGCGAATATTTAAACGAGCCCACTAGCCGCATCAAATGGAGGATGTGTAATCATCGGATTACGGAGGGAACGATCGTCCTCCATAGAGAAAAGAACACGCTGTCCATGCAATGGCCACTAGGACGAGTGATTTAAACTTATCCCGGTTTTAATAGCATCAAGCGCGCAGTCAGTGTTAGGACGGTTTCGTACACGTTTGACCTAAGTGTCAAAAAGCTTGTTCCATTGCCGATTCAGGCAGAGGGAGGAGACTTCGCGGAATCCATCAAGGATGCAACTCATCCGAAGACCAAAGCAACAGTAAGCACGTAAGCACACGATCACACATCCACACACTATTACCTCTTATTACATCACATATTCATTTAGATGCTCACTAGCCTCTCAACGGGGGGAGGATGTCTTGCGGAAGACATACTTCTCATGCTATAATAATTAAACCATTCATCCTTATTCAGCCACTTGTCATACTTCACTCAACGAAACATCTCATTACCGGACACTCCATTTCAACAAATCCTGCAATAACACTAGCGGACACGTAGCAGTAATAAACTCGTAAAGCGACAGTATGTCGCACCATCATAAATATCAAAATTAAGTATTCGTAGTGATCCTTCAAATTGAATATACCATATACCTTGCTGGCCGCACCCTTGATCACTCCTCCACACGAATTTACAATAAAAAATTCCGACTTTATCGATTAAGAGCTTAGTAGAAGTTCACATTCAGGCACATCAAAAAACATGGAAAGCACTCAATCTCTGTCAATTCATTTTAAGTTAAATATAATAGTTGATCGTTGAGATACCGAGTCAACTCCAATTGTATCTACCTACTTCCCTATTACTGTAACACGAATTTGGGCGTACTTTGCTACGAGGATTTAAACCCATCGTTAGCTCAAGCGAAAATAAGCCTCATCGTTACGTGTACTCAAACACAATGCGATAGCACAACTGATTTCATCGCTTGAACGTAAGTAAGCTGTAATATTTAATGCATAGCCATATGCATATCTACTTCTACACTTCAAAAGAATGTGAATTCTGCAGTTCCTTATAACGGCGTGCGACCTCATATGGTCTACCTGTTAAAGCAATATGGATTGAATGCTCCATGCATTGCGATGGCGCTTCTCATTTCAACGTTTCAAAGTAAGCTGTAATGTTCTGTGCATCGCATAATGCTCACTTGCTTCAACAGTTCTAAAGAATGCGATATCTACAATTTTATGCAGCGTTCTTGAAATTGACACTGACTACGTATCAAAGGAGAAGAGTTCTATGCTATAATGTTCTATGCATTGCATTAAGCTTACCTCCTTCTACACTTCAAGAGAATGTGAATTATACGATTACATGCAACGGGTTGGCGCTTCAAACTGCCTGCCTGCCGATGCAATAGGTTTCTAATACTCCATGCAATGAGATGTAACATCTCATTTCAACGATTCGAAATAAGATCTTTGTTATAGTCTATGCATAGCATTATGCCTATCTGCTTCTACGTTTCAAAGGCATCTGTATTCTACTGTTCCATGCAACGAGAATTCGCTTCATAATACCTGCGACTCAAAGCAATGAAGTTCTAATGCTGCATGCAATTCAGAAAACACACCACATTCCAAAGTTTCAAATTGGCGAAGCTGTAATCTTGTATACATAGCATTATGCTTAGTTGCTTCTACTCTTCAAAAGAATGTGAGATCTATAGTTCCATGCGACAGGATGGAACCTCAATCTGTCCGCCTGTGGATAAATTAAGTACACTTTACAGGGATGTAAATTCTACAGTTCAATGCGTTGGAATGGCGCTTCATAGTGTTTGCGTGTCAAAGCAATGGAGTTCACATTATTATATGTGAATTATCCATGCAATGCGATGGCGCATTTCATTTCAACATTTCAAAGTAAGTAAGCTGTAATCCTCTATGCATGGCCTTATGCTTGACTGCTTCTACATTTCAGAACAACGCGAATTCTATAGTGCCTATCTGCGTGTGAAATAATTACACTTCTACGGCTCTATGCTATGCGACGGCGCATTTTATGCTATATTTTTCTAATATTATGATATTATCTATTTACCTTGAAACGTGAACATGAGGTGCGACATCACATTGAATGGAGCAGTAGAACTTCGTTGCTCCAACAGATAGCCACTATGAAGCACATACGTGTAGCACATAACTGCAGAATTCACATTCTTATGAACTGTAAAAGCAGATAAGCATAGCGGTATTCATAGAAGATTACAGCTCACGTACTCTGAAACGTTGGAATAAGATGCGCCATCGTATTTCATGGAGCAGCAGAACTCCATTGCTTTAGACGCAGACAATGTGAAGAGCCATCCCGTTACATGGAACAGTATGATTGACATTCTTTTGATGTTCGGAAGCAAATAAGTATAATGCTATGCATAGAAGGTTACAGATTACTTACCTCGAAACGTTATAATTAGATGCGCCATGGCATTGCATTGACAATTAAAATTCCGCTGCATTAGCACGCAGACACTGTGATGGCCATTTTTGTTGTATTCTTTTGAAGTACAGAATCAGTCAAGCATAATGACATGCATACAGGTTTACGAGATGCGACATCGCATTGCATGGAGCAGTAGAGGTCTAAAGCTTTGACACGCAGACACTGCACTGTACTTTACCTTTACGCGTTGCATTTAATATCTTATCTACTAACTGTATTGCTCCGAAACGTAGACATCTAGAAACGCTATTCCGTAGCAACAAAGTGTGGCGTTTACATTCTTTTCAAGTGTACACGAGGCATACATTACGCGTTGTACTGAATATTACATCTTATCATGAGACATAGAAATGAGAGAAGATATCGCGTATTATGAAGAATTAGAACTGTAATGCTTCGATACGTAGACATCTAAATACGCCATTCCGTAGCAACCCAGTGTGGCATTTACATTCTTTCGAAGTGTAGACGAGATACACATAACGATCTGCATTGAATATTGCATGTTATCATGAGACATAGAAATGAGATGCGATATCGCGTTCTATGAAGCGTTAGAACTCTATTGCTTGGAAACGTAGACATCTAGAAACGCTAATCCGTTGGAAGGAAGTGTGGGATTTACATTCTTTTAATGTGGTGACGAGATAGATTAAACGCGTTTCCTTGAATTACGTCTTATCATGAAACGTAGAAGGGAGATGCTATGTCGTGTTTTATGAAGCATTAGGACACCTGTGTTTCGAGATGCAGACATCTAGATACGCTATTCCGTAGCATGGAAGTGTAGGATCTACATTCTTTTGAAGTGTAGACAAGATATACAAATCGCGTTGCATTGAAGATTACATCTTATCATGAGACACAGAATTGACAAGCGATATCGCTTTCTATGAAGCATTAGAACTCCATTGCTCCGATATTTAGACATCTGGAAACGTTGTTCCGTAGCAAGGAAGTGTGGCATTTACATTCTAGTGAATTGTATTCGCTGCAGAGCCAGTGTATGTCGTGTCTGCAACCAACAACACAATTCGAAGCTACGCGACGACCACCAACCGGAAGATACATGACTGCAACAGAAAGTCGAAAATTTTGTACCAATGTTCACAAGCATAGTCGTAGACAGTCACACAACGGAGCTGATGGCCACCGCGATCTCGATCGCGACGAGAAGCCAATCGAGTGGACAACGTTGAGCGTCACCTGTTCGAGAGCAAGCTTCATTACAGACGACCTGGCAATGAAGCTTAGACTTCTCACGAAAAATAACACCGTTTTTGGAAGCGTTAAACCAATTACACAATGTCGCGAATAAATTGCCTCAACGGCGAACAAATCGCGGTTATCGGGCTTCGCGCAGAAGCTCACATTCTTTACGATACCGCGAATCGCTGGTCCGATACCGGAAGAGCAAATCGATCGTGCGAATATTCCGATTCCGGCAAACGTAAAACTAGCAGATCCACAATTTCACCGACCGGCAAATGTGGATTTGTTAATCGGCACCGGCCCCGCTTTATCGTCCCTTATCATTGGCCAGTACAAACTTTCTCCTCGCAACGATCCTAAATTAATCCTCCAAAAGACGCAATTTGGATGGATCATCGGGGGGGAGCGTATCCACATCGGCTTCGTGGAGGAAACATCAAACGTTCGTTAAAACCTTGAATTTGGAACTTCAAAAATTCTGGGAGCTAGAAGAGGGTCCACACGTACGACACCTACTTTCCGCGGAGCAGGAACGCAAGCAGCAATTTCACGACCACGTTAAGCGAACGCTAACCGGTCGTTACATTGTCGCACTGCCGTTCAATGAAAAGAAGATGCAGTTAGGCGAAACTCGGTCGCGCGCCTTCAACCGTCTTCTTTCGCTCGAACGAAAATTCATGAAAGGTCCAGAGCTGAAACGAGAATACTCCGCCGTCATCGAGGAGTATCTCGGGATGGTACACATGAGCCAGGTACAACCACGCGATTCCTTCTATCTCTCCCACCACGCCGTCATCAAAATGTCCAGCTCAACAACGTAGGTTCACGTCGTCTTCGATGGATCTGCAAGATCGAGCAGTGGACTGTCATTGAACGACACGCTTTTGGCAGGACCAACGATACAGGACATATTCGCGCTTCTCATAAGATTCCGTCAACATACCTATGTCTTAACCGGAGACATCGGGAAGATGTATCGGCAGTTCCTCGTAAGACCGGAAGACCGCCGATACTAGCCGATATTATGGCGAGATAACAATGGAAAGGTGAAAACGTACGAGCTGAACACGGTTATGTTCGGACTATCTTTAGCGCCTTTCCTTGCCATCAGGTGCATTCATCAGCTAGCGGACGACGAAAAGGTGAATGCTCCTTTCGCATCGACCGTGCTCCAGCGAGATCTATACGTCGACGATCTCTTAACTGGCACAGATAATTACGAAGATGTTAGACAACTATGGGACCAGGTAATCAAGCTACTTAACCGCGGCAGCCTCCACATTCAACAATGGGTCTCGAACGAACCGAAACTTTTAGCAGGACTTCCGGAAGGCGAAATTCACCCAAAGTATTTTGGAGACGCAACCATGAAAACTCTCGGCGTCTCGTGGCACACGCAGAACGACAGAATCATCTATTCCGTAGATCGAAACATCGATACGAGGATCATCAAACGCACGATCTTATCCACTATAGCAAAAATATTCGACCCATTAGGTTTACTGGCGCCAGTAATAATAACGGCAAAAGTATTTATGCAACAACTTTGGAAACTGCAATTGGCCTGGGACGAATCGCTACCAACCAGCCTCCATACAGAATGGTTCACGTACGTGAGGGAATTGCAGTTACATAACGAAACATTCTTCGAGCGACACGTATGCCAATCGAAGGTGCGAAGAGTGGAATTACACGGGTTCTGCGACGCGAGCGAACGAGCATACGGAGCGTGCGTGTATGTACGGTTAATCGACAATCGCGGACGATTTAAAACGAGACTGTTATGCGCAAAATTTCGGGTCGCGCCAGTAAAAGTTGTCAGCCTCGCACGTCTCGAACTTTGCGGTGCGGTGCTACTGACGTCATTATTTTCTAACGTCCGAAATAGTAATGCACGCCGATTCGAATCGATTAACTTCTGGACGGATTCCACGATAGTTTTAATTTGGCTGCAATGCGAACCAGCCACGCAAAAACATTCGTGGCAAATCCAAGCGAGTGGCCGAAATCCAAGCGAAGACCGATAGCGGCACGTCAGGTCAAACGACAATCCAGCGGACCTCATATAGGGAGGACGAACATCGGCGGAATTCTTGATGCCCTCCATCTGGCGTCATGGACCATCGTGGTTTGCCGACGATAACAGGGATTGGCCGAAATCTACTTTCAACCTCGTTTCGGAAATACCCGATATTCTTGCCCATACATGCTTGGCAACGACCATCTGTAGCAACGAAATTCTCGGCCGCTATTCAGACATCGCCAAATTAAGGAGGATCGTCGCGTATTGCCTCCGATTTCGCAGAAATCATTGTAACGCAGGACCTCTAACCGACCTCTAACCGAGAGGTCCACGACGCTAATGATCGGATCTTGAGGCTCGTGCAGGCCTCCGCGTTCGAAAAAGGGATCCGAAATTTGAAGAACGGTACAGAGCTGCATCCAAAAAGTAACCGGCTTTCGCTGTAGCCATTCTTAGACGAAACGGGAATTCTACGGGTAGGCGGTCGACTACAAAACGCAAACATTCCGTTCGGACAGAAACACACGATACTGCTTCCAAGATCGCATCACATCACCGATCTGATCATTCGTCACACGCATTTAGAGGGACATCATTCGGATATCAATACCACGCTGGCGACACTAAGGCAGAGATATTGGCCAATTTATAATTGCGGAACAGATTATTGCCGTCCTTTTTATATCAAGGAAAAACGTTTCCAAAATTGTGCGCGAGTAAAAATCTATGTAGCAGTGTTTGTGTGCTTTGCAACGAGAGCGGTCCATCCTGAGCTCGTCGGTGACATGACTACCGAAGCGTTCATCGCGGCATTCAAACGCTTCATCCGTAGTAGGAACATCTGTCGGAACATTTATTCCGACAACGGGACAAATTTCGTTGGAGTGAATAACGAATTAAGCGCACTGTACCAAAACCTGCAAACGGACGATCAGGTAAGACACTTCCTCACGAGCACGGAAATATCGTGGCATTTCATGCCAGCTCTATCTTCCAATGTCGGCGGCATTTGGGACGAAGCTGTTATATCGATCAAACACCACATCAAACGAATGTCGGGGAAGAACTGTTTACGTTCGAGCAGTTCAACACGTTCGCGATCGAAATCGAACGACCAAGGGCTCCCACGTGATTTAGAAAAGAACCCTCGTAGTCTTAAGGGATGACTACCACTCGCCTTTGCAGTGGCACCGCGGTCGAGTCGAAGAGGTGCACCCAGGTCTAGACAAGATCATCCGAGCGGTCACCGTACGGACCAGCCACGGGGTCTACAAACGCAACGTCAAGCAGCTAGCGAAGCTGCCCACATCCGAGACGACAGCGTGAACCATCGACGTCGCGGCGATATTCAGATCAATCCGATCTAGATTGATCGACACGGTCTCTCAACGGGGGGAACATGTTTCGACCGACGGAACAAATAAAACGTGGAGTCTTCGAAGACTTCATTTACTATACGTTTGTGACGAAAAGGCTATTTTTGAGACTAAGACATTTTAAGTAATTTCGTAAATATATCTACTGCTTCGATATATGGACATTTTAAAACGCTATCCTGTGGCAAGGAAGTGTGAAATGTACATTCTTTCGAAGTTTACATGCAGATACACAAATCGCTTTGCATAGAATATTACATCTTATCAGGAAACATTGAAATGAGATGCGTCAACGGGTTGAATGATGTATTAGAACTACATTGCTTCGACACGTTGACATCTAGAAAAGTTATGCCCTTGCAAGAAAGTGTAGGAATCAAAATCTTTTAAAGTGTAGACGCAGAAGAGCATATACGCAATAGAGCACCAAATCTGCGTACATACTTTGAGCTATTGATATGAAATACGCTATTGCGGTTTATGAAGCACTAGAGGTCCATTGCTTCGATGCGTACACATATAGCAACGCTATTTCGTTGCAAGGAAATGTGGGATTTACATTCTATTGAAATGTTGACGAGTCATACATGACGCCTTGCATTGAATATTACATCTTATCATGAGACATAGAAATGAGATACGATTTCGCATTTTCTGAAGAATTAGAAAAAGCTATTGCTTCGATGCGTAGACATTTAGAAACACTATTCCGTAGCAAGAAAGTGTGGCATTTACATCCTTTTGAAGTGTAGACGAGATATATATAACGCATTGGATTGAATATTACAGCTTACCGACAGACATAGAAATAATATGCGATATCGCGATCTACGAAGCATTAGAACCATAATGCTTCGATACGCAGACATCTAGAAACGCTATTCCGTTGCAAGGAGGCGTGGAATTTACATTCTTTTGAAGTGTAAACGAGATATACATAACGCGTTGCATTGATTCTTACATCTTGTCATGAGACGTAGGAATGAGATGCGATATCGCGTTTTATGAAGCATTAGAACTCTATTGCTTCTATTTGTGGACATCTAGAGATGCTATACCGTGGCAAGGAAGTGTGGGCTTTACATTCGTTTGATGTGCTGACGAGATATACATAACGCTTTGCATTGATATTACATTTTATCATGAGACAACGGAATGTGATGCCAAATAGCGTTTTATGAAGCATAAAAATTCTATTGCATTGGTACGTAGACATCTAGAATCACTATTCCGGAGCAAGGAAGTTTGGCATTTACATTCTTTTGAATTGTTGTCGAGATATACATAACGCGTAGCAGTGATATTACACCTTAACATGAAAAATAGAAATGACATGGGATATCGTCTTTTATGAAGCATTAGAACTCCTTTGCTTCGATACGTAGACATCTAGAAACGGTATTCCGAAGCAAGGAATTGTGGCATTTACATTCTTTTGAAGTGTAGACGAGGTATACATAACACTTCGCAATGAATATTATATCTTATCATGAAACATAGAAATGAGATGCGATATCGTGTTTAAAGCATTAGAACTCTATTGCTTCGATACATAGACATCTGGAAGCGCTATTTCCTAGCAAGGAAGTGTGGTATTTACATTCATTTGAAGTGTAGACGAGCTTAATGGAAAACGCGACTACGAATCGGTTATAGCATAAGATAGATGCTGGTCGCGGTTCAAGTGGCACTGCGAGTTTTTTGCCCGCATCAGGGCAGGCAGTAGGATGTGGGCGGCCTGCAGCCCCCCCCCCCTTAAACCCCACGACAGGCACGAGCGAGGCTGCTGTGCATATGCTGCTGAAAGATGCTGCTGGCTCGCGATTCGGATCAGCCTCATCGGGTCCTGGCAGAAGATTAATTGTTGGGCAGGCGGTTTGGAGCGCACTGTTGATGATACCAATGAATATGAAAATAGATATGGATACGAAATGCGTATATAAAGGAGAAAAAGAAAGCCTCGGAGGGCACAGGCACGAAAGGAGATGCATCAAGAGCCGAAGTAAGGGAACCAAAAAGAAAGAGCAGGATAATGAAAAAGCTACCGATAAGAATAACGCCCTTACTTTCAAATAGATGAATAGACTGCCACACATCAGACGCAATGAGAGATATTATGAGCGAGGATACGACGAAAGTAATGACATATTAGAAAACGTTAGTAGGAAACATCAGGCGTATGAAAAAACTGAGATCGAACGCTTAATGGAACTAGTGGCGAACGGTACAGAGAGAAATGAAGCAATTAAAGTAGCAGTAAGTATTCGAGAACTAACAACGGGATGAGGAAAAGCAGGAGAAATGACAGATTTGCGAAAAGATGACGCAATAAAATCGAGAGCCGGAGATATACTCCTGGAATTTAACAAGATAAAAGGTGTAGAGAACATAATAAAGGAGGTAAAAGGAACTCTATAAAAAGAATTCGAAGAAAAACATACGAGTGCGAGTATACTGCTCCAACTAAGGGACATATTCCCGTTAGGTGACCAGAAAAGAAATGAATGATTACATGAAGCGAACACTGAAAATAATCGAAGAAAAGGATAGCGGTATAAACGTCAAGTTGTTTAAACAAACGTGGAGAGGCTACCGAGTCGCGTTATTTGAATTTGGACAGGAATACAGTAAAAAGCTGGAGGAGGTCCAACGACTCAGAATAGCATTAACACCTTGTCTCTGCAAAGTGCTACCGAGAATAGAGAGATGCTTCAAATGTCATAAAGTGGGACCTATCGGCAGAAATTGCAAGGAATTCAAGGATAAAAAGGAAACCTACAGAAGATGCGGATTCCAGAATCATACGATGATTGATTGAGTCGCAAACAAACCGAAATGTATTATTTGCAGCGAGGCAGGAGGAAAGAATCCGTACACCAGACACGTTAACGGAGCTTTAATTGTCCGGTCTACAGAGACGCTTTGATAGAAAAGAACAGGAAACGAATATGGAATTGAAAGTTCTACAAATCGATCTGAACAGATGCCGAATCGTGTAAGAAATCATGCAGAAAATGTATGAATACTGATTGCAAGACGAGAACGTTGACGCTCCGATATGGATAACCGGTGTTAATCGAAAATGTTGCACATGTGGCACCACGTACTCCTCGAGCGGAATCGTTCATGCAATGCTCGAAGGAACAAAAGTTATAAGCTGTTACTTTTCGCCTAACAGGAACGGAAAGAAATCGAAGAATATATAAACGAAATTGAGGTTAACATAGAAAAGGTAGAGAAAGCAAGCAGAATGATAATCGTAGGAGACCTGATCGAAAAATCGGTAATCTTGGGTGGTAAGGAGAACAACCATAGAGAGGAAAAGATCATCAAAATGACTCTAAGAAACGATCTAATAGCGACGAATCCGAAAGAAGAATATATATACTTTAAGAACCGAATCAAATCAAAAATAGACATAATGTTAATAGGAGGTTCCATATATGCTAAGTTGCGTAAAGCACAAGAGTTTGAAATATTTTCAGCGTCGGACTGTCAATACGTACTACATACCTTCCAGAGTACGAATTACAAGAATACCGAAGAGGGATTTGCAAGCCTGGATGGAAAGAAAGCGAACTGAGGCGATGCAAATAAATGATCGACTTATACAAAATATATATATAAGCGATCGCATTTCACAGTGTCTGCGTGTCAAAGCATTACAGTTCTCATGCATCATAGATCGTGATAGCGCATTCCATTTCAACGTTTCAAAGTAGGTAAGATGTAATATTCGATGTAACGCGTACCGTTTATCTGCTGCCAGGCTTCAAAAGAATGTGAATCCTAAAGTTTCTTTCAAGGGGATAGCATATCTGGATGTCTACGTGTCGATGAAATAGAGATCTAATGCTTCATTCAACGTGATGTCGCAACTCATTTCAATGAATCATGGTAAATTGCAATATTCTATGCAATATGTTATATTTGTCTGCATCTAGACTTTAGAAAGATGTGAATCCTACACTTGCTAACAACAGAATATCGTTTCCAGATCTCTACGTGTCCAAGCAACACATTTCCAATACTTCATGCAGCGCGATGTTCCCTCTCATTTCAACGTTTCAAAGCAAAGAATCTGTAATCATCTATCCATAACATTATGCTTAACTGCTAGAGGTCTTCAATAGAATGTGAATTATATAATTCTATGCAACGGCATGGCGCTCCGTAGTGTCTGTCTGTTAAAACAATAGAGCTAGAATTCTCCATGCAACGCTATGGCATATCCCATTTCATCGTTTTAAAGTAAGTATGCTGTAATCTCTTATGCATAGCACTATGCTTATCTGCTTTAAAACTTCATAAGAATGTAAATACTACAGCTCCATGCAACAGGATTGCCCTTCGTAGCGTCTACATGTCGAGACAATAGAGTACTTATGCACCATACAATGCAATGACTCACCTCATTTCAACGTTTCGAATTAAGTAAGCTGTAATCTTCTATACATAGCATTATAATCATCTGCTTCTACACTACAAAAGAATGTGAATTCTACAGATCCATGCAACGGAATGGCGTTTCATAGTGTCCGCGTGTAAAAGCAATAGATTTCTACTGCTCCCTCCAACCCAATGACGCAGCTAATTTCAGTGTATCAAAGTAAGTAAGCTGTATTCTTCTATGCATAACATTATGCTTGTTTGCTTCTGCACTTCAAAATAAAGTGATTTCTACAGTACCATCCAACAGGATGGCGCTTCATAAAGTCTGCTTGTAAAAGCGATGGAGCTCTATTGCTTCATGCATTGCGATGGCGCATCCCATGCCAACGTATCAGAGTATATAAGCTGTAATCTTCTGTGCATGGTATTATGCTTATTTGCTTCAAACTTCAAAGGAATGTGAATTCTTTTTTTGGAATGGGATGGCGCTTCATAGTTTCTGTGATTTAAAGCAATGGAGATCTAATCTCCATGCAACGCGATGGCGCATGTCATGCCAACGTTCCAAAGTACGTAAGCTGTAATCCATGCATACCATTACGGTTATCTACTTCTGTACTATATAAGTTTGTAAATTCTACGTATCCATGCAACAGGATGGTGCTTCACAGTGTCTGCGTCTCAAAATTATAGATTTATAATGCTCCATGCAAAGCGATGGCTCATCTCTTTTCAACGATTCATGGTAAGTAAGCTGTAATTCTCTATACATCGCATTATGCTTATCTGCTTCTACATCTGAAAAGAATGTAATTCTATGGTTGTCTGTGTTGCATTATTTCACATGCCAACGGCGGAACAAAAGTGAATCTTGTGTTAAGAAATAGAATCCAGTATATAAACTGTAGAATAGTTCTATCAGTTCGAGTAAGGTTCCCGACTGTTTATACCTAGAGGCCTGAAAGAATAACACGTGCAGACTTTGCGTTGTCAATTCTTTCTTGGTGGGGAGGACCCTAAATTTCCTATACAGAGTCCGCAAAATTAGTAGACCTTACAAAACGTACGGACGTGCCTTCAAACTTTAAGAATAATGCTAAAGACTGTAAAGAACTCTGGGCAGCTTTTCATTTATTATTGTTACCAATAATTCAATACTAAAGAACGTGTATTCTACAGATCCATGCAACGGAGTAGCGCTTCATAGTGTCTGCGTTTCAAAGCAATGGAGTTCTATTGCTCCATCCGATGCGATTGCGCAACTCATTTTACGATTCAAAGTAAGTATGCTGTAGTCTTCTATGCATAGTATTATGCTTATCAGCTCTGGCACTTCAAAAGAATATGAATACAACGCTGCATACAACGGAATGGCGCTTCATAGTGTCTGAGCGCCAAAAGCAGTATAGCACTATTGCTCCATGCAATGCAATGGCATATCCCATTTCATCATGTCAAAATGAGTTATTTGTATTCTTCTATGCATAGCGTTATACTTACCTTATACTTACCTGCTACTACACTTCAAAAGAATATTAATTCTACATGGCCAAGCAAGAAGATGTCCCTTCATACAGCCTGCCTGTTGGTACAGCAGGGTCCTAATGCTCCATGACATGCGGTGGCGAATCTTACATCAATATTTCCGCGTAAGTAAGCTCAAACATTCTATGCATAGGATTACGCTTGTCAGCTTTTACACTTCAGAGATATGTGAATTCTGAAACCGTTTCTTGAAACGGGATTACGCTTCGAATTGTCTGCGTGTCGTAACAATAGAGCTCTAATGCTATATGCAATGCAATGGGCCACTTCATTTCAACGTTACAGACTTTGTAAGCAGTAACCTTATATGCATAGCATTATGTTATCGGGGTCCGTCCGTATAGTGTCTGCGTGTCAAGGAAGTAGGGTTTTAGTGCTCTATGCCATGCGATAGCGCATCTCATTTCAACGTATAGAAGTAAGTAAGCTGTAATTTACTATGCATTGCATTATGCCGTCTGCTTCTACTCTAAAAGAATGTAAGTTCTACAGTTCCACGCAACAGGAAGGAGCTTCATAATGTCTACGTGTCAAAGCAACGGAGTTCTAATGCCCCATTCAGTACGGGGGTGAATCTCATTCCAACGTTTCAATCTAAGTAAACTGCATTCCTCCATGCATAGCATTGTGCTTCTCTGCTTGTAAACTTCAAGAGAATGTGAATTCCACAGTTCCCTGCAACGGGATGGAGCTTCACTGTTCCTTCGTGTCAAAGGAGTAGAGTCCTATTGCTTCATGCAATGCGATCTCGCATCTTATTTCGACGTTTCAAAGTAAGTGAGCTGTATTGTCTACGCAGAGCATTATGCTTATCTGCTTCTACACTTCAAACAAATGTAAATTCGACTGTACCTTACACCGGGCTGAGGTTTCATATTGCCTGCTTGCCAAAGCTGTAGTCATCTAATGCTCCACACAATGCGATGGCACATCTGATTTCTACGTTTAGCACGTTGACGCCGGCGTGCATCACAGGTGGGTCACACGTATCTGTTCCGTGAAGCAGTGTGCAACTCCGGTGAGTTACACGCGCGTCTATTTCGTGGGCCGACGTGCATCACGATGGGTCGAACTTATATTTCACAAAGTAGAGAGTACAATGTAGGTTTATTCTTCGATTCTCAGCATTATAAACGGACACTATAATGAATATTTAACATTAATTATATAATTAATATTTAAAACATAACAAATCAATATTATAAATCTAACATAATTATTTAATTTTTTTATGTAATTTTTCAAAACATGTTGGGTAGAGTTTCAGTTGGCCCTTACATCGGTTAAAACAGGTTTTTACTTTTATCGTCTTATTCGTGACATACTGGCTACCATTTATTCTAGACATACGCCTATAACATTCTTTACATCGTTATCTCATTTTTCTCGCGCATCCTTGGAACGACCGCAGAAAATATGTGTGTTTCTTGGGCACTGCTTCAGTTTCAGATGACGTTTGTTCAATGCGACGATCCACTGTACTGAGGAGATAATCAATAAGTTTTTCGCGGATGTTTCATATTTTCATACCTGTGGCACTCCATTTTCTATGTATATAACAGGCATTGACGAGAGAAGTCCCGCATACTAATTCGATAACTATTTTTCTATACAACTTTACTGTTCTGCGTAATCAACTGTGATAAGAAGACATCTGGTCTGATGGTCAAACCCCTTCTTAGCTTTGTTATAAAGGAACACTGTGTCCGGCTATAACTTATTATTACTACCCTGGACAATAACACATTTGTGATTTTCAGAAGTGGCTAGCATGCATACCGGCCCCTTATCCGTCAACTTTAATAATTTCAAGCCGCTCCGATTTTGAAAATACATAAAGCCACCCCGTTGTTGTTTTCGTATGGCCTGCAGCTGGGGAAATTTTTTATTAATTTTTACTGGACCACAAATAAATGTTCTCTTTTGCAGAAGTTCCTCGGCCAATGGAACACTATTGTCAAAACTATCTGTGTATAATACGTGGCTTCCAAATAATAATTCAACTTCCAACGTCATGCATGCGCATGTGCTTTAACTATTATGGTTGCATTTTTTCCGACGTAAATAAGAATGTTGTGAGTGCATCATTTCGGAAGGCACAGTTTACAAAGTCTTACACCATATTTATGCCGCTTTCCTGGGATATATTGTCAAGAACTGAGGCATCCTCGACACGAAACCATGGTTTCGTCGATTACAATATTTTTACAAGTCTTAACAGTAATTTTGAAAGTGTCGACAATTTCGCTAACAATATTTCTAAGTTTATTCAAACGGTCCTCAGTCCAATCCGTGAAAATGTAGGATAAGTGTAAATATCTATGTATCGATGTAAACCGGTCGCGCTTTTCATATCCGCGTTTGTATACATATCCTTTTTTTAAGATCAACATAATCTAATTTCTAGCAGTGGCGCTACAACCAATATAAGCAGGACACCAATAAAAATGTTCACTTCGTTTTCTGTCATAAGCTGCCAGGTCAGTTGATGTCTAGAAGAAAAGAAAAAGCAAATAAGCATAATGCTATACGTAGAGAATTACAAATGTTGCTTGGAATTGTAGATTTCACATTTTTTAGAAATGTAGAAATAGATAAACAAAGTGCTATGTATGGAGGATTGCAACTTACTTACTTTGAAACGTTTAAATGAGATGCGCGACACCATTGAATGGAGCAGTAGAACTCCGTTGCTTTGACTGGCAGACACTATAAAATTCCTTCCTGTTGCTTAGAACTGTAGGATTCACATTCTGTTGTAGTGCAAAGGCAGATAATCATAATGCTATTCATAGAAGATTACAGCTCACTAACTTCGAAATGTTGAAATGAGGTGGGCCATTGGTATGCATGGTGTTTTTTAGAACACCATTGATTTGCCACGCAGACACTATGAAGCGCAATCCAGGTGCAAGGAGCTCTAGCATTTACTTTCTCTTGAAATGTAGAAGCAGATAAGCATAATGCCATGCATCGAAGTATACCGCTTACTTACCTCGAAGCGATGAAATGCTATGTGCCATTGCATTAGTACTCTTCCGCTTTGACACACAGACACCATGAAGCTCCATTCCATTGCATGGAAGTGTACAATTCACATTCTTTTGAAGACCTAAAGCTGTTAACACATTGACAGCCGTCCCCGCGATAACGCAGGTTTTTGAGTATGTTACTTGAGCGCCGGCCCCGTGAAAACGCGGGTTTCTCAGTCTGACGCTTGTGCGCTGATTCCACTATGATGTGCAATTTTTTTGCTGGTTTGAATATCTTGTACATCGATTTGTATGTACTTGCCATGGTTATGTCGATCTTCATTTCTTATGCCCAAGACATAAAACTTATGCGATAGTTTGGAAACAATCAAAGCAAGAATTATTCTACAACAATGCATTCCATAGTCATCTTCTGTTTCGTAGGCTTACGCTTCTAGTTTACCAGTATAACAAGGTTTATTATTTTGTAACTTTTTACCTACATAATATGGGTGATACTATTGATGAGTATATTGCTGACTCTCTATCGGATTATTCAGTACATTCAGAAGATTCTGATATAAAAGTCGAGGACTGCTATATTGATGTGGGTCCAAGAATAAGATCAACAGCCATTCCACTACAGCATTCAAGCGATTCCGATGATTCCAGTCATTGTGTAATGTTCACAGGATTGTATAGTTACAGCGAAGAAAGGTTAGATGTCGATAAAATTCCTACCACATCAGATTTTACAGGTGAGCTAGGTCCAAAAATTTTCCCTATTGATAAGAAAAGCGTAAAAGGAATCTATTCTAATATTGCATGCAACTGGATGGCACTTCATAGTATTTGCGTTTCAAAGCAATGGAGTACTAATGCTTTATTCATTTCTGTGACGATTGTCATTTTAACGTTTCAATGGAAGTAGGTTTAAATTTCCTATGCATCGCATAAAACATATCTGCTTGTATGCTTTAAATGATAGTGAATCCTCCTGCTGAATGTAAAGAGTTGTCGTTTCATAGTGTCTGCGTTTCAAAACAATAGGGATCTAATGCTTTATATATCGCAATGGTCGCGTTTAATTTCAGCGTTTCAAAGTGAGTAGGATACAATCTTCTAAGCATTCCAATATGCTTAACTCCGTTTACACTTCTAAATTGTACTATATAAATTGTATTACACTTCTAAATTCATTGTGCCTACGTGTTAGAGTAATAGAGTTATAATGCTCCATGCAATGCGATGGCGTTTCTCAGTTTAACCATTCAATTTAAGTAAAATGTATAGTTCTATTCAAAGCAGCTATGATTACCAGGTTCTTTGATACAAAGTATGTAATTTCTACAGGTACATGTAACAGAATAGCGCTTCTAAGTGTCAAATTGTCTAAATAATTTACTTGCAAGTGTTCATGCAACGCGATTTTGTTTCTCAGTTCAGCGCTTCAATGTATGTTAGTTCTAAGTTTCAATACATATCAATTTTGCTTACTAGGTACTTCATAACAATGTATGCATTTCCTACAGATCCATGTAATTGTTGGCTCTTCTAACTGTCAAATTGACATAGTAATTGACTTCCAATGGTCCATACAGCTTCTTAGTTCTACGTTTCAAAGAAAGCGAGTGGTAGGTATCTACACAACGCAGTTACGTTTACCTGGTGCTACGTTACAAAATGTGCAATATCTACATTTCCGTATAACTATTCTGCACTTCTAAGTATCAGATTGTCAAAGTAATTGACTTTCGAAGTTCAATGCAACGCGATGGCGCATCTCAGTTCTACAATTCAAAGTTCTTCATCTAAACGTGTCTCTAGAAATAGCACTTCATGATGTTCTAAGTGCATGTTTCAAGTTATTATATATGTTTACTCTTATCGTGTATTTCAGTTGATTGTCAATAGATTACCATTACTAAATACCCTATTACATTCAAAATCCTAATTAATTTTACATTATTTCATGATTTTCTAATAATAAATATTCCATATTAGTATATATATTTATTCTTATCATATATTTTAATTGATTGCTGATAGAATACCCCCTCTAAATAGTCCATTACATCTAAAATCCCATCTAATTTCGTACTATTTAACGATATTTTAAATAAATATTTCAAATTGGTACAAATATTTGCAGACATTTATTTTAATTGTAAAAAGGATTTTCCCTCGAATCGTTAAATTACACCTAAAATTGTGCCTCATTATATATAATTTCATGACGCTTTAAATAATTATTTCAAATTATTATATATGCTTCAACTTAACATATGTTTTAGTTAATCCTAAATGGAATATCCTCTAAGTACTCCATTATATCTAAAATCTTATCTAATTTTGTATTATTTCTTGACATTTTAAATATATATTTCAAATTAGTACATACATTTACACTTATCATATATGATAGTCGACTCTAAATAGAATATCCCCACTAAATATTCCATTAAATCTGCATTCTTACCTAATACCATACAATTTCACTATGTTTGAAGTAAATATTTCAAACTAATGTATATGCTTACACTTACCATGTATTTTAGTTAAATTCAAAGAGAATATCCCCTTTAAATACTCTAATACATCCATATTCCTATGTAATTTTATATCATTTTATGAAGTGTTAAATAAGTATTTCAAATTAGTTACACCGACGTGTATAAGTATTTCAAATTACACCGACTATAGTCGGCGGCCGCGCGAAGTGCTATGCGTACTGATGCCGGCTATAGTCGATGTTCGCGAGACCTGCTGTGTGTACGGGTGCCGACTATAGTCGGTGCCGAGTTCAAATAGAATTCAATTTTTGATTGGATTATGTGATTACAAATATGATACCGAGAGTGAAAACGAAGATAATTTCGCTGATCACAAAAAAAGAAGGTATATATGTAGTACCTCAGACTCAGAAGTAGAGAACAATGAGCGAGACAATAAGGACCATTGTGATTCCTGGACGCCAAACACATTCATCCCTAAGTTACATCCATTTACCCCAGAAAATACAGGAATTATACCAAACATTAGCAGATCAGAAAAAGCAATTGACTACTTTGAACTCTTTGCTTCAGACTAGTTCGTGCAATTTATTTTAAATGAAACAAATGCCTATTGGAAAAAAATAACAATAATATGAAAGATGGTGAAGCGACAATGCTGTCCGAAATTTACAGCTTTTTTGCTGTGTCATTTCTAATGACACGCAACAAGAAGTTGTCCTTAGAGGAATACTGGAGCGTAGACAAACTCCTGCGTAGTGACATTTTTGCTGAGATTATGCATAGAGACAGCTATTTTAAATTGTTATCGTTGCTACATTTCAGTCAAGATATCACATATACCAATGATAAATTATATAAAATAAGGAACGTGGTTGATATGCTCCGAAAAAATTTCTGCCAATCATTCTATCATTACCAAAACTTATGCATCGATGAGAGTATACATCTATATAAAGGGCGACTTTCATTCCAACAATACATTCCTTCAAAAAGAAGTAGATTTGGGATAAAATATTCTTTGTGAATGTCGAACTGGTTTTTTACAAGACCTTATTGTTTACGCTGGGTCATCGACTATAATCAACAGCCAAAATAAGAAAATTAGAAAATCGAGAACGATAGCAGAAACCCTAATGGCGTCCTATCTAGGAAAGGGATATACAGTTTACCTAGATAATTGGTATTCAAGTCCAGCCTTGTTTAATTTACTATATAATAATCATACAAATGTGTGAGGGACCGTAGCAAAAAAGCGACAAGGAATACCAAAGATTACTGATACATTGAGAAAAGGAGGGACATCTTCCCGTCCAACTAAAAATTTATTAGTTGTGAAATGGCTGGATAAAAAAGAAATATATATGCTATCCACTATGCATACTTCAGAGTGTGCAACGGTTGTTAGGCATGGAAGAAACAAAATTATTCAAAAACCATATATAACTATATATAACTATATATAACATATATAACTATAGTACTTGTATGGGTTGTGTTGATAAAGCCGACATAGTGATAAGCACTATAAATTCGACACGGAAATCTATAAAATGGTAACGTCAATATTTTTTCATTTGCTGAACATATGAGTATGGAATGTATATTGTGTTTATAAGGATAACACAAGAAAACCGAAATCTATGGCTAAATTTCACTTGAATTTAATCCGAAAAATGCTGAAAAATTATCATATGAACATTTCTTAATATCATCAAAAAGACAACAACAATCCATTACGGCCAACAGAACGGCATTTTCCTTCACTGTATGAACCACGAAAAAAAACCGAAATAGAGGATGCATCGTCTTTACGGCAAACAAGAGACGCGTGTCTCGATATGAATGTAAATATTGTAATGTTGGACTCTGCGTGCAACCTTGCTTTAGAATTTACCATACTGAGTTGCATTGCTAAGAATTAACGTATAATTTGATATCTCACTAACTCAACTGTATTTTTACTTATAATAACAGTAAAATTTTTTAATATGTATATTTCTGAATACTCAAAATATACTCATTTTTATATTTTTCATATAGTATGGCAAAACAGTTGTTACATAATTCTCAAAAAAGTATATACACAAGAGAATTCCAAGGTGCCAATGAAAGACGTAAGTGCAAACATCGAAACCTACTCGCGCGGAAAGGACTGCCGTAGCGAAAGGTATAAGTAAACATTTCAGATTAGTGTATATATTTAAACACATCAAGAACTTTCTATAAACGTAAATAAAATATCCCCTCCAAATACTACATTACATCTAACACCCTACCTACCTAATTATATATCGTTTCATGATATTTTACATAAACATTTCAATTTGGTATATATGTTTACACATATAATATAACGCAGCTATTTGGGAATAGAATATCCCCACTAAATACATTACATCACCCAAAATTCTATCTAATTTTATACCATTTTATGACGCTTTAAATAAAGATTTTTAATCAGTATATATATTTACAATATTCATATAATATAGCTAATTCTAAATACTACCGCCCCTATAAATGCTCCATTAGCTTTAATCTTCTATGCAATGCATTATGCTCATCTGCTTTTACAATTCAAATGAATGTGAATTCTACAAAGCCATGCAGCGGGATGGCGCTTCATAGTACCTGCGTCTCAAGGCAGTAGAGCTCTAATGCTCCATGCAATGAGGTGGCAGATCTCATTTCAGCGTTCGATCAACGTTTTTATAGACCTTGATACGTTGAAAGGAGATGCGCCATGTCGTTGCATGGAACTGTAAATTTCACATTATTTTAAAGCAGAAACAGATAAGCATTTTGCTATGCATAGCAGTCTACAGATTACATCCCTTGAAATGTTCAAGCGAGATGCGCCATCGCAATGAATGGAGCATTAGAACACCATTGCGTCGACAAGCAGACACTATGAGGGGTCATCCTGTTACATGGAAATGCAGAATTTACATTTTTATAAAGTGTAGATGCAGATAAGCATAACGCGTTCCATTGAATATTACAACTTATCATGAAACATTGTAATGAGATGCCACATCGCGTTCAGTGATGTATTAGAACTCTATTGCGTCGACACGTAGACATTTAGAAGAGGAGAAGCAGATAAGCATAATGCGATGCATAGAGCATTACAACCTAGTTACTTACTTTGAACTGTTGAAATGAATTGTAATATTACGACGCCTGAAGAATGCATTATGATTACTAGCTTCAAAGAATATGAATAACTTCACTTCAAAATAAATCACTTATAAAATGAATAAATCAGTTCAAAAGAATATGAATAATGCTCTTTCGTGCAAAAGGGATCGCATTTCTTGATATCTACGTATAGAAGCAATAGAATACTAATACTTCGTTCAACGGAATGTCGCATCTCATTTCAGACATTCATAATATCATGTAATATTCAATGCAAAGAGTTATGCTTTTTAGCTTCTACACTTCAAAAGAACGTAAATCCTGCTCTTCTTTGCAAAGATGTAGCGTTTCTATATGCGTGCGGATCCAAGCAATGGATATTTAATAGTTCATTCAACATGATGTCGCATCTCACTTCGATGTTTTATGATAAGATGTAATATTCAATGCAACGCGTTATGTTTATCTACCTCTACATTTCAAAAGAATGTGAATCCTACAGTTCGTTCCAACGGAATAGCGATTCTAGATATCTACGTAACGAAGCAATATAGTTCTATTACTAAATAAAACGCAATATGGCATTTCATTTCTTTGTTACACGCTAAGATGTAATATTCTATGCAACGTGTTAAGTTTATTCCGTCTACACGTCGAGAGAATTTAAATCCCACACTTCCCTGCAACGAGATAGTGCTTCCAGATTTCTAAGTATTGAAGCATTTAATTTCTGATGCTTCATGCATCGCGATATCGCATTTCATTTCAATATTTCAATCGGAGTAAGTTATAATTTTTAATACATAGCATTATTCTTATCTGATACAACACTTCAGAGGAATGTGAATTCTACAGTACCACGCATCGGGATGGGGCTTCATAGTGCCTAAGTGTCAATGCAACGGAGTTCTAATACTCCATGCAATGCCATGGTACATCTCATTCCAATATTCCAAAGTAAGTGAGCTGTAATCTTGTATGCATGGCACTATGCTTATCTGCTTCTGCACATCATAAGGTTGTGAATTATAGGCTTTCATGCAACAGGGTGGCGCTTCACAGTGTCTGCCTGTCAAAACAATAGAGTTCTAATTCTTCATGCAATGCGATGGCGCATTTCGTTTCTTCGTATCGAATAAAGTAAGCTGTAATCTTCTATGCATAATGTAGGAAACTTATTAATGAAAGAGAATTACAAGATTTTGTAAATCATTAGATAGTTCCTTTCAACTGAGATATTACTCCAAGGACTGCTAATGAACAACTGCTGTCGCATTCTAGAATATTCCACGCACATAACATTTGAAACCTGAATTATTGATTAGCTTTTACATTAAGATAATTTCGTTATCCTTCACTCGGCCATCCTGCATGAATATTTGTCCTGAATGACTTCATTCATGTCGTCTTCGATTTCAAATAAATCAACATTGATTTCGTCGACCCACAATTTCATAGAATCTGCTGACGTAGATGTTTGTAAGGGTCCTTCTCCTTCCCCTACCATTCGAACTACAAATCGTTGATTGTGTAAAACTCGTATAACTTCACACGATCCAAAATATTTATGAGCTATATTTAGACCAGGACTCTGTTGCATACGTTTAATTGCTACTAGATCTCCTTCACGATAAATTCTAACATTTCGTCTACTCTTGTTAAAAGTTCGCTTATTCTCTTGTCGGATTCGGGATATATTTTTGCTTGCTTGAAGTCGTACTTCATCTCGTTTCTCATGAAAAGGTGCGATCCATTCCTTTTCAAGTATGTCTCGGATGTCAAAATAACCTTTAAGTCATGGATGTGTCCCAAAGAGAAGATGTAACGGTGACGTGCCAATACTTCGATGTATTGCTGAATTCAAACAATGTTGAACTACTTCCATATACTTATACCATTCACAGGACTTAGGTGTAGCCAATTTTGCTGACAATAGTATGAATGTTCTATTAAGTCGTTCAATTTGACCATTATCTTTAGGAATTCCTGTTGTAGTTGAAACATGTTCTATATTTTCTCTCTGACAATATTGCTTGAAATCATTTGCTGTGAAAGCCGTCCCCCTATCAGAAATTATTCGACGCAGATTTCAGAAAATAGTCGCTTGCTTCTTCAGGCGTGTCAAAACTTTATCTGTAGTAGTAGATTTTGTAGCATAAAGACATGTAAATTTTGTAAAAGCATTTACCACTACAAATATGTACTGATACGTTTTATTTGTTGATGGCAACGGTCTAAGATGATCGATATGAAATGTATCAAAAGGAATACTCCCATTTTCAATCGGATTTAAATGACACTCCTGCGTCCCCTGCATCTTTCGGTTAAAATGCCTGCAACACAATTTCTTACCACCTTTTCAACTTGCTGCCAAAGATTTGGAATCCAATAATCCTTACGTACGATAGCTTCAGTCTTGACCACAGAAAAATCTTCACTCTCATGAGCTCGCCCTATTTCTTGTATCTGCATCCGACATGGTGCTACTAGTTGAATACCACCTGCAGACTCTCTGTACAGTAAATTTTCCCGCAGAACATAATCATTCGTCTTGCTTTGAAGTACCAAGTCTCGAAGTTTTATTACAGTCTCATCTTCTTTCCGCAAACGTTCCGTAAGACTTGCATCAGATTCATCGATTAAGAAATTCGTAGGAGGAGGTTTTCTACTAAGCGCATCAACATGAATCATGTTCTTCTCTGGACGAACAAAGATCTTTCTTATTTATTGTAAGAGTAATAGTTCGGCAATCAAAAACAATAACAAACGAAATTCTTAATAAATGAAGTCCTAATTTCTTCAACGCTTTTACTATTGCTGAAACTTCAAACTCATAGCTACTGTATTTAGATGCAGCAGAAGTTGTCTTACCAGTAGAAAATAATATACAGGGTGAAAAAGGTTCATCTTCGTTATTTCTGTGAAACAATTCGCTCCGTACCTTAACGCAGAAGCATCTGTATGCAACTCCATCTCTACTTGTACTTGAACCAAATTCAACATTGGTTTCTCACACAATAAAAGTATAACTCGTATGAATGCTTCCATTTAAGTCGCTCCAATACAGAATTTAGCATTCGCTTGCAGAAGGTTCGGCAAAGGTCGCGAAATTACAGGGTATTCACGGATAAATTTACGAAAATACCCGATGAGTCCTAGTAAACTTCGTACATGTTTAACATTTGTCGATTCTAGAAATCGTCAGACTGCATCAGCTTCAGTGACGAGCCAAATACAACCATTGTTGATTACATGCCCGAGGAACTCGACAGAAGTTTACCCGAAACAACATCCTTCCCAACTGAATATAGTATGCGATGAAATGTGATGCGAAATCGTGTTTTATGTAGCGTTAGAACTCTATTGCTTCGATACGTAAACATCTAAAAACGCTATTCCGTGGCATGGAAGTGTGGCATTTACATTCTTTTGAAGTGTAAACGAGATATACGTAACACTTTGCATTGATACTACAGCTTATCATGAGACATGGAAATGAGATGCGATATCGCTGTTCCGTCCTCGAAACATATGGTCTAGCCAAGTTTATGCTACGTTCGCATATAATTAGTTGTTTTTAAAGAGTCCCACTTTCTGTTTATTACTTTTTCTGATTAACTTCTTAACCGGGATTAAGGCATTAAAAGGTTGCTAGAAAACTTAGTTTACCTCTTAATATTTTTCTTCAATAGCTATATACGTATCATAAACCCAAAAGTCCCAATCACGGGTCCAATTAGGTCAAATAGCCTTGAATAGGTTACTCTAACGGTTGTGTTTCGTGACCCTACCCCTACCGGAAGGTAGCGACCACCACCATCTCGGAATCAGGCAGCTCGCAGATTGGGTGATTGCTAAAATCCGAACCTGTATATATGTGTATATTTTGTGAAATAAAGTAGTCAAAATTCTACCAGCAAAAAGTCGTCTGAGATATTCTATCCGAGCAAGTAAGCAAGGAGAGATTATGGCCGCAACATTGGTCCTTCGAGCCAGATTCAAGATTTCCTCTTGAACCTGCATTGGTCCTTCGAGCCGGATTCAAGGTTTTCTCTTGAACCTGCATTGGTCCTTCGAGCCGGATTCAAGATTTCCTCTTGAACCTGCATTCTACGGAAGCTGGAATAACCACCACTAGAACGTGCGGAACATCAAGCTGGAAGGCCTGCACCCACCGACGCAACTGTAGACATCAGCTAGTTGATATTTCAATCAACAATCGACTAAGCTAGACTCATCAGCTTCTCTTCTGTTCCTGAGCCGATTGGAACCCCCGGTTGTGAAACCTGAACCCAGCAACGGAGCAGCGAACTTTCTTCAACTCCTCACTCAACTCTTTGAGTGAATCATCTAACATCAATGGAGTCCGAATCTGGATCTTCTGAGAAATGCAGACATCATCACTGCTGTGGACCAGGAAGGAACGGCTGAGTAGCCGTATACAACGAACGTAACATCGAGCAATCGGAAAATCAACAACAAACTACATCAGATGACAGCCGTAATTTCTGTTCAGCAACGAATAAGCTTTTGACTCATCTTCCTTACATTCCAACAATTATCCTTCTAAAGGGCTACAATGTCTATCGATGTTAGGTCTTTGATTAAGAAACGCAGTCTAGTAAAGGCACATATTACGCGGATATTCAATTACATAAAACAGTCCGAATCACTAGAAAAATATGTCTTAGAAGTAAGAAAACAAAAATTAGGAGAACACTATAGCTTCTTCGTCAAGATACAGTCACATATTGATGAACAGAATGATAATGTAGACGAAGATTTAGCGCAGATAGAAATTGAAAATTTATATTACGATTGCGCTTATTTTATAAATAAATATTTCTACGAAGCAGAGTCAATTGCTAGGGTACCTAACCCTATGATTAGCACTAGCCCTTCAATAACAACCGCGAATACAATTTTTCCTAAAATTCATATTCGTCCCTTTAAAGGTGACTTTGCGGAATGGCACAATTTTTTTGATACATTTGAATCTCTAGTACACGAAAATGATTCCATACCCATTACGCATAAATTCCATTTCTTAAAATCATATTTGACCGGAAATGCGGCAAGCATTACTAATTCGTTGAACGCGACGGAAGAAAATTATTTCGTAGCATGAAATTTAATCCAGAAACGTTATAATCGACCGAGGAAAATAGTTCAATGTCACATAAGAACTCTTTTTGAATTGCCGGATACAGTAAAAAATTCTCTGACCTCTCTTCGCGCATTTGTCGAAAGGGCCGAAATGCACATCAATGCTTTGAAGGCCCTCAAACAAACAGTCGAGTGGCATGAAATGTTAATCTACATTATCACGTCGAAATTAGATAAGATTATGCGCACGAAATGGGAACGGTCTATTGATGAGGATAAAAGTCCCACATACGAGGAGATAATAGTCTTCTTGCATAAATTCTCGCGTGATGCTGAACCGGGCAATTTGTTTTCGGCTGACCACTTGGAAGTAAAGAATAAAGGCACACTTGCAGATAGATCAGGGCATTCGAAACCTCGTAATCAGTCGCATAATTTAGTAACGACTCAATCTATACCTCAATGCGTAGTATGCTATCAAGGACATTATATTCAACAATGCCCAACGTTTTTGAGCAAATCACCTAAAGATCGATTTAAATGTGCGCGTACTAACAAATTGTGTGTGAATTGCTTAAGGAATACTCATACGACCGAGGCATGTTCCGCAATTAATTGTCGGCAATGTAACAGGCGGCATCACACAGTATTACATTTCCATACAGTTAACGATTCTGATCAAATTCAAGGTAATTATCAATCGATTACTGCAACTTCCGGTACTAGTCCCTCACCGATTGTTTTAACGTCCAGGAGCAATGCCGAAATATTATTATCAACGGCACGTGTTAAAATTTTAAATAACAATAATAGGGAGCACGATTGTCGTATCTTACTTGATTTCGGATCACGGTCAAACTTCATAACTGATAGATTAGCTAAAAAATTAAATCTACCTCAACAACATCTCAATTTACGGGCTGCTTCAGGTTTAGGACAAAAAACCAGTAGTATTAAATACCAAGTATCGGCTACACTTAAATCGATTACCGGAGATTTTACCTGTCAAGCTAACTTCTTAGCAATTTCCAGGATAACGGGAAATTTACCCTCACGTCAATTCGACCCAAGGGGAGTTGCAATCCCAGGGCATATCAAACTAGCCGATCCAGAATTTTACAAACCGGCAGAAATAGATCTACTATTAGGAGAATATTTATTTTATAAATTGACAAGAGTAGGTCGCATTAGATTACCCAACGATACTGCCATATTACAAACAACCAAGTTTGGATGCGTAATATCAGGAGATGTGGGCGAGTACAGATACAAAGATTACCAAAAAACACATTGTCATGTATCGAATTTAAATAATGATATCGCGAAATTTTGGGAGATAGAGGAAGGTTCTATTAAACACCGCTGGTCTAATACAGAACAGGCGTCCGAAAAGCATTTTCTAGAAACCGTTCCACGCACATCATCTGGCCGATATGTAGTCAAACTTCCATTCAACAACATGAAATCAAACTTAGGAGAATCGTACTGAATGACACTCAAAAGATTTTATATGTTGGAACGAAAATTCGGAACCAACCACTTGCTTCGAGAACAATATACTCAATTTTAAATGAATACTTGATGCTAGGTCATATGCGTGAAGTCACACATACCGCGAATCCAGATCAATGACTTTATCTTCTGCATCATGCCATCGTAAAGGAGTCAAGTGTAACTTCCAAAATCAGCGTAGTATTTGATGGTTCTGCTAAAACATCCACGGGCATCTCATTAAACGATACCTTGATAGTCGGTCCTACCTTACAGGATGATTTATTTTCTATTATTACTCATTTTCGGTCGTATACATATGTTCTAAATGTCGATATAGAAAAAATGTATAGGCAAGTGCTTATAGATCCCGAAGATAGTAAATATCAGAAGATAGTATGGCGCCTTAACCCGTCCGAATCTTTGAGATCATACGCATTAAATACCGTAACTTATGGTACAGCCTCAGCTCCGTACTTAGCAGTACGGTGTCTCTGGAAACTAGCTGAAGACGATGGTAAACGATAATCACTAGCAGCAAGGGCATTCAAAAATGATTTTTACATGGATGGCCTTTTGACTGGATCGGATACCATCGAAGAAGCGCAGATGCTTAGGGAACAAGTAGTTCAATTAGGAAAGTTAGGAGGTTTTAATTTAAGACAGTAGGCATCTAACGAGAACTGTCTAATCAAAAAATTAAAAAGTCAAGCTATAGACAAACAAGTATGCTTAGACGCCGATTCAACTAAACGTACTTTAGGTATACTTTGGAATTCATTAGAAGACAGGATTGGTTACCAGGTTAGGGTAGAAGTCGGAGCTAAACGAGTCACCAAACGCGTAATTTTATCAAGAGTATCACAACTCTTTGATCCATTAGGTTTACTAGGCCCCATAGTTATTCGAGCTAAGGTCTTAATGCAAGACTTATGGAAATGTAACAGTGATTGGGATGCCCCAGTACCGGAATCAATACTTTCGCGATGGCAAACATATTATAATGAACTGCCAGTATTAAATCATTTTTCATTACCCCGCAAATTTCTAATCGACCACGCAATTAGTAGACAATTACATGGCTTCTGCGACGCGAGCGAAGCTGCCTATGGAGCTTGTATATATATTAGATATACCAATCAGAAAGGTGAAACAATAGTTCGATTATTATGCGCAAAATCTAGAGTAGCTCCATTAAAATCTACTACGCTTCCTCGTCTAGAATTATGTGCTGCGCATCTCCTAGAAAATTTGTATACTAACGTATCGAAAGCATTAAAACTACCCATCGAATCGATCAAGTTCTGGTCTGACTCGACTATAACCTTACATTGATTAAAAACATCACCGCACAAATTAAAAACCTTTGTCGCAAATCGCGTATCAGAGATACAATCCCATACCAGGCTAGACGACTGGAATTACATCGCGACCAAAGAAAATCCTGCAGATTATATTTCCCGAGGACAGAGACCATCGGACTTAATAACCAGTAAACACTGGTTCTTAGGCCCGGAGTGGCTCTCCCGAGATGAAATAAATTGGCTATATTCAAGATAACCTGATATCGAGATTCCAGAACTACGCACGGTAGTCTTAACCAGTCAGATAGTAGAGACCGAATTCATTCATCGATTTTCATCATTCACTACATTGCAACGCGTAATTGGATATTGTCTGCGTTTTAAAATTAATTGTTTAAAGAAAACCCGTCTCAACGGAAAGTTATCAATCACGGAACTTCAACAAGCGCATGCCTGTACAATGAAGAAAGTACAGAAACAGGAATTCTCAAATGAATTACATTTATTATCAAAGAATCAAGACATTGATAAGAAAAGTAAATTAATTTCTCTGAATCCTTTCATCGATTCAAATGGAATTCTTCGCGTAGGAAGACGTCTTCGACACTCCAATATAAATTATTCACAAAAGTATCCTATATTGCTACCAAAAGGACACTTTATTACCAAACTTCTAATCAAACGCGAACATATTAATCAATTACACGCAGGTATACTTGGTACATTAAATGCCGTTCGACAGAATTATTGGCCCATCGATGGCAAGAATACAGTAAGGTTCATAGTACGTAAATGCATCCGATGTTTTAAGGTAAATCCTAGCTTCGCCAATTATGGTATGGGTAGTTTACCATCACAACGGTTACAAGTAAAAAAACCATTCGAAATTACCGATTACGGACTATTGCGGACCGTTATTCGTTAAGGAAAAAAGATTTCGAAACACAAAAAAACTAAAAGTACATGTTGCCGCATTCCTGTGTTTTGGGACCAAGGCAATTCACTTAGAGCTCGTAAGTGACTTAACGACAGAAGCATTTCTAGCAAGTTTAAAACGTTTTTTCGCTCGACGCGGTAGGTCGGCACATTTATATTCGGACAACGGAACAAATTTTGTTGATGCCAATAATGAACTGAAAGAAATTTATAAGGTATTAAATTCTAAGGAGCATAATAGCATAGTGGAGGCCCACCTCCTCGATTACCACACTTTGGCGGTTTATGGGAAGCTGCGGCAAAATCTTTTAAATCACACATGAAACGTACCATCGGAGATACGTTATTTACTTACGAACAGTTAAATACATACTCGATAGAAATGGAAGCCATTTTAAACTCCCGACCATTGACATCACTATCTCCAGTTCCCAACGACTTACAAGCCCTTACTCTAGCTCACTTCCTAATAGGTGAGTCATTGCAAGCCGTACCTGAGCATGATTTTAGAAATATTACGGTCTATCGACTGTCCATGTGGCAACATATTCAACAAGTCCGACAACACTCCTGGTCCAGATGGCATAAGGACTATTTGAATCAGCTTAATACTAGGAGCAACTGGCGAGAAAACCCAGAGCAGCATGTACGAGCAGGCACCTTAGTACTTCTCAAGGAAGATAATCTACCCTCACTCCAATGGAAGTTGGACAAATCATCGAAACACATCCCGGAGAGGATAAAGTGGTGCGAGTAGTAACTATAAAAATTATCTCTGGTAATGTAAAGAGAAACCTGCGCAGTATTTGCCCATTACCTATGCAGGAACAATAGTTAAAATAATAGTCTAAAAGGACGTCGTTTAGAATAACCTAGCATTAAGTATATTATTTATATACATATCTTAGTTTCTACTGTTAATGTAAATTCAGAGTATCTCCATCTGACAATAATAGTTCCAGACTGAGTGGTTACAATCTATCGTTGAACAATACGTTCAAGGCGGGCGGCGTGTTCCGTCCTCGAAACATATGGTCGAACCAAGTTTATGCTACGGTCGCACATAATTAGTTATTTTTGAGGAGTCCCACTTTCAGTTTATTACTTTTCCTGATTAACTCCTTAACCGGGATTAAGGCATTAAAAGGTTGCTAGAAAACTTAGTTTACCTCTTAATATTTTTCTTCAATAGCTATATACGTATCATAAACCCAAAAGTCCCAATCACGGGTCCAATTAGGTCAAATAGCCTTGAATAGGTTACTCTAACGGTTGTGTTCCGTGACCCTACCCCTACCGGAAGGTAGCGACCACCACCATCTCGGAATCAAGCAGCTCAAGGATTGGCTGACTGTTGAACTCCGAACCTGTATATAAGTGTACATTTTGTGAAATAAACTAGACAAAATCCTACTAGCAAAAAGTCGTCCGAGGTATTTTATCCGAGCAAGTAAGCGAGGAGAAACTAAGGACGTAACAACCGCGTTTTCTGAAGCGTTAGAACTCTATTGCTTCGATGCGTAGATATTTAGAAACTCTATCACGTAACTAGGAAATGTGGTGTTTACATTCTTTAGAAGTGTAAACGAGATATACATAACGCGTTGCATTTGATATTAAATCTTATCATCAGACATAGATGTGAGATGCCATATGCGATTTATGAAGAATTAGAAGTCTATTGTTTCGATACGTAGACATCTGGAAACGCTATTTCGTAGCAAGGAAGTGTCGTACTTACATTCATTTGAAGGGTAGACGAGGTATACATAACACTCCGCACTGAATATTAAATCTTATCAAGAGACATAGAAATGAGATGCGATATCGCGTTTTAAGAAGCATCAGAACTCTATTGCTTCGGTACGTAGGCATCTGGAAACGTAATTTCCTAGCAAAGAAGTGTCGCATTTACATTCATTTGAAGTGTAGACCAGGAAAACAGAACACATCGCAATGAATATTATACCTTATCATCAGACATAGAAATGAGACGCGATATCGCGTTTTAAGAAGCATGAGAAATCTATTGCTTCGACACGTAGACATCTGGAAACGCATTTCCTAGCAAGGAAGTGTGGCATTTACATTCATTTGAAGTGTAGTCGAGGTATACATAACACTTCGCAATGAATATTATATCTTATCATGAAACATAGAACTGAGATGCGATATCGCGTTTTAGGAAGCATTAGAGCTATATTGCTTCGGTACGTAAACATCTGGAACCACATTCCCTAGCAAGGAAGTGTGGAATTTACATTCATTTGAAGTGTAGACGAGGTATACATAACACTTCGCAATGAATATTATATCTTATCATGAAACACAGAAATGAGATGCGATATCGCGTTTTAAGAAGCATTAGAAATTTAATGCTTCGGTACGTAGACATCTGGAAACGCATTTCCTAGCAAGGATATGTAGCATTTACATTCCTTTGAAGTGTCTACGAGGTATACATAACACTTCGCAATGAATATTATATCATATCATGAAACATTGAAATGAGATGCGATATCGTGTTTTAAGAAGCATTAGAACTCTATTGCTTCCATACGTAGACATTTGAAAACGCTATTTCCTATCAAGGATGTGTAGCATTTACATTCTTCTGAAGTGTAGACGAGGTGTGCAAAACACATCGCAATGAATATTATATCTTACCATGAAACATAGAAATGATATTCGATATCGCGTTTTAAGCAGCATTAGCTTCGATACGTAGACATCTGGAAACCCATTTCCCACCAAGGAAGTGTGGCATTTACATTCTTTTGAAGTGTAGACGAGGTATATATAACACTTCACAATGAATATTGTATCTTATCATGAATCATAAAAATGAGGTGCGATATCGCGTTTTAAGATGCATTACAACTCTATTGCATCGATACGTCTAATACATCATTGAACGCGATGTGGCATCTCATTACAGTATTTCATGATAAGTTGTTATATTCAGTGCAACGCGTTATGCTTATCTGCATCTACACTTCACAAGAATGTAAATTCTGCATTTCCATGCAACAGGATGACCCCTCGTAGTGTCTGCTTGTCGACGCAATGGAGTTCTAATGCTCATTTCATTGCAATGGCGCATCTCACTTGAACGTTTCAAGGGATTTATTCTTTAGACTGCTATGCATAGCAAAATGCTTATCTGTTTCTGCTTTAAAATAATGAGAAAATTACAGTTCCATGCAACGATATGGCGCATCTCATTTCAACGTATCAGACTCTATAAGAACGCTGATCGCACGTTGGAATGAGATCTGCCACCGCATTGCATGGAGCATTAGAGCTCTACTGCCTTGAGACGCAGGTACTATGAAGCGCCATCCCGTTGCACGGCTTTGTAGAATTCACATTCATTTGAATTGTAAAAGCAGATTAAAGCTAATGGAGCATTTATAGGGGCGGTAGTATTTAGAATTAGCTATAATGTATGAATATTGTAAATATATATACTGATTAAAAATCTTTACTTAAAACGTCATAATATGGTATAAAATTAGATAGAATTTTGGGTGATGTAATGTATTTAGTGGGGATATTCTATTCCCAAATAGCTGAGTTATATTATATGTGTAAACATATATACCAAATTGAAATGTTTATGTAAAATATCATGAAACGATATATAATTAGGTGGGTAGGGTGTCAGATGTAATGTAGTATTTGGAGGGGATATTTTATTTACGTTTATAGAAAGTTCTTGATGTATTTAAGTATATACACTAACCTGAAATATTTACTTATACCTTTCGCTACGATAGTCCTTTGCGCGCGAGTAGCGCCACTAAACGGGGCACCGCGCCGTGCAGTGTGCATATTACGCATCTGTAGGTTTCGATGTTTGCACTTACGTCTTTCATTGGCACCTTGGAATTCTCTTGTGTATATACTTTTTTGAGAATTATGTAACAACTGTTTTGCCATACTATATGAAAAATATAAAAATGAGTATATTTTGAGTATTCAGAAATATACATATTAAAAAATTTTGCTGTTATTATAAATAAAAATACAGTTGAATTAGTGAGATATCAAATTATACGTTAATTCTTAGTAATGCAACTCAGTATGGTAAATTCTAAAGCAAGGTTGCACGCAGAGTCCAACATTACGATATTTACATTCATATCGAGACACGCGTCTCTTGTTTGTCGTAAAGGCGATGCATCTTCTATTTCAGTTTTTTCTTCGTGGTTCATACAATGAAAGAAAATGCCGTTCTGTTGGCTGTAATGGATTGTTGTTGTCTCTTTGATGATATTAAGAAATATTCGTATGATATTTTTTCAGCATATTTCGGATTAAATTCGAGTGAAATTTAGCCATAGATTTCGGTTTTCTTGTGTTATCCTTATAAACACAATATGCATTCCATACTCATATGTTCAGCAAATGAAAAAATATTGACGTTACCATTTTAGAGATTTCCGTGTCGAATTTATAGTGCTTATCACTATGTCGGCTTTATCAACACAACCCATACAAGTACTATAGTTATATATGTTATATATAGTTATATATAGTTATATATGGTTTTTGAATAATTTTGTTTCTTCCATGCCTAACAACCGTTGCACACTCTGAAGTATGCATAGTGGATAGCATATATATTTCTTTTTTATCCAGCCATTTCACAACTAATAAATTTTTAGTTGGACGGGAAGATGTCCCTCCTTTTCTCAATGTATCAGTAATCTTTGGTATTCCTTGTCGCTTTTTTGCTACGGTCCCTCACACATTTGTATGATTATTATATAGTAAATTAAACAAGGCTGGACTTGAATACCAATTATCTAGGTAAACTGTATATCCCTTTCCTAGATAGGACGCCATTAGGGTTTCTGCTATCGTTCTCGATTTTCTAATTTTCTTATTTTGGCTGTTGATTATAGTCGATGACCCAGCGTAAACAATAAGGTCTTGTAAAAAACCAGTTCGACATTCACAAAGAATATTTTATCCCAAATCTACTTCTTTTTGAAGGAATGTATTGTTGGAATGAAAGTCGCCCTTTATATAGATGTATACTCTCATCGATGCATAAGTTTTGGTAATGATAGAATGATTGGCAGAAATTTTTTCGGAGCATATCAACCACGTTCCTTATTTTATATAATTTATCATTGGTATATGTGATATCTTGACTGAAATGTAGCAACGATAACAATTTAAAATAGCTGTCTCTATGCATAATCTCAGCAAAAATGTCACTACGCAGGAGTTTGTCTACGCTCCAGTATTCCTCTAAGGACAACTTCTTGTTGCGTGTCATTAGAAATGACACAGCAAAAAAGCTGTAAATTTCGGACAGCATTGTCGCTTCACCATCTTTCATATTATTGTTATTTTTTTCCAATAGGCATTTGTTTCATTTAAAATAAATTGCACGAACTAGTCTGAAGCAAAGAGTTCAAAGTAGTCAATTGCTCTTTCTGATCTGCTAATGTTTGGTATAATTCCTGTATTTTCTGGGGTAAATGGATGTAACTTAGGGATGAATGTGTTTGGCGTCCAGGAATTACAATGGTCCTTATTGTCTCGCTCATTGTTCTCTACTTCTGAGTCTGAGGTACTACATATATACCTTCTTTTTTTGTGATCAGCGAAATTATCTTCGTTTTCACTCTCGGTATCATATTTGTAATCACATAATCCAATCAAAAATTGAATTCTATTTGAACTCCGTCCACAAATTCTACGGAGGCTGCAAATAAAAAATAAACAGCAAATTTTACGCAAACATAAAACTAAAATTTTTAGATAATCATTTATAACCTTAGAATTTACCTCAACTGTAAAAGTCGACAATAATCTATTCAACTTACATGTTGTCCGACTTATATTAGTTCAAGAAAGATTTTATATTACAATCCCCGTTTTTTATTATAGTTTTGTGCCTTACAAATACTTCGTATGTCGAATATGTGTTTGGCAGGCTTTAGTACAGTACGAGCCACTAGATTCAAAAGATATTCTACCGATACGGTGGATTCTGTTTTACCAACGGGGTCAGCGTAGGTGATCACGCAGCACCGACTGTAGTTGGCACCCGTACACACAGCAGGTCTGGCGAACATCGACTATAGCCAGCATCAGTACGCACAGCACTTCGCGCGGCCGCCGGCTATAGTTGGTGTCCGTAGTGAAAGGGTTAGAACATCACGAAATGATATAAAATTAGATGAGATTTTAAATGTAATATATGATATATAAAGTATATAAGTGTAAGTATATGTACCAATTTGATGTAACTAATTAAAACAGTATGGAATGATATAAAACTAGATAGGACTTTAGGTGTAATGGAGCATTTAGAGGGGATATTATATATACACTTAAATAAAATTTATGATAAGTGTGAACATATATACTAATTTGAAATACTTATTTAACACTTCATAAAATGATATAAAATTACATAGGAATATGGATGTATTAGAGTATTTAAAGGGGATATTCTCTTTGAATTTAACTAAAATACATGGTAAGTGTAAGCATATACATTAGTTTGAAATATTTACTTCAAACATAGTGAAATTGTATGGTATTAGGTAAGAATGCAGATTTAATGGAATATTTAGTGGGGATATTCTATTTAGAGTCGACTATCATATATGATAAGTGTAAATATATGTACTAATTTGAAATATATATTTAAAATGTCAAGAAATAATACAAAATTAGATAAGATTTTAGATATAATGGAGTACTTAGAGGATATTCCATTTAGGATTAACTAAAACATATGTTAAGTTGAAGCATATATAATAATTTGAAATAATTATTTAAAGCGTCATGAAATTATATATAATGAGGCACAATTTTAGGTGTAATTTAACGATTCGAGGGAAAATCCTTTTTACAATTAAAATAAATGTCTGCAAATATTTGTACCAATTTGAAATATTTATTTAAAATATCGTTAAATAGTACGAAATTAGATGGGATTTTAGATGTAATGGACTATTTAGAGGGGGTATTCTATCAGCAATCAATTAAAATATATGATAAGAATAAATATATATACTAATATGGAATATTTATTATTAGAAAATCATGAAATAATGTAAAATTAATTAGGATTTTGAATGTAATAGGGTATTTAGTAATGGCAATCTATTGACAATCAACTGAAATACACGATAAGAGTAAACATACTTACTTAGTAAACATAATTACTTGAAACATGCACTTAGAACATCATGAAGTGCTATTTCTACAGACACGTTTAGATGAAGAACTTTGAATTGTTGAACTGGGAAGCGCCATCGCGTTACATTCAACTTCGGAAGTCAATTACTTTGACAAGCTGACACTTAGAAGTGCAGAATAGCTATACGGAACTGTAGATGTTGCACACTTTGTAACGTAGCACCAGGTAAACGTAACTGCGTTGTGTAGATACCAACAACTCGCTTACTTTGAAACGTAGAACTAAGAAGCTGTATGGACCATTGGAAGTCAATTACTATGTCAATTTGACAGTTAGAAGAGTCAACAGTTACATGGATCTGTAGGAATTGCATACATTGTTATGAAGTACCTAGTAAGCAAAATTAATATGTATTGAAACTTAGAACTAACATACATTGAAACGCTGAACTGAGAAACAAAATCGCGTTGCATGGACACTTGCAAGTAAATTATTTAGACAATTTGATACTTAGAAACGCTATTCTGTTACATGTACCTGTAGAAATTACATACTTTGTATCAAAGAACCTGGTAATCATAACTGCTTTGAATAGAACTATACATTTTACTTAAATTGAATGGTTGAACTGAGAAACGCCATCGCATTGCATGGAGCTTTATAACTCTATTACTCTAACACGTAGGTACTATGAAGCGCCTACTCACTGCGTGGACCTGTAGACTCCACATCCTTTAGAATTGTAAACGGAGTTAAGCATATTGGAATGCTTAGAAGATTGTACCCTACTCACTTTGAAACGCTGAAAATAAACGCGACCATTGCGATATATAAAGCATTAGATCCCTATTGTTTTGAAACGCAGACACTATGAAACGACAGCTCTTTACATTCAGCAGGAGGATTCGCTATCATTTAAAGCGTACAAGCAGGTATGTTTTATGCGATGCATAGGAAATTTGAACCTACTTCCATTGAGACGTTAACATGACAATCGTCACAGAAATGAATAAAGCATTAGTACTCCATTGCTTTGAAACGCAAATACTATGAAGCGCCATCCAGTTGCATGCAACATTAGAATAGATTCCTTTTACGCTTTTCTTATCAATAGGGAAAATTTTTGGACCTGGCTCACCTGTAAAATCTGATGTAGTAGGAATTTTATCGACATCTGACCATTCTTCGCTGTAACTGTACAATCCTGTGAACATTACACAATGACTGGAATCATCGGAATCGCTTGAATACTGTAGTGGAATGGCTGTTGATCTTATTCTTGGATCCACATCAATATAGCAGTCCTCGACTTTTATATCAGAATCTTCTGAATGTACTGAATAATCCGATAGAGAGTCAGCAATATACTCATCAATAGTATCACCCATATTATGTGGGTAAAAAGTTACAAAATAATAAACCTTGTTATACTGGTAAACTAGAAGCGTAAGCCTACAAAACAGAAGATGACTATGGAATGCATTGTTCTAGAATAATTCTTGCTTTGATTGTTTTCAAACTATCGCATAAGTTTTATGTCTTGGGCATAAGAAATGAAGATCGACATAACCATGGCAAGTACATACAAATCGATGTACAAGATATTCAAACCAGCAAAAAAATTGCACATCATAGTGGGATCAGCGCACAAGCGTCAGAGTCAGAAACCCGCGTTATCACGGGTCCGGCGCTCAAGTGACATACTCAAAAACCTGCGTTATCGCGGGGCGGCTGTCAATGTGTTAACTGCTTCAGGTTTTCAAAAGAATGTGAATTGTACAGTTCTATGCAATGGAATGGAGCTTCATGGTGTCTCCGTGTCAAAGCGGAAGAGTACTAATGCGATGGCACATAGCATTTCATCGCTTCGAGGTAAGTAAGCGGTATACTTCGATGCATGGCATTATGCTTATCTGCTTCTACATTTCAAGAGAAAGTAAATGCTAGAGCTCCTTGCACCTGGATTGCGCTTCATAGTGTCTGCGTGGCAAATCAATGGTGTTCTAAAAAACACCATGCATACCAATGGCCCACCTCATTTCAACATTTCGAAGTTAGTGAGCTGTAATCTTCTATGAATAGCATTATGATTATCTGCCTTTGCACTACAACAGAATGTGAATCCTACAGTTCTAAGCAACAGGAAGGAATTTTATAGTGTCTGCCAGTCAAAGCAACGGAGTTCTACTGCTCCATTCAATGGTGTCGCGCATCTCATTTCAACGTTCTGAGTAAGTAATTTGTAATTCTCTATGTATAGCATTATGCTTATTTGCATCTACACTTAAAAATTTTCTTTTCTTCTAGACACCAACTGGCCTGGCAGCCTATGACAGAAAACGAAGTGAACATTTTTATTGGTGTCCTGCTTATATTGGTTGTAGCGCCACTGCTAGAAATTAGATTATATTGATCTCAAAAAAGGATATGTATACAAACGCGGATATGAAAAGTGCGACCTGTTTACATCGATACATAGATATTTACACTTACCCTACATTTTCACGGCTTGGACTGAGGACCGTTTGAATAAACTTAGAAATATTGTTAATGAAATTGTCGACACTTTCAAAATTACTGTTAAGACTTGTAAAAATATTGTAATCGACGAAACCATGCTTTCGTGTCGAGGACGCCTCAGTTCTTGCCAATATATCGCAGGAAAGCGGCATAAATATGGTGTAAGACTTTGTAAACTGTGCCTTCCGAAAGGATGCACTCACAACATTCTTATTTACGTCGGAAAAAATGCAACCATAATAGTTAAAGCACATGCGCATGCCGTTGTTATGACGTTGGAAGTTGAATTATTATTTGGAAGCCGCGTATTATACGCAGATAGTTTTGTCCCATTGGCCGAGGAACTTCTGCAAAAGGGAACATTTATTTGTGGTCCAGTAAAAATTAATAAAGAATTTCCCCAGCTGCAGGCCATACGAAAACAGCAACGGGGTGGCTTTATGTATTTTCAAAATCGGAGCGGCTTGAAATTATTAAAGTTGACGGATAAGGGGCCGGTATGCATGCTAGCCACTTCTGAAAATCACAAATGTGTTATTGTCCAGGGTAGTAATAATAAGTTATAGCCGGACACAGTGTTCCTTTATAACAAAGCTAAGAAGGGGTTTGACCATCAGACCAGATGTCTTCTTATCACAGTTGATTACGCAGAACAGTAAAGTGGTATAGAAAAATAGTTATCGAATTAGTATGCGGGCCTTCTCCCGTCAATGCCTGTTATATATATAGAAAATGGAGTACTAAGGGTATGAAAATATTAAACTTGCACGATAAAGTTATTGATTATCTCTTCAGTACAGTGGATCATGACGGTGAACAAACGTTATCTGAAACTTAAGCATTGCCCAAGAAACGTACACATTTTCTACGGTCGTTCCAAGGACGCGCGAGAAAAACGAGAGAGGGATGTAAAGAATATTTAAAACGGATATCTAGAATAAATGGTAGGCAGTATGCCGCGAATAACGCGATAAAAGTAAAAACCTGTTGTAACCGATGTAAGGGCCAACTGAAACTCTACCCAATATGTTTTGAAAAATTACATAAATAGATTAAATAATTATGTTAGGTTTATAATATTGATTTGTTATGTTTTAAGTATTGAATGTTTGTTTACATTGCGGAGAATTAGATCATTACAGCTTTGACAAGCAGACAATAAGAATCCCCAGCCCGGTGCAAGGAACAGTCTAATTTACATTCGTTTGAAGTGTAGAAATAGGTAAGGGTAATGCAATACATAGAACATTACAACATTCTTGCTTTCGAACGCTGAAATGAGATACTCCACCGCACCGCGTGCAGCATTAGAACTTCATTGATTTTACACGTAGACACTATGAAACGCCGTCCCGATGCATATGTCTGTAGAATTCATATTCTTCTGAAGTGTAGATGCAAATAAGCATAATGCTATGCATAGAAGATTACAGCTCACTTACTTTGAAACGTTGAAATGAGAAGTGCTATCGCATTGCGTAGAATAGTAAACTCTACTGCTTCGATACGCAGACACTCTGATCTACCTTCTTGTTGCATGGAACTGTAGAATTCACATTCTTTTGAACTGTAGAAGCAGATAAGCATAATGCTATGCATGGAAGATTACAGGTTACTTAATTTGAAATCATGAAATCACATGCACAATTGCATTGCATAGAGCATTAGAACTCCATTCCATTCACACGCAGGCATTACGAGCCGCCATCCTTTTGCATGAAGATGCAGCACACACTTTCTACGGAAATGTAGAAGTAGATATGCACAATGCTATGCTTAGCATATTTCAGCGTACTTAATGTGAAACGTTGCAATGGTATGCGGCATAGCAATGCATGGAGCATTAAAACTCCTAAAAAACTTATGAAGTCACTTCCTCTTGCATGAAACTGTAGAACTCACATACAGGATCCTTCCTTTGGAACTTTGAAACTTTGAAATGACAAGAGCCATTCGCACTGCATGGAGCACTGCAATCCATTGCTTTGACACGCAGACACACTGAAGCGCCATCCCGTTGCACGGAACTGTAGAATTCATGTTTATAGGGAGTGTAGATGCTGATAAGCATAATGTTATTAATTGAAGATTGCAGCTTACTTACTTTGAATCGTTTAAATGGGATGCGCTGTCGCATTGCATGGTACTTTAGAACTCTACCGCTTTGACACGCAGGCACTATGAAGCGCTATTCCGTTCCATGGAAATGTATAATTCACAATCTTTGGAAATGTAGAAGCAGATAAGCATTTGCTTTGTTTAGAAGTTTTAGCTCACTTACTTTGAAAACTTGCAATGAGATGCGCCTTTGAATTACATGAAGTACTAGACCTCTTCCGTTTTCACAAGCAGACTCTGTACAGCGCCAACCCGTTGCATGAAACAGTAGAAATCACAATCATTAAGCATAATATTATCTATTGGCCATGATTTCCATTGCCTTTCCAAGATTTTTCATCAAACACGGTTTTTCGAGTCTTATCGTGAATATAAGCTGTGGAACCGAAAATTCGTAAATACTTTACTTTAGGCTTTTTATCAAGCCTCATTTCAAATGGCGTTTTACTTTGTTTTAAAGCCTTTGTTGGGCTTAAGTTTATTAAATATGTCACAGTTAAAGTTGCTTCCACCCAAAACAGTTTATTTAAACTGGCACCACTTATCATCGTGCGTACCTTTTCTGCTACGTTTCTGACCATTCTCTCAGAAACACCAATTGGGGAGTTCGCAGAACTGTTAGATGGTAACTAGTACCCTTTTCTACACAATAATCTTTCATCTCAGTTGACAGATATTCTCTGCCATTATCGCTATACAACTGAACAACTTTTAAATTAAAATAAGCCTCGCATCTAGTTACAAAATCTTTAAGTGCAGAAAATACTGCTGGTTTATATGTAATCAGGTATGTTAGACGGTAAAGTATATATTCGTCCACAAACAGGAGAAAATAATTCTTTCCGTTAATAATTGAAGGAATAATAAAACAACATACATCTGAATAAATAATAAACAATGGTCGCTTTACATGCTCCATATTCTTTACCTTTTCGAATGATAACCGTGTTTGCTTACCTTTAATGCAAGCCTCACATAAATTATCATTCGGCACTATCATTTCAATATGATTTACATCATTGACCATTTTTTTATTCTTCAAGTCTACGAATTTTGATCTTCCAATGTGGCCTAAACGCTGATGCGACAGTTCATAGTCATTATTTACTGCACTATGAATCTGGTGATTAATCAACTTTTCACCATTTTTAATGTGAAAATCAGTAATAGATAAGCTATTTTATTCCTTACCTTTGATTATTTTCTGAAAAGTTTTCATTATCTGAACGTTTCCATCTGTTACAAATACAATGTCCATTTCTGCTCCTTGCATCCCTCTATCGGACAGCACCTTTCTGCCACCGAAATCTTCAAGGGTGGACTCAACTTCTCGAATGTCGAAAAGACATTATCAAATTTGACAATGTGATCCGACGCTCCGGAATCCAACAGAAACTTTAATTTGTTTTTATCGTCTTCCCCATTTTCATTGTACCTCGTCATAAAGGCAAACGAGGATGACCAAATCATTGCAATATCCAATTCTTCTGTTACTTGAGCTGCTTGGGCGATCACCTTTTTCTTTTTCGCGTGCTGGACCGTTCTTTTATAAGAAAAGAAACGTTCTTTTATTTTATGCCCTTTCGCCTACAATCATGGCATTTTATATTTATCGTTTCTTTGGCCATTTAAATTATCTCTATCTGTATGTATCCTCTCAGTATGTAATACTTTCGCGCTTGTCGAGCAGCCTGTTCGTAATTTTACTTCATGGACCAATAAACCAGTTTTTACAAATGCTAATGTTAGATTGTCTTCGGGAAATGTTCTATTGCCGTAATTACTCGCCATAGCACGTTGGAAGGATTAGTAGTAAATGGAAAGCTTTATCCGTTTCTTCTAATTTTGCACACGCTACTAAGAGTTCAGTGATTATGTCGTTGAGTGGTGTAAAATGTTTGATCAAGGGCTGCTCTGCCTGTAGTTTTAAACTTAATAGTTTTTTTTCGAACAGCCAATTGCGTGGCTAAACTATCCCTTTCATATATGCCATCGAATTTCTGCAAAATTTCAGTAGCAGTTTTCGCATTATTTGCGAAGCTCAAAATGGAATCTGCTAAATATTCAGCATCCTCTCTGCTTTCGTCCAATTTTCAGTTATTTTTACTGGAATGGGTTCATCAATAATTATACAATTCGCTTAAGAGTGCACCAATTCTTAATTTTTTAAAAACAGTCGTGAACCCTACTCGAACCGACAGAACTATTTCACAGTTCATATACTGGATTCTATTTCCTAACTCATGATTCATTTTTGTTTCTCCGTCGACATTTGAAATAATGCAACAGCAGTAAGCTGTTATGTATAGCATTATAATTATCTGCCACTACACTTCAAAAGAACGTCAATTCTATATGTCCATGCAACAAGATAGCCCTTCATACAGTCTGCCTGTTGGAACAACAGGATCCTAATGCTCCATGACATGCAGTGGCGAATCTCACATCAATGTTTCCAAGTAATTAAGCTGAAACATTCTATGCATAGGATTACGCTTGTCAGCTTTTACACTTCAGAGATATGTGAATTCTGCAGTTTCTTGAAACAGGATTACGCATCGCATTGTCTGCGTATCGTAACAATAGAGCTCTAATGCTACATGCAATGCAATGGGCCATTTCCTTTCAACATTACAAACTTTGTAAGCTGTAACCTTCATTGCATAGCATTATACTTATCTGCGTGTGCACTTCACAAGAATGTGAATTCTATAATTCAATGCAACGGGGTCTGTCTGTATAGTGTCTGCGTATCAAAGAAGTAGGGTTTTAATGCCCCATGCCATGCGATAGCGCATCTCATTTCAACGTATAGAAGTAAGTAATCTGTAATCTACTATGCATGGCATTATGCCGGCTGCTTCTACTCTAAAAGAATGTAAGTTCTACAGTTCCATGCAACAGGAAGGAGCTTCATAATGTCTAGGTGGTAAAGCAACGAAGTTCTAATACCCCATTCAATACTGGGGCAAATCTCATTCCAACGTTTCAATCAAAGTAAACTGCAATCCTCCATGCATAGCATTATGCTTAACTGTTTCTACACTTTAAAAGAAAGTGAATTCTACGATTCGATGCAGCGGAATGGCGCTTCACAGTGCCTGCATGTCAAATGAGGAGAGTCCTAATGCTCCATGCAATGCGACGTCGCATCTCATATCAACGTTTCAATGTAAGTAAGATGTAATCGTGTTTGCATTTGTATGTGAGCTGTAATGTTCTATGAATAGCATTATGTTCATCTGCTTCAACACCTCAACAGATTGTGAATTCTACATTTCCATCCAGCAGGATGGCGCTTCATAGTGCCAGCGTGTCAAAGAAGTAAATTTGGAGTGCACCATGCAATGCATTGGCGAATCTCACTTCAACGTTTCAAAGTAAGGTTGTAAGGTGTAATCTTTCATGCATAGCACTATGCTTATCTGCTTCTACACTTCATAAGGTTGTGCATTCTACATTTCCATGCAACAGGGTGGCGTTTCACAGTGTCTACTTGTCAAAACAATGGAGTTCTAATGCTCCATGCAATGCGACTGTGCATTTTATTTGTACGTATCGAATTAAGTAAGCTGTAATCTTCTATGCATATTGTAGGAAACTCATTCATTAAAGACAATTACAACGTTTTGTAAATCATTAAATAGTTCCCTTCAACTGAGATATTTCTCCAAGGACAGCTAATAAACAACTGCTTCATCATTTTGAAACATACACACGAAATATCATTTATTCCGCACATTCGCTCTTGCTCGCATTCTAGGATATTCCACGCACTTAACATTTCAAAATTGAATTATTGATTAGCTTTTAAATTAAGATAATTTCGTTATTCTTCACTCGGCCGTCCTGCATGAACAATCGTTCCGAATGTCTTCATTCATGTCGTCTTCGATTTCAGATAAATATCATAGATTTCTTCGATCCACAATTTCTTAGAATCTGCTGACGTCGATGTTTATAGGGGTCCTTCTCCTTCCCCTACCTTTCAAACTACATATCGTTGATTGCGTAAAACTCGTGCAACTTCATACGGTTCAAAATATTTATGAGGTATATTTAGACCAGGACTCTGTTGCATACGTTTAATTGCTACTAGATCTCCTTCACGATAAATTCTAGCTTTTCGTCTACTTTTGTTAAAAGTTCGCCTATTCTCTTATTGGACCCTGGATATATTTTTACTTGCTTGAAGTCGTACTTCATCTCGTTTATCTTGAAAAGGTGCGATCCATTCCTTTTCAAGTATGTCTCGGATGACAAGATAACCTTTAAGTCGAGGATGTGTCCCAAAGACATGATGAAACGGTGACGTGCCTATACCTCGATGTATTGTTGATTTCAAACATTGTTGATCTACTTCTAAATACTTATATCATTCACTGGGCTTAGGTGCAGCTAATTTTGCTGACAACAGTATGAATGTTCTATTACGACGTTCAACTTGACCATTAGCTCTAGGATTTCCTGTTGTAATTGAAACATGTTTTATATTTTCTTCTTGAGAATATTGCTTGAAATCATTTGCTGTGAAAGATGTTCCCCTATCAGAAAATATTCGACGCAGATTACAGAAAATAGTCGCTTGCTTCTTCAGGAGTAACAAAACTTCATCTGAAGTAGTAGATTTTGTAGCATAAAGCCATGTAAATTTTGTGAAAGCATCTACCACTACAAATGTATACTGATACGTTTTTATATGTCGATGGTCCAAGATGATCGATATGAAATGTATCAAAAGGAATACTCCTCTTTTCAATCGGATTTAAATGACACTCCTGCTTCCCCTGCATCTTTTCGGCTAAGATGCATGCAACACAATTTCTTACAACCTTTTCAGCTTGCTGCCGAAGGTTTGGAATCTAATAATCTTTACGTACGATAGCTTTGGTCTTGACCACAGAAACATGTCCACAATCATAAGCCTGCCTTATTTTATGTATCTGCATCCGACATGGCACTACTAGTTGAATATTACCTCCAGAGTTTCTGTACAGAAAATTTCCCCGTAGAACATAATCATTCGTCTTGTTTTGAAGTACCAAATCTCGAAATTTCAATACAGTTTCATCTTCTTCCTGTGCTTTCCACAAACGCGCTGTAAGACTTGCATCAGATCCATCGATTAGGAAATTCGTAGGAAGATGATTTCTACTAAGTGCATCAACATGTATCATGTCCTTCCCTGGACGATGCTCTATCCGGTAATCAAATTCATTGAACGATAGTGCTCATCATGCAACACATACACCAAGATCTTTCTTATTCATTGTACGAGTAATAGCGCGGCAATCAATAACAATAATAAACGAAATTCCTAATAAATGAACTCCAAATATCTTCAACGCTTTTACTATTGCTAAAACTTCAAACTCATAGCTACTGTATTTAGATGCAGCAGAAGTTGTCTTACCACTAGAAAATAATATACAGAGTGAAAAGGTTGATCCTCGTTATTTCCTTGAAATAAAATCGCTCCGTACCCTAACGCAGAAGCATCTGTATGCAACTCCATCTCTACTTCTACTTGAATGCTTCCATTTAAGTCGCTCCAAAACAGAATTTAGCATTCACTTGCAGAAGGTTAGGCAAAGGTCGCGCAATTACAGGGTATTCACGGATAAATGTACGAAAATACCCGATGAGTCCAAGTAAACTTTGTACATGTTTAACATTTGTCGACTCTAGAAATCGTCTGACTGCATCAGTTTCAGTGAGGGACGAACACAACCATTGTTGATTACATGCCCGAGGAACTCGACAGAAGTTTACCCGAAACAACATTCTTCCCAACTGAATATTAAACCGGCTCCGCTCGCTACAATTAAAACCCTTTCAAGAATTCGATCCCACGTTCAGTATTATTTGATGGAATAATCAAATCATTCATGTATGCTAAAACAATTTCCTCACGAATAAGATCTCGAAATATGGTATATATAAATCTTTGAAAAACTGCTGGAGAATTACATAAACCAAAAGGGACTCTTAAGAATTCATAATGACCATCTGGTACAACAATTGCTCTATATTTTCGACTTGATTTATCCTGTCGCACGTGAAAGAAACCGTTTTTCAAGTCAAGAGTACTGAAAATGCGCGCGACTTGTAACAGATCTAATTGATCTTCAATCAGTTGTAATGGATATCTATATTTAATAATCTTCCTATTAATTTGTCAATAATCTACACATAATCTAAACGAATCATTTTTCATCCGAAAGCGAATAACCGGACTCGCATAATCAGAAGTAGATAACTGAGCGACTCCAGCCGCAATCCTCTGTTCTATCTACACATTAACAATCTCTTTTTGCGACGATGACAATCGTCTCGCCGATTGATATACAGACTCTTCGTCTTTCAATATTAATTTCATGCAATTTAAGGTTCAAAGGTTTTACTCGGCTTGTAATTACTAACAAGATATTCTATTGTCACTCGCTAATTGGGAACTAATATATGAGACATACCAACTTTATTTATATCTAACACGTCACTCGTTACATCTATTTTAAATATTTCCGGTACAATATTTTCTCTTTCAACAATTTCGCGCGTTACTCTCGGTAATGGACGAAAATTTACTTTACAACCTCTAATGCTAACATCGGTCACATTTAAGAAATTCGTTCCTATCAACAGCTTGTGTCGAACAATAGTATGAGAGATTACATGTATACAAATCGGATATGAGTGCCCATCTGCGGTAATTTCTGCTTGAAATTCACCAAGTATATCTTTCTTTGAACGTATACCATCGAAATGTAATTCATCGTGTTGTAATTGCGGAGAACCGAACTTAATAAACTCGTCGGTGTGAATTAAACTAAAGTCACTTCCTGAATCCATTAATGCTTCGATCTCGTATCCGTTAAGTAAATCATTTCTGAGATACCTTCGGTACGATACACCTAATATCACGCAGCTCTCTTCACTCGTTTTAAATTTCTTGGGACATTTCGACGCAATATGTCCAGGTTCTTGACATATAAAACATTTTACACCGCGATCATTCGTTGGACAATTCACGCTAATATGATCGTGCCCACCACAAATATAACATCGTACAATATTACCGGTGAACTCCTTCACCTTACCAATATTGACCACCTCTTTTCGATCATTTCTAACGAAACTGTCTTCACACTTCTCAAATTTTGTTGACATTTGTACACTCGACAAACCTTGATCTCGAAGAATTACGTTTTCAAACGCTTTCGGAAGTTGATCGGTTGTTGTAAACTGCTGAATTTACGCCTGGTTCCGGAGCATTTAATCGGGGATACCGTCAATCAGATATTCAAGTATTTCATCGTCGTTGGTTGGTACTCGATTTCCGAGAATGATTTTCTCGTGCAAATAGTCATGAAATGTCTGGTTCCTCCTCCATAATCATGCTTCAAATTTCTTCCTTATTTCAATTTTGCTTTGTGGATGATAAAACGTAACTCTCAATTCTTCCAGCAGTCGGTTGAATGGCATAGTTATATATTCTCGTTTAGAATGAAACGATTAAACTACTTTTCCCTTCAGTCGCAAACCCGTAGGTAATGATGCAACGTCATCTTCCAATTTATATATCGTCTTCAACAATTTGATCTACTTCTTCCAAATTTCACTGTCACCAGATTTGCCATCAAATTTAAAAAGTAAATTTGCAACTGCCGAAATATTCGTTCGCGGCTAACAGAATTGAGATAAAACATTGCATTCATTGCCATTATTCAATGCCAAGAGATTGTCACCGCCGCTAACATCATATTGTTCGTTTCCAAAATTACGCGTCGATCGTCCCTGCTCATTATCCAAACTTTGCTCAACCTGTAATTAAACGAATTGTCCTTCGTATTGCATCTAACTCAAGGTGCAACATGGCTAACTCACCTTCTGCTAATTCTGTTTCTTCAGCATTCATTGCTGACTGCACGTTGGATGATATATCAGCACACAACCCTTCATTATCTTCACGAACTTCTTTCTGCTTGTCATCTATCCTCGTTCCGTCTGCGTCAATGTCCATCAAACGGGAAGTTAATTTAGCTTTCGAGCTAGCAGTTGGTAGTTTATGCTCCATTAATATCTCTCTTAGCGCAGTAACTGTGATTTTACTCTAATCATTCATGGTGAAAATTTATACTCGACACTCGCGTATAAACTCGAATTGTCTCTACATGAAAGTCTATTTTTCATCCTCGCAATATCTCTCAAAACTGCACTCGGGTCGCATGAATAACTTCTCGAACGTTCTAGACCATCAAGTCATTTTCTCCAACGTTCTGTTTTCAAATACTCGACAATATTCCAATCTTTAGAACGTATCCGATTTAATTCTTGAATGTCTTCTTGATAATTACCACTCCTGAGCCCAAAAACTGTAGAAAACTTATTAACTATAGACAACTACAAGGTTTTGTAAATCATTATATAGTTCTTCTCAACGGTGATATAACTCGAAAGAATGCTAATGAACAACTGCTTCATCGTTTTAAAATATTCACATGAAAAACTCATCTATTCCGCACTCTCGGTCTCGCTCGCAATCCAGAATATTCCACGTACATAACATTTGAAACATGAATAATTGATTAACATTTAAATTAAGATAATCTAACTATCCTCTAATAACATTAAGCTTGTATGCTGCTAAAAATCAAAGGAATGTGAGCTCTGCAGTTCCTTCAAACGGGATGGCGCTTCATAGTGCCTGCGTGTTAAAGAATTGGAGTTCTAGTGCTCCATGCATTGCGATGGCACATCTCATTCCAAGGGTTCAGAATAAGTAAGCTGTAATCTTCTATGCATGGCATTATGCTTATCTGCTTCTACTTTTCAAATGAATGTTAATTCTACAGTTCCATGTATCGGGATGAGGATTCATAGTGCCCATGTAACAGTGCAACGGAGTTCTAATTCTCTATGCAAGGCGATCGCATCTCACTTCAACGTATCAAAAAAAGTAAGATGCAATCTTCTATGTGTAGCTTATGCTTATCTGCTTTTACCGGTCAAAGGAATATGTATTATGCAGTTCCATACAAAGGGATGGCGCCCCATAATTTCTGCGTGTCAATGCAGTAGTGTTACACTACTAGTTCTAATACTTCCATCGACGCGATATCGCATTTCATTTCAATGTTTCATGATAAGATGTAATGTTCAAAGCAATGCTTTATGTTTATATCTTCTACACTGCAAAAGCCAGAGAATGTGAACTGTGGCGTCAGACGTACTGCCTGCCACGCCCAGACGCCTGCCACCGTCCTCGGCGTCCCCAGATCGGCATCCGCATCTCCTACAGCATCCGGATCCGCTGTATGCGGGCAACCCGCCTACTCGCTGCCACAGAACAAGGTGGCGACACCACATACATCAGAGAGAGGATTACGAGGGAGATCTACGACGGCTACGGACTCGAATCTCCAATGGTTACGTATCCGTACACGCTATTTGCGTACCGACGATGTTGAAATAAGCACACGACACATTCATGTATATACACAAACCACACACACATAGAATTAGGTAAATATTTGTAAATATGTACTTGTCAATGCGGTATAGTTTAAAACTCGCTCACGCTCGAGCGCGCGCCCGACGCGCTCGGCCGATACGCGTTGCTCACTGCGTAACAGGGTCGACCCCACCACGTGCGGTCTCCCCGCTCATCGGTACAGGCGCCATCCCCACTCTGGGGCCCAGCGACTCGCGTGCCGAGGACCCGAGGAGGTCACGCACGCTGGCATCTGAAAACACTGTCCACATGCATGGAAATTTAAAAATGGCATTCTACTGAAGTGTAGATGTAGATAAGTATAATGAGATGTATAATGTAAAAATCTATTAACACACTTCGATCTGTTGATATGAAATGCGATATGGCGTTTAATGAAGCATTAGAACGCTATCCAGTAGCAAGAAACTATTACTGTGAATAGTGTGGAAAACACATTTGCAATCTAAGCAAGGTTTCATTAGATCTGGTGGATTTTCCAAGTTTTAGAAAGGGATGGTGGCAGTAGCAGTTGGTTCAGCGCCAGCTGATGAACGCATACAACAAGTAAAGCAATGTAAACGGATTTAAAATGTTGACGATTATATGAATTAAAATATTACACTTTTATAATCCATGTAGCGTTTCTGTTCTTTGTAACTTACAAACAGTCTTAAGAATGTAACGCAATGTAAAGAACTTTGGACACAAAGAAAGCAGGCCTTAGCCTGAGATAAAGGAACCTTGGATCTGTTAGGTTTTGTGGTTACCGCCGTGCTGTGTTAAGGGATACGTCATTCAGTTTTAGTTTTCTAAACAAGAACAATTCAAATAAATCTGGAGTTGACACATTAGAAGAATAATTATTCCAGTGAAAAATGCTGTATGCAGTACAATAGTAGCTTCACATCCCCTTGATGTTCTGCAGAAATTTTTATGCCATTTTACTCTATTTACTAGAATCGAAATTATGAAACCTATTAGGTGGTACTCCTAAAGATACTGTGTATGTATTGGAGGATGCGTACAAAAAGAAAGGACTATTGCATGGATAAATTGTAGAATTCCATTTGTAATTGATAATTAGATTATAAACATTTATATGCTTTTATCAGAAATTTAAATGCGTCAAAATTGCAGCACGCAGATGTGCAAATATCACTTTGCGATCTCATTTCATTTTGGCAGTTATACTTATATATAAGCATCCATCCAAGCATGAAGCTTGATAATGTTTAAACTATAAAATAGTTATGAAATATTAGACTTTTTCCTGGTATTGGTCTATTTTATTATTTTCGGAACTTGTGAAGCAGCTACAACTATAACAACAAAATACATTATATCTTTGCTCATTGTTTCAAAAAAAAAAATTAAATGTGAATAACTATGTTCATTTTATTATAAATGTATGAGTAAAGATTAATCTACATAATTAAATATTTTCAAACGTAATGTGTTTAATTTTTATCATTTAACGTTACGAAATATATTAGAAAAATATATAAAAATGTATTTTACTTTAGCTTTTTAATACTTAAAATATTTTATATTATCATATTAAACTTTTACAAAAAGTAACAAAATTTTTATAAGTAGGAATGATTTTTCCTTAATTAGTTAATATGTGGGTTTCTTTTAAGAAAACGGTATTCAATTATTCAAAGTAAGTTTCGACTTTAAATTTACCATTAATTTCTCTAATTTCATTGCTTTTCGTAGATCACCGCTAATTTTCAAGTTTCCCATTGTCGATGCAAGTTTTAATTCTCCGAAAGGTATATAATATTATGTTATTAGTAAAATTATTTTGCATTTCTAATTAATTTGAACGTAAAAAACATATTTCTTTTATGAGAAAGCATTGTGAGAAAATTTTGAAAATCCATTGTTAATGTTGTACCTAGTGGTTGACTAGGTTTTTACCATTTTTAAGATCCAAAAACCGTGTACCAGCTTCGTCACCTTTAAAATTTACGAAATTTACATATTGTAAATATGTAATATTAATTAATGTGATATTAATTAACTTCTGAATTATGGTTGCTTGGGCAATAAATCAGACTGAGTTATGACGTGCTGTAATGTACGAAGACCAATAAATTTTTTTTAACTTAATGAACAATAGATAATATTTGAGCTTACAGTTTTGTTAACGAACTCGCTGTTTAAATTAATTTGGATGACAATTAATATTTGTATGATCTTTTCCATTGTCATATATAATTATCCAAATCTATCTGTTCCAAATTCTCCTCTAGGGAGGAATCAGGCATCAACTTATCTTATCAATAATATTTATATTCTGTAAAATAAATTGATTTCTTTACTAAAATATATATTATACATTCATATATTAATTGTAAACCTTTATTTAATTATTCACATCTAGATTACACGCATAATGGGTAAAATCAGACATTCCTTCAGTTTTTTTATATCGCCTCATCGATTAAAGACTGATTAGTAACAGATTTACTGTCTTCGCAAAATAAAAGTGTACATTACATCACCCATTATTTCCAGCATCCCACTATAATTTTGTGATTCTTGCTGATGTTTCTTGTGATTAATAATCCATAAATTATGGACGACTGGAGTTACCAACAACCGATAACGTATGCTATCACACACGAGTTGTGTAACCAATAGTAGGTAACTCAAGACTTATCAACGGCTGGAGTTTCCTGCGGTCGAAAACTCACGATATATCGACAGTAGGTGATGCATGAGGTCGATAACACATGATATTATAACGGCCGATATTACCAATAGTCGGTAATTCAAGAACTATCGACGATTGACATTGCCAGCTATCGATAATCCATCTCTTACTTGGCTTAACTTAATCTATCATCCTCTAAAATTAATTTAAACCAAGCTAACCCTAGTTACACCTAATCTGACTTACCCTGCCTTCACTCAAATCTAACCCAACCTAACACAATCGAACTGTCCCTCTTTTAAACATAAACAAATCAAACCTACGCTTTCTTAAATCTATCCCAACATAACCGAGCAACCTAACAAACATTCCCAAACATAACCCAACCTTAACTGACCTAGCGTAACGTAACTAAATCTAACGTAACCACACTTCCATCTCGGGACGGAAGTAACCTTCGGAACTTTCCCAGGGATGAGGCTATGCAGGAAGTCTTCCGCAGTTTTGGAGTGGCAGAAATCCGCTCCGATTGAACGCTTATTCACGTAATGTAATGTAATGATCGGTGGGTCCAATCGGAGCGGATCCGCATTGAATACAGGAGCGCCTTCGGCGAAATGAAAACGAATAGTCGGAAAGGAATAAAACTTTACTAAAAAATCGAACGGAAATCCGATATTTCGAAGCGTTTCTAATATACATCTAACTAAAACGTAATTCGAAAAATACAAAGGACAACAGGAAATATTCTCCAATATTTGACATATATATATATATATATATATATATATATATATATATATATATATATATATATATATATATATATATGTATATATATATATACATTAACGGATGGAAGGGAGAACACTCGATCTCGGGATAGCGAGACCGGAGCTTCATCCTGCGGTAATCGTATAACGCCGGTTCCGGGATGGTGTAGAAAGGGAATGTGGAGGGTGGAAAGCATAAAATAACAATAATGTAACTAAAGAGGAGGAAAAAGAGAATCTGTGGAAACATTGCACTTATTAAGAGGAAACCCTAGTAATATCAAACAACAAATTATATACCATACCGTAAGGGCAAGGTACAACGAAATAGACGGTATCGTGAGAGAAAGTAAAAAAATCGAGACACTTAAAAAGAAAATATTAATTTAGATTGAATGAATCAATATCACTCATCACGACAAGCTTAATGGAAAACGCGTGACTACGAATCGGTTAGAGTATATGATAGATGCTGGTCGCGAGACGAGTGGCCCTACGAGTTCCACGCCCGTATCAGGGCAGACATTAGGATGACGCAGGGTCTGCAACCACCACCCCCGTCGTGAGCGAGGTTGCTGGCATATGCTGCTGAAACGTGCTGCTGGCTCGAGATTTGGTATCAGCGCCATCGTACCCTGGCAGAAGATTAAAGGTTGGGGAGGCCGTTCGGAGCTCCCTGTCGATGACACAAAAAGATAGGGAAATAGAGAAGAATACGAAAAGTGTATATAAAGGAGAAAAAGAAAGCCTCGGAAGGAAGCAAAGACACGGAAGGGGAAAAAATGTTGAGAGGACGAACAGATAGTGACACGTCGAGTGAGCCATTTGTACCACGCAAATGTCGGCGTGTAATAGAACTACCATCTTCAGATAGTGACAATTCATCTAGTAGTTCACTAAGGAATACTAAAACAAGTGATCCAAATGATTGGTTTGATCCGCGAGACAACCAGCCAAACATTATACCTTCCTCAAGTCTCCATAGTGCTAAACTCGCTCATGAAGAAATGCAAAATTGTTGAACAGTGGAAGATTTTTACGGCCTTTATGTGACGGATAAACTATTTTAACATATAAGCGAACAAACAAATATTTATGCGACACAAAGAACAATCGCTTCCAAACGTGCTGAAATGTGGGTGCCAACAGATAAGGGCGAAATAAAGAGGTTTTCTGAAGTGGTTTTGTGGATGGGATTGGAAAAGCTCCCATCTTTGTATCTGTATTGGTGTAAGGATACATTGTTTATTTAAACATTCCCGCGGAAAATTATGAGTAGAGACAGATTTCAAATTCTGTTGAGAATGTTGTATTTTGCCGGCATTACAAAAGTGGATGCATCCAACCGTCTTTCAACGGTTGAATTATTAATAAAAGAATTATGCATCGACGAGACGGTAATACCATTCCGTGGACGGATCATATTTAGACAGTGCATTAAGGAAAAAAAGCATAGATATGACACAAAAATACTTAAATTGCGCTGTGATAATCATTACACATATAATCTTTGCATTTACACCGGCAAATCATTGGATAAAAAAAATACAACTCCCAGAAATGTTGTCATGAATTTATGTGAAAATGTGTTTCACAAAGGCCATACTTTATACACTAATAATTGTTATACGAGTGTATAACTGTGTATTTAGCAAACAAACTCATAACAAAAAACACACATTTGGTTGGTACTCCTCGACGAAATCGAAGAGGCAATCCAAGTAAAGTTATGACAACCAAACTGCGTCGCGGAGAAATCATTGCTCAGGAGAACAGTAGATGAATTACAATAATGAAATGGAAAGACAAGAGGGATGTTTTAATTCTTTCGATTTAGCATTCTGGCGAAATGAAATCTGTAATAACAAGAACAGGGGTATACTGCAAACCAAAAATTATTATTGATTATAATAAAGGTAAAACAGTGATTGATCTGTCTTATCAAATGGGTGCTTACAGCAGTCCACTTAGAAGGTCACTAAAATGGTATAGAAAACTGGCATTCGACCTTCTTTTGAATATTGTCGTCGTGAATGCGTTACATATGTTCCAAAATGTAACAGGAAGAAAGATGTCAATTACAACATTCCGAAAACAATTGGTAAATGTTCTCACACGACATTCACATGAGGAAACCCCAATTAAGGCCTATACAAGTAGACGAATTCACAAATTTCATAAGAAGGAAGGAAAGGCGCGTGAAGTACGAAAATATTGTGTTGAATGTTACAGCACAAACACAAAAATGTTCGGACGCCAGTTAGCAAAGAGAATGACAAATAAAGTTACTACATACTATAATATGTGCAAATCACAACCACATCTTTGTTTTAAATGTTTTAATATACTTCATTAAATATTAGCATAAATTTTTTAATTGTTATTAATAATTTAACCCTTTACAATGCTGGTCTCATGTAGCGATGTCGATCATACAAGAAGTTCGCTGTCAATCCCTAAAATCCACGTTGTCCAAACGAAAAGCCGATTGTCAGTCCCTGGGGACTGACTTGGCACTCAACGTGTTAAGCCCGGTAAAAATATTGTAACCGACGGAATAATGGTTTCATGGCGAGGACGCCACAGTTTTTGCCAATATATCCCAGGAAAGCGGAATAAATATGATATAAAACTTTTTAAACTATGCCTTCCGGAAGGATACACGCATAACATTCTTATTTACGCCGGAAATAATGCAACCTGAATAGCGAAAACACATGCGCATGCTGTAGTTATGACGTTGGAGTGTGAATTATTATTTGAAAGCTGCGTATTATACGCAAATAATTTATATACTTGTGTCTCTTTGGCTGAGAAACTTCTGTAAAAAGTAGCATTTATTTGGTACAGTAAAAATTAATACAAAATTTCTTCTGCTGCAGGCTAAACGGAAACTGCAACGGAGTGGCTTTATGTATTTTCAAAATCGGAGCGGCTTTAAATCTTTATGTGGATGGATAAGAATGGGTATGCATGCTAGCCACTTCTGAAAACCACAAATGTGTTATTGTCCAGGATAGTAATAAGTTGAAGCCGGACACAGTGTTCCCTTATAACAAAGCTAAGAAGGGGTTTGAGCATCCGACCGATGTCCGATGTCTTCTTATCACAGTTGATTACGCAGAACAGTAAAGTGGTATAGAAAAATAGTTATCGAATTAGTATGCGGGACTTCTCTCATGCGTACCACAGGTATGAAAATATGAAACATTCGTGAAAAAATTATTGATTATCTCCTCAGTACAGAGGATCGTCGCAGTGAACAAACGTCATCTGAAACTGAAGTAGTGCCCAAGAAACATACATATTTTCTGCGGTCGTTCCAAGGATGCGCGAGAAAAATGAGATAACGATGTAAAGAATTTTATAAGCGTATGTCTAGAATAAATGGTAGCCAGTATGCCACGAATATGACGATAAAAGTAAAAACCTGTTTTAACCGATGTAAGGGCCAATCGGAACTCTACCCAACATGTTTTGAAAAATTACATAAAAAAATTAAATAATTATGTTAGGTTTGTAATAATAATTTGTTATGTTTTAAATATTAGTTATATAATTAATGTTAAATATTGATTATAATGTCCGTTTATAATGCTGAGAATCGAAGAATAAACCTACTTTGTACTATCTACTTTGTGAAATATAAGTTCGACCAATCGTGATGCACACCGGCCCACGAAATAGACGCGCGTGTAACTCACCGGAGATGCACACTGCTTCACGGAACAGACACGTGTGAACCACCCGTGATGCACACCGGCGTCAACGTGCTAAACGTAGAAATCAGATGTGCCATCGCATTGTGTGGAGCATTAGATCACTACAGCTTTGATAAGCAGACAATTTGAAACCCCAGCGCGGTGTAAGGTACAGTCGAATTTACATTTGTTTGAAGTGTAGAAGCAGATAAGCATAATGCTGTGCGTAGACAATACAGCATACTTACTTTGAAACGTTGAAATGAGATGCGAGATCGCATTGCATGGAGCAATAGGACTCTACTCCTTTGACACGAAGGAACAGTGAAGCGCCATCCCGTTGCATGGAACTGTAGATTTCACATTCCTTAGAAGTGTAAAAGCAGATGAGTGTATTGCTTTGCATAGTAGATTACAGATTACCCACCTTGAAACGTTGGAATGAAATTCGCCATGGCATTGCATGGAGCACTAGAACCCTACTGTTTTGAAACGCAGACACTGTAGACCTCCATCCCGTTGCAGGGAACTGTAGAATTCACATTCTCTTGAAGTTCACAAGCAAAGAAGCACAATGCTATGCATGGAGGAATGCAGTTTACTTAGATTGAAACGTTGGAATGAGATTCAACCCCGTACTGAATGGGGCATTAGAACTCCGTTGCTCTGACACGTAAACATTATGAAGCTCCTTCCTGTTGGGTGGAACTGCAGAACTTACATTCTTTTAGAGTAGAAACAGACGGCATAATGCCATGCATAGTAAATTACAGCTTACTTACTTCTATACGTTGAAATGAGATGCGCTATCGCATGGCATAGAGCACTAAAACCGTACTTCCTTGACACGCAGACACTATGCAGACGGACCCCGATAACATAATGCTATGCATATAAGGTTACTGCTTACAAAGTCTGTAACGTTGAAATGAAATGGCCCATTGCATTGCATATAGCATTAGAGCTCTATTGTTACGACACGCAGACAATTCGAAGCGTAATCCCGTTTCAAGAAACTGCAGAATTCACATATCTTTGAAGTATAAAAGCTGACAAGCGTAATCCTATGCATAGAATGTTTCAGCTTACTTACTCGGAAACATTGATGTGAGATTTGCCACCACATGTCATGGAGCATTAGGACCCAGCTGTACCAACAGGAAGACTGTATGAATGGACATCTTGTTGCATGGACATGTAGAATAAACATTCTTTTGAAGTGTAGTGACAGGTAAGTATAAGGTAAGTATAACGCTATGCATAGAAGAATACAAATAACTCATTTTGACATGATGAAATGGGATGTGCCATAGCATTGCATGGAGCAACAGTGCTATACTGCTTTGGCGCTCAGACACTATGAAGCGCCATTCCGTTGTATGCAGCGTTGTATTCATATTCTTTTGAAGTGCCAGAGCTGATAAGCATAATACTATGCATAGAAGACTACAGCATACTTACTTTGAATCGTAAAATGAGTTGCGCAATCGCATCGGATGGAGCAATAGAACTCCATTGCTTTGAAACGCAGGCACTATGAAGCGCCAGTCCGTTGCATGGATCTGTAGAATACACGTTCTTTAGTATTGAATTATTGGTAACAATAATAAATGAAAGGCTGCCCAGGGTTCTTTACAGTCTTTAGCATTATTCTTAAAGTTTGAAGGCACGTCCGTACGTTTTGTAAGATCTACTAATTTTGTGGACTCTGCATAGGAAATTTAGGGTCCTCCCCACCAAGAAAGAATTGCAAAACAACGCAAAATCTGCACGTCTTATACTTTCAGGCCTCTAGGTATAAACAGTCAAGAACCCTACTCGAACTGATAGAACTATTCTACAGTTTATATACTGGATTCTATTTCTGAACACAAAATTCACTTTTGTTCCGCCGTTGGCATGTGAAATAATGCAACACAGACAACAATAGAATCACATTCTTTTCAAATGTAGAAGAAGATATGCATAATGCGATGCATAGAGGATTACAGCTTACTTACTATGAACCGTTGAAAAGAGATGAGCCATCGCTTTGCATGGAGCATTATAAATCTATAATTTTGAGACGCAGACACTGTGAAGCACCATCCTGTTGCATGGATATGTAGAATTTACAAACTTATATAGTACAGAAGTAGATAACCGTAATGGTATGCATGGATTACAGCTTACGTACTTTGAAACGTTGGCATGACAGTCGCCATCGCGTTGCATGGAGATTAAAGATCCATTGCTTTAAATCACAGAAACTATGAAGCGCCATCCCATTCCAAAAAACTGTAGAATTCACATTCCTTTGAAGTTTGAAGCAGATAAGCATAATACCATGCTTAGAAGATTACAGTTTACATATTCTGATACGTTGGCATGGGATGAGCTATCGCAATGCATGGAGCAATAGAGCTCCATCGCTTTTACAGGCAGACTTTATGAAGCGCCATCCTGTTGGATGGAACTGTAGAAATCACTTTATTTTGAAGTGCAGAAGCAAACAAGCATAATGTTATGCATATAAGAATACAGCTTACTTACTTTGATACACTGAAATTAGCAGCGTCATTGGGTTGGAGGGAGCAGTAGAAATCTATTGCTTTTACACGCGGACTATGAAACGCCATTCCGTTTCATGGATCTGTAGAATTCACATTCTTTTGCAGTGTAGAAGCAGATGACTGTAATGCTATATATAGAAGATATAGATATATAGATTACAGCTTGCTTAGTTCGAAACGTTGAAATGAGATGAGTCATTGCATTGTATGGTGCATAAGTACTCTATTGTCTCGACATGTAGACGCTGCGAAGGGCAATCCCGTTGCATGGAGCTGTTGTATTTACATTCTTATGATGTTTTAAAGCAGATAAGCATAGTGCTATGCATAAGAGATTAAAGCATACTTACTTTGAAACGATGAAATGGGATATGCCATAGCGTTGCATGGAGAATTCTAGCTCTATTGCTTTAACAGACAGACACTACGGAGCGCCATGCCGTTGCATGGAATTATATAATTCACATTCTATTGAAGACCTCTAGCAGTTAAGCTTAATGCTATGGATAGATGATTACAGATTCCTTGTTATGAAACGTTGAAATAAGAGGGAACATCGCGGTGCATGAAGTATTAGAAATGTGTTGCTTGGACACGTAGAGATCTCGAAATGATATTCTGTTGCAAGCAAGTGTAGGATTCAAATCCTTCTAAAGTATAGATGCAGACAAATATAACATATTGCATAGAATATTGCAATTTACCATGATTCATTGAAATGAGTTGCGACATCACGTTGAATGAAGCATTAGATCTCTATTTCATCGACACGTAGACATCCAGATATGCTATCCCCTTGAAAGAAACTTTAGGATTCACATTCTTTTGAAGCGTGGCAGCAGATAAACGTTACGCGTTACATCGAATATTACATCTTAACTAGTTTGAAACGTTGAAATGGAATGCGCTATCACGATCTATGATGCATGAGAACTGTAATGCTTTGACACGCAGACACTACGAAACGCGATCTCTTATATATATATTTTGTATAAGTCGATCATTTATTTGCATCACCTCAGTTCGCTTTCTTTCCATCGAGGCTTACAAATCCCTCTTCGTTATTCTTGTAATTCGTACTCTGGAAGGTATGTAGTACGTATTGACAGTCCGACGCTGAAAATATCACAAACTCTTCTGCTTTACGCAACTTAGCATATATGTAACCTCTTATTAACATTATGTCTATTTTTTATTTGATTCGGTTCTTAAAGTATGTATATCCTTCTTTCGGATTTGTCGCTATTAGATCGTTTCTTAGAGTCATTTTGATGATCTTTTCCTCTCTATGGTTGTTCTCCTTACTACCCAAGATTACCGATATTTCGATCAGGTCTCCTGCGTTTATAATTCTGCTTGCTTTCTCTACCTTTTCTATGTTAACCTCAATTTCGTTTATATATTCATCGATTTCTTTCCGTTCCTGTTAGGCGAAAAGTAACAACTTATAACTTTTGTTCCTTCGAGCATTGCATGAACGATTCCGGTCTAGGAGTACGTGGTGCCACATGTGCAACATTTTCGATTGACACCGGTTATCCATATCGGAGCGTCATCCTTCTCGTCTTGCAGTCAGTATTCTTACATTTTCTGCATGATTTCTTACACGATTCGGCATCTGCTCAGATCGATTTGTAGAACTTTCAATTCCATATTCGTTTCCTGTTCTTTTATATCAAAGCGTTTCTGTAGACCGGACAATTAAAGCTCCGGTAACGTGTCTGGTGTACGGATTCTTTCTTCCTGCCTCGCTGCAAATAATACATTTCGGTTTATTCGGGACTCAATCAATCATCGTATGATTCTGGAATCCGCATCTTCTGTAGGTTTCCTTTTTATCCTTGACTTCCTTGCAATTTCTGCCGATATGTCCCAGTTTATTGCATATGAAGCATTTATCTACTATTGGTAGCACTTAGCAGGGACAAGAGGTCAATGCTGTTCTGAGTAGTTTTATTTTTTCCAGCTCTTTGCTGTACTCCTGTTCACATTCAACTAACGCGACTTGGTTGCCTCTCTACATTTGTTTTAACAACTTGACATTTATACCGCTACCCTTTCTTTCGATTTCATTCAATGTTCGTCATATGTCCTCCTTTATTTCTTCTCTGGTAATCCAACGGGTATTTGTCCCTTAGTTGGGGCATTATACTTGTACTCGTATATTTTACTTCAAATTCTTCTTCCGGAGTTCCTTTTATCTCATTTATTTTGTTCTATATACCTGTTTTCTTGCTAAGTTGCATTATTTTTTCATAGTTCTGTCGTTTTTTCTGCTTTTCCTCATCTCGTTGCTTATCCTCGAATACTTCCTGCTCCTTTAGTTGCTTAATTTTTCTCTGTAATGTTCGCCACTAGGTCAATCAAGTAGCTTCGCCGTATCCTCGCTCAGAATATCTGTCATTACGTCTGACGTGTGGCTGCCTATTCTTCTATTTGAGAATTTAAACGTTATTCTTACCGGTAGCTTTTCCATTATCCTGCTCTTTCTTTTTGGTTCCCTTACTTCGGCTCCTAATGCTTCTCCTTTCCTGTCTGTGCTTTCTTCCGAGGCTTTCTTTTTCCCCTTTATATTACGTATCCTTTTCTATTTCCCTATCCTTTCGTGTCATCGACAGGGGGCTCCGAACCGCCTGCCTAACCTTTAATCTTCTGCAAGGACCTGATGAGGCTGATTCCGAATCATGAGCCAGCAGTACCACTCAGCAGCATATGTACAGCAGCCTCGCTCATGCCGCGGGTGGGAGTTGGGCGGCGGCTGTAGGCCCTCCACCAACCTATTGCCTGCCGTGATGTGGGCGAAGGACTTCCAGGGCCACTCGAACCGCGACCATCATCAGTCTTATACTCTAACCGTTTCGTAGTCATGCGTTTTCTATTAAGCTTGCCGGGATCAGTGATATTGATTCGTTCAATCTAAATTATTGTTTTCTTTTTAAGTTTCTCGATTTTTTTATTTTCTCTCACGATATCAATATGTTTCGTTGTACCAAGGTAGAACGGCAAGGCCGTTACAGCCGTTATAAAGCCGTTATAATTTGTTGTTTGATACTACTAGGGTTTCCTCTTAATAAGTGCAATGATTCCACAGATTTTCTTTTCCCTTTTCTTTAGTTACGTTCATGCTATTTTATGTTCTCTACCCTCCATATTTCCTCTCTGCACCATCCCGGAATCGGCGTTATAGAATTACTTCAGGATGGCGCCCCAGTCTCGCTACCCCGAGATTGAGTGTTCTCCCTTGCATCCGTTGATTTATATATGTCATATATCGGAGAATATTTCCTCTTATCCTTTGTATGTTTCGAATTACGTTTTAGTTACGTGTATATTAGATACGCGTCGAAATATCAGGCACAAATTCTCTTATAGTAAATATCAGAGCACTACTATGTATAAAAATAAAATGAATGTTGTTTCAAACTCGTGTCGCTTATATAATATCCAACTTTGGAATGTTAATGTATGCTCTTAGAAGGACCGATGAATTTGAGAATGATGGTTTTCCTGTGAATGCTGTCTTGCCAAAGACTGCAGTAAATTATATATATTTCTAATTTCATTATTAAGAAATATAGTTCTCTCAATTTAAGACTGCCTTACGTACGCGTTGTTTCAGATATACATATGGCTGCGATAGAGATGTTAGTTGGTTCACAATCACAAAATTATAGTGGGGAGCTGAAAATAATGGGTGATGCAATGTTCGCTTTTATTTTGCAAAGACAGTAAATTTGTTACTAATCAGTCTTTAATCGATGAGGCAATATTAAAAAACTGAAGGAATGTTCGATTTCACCCATTATGCTTTTAATGCAGATGTGAATAATTAACTAAAGGTTTACAATTAACACATGAATGAATTTCACATGAATGAATTTAAGCTGGCACATGGTTTTTAGATGTTAAAAATGGTAAAAAGGTGCGGCAGGGAGAAGAGAACCAAGTCAACCACTAGGTACAACATTAACAATGGATTCTCCAAATTTTCTCGCAATGCTTTCTCATAAAAAAAATACTTTTTACGTTCAAATTAATTAGAAATGCAAAATAATTTTACTAATAACATAATATTATATAACTTTCGGAGAATTGAAACTTGCATCGACAAAGTCGTATTGGGAAAGTTGAAAATTATCGGTGATCTACAAAAAGCAATGAAATTAGAGAAATTAATCGTCGATTTAAAGTCGAAACTTACTTTGAATAATTGAATACCGTTTTCTTAAAAGAAACCCACATATTAACTAATTAAGGAAAAATCATTCCTACTTATAAAAATTTTGTTACTTTTTGTAAAAGTTTAATATGATAATATAAAATATTTTAAGTATTAAAAAGCTAAAGTAAAATATATTTTTATATATTTTTCTAATATATTTCGTAACGTTAAATGATAAAAATTAAACACATTACGTTTGAAAATATTTAATTATGTAGATTAATCTTTACTCATACATTTATAATAAAATGAACATAGTTATTCACATTTAATTTTTTTTTTTTGAAACAATGAGCAAAGATATAATGTATTTTGTTGTTATAGTTGTAGCTGCTTCACAAGTTCCGAAAATAATAAAATAGACCAATACCAGGAAAAAGTCTAATATTTCATAACTATTTTATAGTTTAAAGATTATCAAGCTTCATGCTTGGATGGATGCTTATATATAAGTATAACTGCGAAAATGAAATGAGATCGCAAAGTGATATTTACACACCTGCGTGCTGCAATTTTGACGTATTTAAATTTCTGATAAAAGAATATAAATGTTTATAATCTAATTATCAATCACAAATGGAATTCTACAATTTATCCACGTAACAATCATTTTTTATTGTACGCATCCTCCAATACATACACAGTGTCTTTAATCTTGATGGATTTCGTGTGTGCGTTCGCGCGTGTGTACGTGCGCGCGCGCGTGTGTGTATGCTGGCATTCGCAGAAATACCACCTAATAGGTTTCGTAGTTTCGATTCTAGTCAATCGAGTAAAATGGCATAAGATTTTCTGTAGAAAATCAAGAGGGTGTGAAGCTGCTACTTCACTGCATACAGCATTTTACACTGGAAGAAATTTTCTTCCAATGTGTTGACTCCAGATTTTTTTTTAATTGTTCTCGTTTAGAAAATTAAAACTGATATCATATCCCTTAACACAGCACGCCGGTAACCACGATACAACAGATCCAAGGTTCCTTTATTTGAGATTAAGGCCTGCTTTCTTTTTTTCCAAACTTCTTTACATTGCGTTACATTCTTAAGACTCTTTTTAAGTTACAAAGAACAGAAACGCTACATGGATTATAAAAGTGTAATAGTTTAATTTATATTATCTTGAACATTTTAAATCAAATTACGTTGCTTTGCTTGTTGTATACGTTTATCACTTGACGCTGAATCAACTACTACTGGCAGCATCCCTTTCTAGAATTTGGAAAATCTACCAGATCTAATGAAACCTTGCTTAGATTGCAAATGTGTTTTTACTGTATCCAGCAGAAATGAAATTACATTGACAGAAATGCCAGCCAGTACTTCACACCTATTTGAAACAACATTAAATCACCTTGTTAAACAATAATATATATAATGTGACTTGGACCTTTAAATTTGAATTTATAAACATCTAACAAATAAATATGTTTTTCTTGCTATTCATATCAATATACTGTCAGTAATGTATTACGTGCTGTCATTTGATATATTAACTGCTTCATTGTATTTTACGACGAACCTTGCATACTAAACACTGTTTTTACTTCTGATACGAGTGGATAGTTCTTCGTCTTATATTCTTATATCGGATTGATTATAAAAGTGTATGATATTGTTTTTATGCTGTCATGTATAATTATATACATACAAATTCGCGATAAAGTAGCTATGTGTTCAAATTCAATTCCGAATAATGCTCTAAAAAGTATCCCAGATCACAAACGGCAAGATGGTGGCGGCACCATACCGGCACTATATTGCCACTTCCATGGAGTGTCAGCTGATCCGTAGCCATCTGTGACCGGATTCGTTAGTTAAAATGCCAGAACGTGTTACCAGCACGTTCTAGACAAGCGTAACACGTCGTGTGAATCGCACAACACCAGCACCATCGTGTCACGCGTGTCATCGCCCCATTCATGAATCTTCTCAGCAATGACGTAGGGTCACATTTGGTAATGGGGAACCTGTGCTTTCATGCAAATTAGAACCGTTATATGTCAGTAGGCATTCAAGGTATGAATGCTGATAGACATTTTGATAGTCGTTTTTCTATATTTATAGTTATTGAGAGAGTCGTATATATTTCTTTCAACCCGTCATAAACTAAAAATATTATTTATAACAACAATATTACTTATAAAATAAAAATTCATGCTGTTGGGTCCCTAACTTCGCCTTGTGTAATTTCTTAAATAACATGCTATCATCGTATTTAATATAACCCTCAATTGCATGAATTTGTAACGATAAATTGAAGAAAATATATATAAAATGAATGTGTATATTTTTATGATAATGTAATTAACGTCTTTATGGAAAAAATCGCCGTATCGAGCTAGTTTATAGAAAATAATAAAATCGAGTTCTTATACCTTTGTTTCGTGCCGTTGTATCTATTTTGGAATCAAAGTAAATAAACTCCTTAGGTTAGTCATTTTTCATATTCGTTTATAATTTGTATAGAAACAGCTTCCCCATTAGTAAATGTCAGCTTACGTCACTACCACGCGTGTAGCTATGGTGTGCTGATAGTGTCATTGCCACGGCCGTGTAACCAGTGTACTATAGCGCGGTGCATTAGTAGTGCCGTGATACGCGTGTCGCCCAAGTGCTAGTAGTATGCCGTTGCGAGAACTGTGTAGGTGCACTGTCTTTGCACAGTTCTGTCACGGAATTCGTTCCATCCGTTGTCATTGGCGTGCCAATCGCTGGCTGCTTGGGATATTGTAGTGCATGAGGCAGACTTGTTTCTTATCATTATCAAGGAGATGGATTTTCACTTTCCCCTCTTTGAATTTTGTTAATTATTGCTTGGAATTTTTGCCGCTTCTGCATCTCTATGACCGCATTGTGGATTTAACTTATGCACGATCTTTTTGGTCTTCATCTTTTGTTACATGTAACATTATATATGTAATGCACGTTTGTTATGTAATGCTCAGATTTTGTAATACTCAGATTCTTTTATTCTATTGTAGAGCAACTTATTCGATTAATATATTTATTAGGCATAGATATAAATAATTAGAAAAATGTTATTAAAACGGAATTAAATATTTTGTTGCAATTATATATTTAAGGTCTGAAGGTGTAAATGCAATTAGTGTCCGATGTTTTACGTGATCCAATCGATGTATCGAGTGAGGCTATGAAATATCAAAATCTCTTACAATTCCTCGACTCCTTTCCATGTTAAATGAATGATTATTTCTGCAAGACAAGAAGCCTGAATTAGTGAGATCTCTGCGAACATAAGTAATTTGTAAGTAATACATTTTTTCTCGTTGAAATATTTGCATTTCCATAGAATAGAACGTTTAAATATCATTGCCTGTTTTATATCCATTTCGGTCCAATTTTATTATAGCTTTTGAGCAGAAGTAATATTTATTATACCTGATTTTGTGCAATAGTTTTTTGTTTAACAGATTTTATTGACGCAGAGGCATCATTTGAGAAATGTATCAATCTACTTTGCAGTTCTGTCAGTTTATTTTTCTGCTCGCTACTTTCCACTTTCAGTTCCTTATACTTATCCTTTATCACCATCATATATGTTGCGTAAGATTATAATAACTTTTTGTCTTTAAATTTTGAGGATATTTCAATTAAATTTGCTTTGATTACAAAAACAGAAATTAAAAAAGAATGACACGTACCATTTCTTGGAAACGTATCGTAATTTGCATCTGACTGTTTTGAAAGGCACGTACTTTACTTAACGTTTGCAATGATTCAGTTAGCGCAGAAAATAAATATTCTACATTCGAAACTGTCCGCTCTTGTAATTGTAAGGCAAATACATTCATCTGTCGACATCGTGAACACTGTTTTTTGGCTAAATTCCAGAAAAACGAATATATTATAAGTATTATAATAAACATCGTAATATTAAATTTAACTTTGTCCATCGTTGCCTTGTTGGGTACATCCATAGCAATATACAGGGTTGGGCAGTGATAATTAGCACCTCAGATATTCTCGAAACAATAAGTTTCATAGAAATTTTTGCTGATATAAAATTGTACCAAGGGCCCAGACGTTGATGAAAATAGTTTTTTTGTAAGTGGAGGTATGTTGGATATTTGAAGATTACCTTCATTTTTTAAAATGAAATGGTATGTTCATTCTTGCATAATACGATAGAGATTTTAAAACGAGTTCAACGACCTGTAACATGAACCCATTAAAGGCTACAAGAAGTAAAGAAAGGCGATAATGCTTACGGTTTTGATAGTGAATGAAACATACGTATTGCAAACAGTGGTGGAAGGAAGTGAGTAAATAATGTTCGAAGAGTATTTTAATAGTTTGCAGGATAAGTTAAACATAATAATATTAGTATTGAAAAATCGGTTTGATTACTTTTGATTAGGCTGTTCGTTGTCGTCCATTTTATAAGTACTGAGCTGCGGATTCCTGAGGACAGCTAAAAAATTGTTGAACTATGGAAGATTATCATTGTGAATTTGAATCAAAAGGTAATTAAATTCCATTAGATTGTAAACAAATCTCAATGTTTCACTTTAAATAGTAAGGAACTACATTCATCGCGATGTTGCGATTTTAAATCAATGTTTAATGTAAGATGTAATATTCAATGCAACGCGTTACGTTTATCTTTTCTACATTTCCAACGAATGTGAACTCCACACTCCCTTGCAAAGGGACAGTGTTTGTAGATGTCAACGTGTCGAAGCAGTAGAGTTCTAGTTCTGCATTCGAAGCGATGTCGCATTTCACTTCGTTGTTTCGCGATAAGATGTAATATACAATGCAACGCGTTATTGTGTATCTGCATCTGAACTTGAGAAGGATGTAAATCCTATACTACCTTGCTACGGAATAGTGTGTCTAGCAATCCATGTATCAATGTAATAGAATTTCAATGCTTCATAAACGGCGATATGGCATTTCATATCAACAGTTCGGAGTACTTAAGTGCTCTATACATCTCACTATGCTTTTCTGCTTCTGCACTTCAAAGGAATGTGATTTTTATACTTTCTCGTAACTTCTAACGTCAATAGAAGGTGAATCTTACACTTCCTTGCTAAGAGATAGCGTTTCTAGATTTCTAAGTGTCGATGCATTTAATTTCTAATGCTTCATGCATCGCGATATCGGATTTCATCTCAACAGTTCAAAATAGGTACAGTAAGTTGTAATGCTCATTGCATCGGATTATGCTTATCTGTTTCTACATTTCTACGGAATCTGAATTATACAGTTCCATGCAACTTCCTCTGATGCTTCATCCATTGCGATGGTGTACCACATTTCAGCGTTTAATCTTCTATGCATGGCATTAGGCGTATCTGCTTCTACATTTCTACAGAATGTAAATTCTACAGTTCCACGCAGCGGAATGGCGCTTCATAGTGCCTGCATGTCAAAGCAGTATAGTTCTAATGCTGCATGCCATGTTATAACGCATCTCAATTCAACATTTTAAAGTAAGTAGGCAGTAATCCTTTAAGCATAGCACTAAGCTTATCTGCTTCTACACATCATAAGGTTGTGAATTATACGCTTCCATGCAACAGGGTGGTGTTTCATAGTGTCTGCATGTCAAAACAATAGGGTTCTAATTCTCCATGCAATGCGACTGCGCATTTTATTTGTTCGTATCGAATTAAGTTAGCTGTAATCTTGTATGCGTAATGTAGGAAACTCATTAATTAGAGACAATTACAAGATTTTTAAAATGATTATTATATGATAAAATGAGATATTACTCCTAGGACTGCTAATCAACAACTGCTTCATCGTGTTAAAACATATACCAGAAATATCATTTATTCCGCACATTCGCTCTCTCGTATTCTAGAATGTTCCATGCACGTAACATTTGAAACTTGAACTATTGATTAGCTTTTAGATTTAGATAATTTCGTTATCCTTCACTCGGCCGTCCTGCATGAACGTTTGCCCCCATATGTCTTCATTCATGTCGTCTTCGATTTCAGATAAATCAACATTGATTTCGTCGATCCACAATTTCAAAGAATCTGCTGATGTAGATGTTTGTAAGGGTCCTTCTCCTTCCCATACCATTCGAAATACAAATCGTTGATTGCGTAAAACTTGTGTAACTTCATACGGTCCAAAATATTTATGAGCTATTTTTAGACCAGGACTCTGTTGCATACGTTTAATTGCTACTAGATCTCCTTCACGATAAATTCTAGCCTTTCGTCTACTCTTGTTAAAGGTTCGCCTATTCTGTTGTTGGATCCTGGATATATTTTTGCTTGCTTGAAGTCGTACTTCATCGCGTTTATCTTGAAAACGTGTGATCCATTCCTTTTCAAGTATATGTCGGATGTCAAGATGACCTCTAAGACGCGAATGTGACCCAGAGAGAAGATGATATGGTGACCTACCAATACTTCGATGTATTGCTGATTTCAAACATTGTTGATCTACTTCTAAGTACTTATATTATTCACAGAGCTCAGGTGCAGCTAATTTTGCTGACAACAGTATGAATGTTCTATTAAGACGTTCAACTTGACCATTAACTCTAGGAATTCCTGTTGTATTTGAAACATATTCTATATTTTCTTCTTGACAATATTGCTTGCAAACATTTGCACTGAAAGCGGTTCCCCTATCAGAAACTATTCGACGCGGAATACAGAAAATAGTCGCTTGCTTCTTCAGACGTGGCAAACTTAAGCTGTAGTAGTAGATTTTGTAGCATAAAGCCATGTAAATTTTGTAAAAGCATTTACCTGATACAACTAGAAAATAATATTCAGGTTGAAAAGGTTGATCTTAGTTATTTGTTTGAAATAAAATCGATCTGTATCCTAACACAGAAGCATCTGTATGCAACTCCGTCTCTATTTCTACTTGATACAAATTAAATATTGGTTTCTCACTCAATAAAAGCTTAAGTCGTGTGAATGCTTCCTTTTCAGTTGCTCTAAAACAAAACTAAGCATTCGCTCGCAGAAGGTTAGACAAATGTCATGCGATTACAGGGTATTCACGAATAAATTTACGGAAAATCCCGATTAGTCTAAGAAAACTATGTACATGTTTAACATTGGAAATAGTCGGACTGCATCAATTTTAGTGAGGGGCGAACATAACCATTGTTGATTACATGCCCGAGAAATTGGACAGAAGTCTGCAGAAAACAACACTTTTCCCAGCTGAGTATTGAACCGGCTCCGCTCGCAAAAATTCAAATCCTTTCAAGATTTTTGATCCCACTTTCAATATCATTTGAAGAAATAATCGAATCATGTATGTATGCTAGAAATATTCTGTCTCGAAGATCTCTAAATATGGTATTTATAAATCGCACGTGAAAGAAACCGTTTTTCAAGTCAAGAGTACTGAAAATGCGAGCGACTTGTAACAAATCTAATTGATATTCAATCAATTGTAACGGATATCTATATTTAATAATCTTCTTATTAATTTGTCGATAATCCACACATAATCTAAACGAATCATTTTTCTTCCGAACGCGAATAACCGGACTCGCATAATCAGAAGTTGATAACTGAGCTATTCCAGCCGCAATCCACTGTTCTATCTGCACATTAACAATCTCTTTTTGCGACGCTGACAATTGCCTCGTCGATTGATATATAGACTCTTCGCCTTTCAATATTAATTTTATTGCAATTTCAGGTTCAAAAGTTTTACTCGGCTTGTAATTACTAACAAGATATTCTATTACCACTCGCTAATTTACTTCTAACACGTCACTCGTTACATCTATTTTAAATATTTCCGGTACAATATTTTCTCTTTCAACAATTTTGCGCGTTACTTTTGGTAATGGACGAAAGTTTACTTTACCACCTCTAATGCTAGCATCGGTTACATTTAAGAAATTCATTCCTATCAAAAGCTTGTGCCGAACAATGGTATCGGAGATTACTTGTATACAAATCGGATATGAGTGCCCATCTACGGTAATTTCTGCTTGAAATTCACCAAATGTCGTATCATTCTTTGAATCTATACCATCGAAATGTAATTGCGTCGTAATTGCGGAGAACCAAGCTTAATATACCCGTCTGTGCGAATTAAACTAAAATCACTTCCTGAATCTATTAATGCGTCGATCTCGTATCTATTTAGTAAAACATTTTTGTGACACTTTCAGTACGATACTCTTAACGTCGCGCAGCTCTCTTCACTCGCTTTAGATTTTTTGGGACATTTCGACGCAATATGTCCACGTTCTTGACATATAAAACAGTTGGCACCGCGGTCTTTCGTTGGACAATTCATGCTAATATGATCATGCCCACCACAATTATAACATCGTACAATATTACCGATGAACTCTTTTATCTTACCCACATTTACCACCTCTTTTCGTTCATTTCTATCGAAACTGTCTTCATACTTTTCAAACTTTGTTGACATTTGTACACTTGACAAACCTTGATCTCGAAGAAATACCTTGTAATTAAAGCAATACCTTGAAATTGGTTGTTATAAACTGTTGAATACGCGTCTGGTTCCGGAGCATTTAATCGGGGATGCCGTCAATCAGATATTCAAATATTTCTTCGTCATTGATTGGTACTCGATTTCCAAGAATGATCTCCTCGTGCAAATATTCATGAAATGTCTGGTTCCTCTTTCATAATCGCTCTTCAAATTTCTTCCTTATTTCAATTTTGCTGTGTGGATGATAAAACGGAACTCTTAACTCTTACAGCAGTCGGTTGCTTTTCCTTTCAGTCGCATACCGATAAGTAATAGTGCAACGTCATCTTCCAATTTATATGTCGTCTTCAACAATTTTATCTGTTTCTTCCAAATTTCACTATCACCAGATTTTCCATCAAATTTACCAAGTAAATGTGCAACTGCCGAAATATTCGTTAGCGGCTGACTAAATTGAGATAAAACATTACATTCATTGCCATTATTCAATGCCAAGATATTGTCACTGTCACTAACAACATCTAATTGTTCGCCTTCAAAATTACGCGTCGATCTTCGCTGCTCATTTTCCAGATTTTGCTCAACCTGTAATTTCCTTCGTATTGCATCTAACTCAAGGCGCAACATGACTAACTCACCTTCTGCTAATTCTTTTTCCTTTAAGGGAAGACTAATTTCTCGTTGCTGTAGATTCATTTCTGACTTCACGTTTGATGATGCACCAGTACATGACCCTTCATTATCTTCACGAACTTCTTTCAGCTTGTCATCTATCCACGTTCTGTCTGGGTCAGATCCATCAAACGGGAAATTAATTCAGCTTTCGAACCAGCAGTAGGTGGCTTATGCTCCATTAATATCTCCTTTTGCGCAGTAACTGTGATTTTACTCAAATTTTTCATTTGAAAATTTTCACTCGACACTCGCGTTTAAACTCGAATTGTCTCTACTCGTTTAATTTTCGTTCTCACGCTATCTCTCAAATCTGTACTCGCGTCGCGTGAATAACTTCTCGAACGTTCTAGACCGTCAAGGAATTTTCTTCGACGTTCTGTCTTCAAATACTCGATCATATTCCAATATTTAGAACGTATCCGATTTAATTCTTGAATGTCTTCTTGATAATTACCACGCCTGAGCCCCTAAAATTGTAGGAAACTTATTAATTAAAGACAATTACAAGATTTTGTAAATCATTAAATAATTCTTTTCAACACAGATATAAGTCCAAAGACTGCAAATGAACAACAGCTTTATCGTTTTAGAACATTCACAAGAAAAACTCATTAATTCCATACATTCGGTCTCGCTCGCAATTCAGAATATTCCATGCACGTAACATTTTAAACATGAATTATTTATTAGCATTTAAATTAAGATAATTTAATTATCCTTCAATAACATTATGCTTGTATGCTACTACAAATCAAAGGAATGTGAACTCTACAGTTCCTTGAAACGGGACGGCGCTTCATAGAGTCTGCGTGTAAAAGCAATAGAATTCTACTGCTCCACGCAACGCGATGTCGCATCCCATGTCAACGTTTCAGAGAAAGTACGCTGTAATCTTCTATTCGTAGCACTATGCTTATCTTCTTCTACATTTCATCAGAATGTGAATTCTGCAGCTCCATTCAACATGATGGACCTTTAAAGGGTCTGGGCTTGAAGGCAATGAAGTTCTAAGACTCCATGCAATGCGATGGCGCATCTCATTTCAACGTTTCGAAGAATGTAAGCTAGAATCTTCAATGCATAGCACTATGCTTATTTGCTGGAGCTGTTGAAAAGAATGTGAATTATACAGTTCCATGCAACAGGATGGCGGTTTATAGTGTCTGTGTGTCAAAGCAATGGTGTTCTACTTCTCCATGCAATGCGATGGCGCAAACCATTTCAACGATTCAAAATAAGTTAGCTGTAAAATTGTACGCTTTGCATTTTGTTGGTCTGTTTCTACACTTCAAAAGAATGCGAATTCTACAGATAAATGCATCGGGCTGGCGTTACATAGTGCCTACGTGTATAAGCAATGTTGTTCGAAGGTTACATGCTGTGTGGTGAAGCGTCTCATTTCAACGTTCGAAAGCAAGAATGTTGTAATGTTCTATGTATCGCATTATCCTTACCAACTTTTACATTTCAAACGAATGTACATTCGATTGTTTCTCATTATCGGGGTTTCATATTATCTGCTTGTCAAAGCTGTAGTGATCTAATGCTCCACGCAATGCGATGGCACATCTAATTTCTACGTTTAGCACGTTGACGCCGGCGTGCATCACTAGTGGGTCACACGTGTCTGTTCCGTGAGGCAATGCGCATCTCCGGTGGTTCACACGCGTCTATTTCGTGGGCCGGCGTGCATCACAATGGGTCGAACTTATGTTTCACAAAGTAGATAGTACAGAATAAGTTTATTTTTCAATTCTCAGTATTATAAACAGACATACAATATTTAAAACATAACAAATCAATATTATAAACCTAACGTACTTATTTAATTTTTTTATGTAATTTTCCAAAACATATTGGGAAGAGTTCCGGTTGGCCCTTATATCCATTACAACAGGTCTTTACTGTTATCGCCTTATTCGCGGAATACTGGCTAACATTTATTCTAGACATACGTTTATAACATTCTTTACATCGCTGTCTCGTTTTTCTCGCGCATCCTTGGAACGACCGCAAAAAATGTGTACGTTTCTTGGGCACTGCTTCAGTTTCAGATGACGTTTGTTCACTGTAATGATCCACTGTACTGAGCAGATAATCAATAATTCTTTCGCGGAAGTTTATTATTTTCAAGCCTTTGGTACTCCATTTTCTATGTATATAATTGGTATTGGCGAGAGAAGTCCCACATACTATTTCGATAATTATTTTTCTATACCACTTTACTGTTCTGCGTAATCAACTGTGATAAGAAGACATCGGACATCGGTCGGATGCTCAAACCCCTTCTTAGCTTTGTTATAAGGGTACACTGTGTCCGGCTTCAACTTATTATTACTATCCTGGACAATAACACATTTGTGGTTTTCAGAAGTGGCTAGCATGCATACCCATTCTTATCCATCCACATAAAGATTTAAAGCCGCTCCGATTTTGAAAATACATAAAGCCACTCCGTTGCAGTTTCCGTTTAGCCTGCAGCAGAAGAAATTTTGTATTAATTTTTACTGTACCAAATAAATGCTACTTTTTACAGAAGTTTCTCAGCCAAAGAGACACAAGTATATAAATTATTTGCGTATAATACGCAGCTTTCAAATAATAATTCACACTCCAACGTCATAACTACAGCATACGCATGTGTTTTCGCTATTCAGGTTGCATTATTTCCGGCGTAAATAAGAATGTTATGCGTGTATCCTTCCGGAAGGCATAGTTTAAAAAGTTTTATATCATATTTATTCCGCTTTCCTGGGATATATTGGCAAAAACTGTGGCGTCCTCGCCATGAAACCATTATTCCGTCGGTTACAATATTTTTACCGGGCTTAACACGTTGAGTGCCAAGTCAGTCCCCAGGGACTGACAATCGGCTTTTCGTTTGGACAACGTGGATTTTAGGGATTGACAGCGAACTTCTTGTATGATCGACATCGCTACATGAGACCAGCATTGTAAAGGGTTAAATTATTAATAACAATTAAAAAATTTATGCTAATATTTAATGAAGTATATTAAAACATTTAAAACAAAAATGTGGTTGTGATTTGCACATATTATAGTATGTAGTAACTTTATTTGTCATTCTCTTTGCTAACTGGCGTCCGAACATTTTTGTGTTTGTGCTGTAACATTCAACACAATATTTTCGTACTTCACGCGCCTTTCCTTCCTTCTTATGAAATTTGTGAATTCGTCTACTTGTATAGGCCTTAATTGGGGTTTCCTCATGTGAATGTCGTGTGAGAACATTTACCAATTGTTTTCGGAATGTTGTAATTGACATCTTTCTTCCTGTTACATTTTGGAACATATGTAACGCATTCACGACGACAATATTCAAAAGAAGGTCGAATGCCAGTTTTCTATACCATTTTAGTGACCTTCTAAGTGGACTGCTGTAAGCACCCATTTGATAAGACAGATCAATCACTGTTTTACCTTTATTATAATCAATAATAATTTTTGGTTTGCAGTATACCCCTGTTCTTGTTATTACAGATTTCATTTCGTCAGAATGCTAAATCGAAAGAATTAAAACATCCCTCTTGTCTTTCCATTTCATTATTGTAATTCATCTACTGTTCTCCTGAGCAATGATTTCTCCGCGACGCAGTTTGGTTGTCATAACTTTACTTGGATTGCCTCTTCGATTTCGTCGAGGAGTACCAACCAAATGTGTGTTTTTTGTTATGAGTTTGTTTGCTAAATACACAGTTATACACTCGTATAACAATTATTAGTGTATAAAGTATGGCCTTTGTGAAACACATTTTCACATAAATTCATGACAACATTTCTGGGAGTTGTATTTTTTTTATCCAATGATTTGCCGGTGTAAATGCAAAGATTATATGTGTAATGATTATCACAGCGCAATTTAAGTATTTTTGTGTCATATCTATGCTTTTTTTCCTTAATGCACTGTCTAAATATGATCCGTCCACGGAATGGTATTACCGTCTCGTCGATACATAATTCTTTTATTAATAATTCAACCGTTGAAAGACGGTTGGATGCATCCACTTTTGTAATGCCGGCAAAATACAACATTCTCAACAGAATTTGAAATCTGTCTCTACTCATAATTTTCCGCGAGAATGTTTAAATAAACAATGTATCCTTACACCAATACAGATACAAAGATGGGAGCTTTTCCAATCCCATCCACAAAACCACTTCAGAAAACCTCTTTATTTCGCCCTTATCTGTTGGCACCCACATTTCAGCACGTTTGGAAGCGATTGTTCTTTGTGTCGCATAAATATTTGTTTGTTCGCTTATATGTTAAAATAGTTTATCCGTCACATAAAGGCCGTAAAAATCTTCCACTGTTCAACAATTTTGCATTTCTTCATGAGCGAGTTTAGCACTATGGAGACTTGAGGAAGGTATAATGTTTGGCTGGTTGTCTCGCGGATCAAACCAATCATTTGGATCACTTGTTTTAGTATTCCTTAGTGAACTACTAGATGAATTGTCACTATCTGAAGATGGTAGTTCTATTACACGCCGACATTTGCGTGGTACAAATGGCTCACTCGACGTGTCACTATCTGTTCGTCCTCTCAACATTTTTTCCCCTTCCGTGTCTTTGCTTCCTTCCGAGGCTTTCTTTTTCTCCTTTATATACACTTTTCGTATTCTTCTCTATTTCCCTATCTTTTTGTGTCATCGACAGGGGGCTCCGAACCGCCTGCCCAACCTTTAATCTTCTGCCAGGGTACGATGGCGTTAATACCAAATCTCGAGCCAGCAGCACGTTTCAGCAGCATATGCCAGCAACCTCGCTCACGACGGGGGTGGTGGCTGCAGACCCTGCGTCATCCTAATGTCTGCCCTGATACGGGCGTGGAACTCGTAGGGCCACTCGTCTCGCGACCAGCATCTATCTTATACTCTATGCGATTCGTAATCATGCGTTTTCCATTAAGCTCTCTGGGATCATCGATATTGATTCGTTCAATCTAAGTTATTATTTTCTTTTTAAGTTTTTCGATATTTTCATTTTCTCTCACGATATTGTCTATCTCGTTGTACCTTGCCCTTTCGGTATGGTATATAATCTGTTGTTTGATATTTCTAGGATGTCCTCCTAATAAATGCAATGTTTCCACAGATCTTCTTTTTCTTTCTTTTTAGTTACATTGTTGTTATTTTACGCTTTCCAGCCTCCACATTCCCTCTCTATACTATCCCGGAACCGGCGTTATGCGATTGCTTCAGAATGGCACCCCGGTCACGCTACACCGACATCGAGTATTCTCTCTTGCATCCATTGATTTATATATGTCATATATTGGAGAATGTTCCCTTTTATCCTTTGCATTTTTCGAATTATGTTTTAGTTAGATATGTATTAGATACGCGTCGATATATCGGATTTCCGTACGATTTTTTAGTAAAGTTTTATTTTCTTCCGACTGTTCGTTTTCATTTCACCGAAGGCGCTCCTGTATTCGATGTGGACTCGCTCCGATTGATCCCGCCGACCATTACATTACATTACGTGAATAAACTTTCAATCGGAGCGGATCTCTGCCACTCCGAAACTGCCGAAGACTTACTGCATAAGGGAAAATTGCGAAGGTTGCTTCCGTCCCCAGATGGAAGTTTGGTTACATTAGATTGGGTTATGCTAGGTTAGGTTAGGTTGGTTTATGTTTGAGAATGTTTGTAGGTTGCTCGGCTATGTTGGGTTAGACTTAGGAAAACGTAGGCTTGATTTGTATATGTTTAAAAGAGGTAAAGTTAGATTGTGTTAGGTTGGGTTAGACTTGAGTGAAGGCAGGTTAAGTCAGATTAGGTGTAACTGGGGTTATTTTGGTTTAAATTAAGTTTAGAGGATGTTAGATTAAGTTAAGCCAAGTAAGAGATGGATTATCGATAGCTGGCAAAGCCATCCGTCGATAATTCTTGAATTATCGACTATTGGCAATACCAACCGTTATAATATCATGAGTTATCGACTGCATGCATCACCTACTGTCGATATATCGTGATTTACTGACCGCAGGCAACTCCAGTCGTTGATAAGTCTTGAGTTACCTACTATTGGTTACACCACTCGTGTGTGATAGCATACGTTATCGGTTGTTGGTAGCTCCAGTCGTCGATAATTTATGGATTATTAATCACAAGCAACGCCAGCCAGAATCACAAAATTATAGTGGGAAGCTGGAAATAATTGATGATGCAATGTACACTTTTATTTTGCAAGGACAGTAAATCTGTTACTAATCAGTCTTTAATCCATGAGGCAATAATAAAAAACTGAAGGAATGTCTGATTTTATCCATTATGCGTGTAATCCAGGTGTGAATAATTAACTAAAGGTTTACAATTCATACATGAATGTATAATTTATATTTTAGTAAACAAATCAATTTATTTTACAGAATATAATTACTATTGATAAGATAAATTGTTGCCTGATTCCTTCCTAGAGGAGAACTTTGGAACATATAGATTTGGATAATTATAAACGACAATTGAATAGAACGAACAAATTATACAGATAAATCAGAGGAAAAGATCATGTACATATTAATTGACATCCAAACTAACTTAAACAGCGAGTTTGTTAACAAAACTGTAAGCTCAAATACTATATTGTTCATTATATTAAAAAAAAATTTGTTAATCCTCGTACATTACAACACATCATAGATCAGTCTGATTAATTGCTCAAGCAACCATAATTCAAAAGTTAAATAACATCATTTTTGCAAAAATATACAATATGTAAATTTCGTAAATTTTAAGGGTGCCGAAGCTGGTACACGGTTTTTGGATCTTAAAAATGGTAAAAAGATGCGGCAGGGAGAGGAGAACCTAGTCAACCACTAGGTACAACATTAACAATGGATTCTAAAAATTTTCTCGCAATGCTTTCTCATAAAAAAAATATATTTTTTACGTTCAAATTACTTAGAAATGCAAAATAATTTTACTAATAACATAATATTATATATCTTTCGGAGAACTAAAACTTGCATCGACAAAGCCGTAATGGGAACGTTGAAAATTAGCGGTGATCTACAAAAAGCAATGAAATTAGAGAAATTAGTGGTTAATTTAAAGTCGAAACTTACTTTGAAAAATTAAATACCGTCTTCTTAAAAAGAACCGACATATTAACTAATTAAGGAAAAATTATTCCTACTTATAAAAATTTTGTTACTTTTTGTAAAAGTTTAATATGATAATATAAAATATTTTAAATATTAAAAAAACTAAAGTAAAATATATTTTTATATATTTTGTAATATATTTTGTAACGCTAAATGATAAAAATTAAATAAATTACGTTCGAAAATATTTATTTATGTAGATTGAACTTTACTCATACATTCATAATAAAATGAATATAGTTATTCATATTTCATATTTTCTTTAGAAACAATGAGCAAAGATATAAAGTACTTTGTTATAATAGTTCTAACAGCTTCACAAATTCCGAAAATGTTAAAATAGACCAACAGCAGCAGAAAATCTAATGTTTCATAGTTATTTTATAGTTCAAAGATTATCAAGCTTTATGATGGGTGCTTATATATAAGTATAACTGCCAAAATGAAATGAGATCGCAAAGTGATATTTACACACCTGCGTGCTGCAATTTTGACGTATTTAAATTTCTGATAAAAGCATATAAATGTTTATTATCTAATTATCAATTACAATAAATTACAATAATATATAATTACAATAATGGAATTCTACAATTTATCCATGTAATAATCATTTTTTATTGTACGCATCCTCAAATACATACACAGTATCTTTAATTTTTATGGAATTCGTGTGTGCGTTTGCGCGTGTGTGCGCGTGTGCGCGCGTGTGCGCGCGTGTGTGTATGGTAGCATTTTCAAAAATACGACCTAATAGGTTTCGTATTTTCGATTCTAGTTAATCCAGTAAAATGGCATAAGATTTTCTGTAGAAAATTAAGGCGATGTGAAGCTACTACTTCACTGCATACAGCATTTTTCACTGAAAGAATTTTTCTTCCAATGTGTTATCTCGAAATTTTTTTTGAATTGTTCTCGTTTAGAAAATTAGAACTGATATTATATCCCTTAACACAGCACGACGGTAACCACGATACAACAGATCCAAGGTTCGTTTATCTGAAATTAAGGCCTGCTTTCTTTTTTTCCAAACTTCTCTACATTGCATTATATTTTTAAGACACTTTTTATGTTACAAAGAACAGGAACACTACATGTATTATAAAAGTGTAATAGTTTAATTTATATAATCTTGAACATTTTAAATCAGTTTACGTTCCTTAGCTTGTTGTATATGTTTATTACCTGGCGCTGAATCAACTACTACTAGCAGCATCCCTTTCTAAAATTTGGAAAATGCACCAGATCTAATGAAACCTTGCTTAGATTACAAATGTGTTTTTACTGTATCCAGCGGAAATGAAGTTACATTGACAGAAATACCAGCTAGTTCTTGACGCCTATTTGAAACAACATTAAATCACCTTGTTAAACAATAATTTATTTATTGTGACTTGGACCTTTAAATTTGAATTTATAAACATCTAACAAATAAATATGTTTTTCTTACTATTTATGTCATTATACTTTCAGTGATTTATTATGTGCTGTGATTTGATATATTAACTGCTTGATTATATTTTACAACGAACCTTGCGTACCAAACATTGTTTTTACTCCTGATAAGAGTGGATAGTTCTTCGTTTTATATTCCTATATGGCACTGATTATAAAAGTATATGATATTGTTTTTATGAAGTCATATATAATTATGTACATACAAATTCTGAATTAAGTAGCTAGGTATTCAAATTCAAATCAAAAGGGATGTATGAATCTACTCTGCAGTTCTATCAGTTTGTTTTTCTGCTCGTTACTTTTCATATTCAGTTCCGTGTACTTATCCTTTATCACCATCATATATGTTGCGTAAGATTATAATAACTTTTTTTTAACTTTCGAACGGCATTTTAATAGTTTGCAGGATAAGTTAAACATGATAATATTAGTGTTGAAAAATCGGTTTGATTACGTTTGGTTAGGCTGTTCGTTTGTCGTCCATTTTACAAGTACTGAGCTGTGGATTCCTGAAGACAGCTCAAAAAACTGAACTATGGAAGATTATCATTGTGAATGTGAATCAAAGGGTAATAAAATTCCATTAGATTATAAATAAATCTCAACGTTTCACTTTAAATAGTAAGAAACTGCATTCATCGCGATGTTGCGATTTTAAATCAATGTTTAATGTAAGATGTAATATTCAATGCAACGCGTTACGTTTATCTATTCTACACTTCCAACAAATGTGAACTCTACACACCCTTGCAAAGGGATAGTGTTTCTAGATGTCTACGTATCGAAGCAATAGAGTTCTAATGCTTCATAAAACGCGAAATCGCATCTCATTCCTTTGTTTCATTATAAGATGTAATAATCAATGCAACGTGATGTGTATATCTCGTCAACACTTCTAAAGAATGTAAACCCCACACTTCCTTGCTACGGAAGAGCGTCCCAGGATGTCTACGTATCGAAGTAATAGAGTTCTAGTGCTTCATAAAACGCGATATCGCATCTCATTCCTATGTTTCATGAAAAGATGTAATATTCAATGCAACGCGTAACTTATATCTCGTCTACACTTCAGAAGAATATAAATGCATCTCCTCCTTGCTGCGGAATAGCGTTTCTAGACGTCTACGTATCGAAGCAATACAGTTGTAATTCTTCATAGAACGCGGTATCGCACCTCATTCCGATGTCTCATGCTGAAATATAATATTCAATGCATCGCGTTATGTATATCTCGTCAACACGTCAGCAGAATATGAATGCCACACTTCCTCCCTACGGAATAGCGTTTCGAGATGTCTACGTGTCGAAGCAATAGAGTTCTAGTGCTTCATAAAACGCGATATCGCATCGCATTTCTTTGTCTCATGATAAGATGTGTCGCAGCTACCATGCGGAATTTTTGCGTCGTTGATTCCTCTCCGAGGTTGTAAGGCTCAGATCGAACGCGGTTGCTCGCGACGCTGTCCGCCAACTTAATATTGGGCAGCTAGTTCTAACTAAGCTTCTTTCGTTTACGTTTCTCTCACAATTCGACCGTTTTTGTGAGTGGTTGTTCGTTCGTTGATCCTGTTTAGCGACTGTCGTTTCGCTTTCGTTATTCGAATGTGACTGACGTTTGACTCGTTCGGTTTTTGGAAGTTTATCCGCTGCTCCCACCACCATGCAGGGGATGAACAGTGTTTGAATGTGCCGAAACGATGCAAATAACCACTCAGTGTTCTTCTTCAAGTATCGTTCACACCCTCTTGTGCATCCGAGGCGCGCCTTTGTCTAAAAAGTGTGGGAAGATACCTGCACGGACGTGGAACCTTCCAAGTCCCGCGGTGACGTTCTGGGTATTTCCCAAAGGTTAAGATTTCGGTCCGGGCCCGTTAAGTGCACGGTTCGATGTCCCGCTGCGTGCACATGTTGGACCGACCCTTGAGAAATCCCTCGTTTACAACACGCGATGGCTATTGAGGACGTTACATTTAAATATTCCAAAGACCATTGTCCCGAAGGTCGCGAACGTTTACGAAATTACTTAAAACGTCTTAATATCAAAAATAGCCATTTCGTCACGATCGTGTAATAAATGAAGTCTTCAAAGACTCCAAGTTTTAATTGTTCCATCGGTCTGAACATGTTCCCCCCGTTGAGAAACCGTGTCGATCAATCTAGATCGGATTGATCTGAATATCGCCGCGACGTCGATGGTTCACGCTGTCGTTACGGATGTGGGCAGCTCCGCTAGCTGCTTGACGTTGGGCTTGTAGACCCCCTGGCTGGTCCGTACGGTGACCGCTCGGATGATCTTGTCTGGACCTGGGTGCACCTCTTCGACTCGACCGCGGTGCCACTGCAAAGGCGGGAGGTAGTCATCCCTTAAGACTACGAGGGATCCTTTCTTGATCTCGTGGGAGCCCTTGGTCCATTTTTTTCGCTCGTTCAGATGACGGATATACTCCTTGTGCCACCTGGTCCAAAAGTGCTGCTTGACGTTCTGGATGTGTTGCCAGTGTGACAATCGGTTACGAGAAGTATCGCTGAAATCAGTCTCGGACAAGCTCGTTAACGACGTGCCGATCAGGAGGTGGGCCGGAGTTAGGGCCGAAGGATCATTAGGATCGGATGATAGTGGAGCAAGCGGGCGGGAGTTTAGGATCGCTTCGATTTCGATCGCGAACGTGTTGAACTGTTCGAACGTAAACAGTTCTTCCCCGACGACTCGTTTGCCGTGGTGTTTGAACGATTTGACAGCTGCCTCCCAAAGGCCGAAATTAGGAGAAAGAGCTGGCATGAAATGCCACGATATTTCCTTGCCTGTGAGGAAGTGTCTTACCTTATCGTCCGTTTGCAGTTTTTGGTACAGTGCGCTTAATTCGTTATTCGCTCCAACGAAATTTGTCTCGTTGTCGGAACAAATGTTCCGACAGATGCCCCTTCGACCGATGAAGCGTTTCATGGCCACGATGAACGCTTCGATAGTCATGTCACCGACGACCTCAAGATGGACCGCTTTCGTTGCAAAGCACACAAACACTGCTACATAGATTTTTACTCGCGCACGATTTCGGAAACGTTTTTCCTTGATATAAAAAGGAACGCAATAATCTGTTCCGCAATTATAAAAGGGTCGACATTCAGAAACGCCTGCCGCAGGTAGGCTGCCCATTACGTAATTTACGGCCGATGGTTTTACGCGGAAGCACCTGATGCACTTCTTACCATCAATGGGCCATCAATACCTCTGCCTTTGTGTCGCCAGCGCGGTATTGATACCCGAATAATGACCCTCTAAATGCGTGTGACGAATGATCAGATCGGTGATGTGATGCGATCTTGGAAGCAGGATCGGATGTTTCTGTCAGAAGAGAATGTTTGCGTTTTGTAGTCGACCGCCTACCCGTAGAATTTCCGTTTCGCCTAAGAATGGCTGCAGCGAAAGCAGGTTACTCTTTGGATGCAGCTCTGTATCGTTCTTCGAACTTCGGATCTCTTTTTCGAACGCGGAGGCCTGCACGAGCCTTAGGATCCGATCATTAGCGTCGTGGTCCTCTCGTACGGTTAGAGGTCCTGCGTTACAATGATTTTTGCGAAATCGGAGGCAATACGCGACGATCCTCCTTAATTTCACGATGTCTGAATAGCGACCGAGAATTTCGTTGCTACGGATAGTCGTTGCCACGCATGTATGTGCACGAATTTCGGGTATTTCCGAAACGAGATTGAACGTAGATTTCGGCCAATCCCTGTTATTGTCGGCAAACCACGATGGTCCATGACGCCAGATGGAGGGCTTCAAGAATTCCGCCGATGTTTGTCCTCTCTATATGAGGACCGCTGGATTATCGTTTGACCTGACGTACCGCCATGCTGCTCTATCGGTCTTCGCTTGGATTTCGGCCACTCTATTTGCCACGAATGTTTTTAGCGTGGCTGGTTCACGTTGCAGCCAATTTAAAACTATCGTGGAATCCGTCCAGAAGTTAATCGAGTCGAATCGGCGTGCATTACTTTCTCGGACGTTAGAAAATAATGACGTCAGTAGCACCACACCGCAAAGTTCGAGACGTGCGAGACTGACAACTTTTACTGGCGCAACCCGAGATTTCGCGCATAATAGTCTCGTTTTAATTCGTCCGCGATTGTCGATTGACCGCACATACACGCACGCTCCGCATGCTCGTTCGCTCGCGTCGCAGAACCCGTGTAATTCCACTCTTCGCACCTTCGATTGGCATACGTGTCGCTCGAAGAATGTTTCGTTAAGTAACTGCAATTCCTTCACGTACGTGGACCATTCTGAATGGAGGCTGGTTGGTAGCGATTCGTCCCAGGTCAATTGCAGTTTCCAACGGTGTTGCATAAATATTTTTGCCGTTATTGTTACTGGCGCCAGTACATCTAAAGTGTCGAACATTTTTGCTATGGTGGATAAGATCGTGCGTTTGGTGATCCTTGTATCGATGTTTTGATCCACGGAATAGATGATTCGGTTGTTCTGCGTGTGCCACGAGACGCCGAGACTTTTCATGGTTGCGCCTCCAAAATACTTTGAGTGAATTTCGCCTTCCGGAAGTCCTGCTAAAAGTTTCGGTTCGTTCGAGACCCATTGTTAATTGTGGAGGCTGCCGTGTTTAAGTAGCTTACTTACCTGGTCACATAGTTGTCTAGCGTCTTCGTAATTATCTGTGCCAGTTAGGAAATCGTCGACGTATAGAACTCGCTGGAGCACGGTCGATACGAAAAGAGCATTCACCTTTTCGTCGTCCGCTAGCTTATGAATGCATCTGATGGCGAGGAAATGCGCTGAAGATAGTCCGAACGTGACCGTGTTCGGCTCGTACGTTTTCACCTTTCCGTTGCTATCTCGCTATAATATCCGCTGGAATCGGCGGTCTTCCGGTCTTACGAGGAACTGCCGATACATCTTCTCGATGTCTCCGGTTAAGACATAGGTGTGTTGACGAAACCTTATGAGAAGCGCGAATATGTCGTCCTGTATCGTTGGTCCTGCCAAAAGCGTGTCGTTCAATGACAGTCCACTGCTCGATATTGCAGATCCATCGAAGGCGACGCGAACCTTCGTTGTTGAGCTGGACTGTTTGATGACGGCGTGGTGGGGGAGGTAGAAGCCATCCGAATCGCGTGGTTCTACCTGGCTCATGTGTCCCATCTCGAGATACTCCTCGATGACGGCGGAGTATTCTCGTTCAAAACGATTGAAGGCGCGCGACCTAGTTTCGTCTAACTGCATCTTCTTGTCATTGAACGACAGTGCGACAATGTAACGACCGGTTCGTGTCCATTTAAAGTGATCGCAAAAATGCTGCTCGCATTCCTGCTCCGCGGAAAATAGGTGTCGTACGTGTAGACCCTCTTCTAGCTCCCAGAATTATTGGAGTTCGAAATTCAGGGTTGTAACGGACGTTTGATGTTTTCTCCACGACGCCGATGTTGAGACGCTCACCCCGATGACCCATCCAAATTGCGTCTTTTGGAGGATTAATTCATGATCGTTGCGAGGAGAAAGTTTGTACTGGCCGATGCTAAGGGACGATAAGGTGGGGCCGGTGCCGATTAACATATCCACATTTGCCGGTCGACGAAATTATAGATCTGCTAGTTTTACATTTGCCGGAATCGGAATCTTCGCACGACCGATTTGCTCTTCCGGTATCGGTTCAGCGATTTACGATATCGTAAAGAATGTGAGCTTCCGCGCGTAACCCGATAACCGCGATTTGATCGTCGTTGAGACAAATTTATTCGCGACCGTGTGTAATTGGTTCAACGCTTCGATGGTTAGTCGTGTTATTTTTCGTGGAAAGTCCAAGCTTCATTGCTAGGTCGTCTGTAATGAAGTTTGCACTCGAACAGGTGTCGCTCAACGTTCTACAATTCATTGGCTTCTGGTCGCGATCGAGAACGCGGACGATCGCGGTGGCCATCAGCTCCGTTGTGCGACTGTTGATGACTAAGATCGTGAACCTTAGTACGAGCTTTTAGACTTTCCGTTGCAGTCATGCATCTTCCCGGTGGTGGTCCTGGTACAGCTACGCATTGTGTTGTTGGTTGCAGACGCGTTATCCTCTGGCTCTGCAGCGTATACAATTCAATAGAATGTAAATGCCACACTTCCTCGCTACGCAACAGCGTTTCTAGATGTCTGCATATCGGAGCAATGAAGTTCTAGTGCTTCATAAAAAGCCATACAACTTGTCAATTCTATGTCTCATGATAAGATGTAATCTTCAATGCAACGCGTTTTGTATATCTCGCCTACACTCCAAAAGAATGTAAATCCCACACTTCCTTCCTACGGAACAGTGTTTCTAGATGTCTACGTATCAAAGCAATAGAGCTCTAATTCTTCATAAAGAACGATATCGCATCTCATTTCTATGCCGCATGATAAGATGTAATATTCAATGCAACACGTTATGTTTATCTCGTCTACACTTCATAAGAATGTAAATCCCACACTCCCTTGCTACGGGATACCGTTTTTATATGTCTAGGTATCGAAGTAATAGATTTCTAGTGCTTCATAAAATGCAATATCACATTTCATATCAACAGTTCGAAGTATGTAAGTAGATTTTAATGCTCTATATATCTCATGATGCTTATCTGCTTCCACACATCAAATGAAAGTGATTTCTACACTTCCTTACAAGAGAGCAGGGTTTCTAGATGCCAACGTGTTGAAGCAATAGAGTTCTATTACTTCATTCATCGCGATATTGCATTTCATTTAACCCTTTTGCTACGGCAGTCCGTTCCGCGGGTGTAGCGCTACTGAACGGGGCACCGCGCCCTGCGGTGTGCACATTGCGCATCTATATACTCCGATGTTCGTACTTACGTCTTGCAATGTCACTTTCGATTTCTCTTGTATATATACTTTTTTGAGAGTTATGTATCAACTTTTTCGTCATACTATTTGAAAAACATAAAAATGAGTATATTTTGAGTATTCAGAAATTTATATATTAAAAAATTTTACTGTTATTATAAAAAGAAGTACAGTTAAGTTATTGAGATATCAAATTATTCGTTAATTCTTAGTAATGCAACTCAGTATGATAAATTCTAAAGCTAGGTTCCACGCAGAGTCCAACATTACATTATTTGTGTTTACGGTTTTTTCTCCGTGGCTCATACAGTGAAGGAAAATTCCGTTCCGTTAGCCGTAATGGATTGTTGTTACCTCTTTGATGATGATAAGAAATATTCATATGATAATTTTTCAATATTTTTTGGACTATATTCAGATGAAATTTGGTCATAGGTATGGGCTTTCTTGTGTTATTCTTCTAAAGACAATATGCATTCCATACCTGTATGTTCAGTAAATGAAAAAATATTGACGGTACCATTTTAGAAATTTCCGTGTCGAAGTTATAGTGCTTATCACCATGTCTGCTTTGTCAACACAACCCATACAATTATCATAGTCAGTGACGCATATGGGATTTTGAATAATTTTCTTTCCTCCATGTCTAACAACCGTTGCACTCTCTGAAGTATGCATAGTGGGTAGCTTATATACTTCTTTTTTATCCAGCCATTTCACAACTAATAAATTTTTAGTTGACCGAGAAGATGCCTCTCCTTTTTTCAGTGTATCAGTAATCTTTGGTATTTCCTGTCGCTTTTCTGCTACGTCCCGCACGCATTTGTATAATTATTATATAGTAAATTAAACAAGGCTGGACTTGAGTACCAATTATCTAGGTAAACTATATGTTCCTTCGCCAGATAGAGCGCCCCTAGGGCTTCCACTATCGCTTCCGATTTTCCAATTTTCTTATTTTGGCTGTTGATTATACTCGATGACCCGGCGTAAGTAATAAGATCTTGTGCAAAATCAGTTCAACAATCACAAACAATACATGATTTTATTCCAAATCTACGTCTTTTCGAAGGAATGTATTGATTGAATGAAAGCCACTCTTTATATAGAAGCAAACTTTCATCGATGCATAATTTTTTGTAAGGATAGAATGATTGGCTGAAATTTTTTAGGAGCATATCAACTATGTTCCTTATTTTATATAATTTATCATTGGTATATGAGATATCTTGGTTGAAATGTAGCATCAATAGCAATTTAAAATAGCGGTCTCCAGGCACAATCTCAGCAAAAATATCACTACGCAGGCGTTTGTCTACACTCCAGTATTCCCCTAAGGACAACTTCTTGTTGCGTGTCATTAGAAATGCCACAGCAAAAAAGCAGTATATTTTGGATTACGTTGTCGGTTCACCATATCTCATATTATTGTTATTTTTTTTACCAATAGTCATTTGCTTCATTTACAATAAATTGCACAAACTCGTCTGAAACAGAGAGTTCAAAGTAATATATTGCTTTTCCTGATCTGCTAATGTTTGGTATAATTCCTGTATTTTCTGGGGTAAATGGATATAACTTACGGATGAATGCGTTTGACGTCCAGGAATCGCAATCGTCGTTATTGTCTCCCTCATTGTTCTCCACTTCTGAGTCTGAGGAATTACATATATACCCTCCTTTTTGTGCTGAGTGAAATTATCTTCGTTTTCACTTTCTGTATCATTTACGTAATCAGTTAATCCAACAAAAAATTGAATTTTTTTTAACTCCTTCCAGAAGTTCTAAGAAGGGTGCAAATAAAGTTTAAAAAACAAATTTTACGCAAACCAACAACTAAAATTTTTAGATAAACATTTATAACCTCAAAATTTACCTCATTTGTAAAAGTCGACAATAATCTATTCAACCTACATATTGTCCAAGTTATATCTATTCAAGAGAGATATTATACTATAATCCCTGTGTGTTATTATAGTTTTCGGCCTTACAAATACTTCGTATGCCGAATATGTGCTTAGCAGAATTTAGTACACTACGATCCACTAGATTCAAAAGATATTCTACCGATACGATAGACACTGATTTATCAACGGAGTCAGCATAGGTGAGCACGAGGTACCGACTATAGTCGGCACGCGTACCCACAGTATGTCTCGCTAACATCGACTATAGCCGCCATCCGTACCCACAGCACTTATTGTGACCGCCAAATATAGATGGTGTCCGTAGTGAAAGGGTTAAACAGTTCAATGTAAGTAAGTAGATTGTAAAGCTCTATGCATCGCATTACGCTTATTTGCTTCTACACTTCAAAAGAATGTGATTCCTACACTTCCTCGCAAAAGGGATTAAGTTTTTAGATGTATACTTTTCGACGCAACATCATGTAAACCCTACACTCCCTTGTAGAGGGATAGCATTAAAACATGCTTCTACCCGTCAAAAGAATGTGGTTTCTACACTCCCTTGCAAGAGCATAGCATTTCTAGATGCACAACGCGTCGATACAATAGAGTTCGAATACTTCATTCAACGTGATGACGCATCTCGTTCCAATGTTTAATGTAATATTCAATTCAACGCGTTATTTTTATCTCTTGTACACTTCAAACGAATGTGAACGCTACACTCCGTTGCAGAAGGATAGCTTTTTAAGGTGCTTTTACCCTTCAAAAGTATATGTATCCTGCACTTCCTTCCAAAGCGTTTCTAGATGCACAACGTGTCCATCCAATAGAGTTCGAATACTTAATTCAACGCGATGTCGCAACTCATTTCAATTTTTAATGTAACATGTAATATTCAATTCAACGCGTTATTTTTATCGCTTGTACACTTCAAACGAATGTGAAGCCCACACACCGTCGCAGAAGGATAGCATTTTAAGATGCTCCTACTCATCAAAAGAATGTGTGTCATACACTTCTTCGCGAAAGCATAGCGTTTCGAGATGCACAACATATCGTTGCAATAGAGGTCGAATACTTCATCCAACGCGATATCACATCTAACATCAATGTTTAATGTAAGATGTAATACTCAATACAACGCGCTAAGTTTATCTCTTCTACACTTCAGAAGAATCTGAAACCTACCCTCCCTTGGTGAGGGATAGCGTTTGAAGATTATTCTGCCCATAAGAAGAATGTGGTTTCTACACTTCCTTGCTAAGGCATAGTGTTTCTAGATGCACTACATTTCGATGCAATAGATTTCAAATACTTCATTCAACGTGGTGTCGCATCTCATTTCAATGTTTCATGATAGGATGTAGTATTCAATGCAACGCGTTATGTACATCTCGTCAACACATCAGCAGAATGTAGGTTCCACACTTCGTTGCTACGGAATACCGTTTATAGATGTCTACGTATCGAAGCGATAGAATTCTATTGCTTCATAAAACGCGATATCGCACTTAATTTCTATGTCCCATGATAAGATGTAATATCAAATGCAACGCGTTAGGTACATCTCGTTCACACTTCAAAGGAGTGTAAAGCCCACACTTCCGAAGCTAAGGAATAGCTTTCCTAGATGTCTACATATCGAAGCAATAGAGTTCTAATGATTCTTAAAACGCGATATCGCATCTCATTTCTATGCCTCATGATAAGAAGTAATGTTCTATCCAAAGCGTTATGTATATCTCGTCAACACTTCAGAGGAATGTAAAGCCCACACTTCCTTGCTACGGAATTGCGTTCCTAGATCGCGGTGACTCCTAAGCTTGATGACGTAATATCAAACGTTGAGTGTCGGCGGCTTTTTTTATGACTCGAAGCAAAGCAAACGCCACTGGCACCTTCCAAATAGACGGCCGACGGCGTGAACGGAATAAACGCGCTTAATAAGGAGAACTAAAGAACATGTTCAAACATAGGCGGTCGCCTGACGGCAGCCGCGTTCTTTAATAGCCAAACCTACACCGGATAGTAGAACGTGCCCGTTGTCTAAGTCGCATTATTCACAGTCAAGTACCCAACGGTACGGGTTTAGGTTTGGCTGGTAAAGAATTGCGCCCGAGATTGACAGCAAAATGCAAATGTCGAACCGGCAGTTAGTTTGAAAAAATTCCCACCGAGAATTAAAGTTCGTACATGGACGGTAGTTTGAAAAAAAATTCCTACCGTGAGTTAAAGTTCGTACATTGACGGTAGTTTGAAAAAAAAATTCCTACCAAGAGTTAAAGTTCGTACATTGATGGTAGTTCGAAAAAAAATGCCGAGCGAGAGTTAATAATCGTACATTGACGATAATTTGAAAAAAAAAAAATGCCGAGCGAGAGTTAGAAATCGTTCGCGGTACCTTAAAAAAGTTCCGAGAGGGAGTTAATATTCCCACCCAGTGATAGGGATGGACCGTGGGATTTAGAAAATTTTCGGGACGAAAAAATTCAATCGTGTTCATTCGCTACTTTCTCGTTAATTAAACCGTTGACCTGTATATTTTTTTTGAAAAACCTTAATAAAATCTATTGATTGCACTTACCATCGCATTGTTTAATCGAATTAATTATTTTTAACCGTTTGGAAACGATACTTCCGGAGGGTTTTTGCAATTTGTCGATACTTTTTATTTATAAACAAATAGTTTTTTTTTCATAATATTGCTTAATTTAATAGTAGCAATCGATCGTACGTGTTAGATTTTCGATATTTCTTTTCTTTCGTTTTTTTGAATTTTGCAACTGCTTTTTTTCTATGTTCCGATCGATTAAATTTTGTTATATTTTGAAAATACGTTTATTAATCAATGTCTAATAGGTCTACACAATCTCCGTGCATAAAAGTTCAACGTTAATAGGACTTTATACTTGTGTTTACCGCGCGACTAAGTTACAACGATCTCTCCGGACGATCCGTTGTCGCGCAAGTTTACCACCGTAAGCGCTCGTGCGTTAGCCCGCGCGGCGCCGGCCTGCCGTTTCGTATCTGTAAGGAGACTCGTCGGCTCGAGCCGGGCGTCCGGAGTAGCGCTCGGGCCCGTGGCTATACTATGACTTCGGTTGAGAAGCAGTCCTCGAGAATACGTTCTCGACTGCTCTGTGCCGTGTCAGTGATCGAATTTTTCTCCACACTGCATGGCCACGGGTCGGAGTCTTTGACCGAATGTCCCATATGTGGCGAGCGTCGTAAGGCGGTGTTGGTGACCTTTTATGCGAGTTTTTCAAACTCGGGTATAAATTGTACCACCCTTGCATCAATTCTGGAACTTTGGAATCCGAGTTCTCGGACTAACAAATTTTAAAAATAACGAAATAAAAAAATGGACGTGACAAAGTGTACGAATTGTCCAGTACGCTAAGATAGCGTGAATTTATATATACCTATCCAGTCACCAAAAAGGTAAAATGCTAAAGTGCTAAAATACAGGAAAAGCCCGAATAATATAAGTTGACCATAACACTAAAACATATATATAACACAAAGAACCATAAAAATGAAACCGTCCGAACGAAAATTTCCTGAGCACGAACCCGTTAAGGGGACGGATGGTATATGGCATTTACGACACAAATATGTTGTTGCAGCCAGAGCAGGCTCGATACGAACTTCCAAAAGGTGTCCCGTGTCGATTGCACAGCGCGCACTTTATACACGCCAACTCGCCTGCGATGGGCGAGATACAAAATATACTTCAGCGTGACACAATTGTACGCGCTTGCCCATCGTCGATGCCCGGCATGTTCTCGCAAGACATGTTCGTGCTACAGACGATGGTAAAGGTCTAAGAGCATGTTCTCTGTACGCGCTATTTCAATGCCCAGCGTGAAAGAGATATCCGTGCTTTCGGTGATCATTAACTGCCCAGCGTGAAGATTGCATACGCGCTTGCATCGTCGATGCCCAGTATGTTCTCGCAAGAGATGTCCGTGCTATAGACGATTAAAGGTATATATCTCTCAAAAAATCAGCGTGAAAATTGTATACGCGCTTCCTCGTTGATGCACGTCGATGGTCTCGCGAGAGATCTCCGTGCGGTAGACGATGTATATTTCAACACGAAGTGTATACGCGCTTCCTCGACCGGTTCAGTTGGAAGGCATATAAGATCTTTTACATTGAAATCCACAACAAATGAGAACTGTACGATTCGAATGGGGAGGGTGCAATACCTCGGCGAAATTGGTTGAAGTTATGTGTTTTCGACGTAGCGTATTGTCACCGAAATAAATAATATGCTCGAACGAGATCCGAAAGAGATCCGTTAGCCGCATCCACTGCACTGACGATAACAAAGTTATGTGAACGATGTTCATGAACATAACTAAACGGTATCGCCGTTCACGAACGAGCGATACCGATATATATATATGCCACTACATATGATATAATGCGATTTGTATCGTCGATCGGTGTCTCGGAGAGAACCGACGACGTTTGGAGGAACTGCTATGAACGATGTGACGATGGTGAGAGAAAGTAAAGAGGAGGAGTAACGAATAGTCCGGTTCCCTGGTTGATCCTGCCAGTAGTCATATGCTTGTCTCAAAGATTAAGCATGTTTCAGTACATACCGAAATAATACACGAAATTACTTGGATAACTGTGTTAATTCTAGAGCTAATACATGCAAATCAGAATTCCGACCAGAGATGGGAGAAATACTTTTATTAGATCAAAACCAATCGGCGGCGTACGGTTCGTCCGTGCGTCCATCGTCTGCTTTGGTGACTCTGAGTAACCCACAGCTGATCGCACGGTCATTTAGCACCGGCGACGAATCTTTCAAATGTCTGCCTTATCAACTGTCGATGGTAGGTTCCGCGCCTACCATGGTTGTAACGGGTAACGGGGAATCAGGGTTCGATTCCGGAGAGGGAGCCTGAGAAACAGCTACCACATCCAAGGAAGGTAGCAGGCGCGCAAATTACCCACTCCCAGCACGGGGAGGTAGTGAAGAAAAATAACGATACGGGACTCATCCGAGGCCCCGTAATCGGAATGAGTACACTTTAATTCCTTTAGCAAGGATCAATTGGAGGGCAAGTCTGGTGCCAGCAGCCGCAGTAATTCCAGCTCCACTAGCGTATATTAAAGTTGTTGCGGTTAAAAAGCTCGTAGTTGAATCTGTGTGTCACAGTGCTGGTTCACCGCTCGCGGTGTCTAATTGGCATTATGTGATACGTCCTACCGGTGGGCTTAGCTCCTTCGGGGGCGGTCCAACAGACATCCCATCGCGGTGCTCTTCATTGAGTGTCGAGGTGGGCCGGTACGTTTACTTAGAAAAATTAGAGTGCTTAAAGCAGGCTATCTTCGCCTGAAGACAATGTGCCTGGATATTGGTGAATATCGATGGGCGAGCCGTCGCTCTTGCCGACTTCTTCCGATGGGCTACTTTTCTCGTTTTTCTTTCTTCTCGTAAACGCGTGGATAGTGCTGCAGAGGTTCGCTCTGATTGCTGACTCGTTGCCGTGTGTCGACGGATCGGAGCGGCGAGGCGTTAACGGTGAAGCTCCACTTATATATCCTAACCTAAATCCGACCCTCTCGAATTTCACACCAACCTCGTATAACTTAAACCTTAAAATCAAACCCTGTATAACTTGAACCTTAAAATCAAACCCCGTATAACTTGAACCCAAAATAACTTGAACCTAATATAACTTGAACCTCATCTTATAAAACCAAACCTAAAACTAGTCTAACCTAACCCAACCTAACCTAACCCAACCTAACCTAACTTAATACTTTTTTTTTAACGTGGGGAAATCCTCATGGATCCCCCGGAGCTAGGGAACTCCGGGGGTATGCCGGACTCTTACCGGCTAAAACCCCACGGTGACCTTACTCGGCGCTGCTGAGAGGGGACCAGGAACTCTTGACGAACACATCCGGTCTCCTCCCGCGCCGGGGTCCTCCATGGTGACTTGGAGGACCCCCTTCCCGAAGGGGAGTGTGGTCGACGAAACATACTCCCCCATTCGAGGAATGAGCGATGGCTGGGTCACACAGCTACCGCTCCCGCCCCGGGGGACGCGTGCAATGATTGGTACGATCCCCCAATCGTACCGACCGCGACTCCCGGACGACGCCCGTGCAAATACGTGGGGCACGACAAAAGCGGTCCACCCCGCACGGGCGTCGTCGAGGCCTCGGGCCAGGCTTGGCCCGGAGTGACTGGGTGCCCCGGGTGCGTCAGACTCGATACCACAACGCGACAAATGCCGAATCGTGGCCCCTGAGGCGTAACGGCCACCATCATGGCCCGCAGGCGCGGAGGAGGTGACGAAGTTCCGCCCTCCGAAGGGTTCTTGGGAGTGACTTCCACCCGAAGGTGGAAGCCCCCCCCCCCCCCCCCCACCCGTGAGGCGGAACGGGGCAAACGTCTACGACGCCGACCCCGTAGGCGACGTCGACCGGGCAGGGATTGCTCGCTAACCCGCTCGGCGGCCACCTTCGCAACCATGACCTCCTCGCAAAAGGAGGTCATGGCCTGCTAGACGCTCCCGCGACCAAGCATCCCCGAAAGGATGCTCGGCAACGAGAGGTCCGGACCCACCTCCGCCGCTAACACCCGATGCGGCACCTCCCAGGCTGGACACTCCTGAAGAATGTGCCGCGCGAGTCCTCCGCGGTGCCACAATGGTGGCAGCGCGCGATCGCCTCGCATCCGATTCGGCACAGGTACTGACCGAAACAACCATGGCCGGTCAGTACCTGTGTGGCTCGAAACGTCAGCCGCCTGCTGCTACGACCTACCCATCTATCTAGAATGGGCAGGATCGCCCCGACGGTCCAATGGTTGCCGTGACGAGACAAGTCGCCCCGCCACTTTTACATGGTGGACCGCCGGGCCTGGAGCCTAAGCTCGTCCCGACATAACATCTCCCCTGGTGGGGTTGTGTCCTGACGCTCGAGACGAAGACGCGCCAAGGGTGGTAGACTCGCCAGGGTGGTAGCCGCCTCATAGGACACCGTACAATACCCCTCTATAACGCCTATGGCTGCGCGTCGCCATTCCCGTCGGAGGAGCATCAGGCTCCTCCGGCTCGCCGACAGTGCGTCGACTCAAACGGGGGCACCGTACAGTGCCACACTCCTCACTACACCACAGTAGAGGCGGCGCACCCGCTCGTCTGCACCGCCAAGGTTGGGCATGATACGATTCAAATGAGTCACGAGTTTGCCCAACCTGACGGCCAGACGAGCGAAGTGCGGGACGAAACTCCAGGAGCCGTCCAGGTAGATACCAAGATATTTAATTTCCTGGGCCACCTGGACGTCGGACGACCTGATCCTCACCAGACATGGAGCTGAAGTGCCCCTCCTACGAGGACGGAAACAGACTACTTCCGTCTTCTGAGGGGACAACTCCAACCCCATGTCCCGAATCCGCGAGGCGATGGCCGCAACAGCGACCTCCGCTCGACGGATGGTCCGCCCCAAGTCCCTGCCAGTGGCTAACACCGTTGTGTCGTCGGCGTAACATGTGAGATGTACGCCAACCGGCAGGGAGACCCGCAGAGCCGCGTCGTACCCTAGATTCCACAGAAGTGAGCCCAAGACGGACCCTTCGGGTACTCCACGGCTTATGTCACGCCTGACAAACCCACCGCGGCCACCGTAAACGATGGCCCTGTCCCGGAGGTAATCACCAACCACCATCCGCAAGTAGAGGGGCACCTCGTGACGTTCGAGGGCCCCGCGGATGGCCGCCCAGGAGAGGGAATTAAATGCATTTTGTATATCCAAGGATATTGCAAGAGCAATCCCCCCCCCCCCCCCCTAGACGTGGCCGAGTCTGAGAGGGACTTGACGCTCGAGATCGCGTCTACGGTCGACCGTCCCTCCCGGAAGCCGAACTGGCACTCGGCCAGGTCGGGTCCTACACGAGACAGGTGCTGGACAAGGCGACGCTGAACGATACGCTCAAAGAGCTTAGCCACCTCGTCCAGCAACACGATGAGCCTGTAGGCGAAGCGGGCCTGTTGTCCTTCTTGAGGAGAATCATCCGTCCACACTTCCACCGAAGTGGAATCGTCCCCGTCTGGAGGCAGGCATTAAAGAGCCTGCACAGCCGGGGACCGAGGACGCTGAGTGCCATGACTCAGGCGCGGCCAGGTATGCCGTCAGGGCCGGGGGCGGTGTTACGCTCCCCCATGCGTCTGACGGCATAGGCCAGCTCCTCCCCGGACACCTCCAGCTCCTGTGACCATAAGGCATGGTCGGTGGTATGAGCGGGGGCCGACACCTCCCCAGAAGGGAACAGGGTGCCGACCACCCGCTCCAGGAGCGGAGGGTCCATCGTCTCCGTGAGTGGAGGCGCCCATGGACGTAATTTGTCCATGACAAGTTTATACGGGCGCCCCCACGGATCTTCACGGAGCTTCGAGAGGAGTCCGTCCCAGACCCTGAGCCTTGGCACTCCTGATGGCCAGCTGCAGCTGTTTCGTAAGTGTACGATAATCAGCATACAGCCACAGTATACAATAGCGAAACTCTCTGTCGGCACCTTTGATGTCGGTGTACCATAAAATTGAGTGCGCATGCGCGACAGAAGAATCCAAATCGCAGTGCCACCTGGATTTCAATCTCACTTGCATTTTTTACTCTCTATCTGCCCAACTTATCTTTACGTTTAGTTAATCAAAATTTAATAAAAATAATAAATCTATTATTTCTAATAGACTGAAAAACAAGGAAAGAAAGCAAAAATCGAAAAAATATAAATGCACATGTTACTATGACTATAAAAATGTAAGAACATAAATATTATACAAGATAAACAATAGAAAATATAATGAAAAATACAAAAGATATATTATATATTGTATATTTTATTTTAAAATTTATTTATTAATTATACCTATGTATACAAATATATCGGTAACAAACATATAATATCTTAAAAGTAAAGGTTTCATTAATGAAAAAGACGAAAATATCATATTTTTAATAAAAATATACTTTTTATTAAAGTAGGGATATATATATTGCAACCTATTTTTCATTTCTTCCAACTCCTTTCTTGTTTCATATTTCAGCTACTCGATCCACCTCAATACTAACCAAAAAAGGAGACAGAAAACAAAAAATAAAATTGCTTTTTCTCCTAAAATCTTCGAAATAGCTTGAACGTGCTTCAACGCTTTCAAGCAGCTTTCAACAGATATTGAATTTTCTCCAAATTCAGCTTCAGGTTTGGTTAGATATTCAATCGTCTTTTTGTTTGCTAAGAAAGAGAGAGAGAAAGAAAAACTAAAGAGCAAGTGAGGCAGAAGTTCAGATGGCACTGCGATTCGGATGCTTGTTTCGCGCATGCGCATTAAATTTTGTAACACATAAAATCGTGCCAGTTGCGCTACTGTATACTGTGATACAGCTGTGCCGTTCTCGCCGCGTCGGTTGTGCGTCGACGCCTCGCCCGAGTGTACTGGCGGCGAGCGACCCCGCAATCAGTGCGGAGACGCTGTATTGCGTCGCTTCACCAGTGTGCCGGGCGGCGGGGCGGATTGGCGCGGACACGTGGCATCGCCACGTCGTAAACAGATGACATGATGTCCGCAAGACAATCCGCCTCCGCGTTCACATCCACTGGCCCAGCCAGAACGCCCGGCCAGGCCACTGCGAGAACGGCCGCCATCAGGGCATCCTCATCCATGCCCCTCAGGGCCCACCTCCTCTGGCGGTGGGCTAATGGGCGGGTCGGGGGAGGCGTGGAGACCTCTATGCGTATGTACGTGTGATCAGAGAGAGTTTCTACGTCGTCGACCCGCCACCCCGACACACGGCGCGCGGCCAGGGCATTGGCGAAAGATAGATCTACGATACTTTCGCCCTGGAACCGCACGCACGTGCTGGTCGAGCCCCGGTTTAACAGCCGGAGACCCAGATTAGCACGGAGCGGTGACTGTGCATGCCGCTGAGGAGCGGCGACCCCACGTTCCGAGCTGGGAAGCGATCGGCCAGGTCGGTGTATGGGACTCCCGACTGGTGGGTAGTGGTGAAAATTTCTGTAGTAGTGGGCTCTTGGTGCCCTGATAAAATATCCCCGGCATCCAAAACCCGTGCGGCTAGTGGGACCTCGAGCAATACGGATAGAACATCGAAAAAACGAAGGATCGAAGTTCGAAAATCGAGAATCTAGAAATAGATAGAAATTAGAGGTCGAAAGTCTAGAATAAAATTATTTAATTCTTATCCAAAGACTTTCTCGAAGGCAACGTGCCGCTGGCACTTGGGGAGTACCCCAGGTACCTGCGACTCGCCTCAGGGGCCACGACTCGACATTTGTCGGGTCGTGGTATCGGGTTTGACGCACCCGGGGCACCCAGTCAACCGGGCCAAGCCTGGCCCGAGGCGTCGACGACGCCCGTGCGGGGTGGACCGTTTGGTCGTGCCCCACGTATTTGCACGGGCGTCGTCCGGGGGGCGCGGTCGGCACATTTGGGGAAATGTGCCGGCCATTGCACGCGTCCCCCGGGACGGGAGCGGTGGCTGAGTGACCCAGCCATCGCTCATTCCTCGGATGGGGGAGTGTGTATCGTCGACCACACTCCCCTCCGGGAAGGGGGTCCTCCCAGTCACCATGGAGGGCCCCGGCGCGGGAGGGGACCGGACGCGTTCGTCCAGAGTTCCCGGTCCCCTCCCCGCAGCGCCGAGGACGGTCACCGTGGGGTTTTAGCCGGTAAGAGTCCGGCATACCCCCGGAGTTCCCCAGCTCCGGGGGATCCATGAGGATTTCCCCACGTTAAAAAAAAAAAAAAAAAAAAAAAAAGGTACCTGCGACTATTTTTATGACCTGCAAAAAACGGGACCGGTAGTGGACGGTCCCGAAGCAAATATTTTGGAAGGTAATATTCTCGAACATACAAATATTATCCAAGTAAATATCTTGCAAGTAAATATTCTCGACGGCTAAATCGCTACTGGAAATAACACCTGCCACGCGAGGTCCCGGCTCGAAATTAGATGTTTGGGAACTACCGGCGATCTCTGGCCGACCTGCCTACTCGCTTCCCAAGGTAAACGTGCACATATGACCTGGCTCGCATTTGCCTGAGATATACCAAATAAAGGGGTCTCGAACGAACCAAGCGGCCGTAATACGTATCCTACAGGCGGTTAACCACGCAGTTGACCCTCGCAAGGGCCCCAATCGACCGGCCGAATATTTTTAAGTATTTTCCATAGATATTTTTCAATTTTTGACGGACGACCAGCGGATACCCAATTTCGAATACGAGACCCCGAATTCCCGTCCACGGACAGCCCACTTTCGTTAAGACTCTCGATAACTCGTCCCGAAATACCATCGGAACGAGGAATCAACCACGTGTACCCTCTGCTGCGCTCACAGTAGGAACGAGGTACACAAAACACACACACTTACATACGAAGACAAACATCCATGTAACGAGGCCCCTGCGAGTGTCCTGATTCAAACAGAACCGCGGCCTCCACCGGTGTCTCTTGCGAGAGTCTAAGCATGAGCTGGACCACGGCTTCCCGCGGAAGCGCAGGTGTATGCATGGCCGGACCGCGGCTCTCCGGAGATAACGAGATTTGCGTGAGTCCAAAACCTTACAGGAACATCACCGCGATTTCCTCCGGGGAGCTCTGGCGTGAGTCCTGTTATGTGCTAGCCTGCAACTTCCAGAGGAGGCTCCCGCGAGTGTTAAAAAATTGCCACACTGCGGCCATCGACGAGGCTCTTGCGTGGGTTCTGTCAAACAGGACCGCGGTCCCGAAATAAAAATATACGAGTCCCAAAAAAGACTTAAGTAGAAAAACTTAAGTAAAACGTACACATACAGGTGAATAGCTCGAAACTAGTCATCGCAAGGGTCCCAGGTACCTGCCGAACGCCGTAAAGGGTGCCACAGGCAGACCAGGGATACCCTAGTTCGATGTTGGGACTCGAAAATCGTCGGCGGGCGATCTACAACACATTAAAATACTACACACGTATATCCTCGGCAACGTTCGCTGCAGAAAGGATATATCTCACACACACAAACAGGAACATAAAACAGAAGCGGCTCTAGCCTGCGTCTCCCTTGCGTATTAACCGGAAAATCGGAAAATCGGAAAGCCGGAGACCGCGGCTCGGGCAGGACAGCGCCGGTGCGCGCTGATGAGGAGCGACGACCCCACCCCTCAGAAACGTAAGAAAGCACCACGAGACAGAGCGGCGTCCGACGCGCGCCGATGGGAATCGACGACCCCACCTTTACTCGAAGTACGAAGCGTTAACCCCCCTTTTCTCGAAAAATCATGATGGCCACATCCGGTTCTAAATATTCCGGAGGTAAAATAGCCCTCCGTTCGGATCTCCGGGTGAGGGCAGGACTGGGTGAGGTCATCGTGGCGATGAATAGGTCAAGGCGGGCGAAAAATCTTCGGCCCGTAACCTCGTCCCCTGGTGTTGGCCCCATTGTCGAGCAGCATAGCCGCCCGGTAACGCGTTCGATGATGGCCACCCTCAGGCCTCATCGCCATGCCGCGGCCGGGTGTGCTCCTGCGAACACGACTTTGGCGCAGTCTCAAGGTTACAGCCTTCGCGCTGTCCAAGTCCGCCTAATTAGATGCGACGAGGGACTCAGGTCGGATTCGGAATCTCCGGCTGAATCCAAAGTAGAAAACCGCGAAATCGAAGAAATAAACGCGAATATTAGCCCCGCGACCCAATCCAACCCCATCGCAACCGCGACCGCGACCGCAACCGTACCGACGTCGACGCAGACGTCCGCGTCCGTAATTGCGTCCACGAGAATTAGAATCCTACAGCTGAATATGCAGCATTCAGCTACAGTATCAGGAGAGGTGCATCAGCTCGTAGCCCAGAAGCGTTTAGACGTCCTGCTATTGCAGGAACCATGCGTTAGAACGCTGGGCTCGAGCCACACCGTGAGCGGTTTAGGAATCGGAACGAAGGTGGCGGTCGTCGGCTCACAATACCCGTGGGCGGCGGCCGCCGTTTGCAACCCTCGATTCGAAATGGTTTTCGTCTCGCAGCTTAGCACCCCGCACGGAGGTGCTGGCGCGGAGGTGCTGGCGCCCGGCTTCTCGGTATACGCCGTGTCATGCTACTTCCAGTTTAGCGACGATATCGAGGGGCACCTCAGGCACCTCGAAGTGGTGTTTCGTTCCCTGAGGGGGAAGAGGCTTTTAGTTTCGCTAGATGCCAACGCTCGGTCGTCACTCTGGGGGCCGCAGAGCACAGACGATAGAGGAGCTCAATTCGAGGAGCTCATTCGAGCGTTCAGCATGGAAGTTGTGAACGATGTTAAACAGCCGCTTACCTACTGGTCGACCAGGGGTTCGTCTTTTATCGATGTTACCCTGGCGTCGCCATCCATGCTCCCCTTTGTTCGGGGCTGGAGGGTCAGGAGTGGCTGGGTAAACAGCGATCATAACGCCATAGATATCGGGCTAAGAGTACGGAGAGCCGAAGCGGCGGGACGGGGCGAAGCGAGCACTCGGTTTGACACTCGTCGGGCCGATTGGGAGTTCTTCTCCGAACGCCTGGCCGATCAATCTAGATCGAGGCTCGAAATCTTAAGGCTCGGATCTATGGCAGAAGTCGAAAGGATGGCGGAAACGCTCACAGAAGTCATCTCCGATGCCTATGCCGCGTCAATGCCACGGAAAAGAATTTTTAGAAAGTCCAACCCGTGGTGGACCCGCGAACTTACGAAATTAAAGAAGTCCGTGTACCGTCTACGTCGCGCCCACCAGGAGGAAAGAGACGAAACCGCTCGCCATGAAAAACTACGAAAGTATCGCACTTTGCGAGAATATAGTAAGAAGGTGAAGCGGACGAAACTCGAAAGCTGGCAGCGATTTGTAACGTCGAACGGGAACTCGGGGCCCTGGAGTCTCGTATATAAACTCCAGGCGAATAAACTCCGAGTCGCGAGAGTACCCAGTACCCTCCGGCGTGGTAGCGAAACAACATATGATAGCCGCGAAACCACCAGCTTGCTCCTGAGGGCCCACATTCCAGACGACCGGGAAGTAGAAGACACGCCGGCGCAGCGTGAAATTAGGGAGGGTGCACGCATCGCACCCGACACTCCCGACGCTGCTCCCTTCACGGAAGCGGAAGTTGCGAGTGCAGTTAGGACATTCAATAATAAAAAGGCACCAGGACTCGACCACATCGAGGTCAGCGTGCTGAAGGCCACTGTTAGAGTCATCCCCGGTGAAATTACACGACTTCTCAACGGATGCCTTCGATGGGACGTCTTTCCCTCCTCCTGGAAAGAGGGCTCCCTTCGAGTTCTCCTGAAGGGTGAAAAGAAGGACGAGAAGGATCCAAAATTCTACCGCCTGATTTGCCTCCTCCCGGTTATAGGGAAACTTTTCGAAAAGCTTCTCAAGAAGCGTTTATACCAGACGTCGTTGGCTCCCGGGGGGATCTCCGATCGGCAGTACAGGTTCACGCCCGGGAAGTCGACGGAGGACGCGGTCGTGGATGCCTCTGAGCATCGACATGTCGTGGCGTTGCTTTTCGACATCTCTGGAGCTTTCGACAACGTCTGGTGGCCACTAGTCTTAGAATCTCTAAAGAAACGCGACTGCCCTCGGAACGTTTTCGGGGTGATGTCACATTACTTCGACGGCCGACGGGTCAGTATCGCCATAGGTTCCGAATGGGTTTCGAAGCCAGGGTTTCGAAGACGACGAGGGGGTGCCCACAAGGCTCCGTACTCGGCCCTGCTTGCTGGAGCCTTATGTTCGACGATCTCCTGCGGTCACTCGAGACCACAGTTGAAAATTGGTTTGTCGCCTACGCGGACGATCTCATCGTTCTCGTGGGCAGAAATAGTGGACGAGAAATTGAGAATCAAGGCCAACAAGTCGTTGACCAGATTCTCCAATGGTGTAGCTCGGCTAAACTCGAAATCTCGGTCACAAAGACTGAGGCAACCGTACTCAAGAGTGGCTGGATCGAGAGGCCACTATTAGGTCGAAGAAGAGGTGCCCGACCCGATCGAAGACGCAAGGCCGTTCGGTCTTCCAAGACCGACCTTACCGGTAGACCGCCGACTATTCGAATAGGCGATAAAAATATAAAATTTAAACCCGCGGTACGATATCTTGGCGTATACTTAGATGCAGGAATGTGCGTAAGAACCCACTGTAAATACCTATGCGACAAGGTCGGGTCGCTATTCGCGAAAATGAGTAGGCTGGCGAGGTGTTCGTGGGGGCTCCGCTTCGGCTCACCCTCCGACACTTACAAGGGAGTGTTCATCCCCATGGTGGCATATGCTTCCGCGGGATGGGCCGACTTGTGTATGGAGAGGGAGTTGAGGGTGCTAAGGTTCGCGCAGCGTCGCGCTCTGATCGCGGTTACCGGCGCTTATCGCCGGATATCGTGGGAGGGTGCGTGCGTGGTGGCCGACGCGGCCCCCATCGACATCGTCGTCCAGCAGCATAGGGTCCTCTACAATCTTCGTAGAGGGAAAAACGCCAAGATCGGGGACACAGTCATTCAAAGCGGACTGGATGACGGTGTCAAAAGAGTAAAGGAAGAGGCGACGAACATGTGGCAAACTTCGTGGACGAATTCCCACAAGGGCCGCACAACGTTCGCCTTCTTTAAAGACGTCCGGGAGAGGCTGGCCGCCGGCTGGTTGAAGCCGAATCATAACACCACGCAGGTATTGTCGGGGTACGGCAATTTTATGGCTCGCCTCTCGGCGTACACCGTTGTCGATGACCCGACATGTGTCTGTGGTGGCGCGGTGGACACGGTCGGCCACTTCCTCCTGGAATGTCCGATTTTCGATCCGCAGAGGGAATCTCTGCGTTCTTTTGTCTCGGCGGATAAGTGGAATTGGCTGGAAGCGGCACAATATTTACTCCATCGTAGATGTAAATAAAAATCGGAGACCGTACCTCCGTTCTTCGCTCCCCCCCCCCCCCCCCCCAAACTTGGAAACCGTTCACCCTGGCGTTGTCGGAGTGCCAGGGCAAGGCGGAGCGGCGCTGTAACCTTCGCAGTCAACCGTCCCCGTCGAGCGCTTTCCCTCCTTCGCGAGATTAGATTCGTTCATCAGGTAGGGAATTAGACAAGGCCAGAGTGTGCGTGCACGCGAGCACGCAGTCAGTCCGCCTCCCCGAGGTCCCCGCGGATGCCCCGGCGGCCGAGCGGGACCACGGTCCCGATCGAGCACAGGGGTAACTGAAGGGCTCACACAGGGATCGCCGCGGCACTGCTGGGTTTTTCCTGTCCCGATCCAGAGGACGGGTATTCGTTGGCAAGTGGATGGGAAGCATATTCGCGTATGCCCTTGTGGCGTGGTAGCAGGCTCGCACCCCCTCCCGGGGCCGGGTTCAGAATACTCCAGCCGGAGACCCAGGCCAGCCGCCCAGTCCAACACCGAGTGACCCCTCTGGTCCGTCCTCGGGGAGTCCCACGCAGATGCGTGAGCATTGAAGTCCCCTTTCGAGGACTATATTTCCTCACCATTTAATTTTCCATTCCTGATGCAAATGACAGGCATTTACATTACTAATTCATCGTACTTACTTCATTCATGAAAAAATACTTACAAAATACATCATCTTTCGACTGCATCAACTGAGATTGACTGTTGTAGCAGTCATTTCTCTCTGGATACTCTAATGTGTTGTTTTACAAAGCGAAAAAAACAACTAATATACTGTCTGGCATGGTAGTACTATTTTTTTTCCTTTTTTTCTAGACGTGTTACTCGACAATTTTACAAGTGCATGAGTTTGTACACTTCGTACTAAAGCTCTTCTTTTTTTTAATTCGTTAAAATATATACGACGGCTGTAACCGTCATTTGTGGATACATCGCCAAGAATCTGACAGCTATAGACGTCATTTACGTCAAATTTTAAAAGAATAACCTAACCTAACCTAACCTCTCTTAGTAACATGGCATCTCTCCTATCATAATCCGAACTGACATCACATCATTTGAGCTCCGTCAAAGTGTTTAAAACAACATTCCACAAACTTCAAAAAATAACCTAACCTAATCTAATCTCTGTTCGATTATTCCTGATACTACTGTAACCTCCCTCTGACCGAAACCGGAAATGACGTTATATCTTTAGCACGCCAAACGGAAGTGACGTCATTCTACCTGGGGGATCAACCGGAAATGACGTCATTCTCATTGATTAATTGTCCACCGGAAGTGACGTCATTCCTATTTATTTTCCACCGGAAGTGGTTAGGTTAGGTTAGGTTACTTCAGGAATTACTTCAGGGGATTACTTCAGGAATCACACCGATAGAGGGAAATAAAAATAAGAAGAAAAGGCAAGATAATGGAATGGATACAGAAGAAGAGCGTAGAGATGAAGGGGAACAATGGACCCAAGTAGAAAGAAGAAGAAGAAAACCTGCAGAATATTGACAAGAAATGGAAAAGGAGAAGGAAACCTTTGCGGGAGCGGTAGCCAGAAAGAAACCGGGAAATCTAAAAAAAATCGGAAAGAGGAACAGAAGTGAGGCAATGATAATCAAAGTGAAAGAAGGAAAATCATACGAGGAAGCATATAGAGATGTACTGAAAAGAGCGAGAAAAGATTTAGAAGTGAACAAGATGAGGAAGTCTAGAACAGGCGATATAATACTAGAATTTAACAGAAAAGCAGGAATAAAGGGCAAGATTAAAGAAATAAAAGGAACCTTAGAGAAAGAATTCGAAGTTAAGCACATGAGTGCGAACATAACGATAGAAGTAAAAGAAATAGACCCATTGGTGACGAAAGAGGAAATGAGAAATGACATAAAACGAACGCTGAACAAAATAGAAGGCAATGACAGCAGTATAAATATTAAACTACTGAAACAGACGTGGAGAGGAAACCAAGTCGCGATAGTCGATCTTGGGCAAGAATACATAAAAGAGTTGGAAAAAGTAAAGCGATTGAGAATAGGACTAACGTCCTGCACCTATAAAGTACTACCAAGGATAGAGAGATGCTACAAATGCCACAAACTGGGGCATATTGGCAGAAATTGCGCAGAAATTAAAGATAACAAAGAAATTTGCAAAAGATGTGCGTCCCACAGCCATACTATGATTGGATGCATTGCGGAAAAACCAAAATGTATCATTTGCAGTGAGGCAGGAAAGGAAGATCCATACACTAGGCATGTTACCGGGGCCTATAATTGTCCGATCTACAAGAAGGCACTGACTGAGAAATACGAAAAACGAGTATGGAGCTGAAGATCCTTCAAATCAATTTAAACAGATGCCGTATCGCACAAGAAATCATGCAACAAACAGCTATGATACTAGGAGCAGACGCGGTGATAATATCTGAGCCGCACAAGATAGAAGACTACTGGTTGCAAGACGAGACCGGCGACGCTGCTATATGGATCACAGGAATCAACGGTAAATGTTTCACATATAGCACTGTACATTCCGCACCAGGAATTGTGCAGGTAATGATCGAAGATAAAAAAAAATAATAAGCTGATACTTCTCACCAAACAGGATCAAGAAATAATTCGATGCCTACATGACGATGCTAGAAGATAATAATAAAAAGGGGCTAATAACGAACAAAATCATAATCGCGGGTGATTTTAATGCAAAATCAGTAATTTGGGGAAGCAAAAAGAACAACAGATGAGGAGAAAATGACCTAATTGCGACAAATCCGAAAGGAGGCTTTACATATTTTAAAAACTTTAACAAATCAAAAATTGACATAATGCTAGTAGGCGGAAGCATATATGACAAATTACGAAAAGCAGAGGTTCTGGAGACATTTTCAGCATCAGACCACCTATATGTGCTACATACTTTCCAAAATATTAACGATAAGCGTAACGAAGGATTTGTAAGCCTTTATGGAAAGAGAGCGAAGTGGGAAAACACGGATAAACGGTATGAAGAAGAAATCGGAAAACTAAATTTAAGAACGAAAAGCGAAGATGTATGGATCGAAAGATACGATAACGTAATTAATAAGGTAGCACAAAGGGTATACCCATTAAAAAAAACGCTATAAAGGAAATAAAGTAGCCAAGTATTGGTGGAATGATGATATTGCAAAGAAAATAAAAGAATCCAAATAAGAAGAAAATTGGTGAGAAGTAAAAGGAAAAACGAGCAAATAAATAAAGGATTGCAAGAAGCGTTAAAAATGAAGAAAAAAGAGCTCAAGAAATTAATAAAAACCAGCAAAGCTAACTGCCTTGTAAACTATATTCAAACACTTGACAACGACCCGTGGGGGAAACCCTATAAGAACTTAATTAACAAAATAAAAGGTAATAGCAATAATTATGGAGAAATTCAGAATGAGGAGATTAAACAAATAATCAAGACACTATTTATTACTAACGATCCGGAACGATACCCGAGAATTGAAATAAAAGACGCAAATATAATTGATGACGCGATTGAGAAATTCAGCGCGGAAGAAATTAGGAAAACTGCAAAAGAGATAAATTTTAACAAAGCGCCCGGAGTAGACGGAATTCCACAGATGTTTACGAAATGGCTAGTCGACAGCAAAATAGATAATCTGCAACAAGTATGTGTTAATCGAATAAGTTGCTTTACCATAGAATTAAAGAATCTGAGGATTACAAATCTGAGCACTACATAACAAAAGTGCATTACATATACAATGTTATATGTAATAAAAGATGAATATCAAATAGATCATGCATAAGTTGAATCCACAGTGCAGACATAGAGATACAGGAAAAGCAGAAATTGTAAACAATTTGCAAATTATAAAATATATATATAACAATTAACAAAATTAAAAAAAGGGGGAGTGAGAATCCATCTCCTCTTGACGATGATAAGAAACAAGTTTGCCACATGCACTACAATATCCCAAACAAGCAGCGATTGACACGCCAGTGATAACGGGTGGAACGAATTCCGTGGCAGAACTGTGCTAAGACAGTGCTCCTACTCAGCTCTCGTAACGGCATACTCTTAATACTGTGGCGACACTTGTATCACGGCACTATTAAAGCACCGCCATATAGCACACGGGCTACACGGCCATGGCAATGACACTATCAGCTCACCATAGCTACACGCGTGGTAGTGGTGTAGGCCGTCATTTACTAATGGGGAAGCTGTTTCCATATAAATTATAAGCGAATATGAAAAATGATTAAACCAAGCAATTTATTTATTTTGATTCCAAAATAGATACACCGGCACGAAACAAAGCTGTAAGAACTCGATTTTATTATTTTTTATAAACTAGCTCGATACGGCGATTTTTTCGATAAAGTCGTTAATTACTTTATCATAAAAATATATACATTTACTTTATATATATATTTTTCAATTCATCGTTACAAATTCATGCAATTGAGGGTTATATTAAATACGATGACAGTATGTTATTTAAGAAATTACAGAAGGCGAAGTTAGGGACACAACAGCATGAATTTTTATTTTATAAGTAATATTTTATTTTATAAGTAATCTTATTTTATAAATAATATTTTTAGTTTATGACGGGTTGAAAGAAATATATATGACTTTCTTAATAACTATAAATATAGGAAAACAACTATCTAAACATCTATCATTACTCATATATTGAACATCTACTGACATCTAATGGTTTTAATTTGCATGAAAGCACAGGTTCCCCATTACCAAATGTGACCCTACGTCATTGCTGAGAAGATTCATGAATGGGGCGATGACACGCGTGTCACGATGGTGCTGGTGCTGCGCGATTCATACGTGTTACGCTTGTCTAGAATGTGCTGGTAACACGTTCTGGCATATTAGCTAACGAATCCGGTCACAGATGGCTACGGATCAGCTGACACTCCTCGGAAGTGGCAATATAGTGCCGATATGGTGTCGCCACCATCTTGCCGTTTGTGATCTGGGATGCTTTTTAGAGCATTATTCGGAATTGAATTTGAACACACAGCTACTTAATCGCGAATTTGTATGTATATAATTATACATGACTGCATAAAAACAATATCACACACTTTTATAATTAATGCGATATAAGAATATAAAACGAAGAACTATCCACTCGTATCAGCAGTAAAAACAGTGTTTGGTATGCTAGGTTCGTTGTAAAATACAATGAAGCAGTTACTATATCAAATGACAGCACGTAATACATTACTGACAGTATAATGATATGAATATCAAGAAAAACATATTTATTTGTTAGATGTTTATAAATTCAAATTTAAAAGTCCAAGTCACATTATATAAATTATTGTTTAACAAGGTGATTTAATGTTGTTTCAAATAGGCGTGAAGTACTAGCTGGTGTTTCTGTCATTGTAATTTCATTTCTGCTGGATACAGTAAAAACACATTGGCAATCTAAGCAAGGTATCGTTAGATCTGGTGGATTTTCCAAATCTTAGAAAGGGATGATGCCAGTAGCAGTTGATTCAGCGCCAGGTGATAAATATATATAACAAGCAAAGCAACGTAAACTGATTTAAAGTGTTCACGATTATATAAATTAAGCTATTACACTTTTATAATCCATGTAGCGTTTCTGTCCTTTGTAACTTACAAAGAGTCTTAAGAATGTAACGCAATGTAAAGAAGTTTTGAAACGAAGAAAGCAGGCCTTAATCCGAGATAAAGGAACCTTGGATCTTGGGGTCGACACATTGGAGGAAAAATGCTTCGTACCAGAATCGAAACTATGTAACCTATTAAGTGGTATTTCTGCAACTGCTACCACACATACACATGCGTGCGCACGCGCACGCACACGCATATGCATACGCACACACACACGCATACGCATACGCATACGCATACGCACACGCACACGCACATATGAGATCCATCAGGATTAAAGATTCTGTGTATGTATTGAAAGATGCGTACAATAAGAAAGGATTATTACATGGCTCAATTGTAGAATTCCACTTGTAATTGATAATTAGATTATAAACTTCTATATGCTTTTATCAGAAATTTAAATACGACAAAATTGCAACACGCAGGATTATAATTATCTCTTTGCGATCTCATTTCATTTTGGCAGTTATACTTATATATAAGCATCCATCTAAGCTTAAAGATTAATAATCTTCAAAATATAAAATAATTATGAATCTTTAGACTTTCTGCTGGCGTTGGCCTAATTTACCATTTGCGGAACTTGTGAAGCAGCTAGAACTATAATAGCAATGTGCTTTATATCTTTGCTCATTGTTTTCAAAGAAAATATAAAATATGAATAACTATGTTCAATTCATCATAAATGTACGAGTAAAGTTGAATCTGCACAAATAAATATTGAGAAACGTAACTTATTTAATTTTTATCATTTAACATTACAAAATATATTACGGAAATATTTAAAAATATACTTTACTTTAGTTTTTTTTAATATTTTAAATATTTTATATTTAACATATTAAACTTTTACAAAAAGTAGCAAAATTTCTAAAAGTAAGAATAATTTTTTCTTAATTAGTTAATATGTCGGTTTTTTTTAAGAAGATAGTATTTCAGCTTACAGTTTTGTTAACAAACTCACTGTTTAAATTAGTTTCGATAACAATTAATATTTGCATGATCTTTTCCCCCAATTTATCTGTACAACTTGTTCCTTCTTTTCAATTGTCATATATAATTATTCAAATCTATTTGTTCCAAATTCTCCTCTAGGAAGAAATGAGGCATTAATTTATCATATCAATTTATTTATCATATCATATTTATATGCCAAAAAGAAATTTATTTGTTTATCAAAATATAAATTATACATTCGTATATTAATTGTAACCCTTTATTTAATTATTCACACCTGGATGACACGCATAATGGGTAAAATCAAACATTTCTTTAGTTTTTTAATATTTCCTTATCGATTAGAAGCTGATTAGTAACAGATTTACTGTCTTTGCAAAATAAAAGCGTACACTGCATCTCTCATTATTTCCAGCTTCCGACTATAATTTTGTGATTCAGAACCAGGTAGCATCTGTATCGCAGTCATATGTATACCTAAAACAACGCGTGCGTAACGCAATCTTAAAGTGAGAGATTTATTTTTCTTAACAATGAAATTAGAAATATATATAATTTCCTGCAGTCTTGGACAAGACTGCATTCATAGCAATACCATCATTTTCGTATTCATCGGCCCTTCCAAGAGAACACATTAACGTTCCAAACTTAGATATTATATAAGGGACACGAGTTTGAAACCATATTTGTTTAATTTTTATACTTAGTGGTGGGCTGATATTTACTATATGAGGATTTGTGACTTTCTTTAATTATGGTAAGCATACCTTGAACCTGAAAATGAGTATAGTGTCATGTTAGTGAATTTTATTTCGACAAATAAAACAGAACTTTTATACTAACACTGGAAATGTTCCTCTAGAATTGATGTTATTCACAAGATCATAATTTTTCATACCTATGGATTCTATGACTGGTAAAGTAATAGCGTTATTAACCTTTTCAGCACTGAGTTGTGTGGCAAATGGTTTTGTGAGAACCCATATGTGGCGTTCGTTGTTGTCAGACCGGTGCAGTCATCTCTGTGAAAACTGCTCAAGCTGTTCGCAATTCTGTGTCAGCAGTGATTGAAGAGATGGCGAAACGAGTTAATATATGTCTACGGATGGGTGTTCCCATTAAGAATAACTTGTAACCTACGGATGGATGGTGCTGCTGGCGGTCGGTTACTCACAATCGACCGACGGCTGAGGCTGCTTGTGCTTAATAATCCATAAATTATCGACGACTGGTGTTACCAACAACCGATACCGCATGCTTTCACGTACAGCTGGTGCAACCAATAGTAGGTAACTCAAGACTTATCAACGACTGGTGTTGCCTGTGTTTGATAACTTACGATATATAGACAGTAGGTGATGCCTGCGGTCGATAACTCATGATATAATGACGGCTTGTATTGCCAATAGTCGGTAATTCAAGAACTATCGACGCATAGTATTGCCAGCTATCGGTATTCCATATCTTACGTGGGTTAACTTAATCTAGCATCATGTAAACTTAATTTAAACCAAGCTAACCTCAGTTACACATAATCTGACTTAACCTACCTTCACTCAAATCTAACCCAACCTAACACAAGCTAACCTTGCCTCTCTTAAACATAAACTAACCAAGCCTACGCTTCCTTAAACCTTTTTTTTGTAACGTGATAAATCCTCATGGATCCCCGAAGCTGGGGAACTCCGGGTGTATGCCGGACCATTACCGGCTAAACCCTACGCTGACCGTCCTCGGCGCTGCTAGAAGGGGACCGGGAACTATTTGGCGAACACGTCCGGCCCCCCCCCCCCCTCGGGCGCCGGGGTCGACTGTGCTGACTTAGAAGACCCCTTCCCGGAGGGGAGTATGGTCGTCGTGACACACTCCACCGTCAGAGGAATGAATGATGGAAGGGACACACAACCATCACTTCCGTCCCGGGGAACGCGTGCAATGGTCGATACGTTTCCCCCAACGTGCCGACCGCACCCACCGGACAACACCTGTGCAGATACGCGGGGCATGACCGCCAAAGGTGGTCCACCCCGCACGGGTGTCGTCCACGCCTCGGGCCAGGCGTGACCCGGATGGACTGGGAGCCCCGGATGCTTCAGACCCGACAAACGCCAAGTCGTCATCCCTGCGGTGTAATCGCCGCCATCGTGGCCCTTAGATGCGGCAGAGGTGGCGAAGTCCTACCCCCCGAAGGGTTCTAAGGAGTGACTCCCACGCTAAGGCGGAAGCCTCCCCCCCCCCCCCCCCCTCGTGGGGCGGAACAGGGCAAACGTATAGAACGCCGACCGCGTAGGCGACGTCGAGTAGGTCGGGATTGCTCGCTAAAACAGTCGGCGGCCTCCTTCGCGACCATGACCCCCCTGGCAAATGGAGTCCATGGCCTGGCAGACACTCTAGCGACCAATCATCTCAGACAGGATGCTCGGCAACGAGAGGTCCCTACCTGCCTCCGCCGCTAATGCCCAACGCGGCAACCCCCAAACAGGACACTCCGGGAGAGTGTCGCGAGCCGAGTCCTCCGCGGCGCCACAATGGTGGCACCGCGCGTTCGCATCGTGTCCGATTCGACACAGGTACCAACCGGAACATTCATGGTCGGTCAGCACCTGCGTGGTTCGGAGCATAAGTTGTCCGGTGTTGCGTCCTATCTATTATCTAAGATGGGCTGGATCGCCCGGAGGGTCCAGTGTTCGCTGCGACGGGACAGCTCGTCCCGCCACCTTGACAGGGTGTACCGCCAGGCCTGGAGCCTAAGCTCGTCCCGACTTGTCATCTCCCCTGGCAAGCTGGAGATCTGACCAAGACGAAGACGCCAATAAAGAGAGGTGGAAGTCCCGTCAGGGTGGTGGCCGCCTCAAAGGACACCATATGGCCGCGCGTCCTTACTCGTTTCGGAAAAGCGTGATACTTTTCCGACTTGCCATCAGTGCATCGGCTCATACAGGGGCACCATACAGTGCCACGCTTTTTATAACGCCACAATAGAGGCGGCACACCTGCTCGCCCGGACCGCCAAGGTTGGACATGATGTGACTCAAATGTGTTGTGAGTTTGCCCAACCTGACGGCCAGACGAGTGAAATGTGGGATGAAGCTCCAAGAGCTCTCCAGGTAGACACCAAGATATTTTATGTCCTTGGCTACCTGGACACAGGGCCGGAGCGCCCCTCCTACAAAGGCGGAAACAGACGATTTCCATCTTTTGAAGGGACAACTCCAACCCCAAGCCCCGAATCCGCGAGGCGATGGCCGCAAGGGTGATATCCGCTCGACGAATGGTTCTCCCCAAGTCAAAGTAGGGGGTCCAAAACGGACCCCTGGGGTACTCCACGGTTTATTTCACGCCTTACAAGCTCATTACAGCCTGCGTAAACGATGGCCCTGTCCTGAGGTAATCTCCGGCTACCATTCGCAGATAAAGAGACACTTCGTGACTTTCGAGTGCCCCGCTGATGGCCGCCCACGAGAGGGTGTTGAAGGCATTCTGGATGTCCAGTGAAACTGCCAAAGCAACCCACCCTCCCCCGGGGATGTGGCCGAGTTCGAGAATTCGAGCACTTGACGCCCGAGATTGCGAGAATGGTCGAATGTCCATCTCGGAAGCCAAACTGGCACTTGGCCAGGTCGGTAGAATTCTAAGACAGATACTGGACAAGGTGACGCTGAATAATGCGCTCAAAGAGCTTACCGACCTCGTCCAACAACACGATAGTCCTGTAAGTGGAAGGTGTAGAATCATCTTCGTTTGAAGGCAGACTGTGAACAGCCTGCACACACGGGGACCAAGGACACTGAGTGGCAAGACTCAGGCGTGGCCGGGAATTCTGTCAGGTCCGGGGCCGGTGTTCCGCACTCCCATGCGTCTTACGGTGCCGGCTAGCTCCTCCTCGGACACCTCCAACTCCTGTGATCATACCACGTAGACGTTGGATTGAGCTGGCGCCAACACTTCCCTAGACGGAAACAAAGTGCCGACGACCCGGTCCAGGTGTGGAGGCTCCATCGTCTTCTTGAGTGAAGGCGCCCATGGTTGTAACTTGCGCATTACTATTTTGCAGGAGTGCCCCTATGGATCCTCATGGAGCTTGAAGAGGAGTTCGTCTCAGGCCTGAGCCTTGGCACTCCTGATGGCCAGCTGAAGCTGTTTTGTGTGTTCACGATAATCAGCGTACAGCTGTATCGTTCTCCCTACGTTGTTGTTACGTCGACGCCTTGCCCTGGTGTACTGGCGCCAAGCGGTATCACAATCAGTGTGGAGCCGCTGTATGTTGTCGCTCCACAAGTACACCGGGCGGCGAGGCGATTTAGGTCGAACACGTGGCATCGCCACGTCGCAGACGGATGACATTACGTCCGAGAACCAATCCGCCTCCGCATTGATATTCACTGGCCCAGCCGAAATGCCCAGCCAGGCCACTGCGAGAACGGCCGCCATCAGAGCGTCCTTATCCATGCCCTTCAGGGCCCACCTCCATTGGTGGTGGGCTGATGGGCGGATCGGGGGAGGTGTGGAGACCTCTATGCGAATGTACGCATGATCTGAGAGAGTTTCCACGTCGTCGACTCTCCAACCCGACACATGGCGCGCGGCCAATATCTTTGCGAAAGAAAGATCCACAATACTTTCGTCCTGGTACCGCACGTACATGCTGGCCGAGCCCCGGTTTAACAACTTGAGTTGCAAAATGCGTGAGCATTGAAGTCCCCGAGGACGAACACTGGACGAGCTGCGTGCGCGGAAACGATGTTCTGCTGCTCGTCCAGTAGAATGTCAAAGCGACTGAGGGGCCAGCTCGGTGGCGCATAAACGCCCACCACAAGACAGTCAGCCAAGTCGACTGCCACGATTCCGTGGCCGCGTGCAACAGGCGCGATCGGCCAGAACCGCGACGAGACCGACTAGGCGATCACTACGGACTCGGCCAAGTCACCAGCCCAGGATGGGCGCTGGAGAACTCGGTACGGTTCCGCGACTACCATCAACTCAACCATGTCACCGCAAAGACCCAGAATCATTAGGTCCTGTGGCAATCCGTCCGGCGATGGTATTGTTGATCTGGCCGCGGGTAGGCAGGAACGATATGCCGTGTACTACACGAGATCGGGTGTAGTTGCCCGCTCAACCTCACCTCGCCTCAACCGATGGCTGGAATATCCCACTGTGGTGGGTGATGCCGATGCACCACCACCTTGATGGACACAGGTGACTTGTTTCTTGTTTCCCCCTGTCAATCCTCCCTTCTTCTGCGTGCCGGCGACGGCTGCGCTCCTTGCTGTTACGGCGGGTCTTAGGTAGGAAACAAGACTTGCCCCCCGTTCGAAGGTCCGCGGACCGCCCTACCTCCTTGCAGTCGAAGCTTCACGGCGCGGCCGCGTAACAAAGGTCCGCCTGGTGGACGGACTCGCCGCACCTGTAGCGCAGGTGCGACTGGTCCACTTGTGCAGTGCACCACTGCTGGACATGCCCAAGAGCCGAGCAGTAGTAACAGTGCTCCGTGCGGGCTTTCAATGTCACTACACGGGCGTCACACCACCCCAACCGGATACGGCCGGCAGTGACTCCTTTCTTGGCCACCGCCAAGAGGCTCTGCCCCCAAAGGGTGCCGAGTCCTCTAGATTTAGCCGGTCTTCATCTCCTCCCCCGCCACTCTCCGGTGCCGGCAATAGCCTCAGCCACTTCACTTGAGGTGACCGACTCGTCCAGGTTAAGCACGTGGAGATCCACCTCCTTGCTCGGCCTGGAGACGGTGACGCCTTCGCCGGCCAAAGCCTCGCGCAACTTTTCAGCCAAGGTTACCGCCTTGGCATCTTTCTCCGGACCGGCAATTTCAAGAAAGAGCCCGCTGGTCCGTGCCTTCTTGGGGCGGACACTTTTTACTCCAACGTCGGCCAGCTTCACCCTCTGTCTGACAGCAGTCATACTCGTACCTATACGTGGACCTGTTGTCAGGCTGGAGGGTCAGCGCTACTGCCGCTGTACGCAGCAGGCAACCCAGTTTCGATCTATCTTCCGCGTTCTTATCTTTCTGGGCTTTGAGCGGTGGAGCAGGGGCCGATTGGACCTTCTGGGCTGCCCTTGCGGCCTTTCTTCCTACCACCTGGGCCCATGTACCCTCCTTTGCAGCACCAGATGAAGTTGATGGGGCTTGTGCCACTGTAGCCAAGCGCTTCATTTCCTGGTGCGCCATCGCCAGCCGTCTTGATGTCCCAGATGGACAGTTTTGACTTCAGAAGATGATGGGACAGTGCTCGGCTGCTTGGCTTTCGAAGGCACAACTCTCTTTCCTTTCTTCTTCTTGTCCTGCTTCTTCGTCATTGTGTTGTATTCGGTGGCATGTGTCACCAGACCACTCGAGGGCATAGCGTCCATCTTCTTTGCAGGAAGATTCTCCCTACGGTTCTTCTTCATTTTGGTGTTGATGAGGTCCGCTACCTAATCAAGTAGTGCAGACCCTGTCTCCTACTCGGATGTCGAGACACCATTGCGTGGGGATAGAGTCCCCACTTCCTTCAAGGGCGAGGCTGGTGATAGCCTCGCGTGGCTCGCGATCTCTAGGTCCGCCATCATTATTGCTGGCGGGCCTGGAGATCACCTCTGCAATGCACTGCGTCTGCCTTGCAGGCGCTTACTTTCTGACTGCAAGGCCTCTAACTGATCCTTCAGCAGAGCAATGTTTTCATCCGGCGGTGGTGCAGCTGGACATTTGACCCTCTGTGCCAATTCGAGGGTGGCAGCCCTCAAGTAGCTGGCACCAACCTTTAGATCCCTCTGGATGGTGCACTTGAGGTCTCTCGATTTGGCCGCAGCCAATTCGATCTTATTGGCCTCCTCCAGGGCCCAAACTCCGAGAGCCTCCAGGGACTTACTCCTTGCCTCTAGAAGGAAGGCGTCCATTTCCGACAAATGCGATGTCAACTTTCCCTGTGGTGGCGAGATGCCTGTGCCATGGTGGATTTCCAGCCGGAAATCCGTCATCTCCGCCTCACGTTGCGCCTGATCGTAGGCCCTCTTTGCCCCAGCGAAGCCGACATACTTCCCTATCATTTGGGATCTCACAGGCTTTTTCGATTTCGGGCAGGGACGCTGCACTGAAAAGGTGGATCGCACCGATACCACAGACGTATCAAAATCGTAGGAGGCACATCCCGATTCTTCAACGGCGCCCTTCTCCAGTGCACTACGCACCCTGTCCGAGACTATAGCTGGCCTCGAACCACCGGGCATTCGGACCTTACTAGTCCGCATCTTATCGTCGTTAACACCCCTATTCCCAGGTTTTTTAAAGGTTGAAGAATTCTCCATATTGTACCCACGAGCGTGATCGGAAAGTAGGTCACCCCTGGCAGAGCCGACATACCAGGGGAAGGCTTGTACTCCCGGAAGGCGCCAGTATCCCCGGGGTTGATCGCTAGAGACCGGTGCACCTACCGGCCACGTCCAACCGCGAGGACTGGGCGTGCTCCATCGCTGCATACCGCATCTTGAGGTTAGGGACCTTTTTATAGAGATTTATCACCTCGCTGACCGGCCAATTACGGCTAACCTCCGCTCCGGCGACAGATGGCCACCGGTTTGCGGTATTATGACAGGGTAGCACCACCTGTGCCGAGCTATGGGATCCCGGTGTCGCAACACCCCGTACCACAACCAGAATTGACCGTGGCCCCTGGAAGGGCGACCGCTTCAACCAATAACACCCCTCAAATCTGGGTCTTACCGGCAAGGGAGGCCTTGCCAGGATCCGAAGATCCCGCCGGCACCGCCCGGAGTATCACGGAGGCTATTAGGTATCCACGATCCCCGAAAGCCAGAGCCTTGTTAGCCACCGGAAAATTCCGGTGCTATTATGTTCACCACGAGGAGTTGGGGATGGCACATGTTGTTGCAAAACTGCTACAACTTTAGAACTCAAACCCAGCCTAACTTAACCTTACATAACCTAACGTAACCTAACTAAATCTAACATAACTAATCTTCCATCTCGGTTCGGAAGCAGCCTCTGCAACATTCTCAGGAATAAGGCTATGCAGTATGCCTTCCGCAGTTACGGAATAGCAGAGGACCGCTCCGACTGAACGTTTATTCACATAATGTAATGCAATGATCGGCGGGTTCAATCGGAACGGGTCCGCATCGAATACAGGAGTGCTTTTGGCGAAATGAAATCCAACAGTCGGAAAAGAATAAAACTTTACTAAAAAATCGTACGGAAATTCGACATATCGATGCGTATCTAATATACATCTAACTAAAACGTAATTCGAAAAATACAAAGGATAAGAGGAAATATTCTCCAATATATGACATATATAACGGATGCAAGGGAGAACACTCCATTTCGGGGTAGCGAGACCGGGGCGTCATTCTGAAGTAATCGTATAACGCTGGTTCCGGGATGCAGAGAGGAAATGTGTAGGGTAGAGAGCATAAAATAGCAACAACGTAACTAAAGAGGAAGAAAAAGAAAATCTGCGGAAACATTACATTTATTAAGAGGAAATCCTAGAAATATCAAACAATAGATTATATACCACACCGTAAGGGCAAGGTCCAACGAAATAGATGATATCGATAGAAAATAAAAAAATCGAGATACTTAAAAGGAAAATAATAATTTAGACTGAACGAATCAATATCACTGATCCCGGCAAGCTTAATGGAAAACGCATGACTACGAATTGGTTAGAGTATAAGATGGATACTGATCGCGGTTCGAGTGGCAGGGCAGGCAGCCCCTCCCCCCCAATTCCCACCCTTGGCGCGAGCGAGGCTGCTGTGCGTATGTTGTTGGAAGGTGCTGCTGGCTCGCGCTTCGGAATCAGCGCCATCGGGTCCTAGCAGAAGATTAAAGGTTGGGCAGGCGGTTCGGAGCCCCCTGTCCATGACACAAAAGAATAGGGAAATAGAAAGGTATACAAAAAACGTATATAAGGGAGAAAAAGTAGATACTTTCAGTAGTACACTTTCAAATAGTAGAATAAGCAGACACACATCAGACGTAATGATAGATATAAGGAGCGAGGATACGGCGAAGCTAGTTACATATTAGAAAACGTTAATGGGAAACATCAGGCATATGATAAAAAACTGGCATCGAACTCTTGATCGAACTAGTGGCGAACAGTACAGAGAAAAATGAAGCAATTAAAGGAGTAGGAAGTATTCGAGTACAAGCAACGAGATGAAGAAATGCAGGAAAAGCGACAGAAATACGAAAAGATGACGCATTAAAATCGAGAGCGGGAACTATAATCCTGGAATTTAACAAGAAAACAGGTATAGAGAACAAAATATAGGAGATAAAAGAAACACTGGAAAAAGAATTTGAAGTAAAACATACGAGTGCAAGTATAATTTCCCAACTAAGGGACATATACCTGTTGGATTACCCGAGAAGAAATAAAGGAGGACATAAGACGAACGTTGAACGTTGACGAATGAAATCGAAGGAAAAGGTAGCGATATAAACGTATAAATAAGTTGTTAAAACAAACGTGGAGTGGCAGCCAAGTCGCGTTAGTTGAATTTGGACAGGAATACAACACAGAGCTGGAGAAGGTAAAACGACTCAGAACAGCATTGGCATCTTGTCCCTGTAAAGTGCTACGGAGAGTAGAGAGATGCTTCTAATGTCATAAATTGGAACATATAGGCAGATATTGCGACGAAGTTAAGGATAATAAGGAAATTTGTAGAAGATTCGGATCCCAGAACCATGCGATGATCGATTGCATCGCGAATAAACCGAAATGTATCATCTGCAGCGAGGCAGGAAGAAGGAATCCGCACATCAGACACGTTACCGAAGCTTTAATTGTCCGTCCTACAGAAAAGCGTTGGTAGAAAAGAACGAGAAACGAATATGGAATTGAAAGTCCTACAAATCGATCTGAACAGAATCCAAATGACGCAAGATGCGCATTTCATTTCAGCGTTTCAAAGTAGGTGAGTTGTAACGTATTTTGCAATGGATTATGCTTATCTGCTTCTACACTGCAAAAGAATGTGAATCCTAACCTTCCTTGCAACGGCATAGCGTTTCTAGATATCCACGAGTCGATGCAATATAGTTCTAGTATTTCATTCAGCGCGATGTCTCATCTCATTCCAATGTTACATGCTCAGATCTAATATTCTGTGCAACGCGTTATGGTTATCTGCATCAGCAATTCCAAAGAATTCGAATTCTACATTTCCATGCAACGGGATAGCGCTTCATAGTGACTGCGTGTAAAAGCAATGGAGTTCAAATGTTCCATGCAATGCGATGGCGCATCTCATTTCAACGATTCAAGGAAAGTAAGCTGCAATCTTCTGTACATGACATAATACTTATCTGCTTGTATACTTTTAAATTTTCTTTTCTTCTAAACACCAATTGGCGAGAAAGCCTGTGACCGAGAACGAACTGAACATTTTTATTGGTGTCCTGCTTATACTGGTTGTAGCGCCCCTACCTAAAATTAGGTTAGATTGGTCTCAAAAGCAAAATGTATACAAACGAGCGAATAAAAAACGTGATAAAGCGTGATCTCATTATATCGATACTTAGATATTTTCATTTCACCATTATTTCCACGGCTACGACTGAGGACAGTTTGTATAAACTTGGAATTACTGTTAACGCAATTGTGTACACTTTCCAAAATACTGTTAACACGTTGAATGCCATGCCGATCATCCTATACTTCTCGCTCAGGCGGCAGCGCGTGAGCACTTGATACCGTACGCTTGACTGATGGGTATAAACAAACGATGTCTTTGATACACTGTATCCGTTTCATTTGGACTGTCGAAACGATACAAGCAATTCATTTTTATACAATGTATAAACATAAGATATTTAGATGGGGAATGCCAGAGAGGCCAAAGAGCAAATACAAGGTGAGAGTTATTCTGAAAAAGCCACGGGAGTATAAAGACCTATTGCAGCAGAGAGAATTCAGTTTTATAGTGACTATTTTGAAAAAGTATTGGTATCTATCAACTAAAAATGCTGAAAGGACGAACAGATAGTGACTCGTCGAGTGAGACATTTGTACCACGCAAATGTCGACGTGTAATACCACTACCATCTCCAGATAGTGACAATTCATCTAGTAGTTCACTAAGCAATACCGAAACAAGTGATCCAAATGATTGGTTTGATCCGCGAGGCACCCAGCCAAACATTATACATTTCTCAAGTCCCCATGTGACGGATAAACTATTTCAACATATAAGCGAACAAACAAATATTTATGCGACACAAAGTACAATCGCTTCCAAACGTGTTGAAAAGTGGGTGCCAACAGATAAGGACGAAATAAAGAAGTTTTTTGGAGTGGTTTTGTGGATGGGATTGGTAAAGCTCCCATCTTTGTATCTGTATTGGTTTAAAGATCCATTGTTTATTCAAACATTCCCGCGGAAAATTATGAGTAGAGACAGATTTCAAATTCTCGTTGAGAATGCTGCATTTTGCTGACAATACAAAAGTGGATGCTTCCAACCGTCCTTCAAAGGTTGAATTTTTAATAAAAGAATTAAATATAAATTTTAAAAAATATTATGATCCCGTTGAAATGTTATGCATTGATGAGACGGTAATACCATTCCGTGTACGGATCATATTTAGACAGTACATGAAATAAAGGAAGCATAGATATGGGATAAAAATACTTAAATTGTGCTGTGATAATCATTACACATATAATCTTTGCATTCACGGTCCGGCAAATCATTGGATAAAAAAAATACTACACCTACAAATGTTGTCATGAATTTATGTGAAAGTATATTTCACAATGGCCATACTTTATACACGGATAATTATTATACGAGTGTGGATTTAGCAAACAAACTCCTAACAAAAAATACGTATTTGGTTGGTACTCTTCGACCAAATCGAAGAGACAATCCAAGTAAAGTTGTGACAGCCAAACTGTGACGCGGAGGAGTCATTGCTCAAGAAAACGGTAGAAGGATTACAATCATGAAATGGAAAGGCAAAAGGGATGTTTTAGTTCTTTCTATCAAGGATTCTGACGAAATGAAAACCGTAATAACAAGAAATTGTTATTGATCATAATAAAGTTAAACTGCGATTGATCTGTCTGATCAAATGGGTGCTTACAGCAGTCCACTTAGAAAGACACTAAAATGGTATAGAAAACTGGCATTCGACCTTCTTTCGAATATTGCCGTCGTGAATGCGTTACATATGTTCCAAAATGTAACAGGAAGAAAGATGTCAATTACAACATTACCAAAACAATTGGTAAATACCCCCACACGACATTAACACGAGGAAACCTCAATTAGGGCCGATACAAGTAGACGAATTCACAAATTTCATAAGAAGGAAGGAAAGGCGCATGAAGTGAACATCACAGCCACATATGTGTTTAAAATGATTTAATAAACTTCATTACGTATTAGCATAAATTTTTTAATTGTCACCAATAATTTAACCATTTACAATGCCGGTCTCATGCACCGATGTCAGTAAAACAAAAAGTTCGCTGTCAGTCCCTAGAATCCACGTTGTCCAAACGAAAAGTCGATTGTCAGTCCCTGGGGACTGACGCCACCTGAACGGAAAGTTCACTGTCAGTCCCTGGGGACTGACGTATCATTCATGTTTTTGCCAATATATCCCAGGAAAGCGGCATAAATATGATATAAAATTTTGTAAACTGTGTCTTCCGGAAGGATACACATATAACGTTCTTATTTACGCAGGAAATAATACAACCAGAATAACGAAAGCACATGCGCATGCTGTAATTATGACGTTGGAGGGTGAATTATTATTTAAAAGCCGAGTATTATACGCAAATAGTTTATATGCTTGTGTTCATTTGGCCGAGAAACTTCTGCAAAAAGTATAATTTATTAATGGTTAAAGTTAAGAAGGGGTTTGACCATCCGACCACATGACTTCTTATTACAGTTGATTACGCAGAACAGTAAAGTGGTATAGAGAAATAGTTATCGAATTAGTATGCAGGACTTCTCTCGTTAATGCCTGTTATATACATACAAAAGGGAGTACCAAAGGTATGAAAATAATAAACTTCCGCCAAAAAATTATTGATTATCTCTTCAGTAAGTGGATCATCACGGTGAACATACGTCATCTGAAACTGAAGCAGTGCCCAAGAAACTTACACATTTTCTGCTGTCGTTCCAAGGACGCGCGAGAAAAACGAGACAGCGATGTAAAGAATGTCATAAACGTATGTCTAGGATAAATGGTAGGCAGTATGCCGCGAATAAGGCAAGAAAAGAAAAAACCTGTTGTAGCCGATGTAAGGGCCAACCGAAACTCTACCCAACATGTTTTGAAAAATTACATAAAACAATTAAATAGTTATGTTAGATTTATAATATTGATTTGTATTGTTTTAAATATTGAATATCTGTTTATAATGCTGAGAATTGAGAAATAAACCTATTTTTTAATATCTACTTTGTGAAATATAAGTTCGACCCATCGTGATGCACGCCGGCCCACGAAATAGGCGCGTGCACGGGAGATACACGCCGGCGTCAACGTGCTAAACGTAGAAATTAGATGTGCCATCGCATTGCATGGAGCAGTAGAACTCTTCGGCCTTCAAACACGGATACTATGAAATGCCATACAGTTGATGGATCTGTAAAATTCTTTAGAAGTGTAGAAGCAGATAAGCATAATGCATTGCTTAGATGATTAAAGCTAATGGAGCATTATAGGGGTGATAGTATATTCTATTCACAAATAGCTGAGATATATTATATGTGTAATTATATACACCAAATTGAAATGTTTATGCAAAATATCGTGAAACGATAAATAATTAGGTAGGTGGGGTATTAGAAGTATCGTAGTATTTGGAGGGGACATTTAATTTACATTTATAGAAAGTTCATGATGTTTTTAAATATATACAATAACCAGAAATATTTATTTGTCTCCTTCGCTACGGCAGTCCGTTACGCGGGAGTAACGCCACTGAACGGGGCGCTGCGCCGTGCAGTGTACACATTACGCAACTGTAGGCTTCGATGTTCGCACTTACGTCTTCCAATGGAACTTTGGAATTCTCTTATGTATATACTTTTTTGAGAGATATGATGCATATATAACAACTGTTTCGTCATATTATATGAAAAATATAAAAATGAGTATATTTTGAAGTATTCAGAAATTTACATATTAAAAAATTTTACTGTTATTATAAATAGAAATACAGTTGAAATAGTGAGATATCAAATTATTCGTTAATTCTTAGTAATGCAACTCAGTATGGTAAATTTTAAAGCATGGTTCCACGCAGAGTCCAACATTACAATATTTACATTCATATTGAGACTCGCGTCTCTTGTTTGCCGTGCAGACGATGCATCTTCTATTTCGGTTTTTTCTTCGTGGTTGATACACTGAAGGAAAATGCCGTTCTGTTAGCCGTAATGGATTGTTGTTACCTCTTTGATGATGATAAGAAATATTCATATGATAATTTTTCAGTATTTTTCGGATTAAATTCAAGTAAAATTTAGCCATAGACATCGGTTTTCTGGTGTTATTCTTATAAATACAGTATGCATTCCACACGCATATGTCCAGCAAATGAAAAAATATTGACGGTACCAATTTAGAGATTTCCGTGTCGAATTCATAGTGCTTATCATCATGTCTGCGTTGTCGATACAACTCATATAAATATTATATTTAATGACACATAGGTGTTTTTGAATAATTTTATTTCCTTCATGCCTAACAACCGTTGCACACTCTGAAGTATGCATAGTGGATAGCATATATACTTCTTTTTTATCCAGCTATTTTACAACTAATAAATTTTTAGTTGGCCGGGAAGATGCCCCTCCTTCACTCAGTATGTCAGTAATCTTTTGTATCCCTTGTCGCTTTTTTGCCACGGTCCCGTACGCATTTGTATGATTATTATATAGCAAATTAAACCAGGCTGGACTTGAATACAAATTATTTAGGTAAACTGTATGTCCCTTTCCTAGATAGGGCGCCATTAGGGCTTCTGCTATCGCTCCCGATTTTCCAATTTCCGTATTTTGGCTGTTGATTATAGTCGACGACTCGGCGTAAACAATAAGGTATTGAACAAAACCAGTTCGACAATCACAAAGAATACATGATTTTATCCCAAATCTACTTCTTTTCGAAGGAATGTATTGTTCGAATGAAAGCCGCCCTTTATATAGAAGTATACTCTCATCGATGCATAATTTTTGGTACTGATGGAATAATTGTCTCAAATTTTTTCGCAACATATAAACCACGTTCCTTATTTTATATAATTTATCATTGGTATATGTGATATATTGACTGAAATGTAGCAACGATAACAATTTAAAATAGCGGTCTCTATGCATAATCACAGCAAAAATGTCACTACGCAGGAGTTTGTCTACCCTCCAGTATTCCCCTAAGGACAACTTTTTGTTGCGTGTAATTAGAAATGACACAGCAAAAAGCAGTATATTTCGGACAGCGTTGTCGCTTCACCATCTCTCATATTATTGATATTTTTTTCCAATAGGCATTTCTTTCATGTAAAATAAATTGCATGAACTCGCCTGAAGCAAAGAGTTCAAAGCAACCAATTGCTTTTTCTAATCTGCTAAATTTGGTATAATTTCTGTATTTGCTGGGGTAAATGGGTGTAACACAGGGATGAATGTGTTTGATGTACAGGAATCGCAATCGTCGTTATTGTCTCGCTCATTGTTCTCTACTTCTGAGTCTGAGGTATTACATATATACCTTCTCTTTTTGTGCTGAGCGAAATTATCTTCGTTTTCACTCTCGGTATCATTTTCGTAATCAGTTAATACAATCAAGTATTGAATTGTTTTCGCACTCCGTCCAGAAATTCTAAGGAGGGTGGAAATAAAAATGGAAAACAAATTTTACGCAACCCTAAAACTAAAATTTTTAGATAAACATTTATAACCTTAGAATTTACCTCAACTGTAATAGCCGACAATAATCTATTCAACCTACATGTTGTCCGACTTATATCGCTTCAAGAGAGGTTTTATATTATAATCCCTGTTTTTGTTATAGTTTTGTGTCTTGCAAATACTTCGTATGCCGAATATGTGTTTAGCAGGTAATAGTACAGTACGAGCCGCCAGATTCAAAAGATATTCTACCGATACGGTAGATTCTGTTTTACCAATGGAGTCAGCGTTGGTGATCACGCGGCTCCGACTATAGTCGGCATGCGTACACACAGCAGGTCTCGCGAACATCGACCATAGCTGGCATCCATACGCATAGCACTTTGCGTGGCCGCCGACTATACTCGGTTTCCATAATGAAAGGCTTAGAACATCACGAAATGATATAAAATTAGATGAGATTTTAAATGTAATTGGTGTTTATGGGAATATTCTATTTGCTGTTAATTAAAATATATGATAAGTGTAAGTATATGTACCAATTTGATGTAACTCATTGAAATAGTATGGAATGATATAAAACTAGATATGATTTTAGATGTAATGGAGCATTTAGAGGGGATATTATATATATCCTTAAATGAAATTTATGATAAGTCAAAACATATATACTAGTTTGAAATATTTATTAAACACATCATAAAATGATATAAAATTACATAAGAATATGGATGTATTGGAGTATTTAGAGGGGATATTCTCTTTGAATTTAACTAAAATGCATGGTAAGTGTAAGTATATACATTAATTTGAAATATTTACATCAAACATAGTGAAATGATATAATATTAGATAGGAATGCAGATCTAATGGAATATTTAGTGGGGTTATTCTATTTAGATTCGACTATAATATATGGTATGTGTAAATATATGTACTAATTAGGAATATATATTTAAAATGTCAAGAAATGATACAAAATTAGATGAGATTTTAGATACAGTGGAGTATTTAGAGGATATTCTATTTAGGATTAGCTGAAACATATGTTAAGTTGAAGCATATATAATAAGTTGAAATAATTATTTAAAGCGTCATGAAATGATATAAAATTACATAGGATTTTGAATGTAGTGAATCATTGATAGGAGTCTTCTATATGCAATTAAATAAAATATATAATATGTATAAATATATATAATAAATTGAAATATGTACTGAGAACATCATGAAGTGCTATTCCTACAGACATGTTTAGATGAAGAACTTTGAATTGTAGAACTGAGAAGCGCCATCCCGTTGCATTAAACTTCGGAAGTCAATTACTTTGAAAGCTAACACTTAGTAGTGCGGAACAGTTACACGGATCTGTAGAAATTGCATATTTTGTAACGTAGCACCAGGTAAACATAACTGCGTTGTTTAGATACTTACAACTCGCTTACCTTGAAACGTAGAACTAAGAAGCGCCATCACGTTGGATGGACCATTGGAAGTCAATTACTATGTCAATTTGACAGTTAGAAGAGCAAACAGTTACATGGATCTGTAGGAATTGCATACATTGTTATGAAGTACCTAGTAAGCAAAATTAATTTGTATAGGAACTTAGAACTAACATACATTGAAACGCTGAACTGAGAAACAAAGTCGCGTTGCATAGACACTTGCAAGTAAATTACTTAGACAATTTGATACTTAGAAGTGCTATTCAGTTATATGTATTTGTAGAAATTACATACTTTGTATCAAAGGACCTGGTAATCATAGCTGCTTTGAATAGAACTATACATTTTACTTAAATCGAATGGTTGAACTGAGAAACGCCATCGCGTTGCGTGGAGCATTATAACTCTATTGATCTAACACGCAGACACTATGAAGCGCCATCCCGTTGCATGGAACAGTAGAATTCATATTGTTATGAAGTGTAGAAGCAGATAACCATAGTGTGATGCATGGAAGATTTCAGCTTACTTCCTTTGAAACGTTGGATAGACATGCGCCACGGCATAGCATGGAGCATGAGTACTCTGTTGCTTTGAAGCGCATACATCTAGAAACAGTATCCCATTGTAAGGAAGAGTGGGATTCACATTCTTTGACATCGCGATGAACGAAGAATTGGAACTCTATTGCCTCGACAAGTAGATATCTAGAAACTCTATCCCTCTGCACGGAAGTGTAGGGTTCACATTCTTTTGAAGCGTAGACGAGATAAACATAACGTGTTGCATTGAATATTATATCTTATCATGAAGTATTGAAATGAGATGCGACATCGCATTGAATGAAGTATTGATCTCTACTGCTTCGACACGTAGACATCAAGAAACGCTATCCCGTTGCATGAGATTGTATGATTCTCATTCGTGTAAGGGCAAGAACCTGAAAGACATAACGCATTGCACTGAATATTACTTCTTACCATGAAACATCGAAATGAGATGCGAAATCGCGTTGAATGAAGTATTAGAATTATATTGCTTTGACACGTAAACTTTTTCAAACGCTTTACCTTTACACGGAAGAGTAGGATTCATATTCTTGCGAGGCGTAGAAGCAGATGAGCAAAATGCGATGCATTCAATATTACATCTCATCATGAAACGTGAACATCGTGATAAATGAAGTATTAGAAATCTATTGCTTCTACACCAAGGGATAGCGTTTCTAGATGTCTAGTAAGTAAGTAAGTAGATTTTAATGCTCTATGCATCGCATTGGGATTGTTTGCTTCTTCGTTTAAAAACAGTGTGAAACCTCCTCTTCATTGCTAAGGGATAGCGTTTCTGGGTGTCTACGTGTAGAAGCAATTGAGTTGAAATAATTCGTTCAACGCGATGTCCTATCTCATTTCAGTGCTTCCTCATAAGATATAATATTCAATACAACGTGTTGTGTTTATCTGCTTCTACACCCCCAAAGAGTGTGAATCCTACTTTTCCTTACAATGGGATAGTGTTTCTAGTTGTCTGCGTTTCAAAGCAACAGAGTACTCATGCTTCACGCTATGCCGTGGCGCATCTCTATCCAACGTTTCAAAGTATGTAAGCTGTAATCTTATAAGCATAGCATTATGCTTATCTGCTTCTGCTCTTCAAAAGATTGTGAATTATACAGTCAATTACACTTCAAAAGGTTGTGAATTATACAGGGGATGGGGCTTCATATTGTCTATGTGTCAAAGCAATGGAGTGCTTTTGCTCGATCCAATGCCATGGCGCATCTCGTTTCAATGTTTCAACGTAAGTAAGCTGTAATCTTCTAAGCATAACATTAAGTTTTTCTGCTTCTACATTTCAAAAGAGTGTAAATTCTGTAGTTGCTTGCAACGGGATAGCAATATGTAGAGTCTACCTGTCACCGAAATAGAGTTCTGATGCTCCATGCAATGCGATAGCACATTTCTTTTCAGCGATATAAAGTAAGTATGTTCTATGAATAGCATAACGCATCTGCTTCTGCACCTCAGATGATTGTAAATTCCATAATTCCTTGCAAGGAGAATGCGGCTCATAGTGTCTACGTGACAAGGTAGTAAAGTTCTGTGGCTACCTGCACTGCGTTGGCGCATCTCCTTTTAACGTTTCAATGCATGTAAGCTGTAACGTTCTATGCATTACATTATGCTTATCTGCTTCTGCATTCTTGCAGCGGGATGACTTCTCAGTACAACGTTTCAATGTATGTATCTAGTAAGCTCCTATACAAGCCACTATGCTTACTTGGTTCTATATTACAATTGCATGCAATTTCTACAGATCCACGTAATAGTTAGCTCTTCTAACTGTCAGTTTTACAAAGTAACTGACTTGCAAAGGACCATGCAACGCGATGACGCTTCTTAGTTCTACATTTCACAGTAAGTAAATTGTAAGGCTGTATGCAATGTAATTGTGCTTATATAACTATATTACCAGGCTGCGCACTACAATGTATGCAATTTCAACATATCCGTGCTACTCTATAGCTCTTCTAGGTGCAAGATTGTCAAAGCAATTGGCTACCAAAATTCCATGCAACGCGATCTAAAATCTTAGTTCTACGTTTCAATGTATGAAAGTTGTAAGGTTCTTATACAGCGCATTCATGCTTACCTGGTGCTACGTTGTAAGGTATGTAATTTCAACGGATCCATGGAACTCTACCGCGCTTCTAAGTATCAACTTGTCTAAGTAATTGACAGCCAAATGTCCATGCAACGCGATGGTGCTTCTCTGTTCTACGATGAAGCTAAGTAAGTTATAAGGTTCTAACGCAATTATAATTACTAGTTTCTACATTACTATGTATGCTATTTCTACAGTTCCATGTAACTGCTTGCTCTTCTAACTGTCAAATTGACATAGTAATTGACTTCCAATGGTCCATCCAACGTGATGGCGCTTCTTAGTTCTACGTTTCAAGGTAAGCGAGTTGTAAGTATCTAAACAACGCAGTTATGTTTACCTGGTGCTACGTTCCAAAATGTGCAATTTCTACAGATCCATGTAACTGTCACGCACTTCCAAGTGTCAACTTGTCAAAGTAATTGACTTCCGAAGTTTAATGCAACGCGATGGCGCTTCTCAGTTCTACAATTCAAAGTTCTTCATCTAAACATGTCTATAGGAATAGCACTTCATGATGTTCTGAGTACATATTTCAATTTATTATATATATTAATTCTTATCATATATTTTAGTTCATAATAGATTACCATCACTAAATACCCAATTACATCCAAAATCCTAATTAATTTTACATCATTTCATGATTTTCTAGTAATAAATATTTCATATTAGTATATATATTTATTCTTAACATATATTTTAGTTGATTGCTAATAGAATACCCCCTCTAAATAGTCCATTACATTTAAAATCCTATCTAATTTCGTACTATTTCATGATATTTTAAATAAATATTTCAAATCAGTGTGTATATATATATAGCATATTATATAGTATTATATATATTTCAGTTAATTCTACATAAAATGTCCCTCTATGTACTACTTTACATCTAAAATCCTATCTAATTTCATATCATTTCATGCCGCTTTAGATAAATATTTCAAATTGGTATAAATATTTGCAGACAACATTTATTTTTGTTAATTGTAAAAAGAATTTCGCCTCGAAACGTTACATTACATCTAAAATTGTACCTCATTATATATCATTTCATGGTATTTTAAATAAATATTTCAAATTAGTGCACATATTTGCATTTATTATATATTTTAGTTAATTGTATACAGAATATCCTCTCTGAGTACACTATATCGTCTAAACTCCTACCTAATTTTGTTTCATTTCATAATGTCCTAAGTAAATATTTCAAATTAGTATATATATTTACACATATTGTATATTTTATTTAATTGGATATAGAAGACTCCTATCAATGATCCACTACATTCAAAATCCTATGTAATTTTATATTATTTCATGACGCTTTAAGCAATTATTTCAAATTATTATATATACTTCAAATTAACATGTTTTAGTTAATCCTAAGTAGAATATCCTCTAAACACTCCATTGTATCTAAAAGCTTATCTAATTTTGTATCATTTCTTGACATTTTATATATATCTTATCATGTATTATAGTCGATTCTAAATAGAATATCCTCACTAAATACTCCAATACATCCATATGATGTGTTAAATAAATATTTCAAATTAGTATATATGTTTACACTTATAATAAATTTTATTTAAGTGTATATATAATATCCCCTCCAAATGCTCTATTACACCTAAAATCCTATCTAGTTTTATATCATTCCATACTGTTTTAATTAGTTATATCAAATTGGTACATACACTTAGACTTATCATATATTTTAATTAAATGCAAATAGAATATTCCCCGAAACACCAATTACATTTAAAATCACATCTAATTTTATGTCATTTCGTGATGTTCTAACCCTTTCACTGCGGACACCGGTTATAATCGGCGGCCGCGCGAAGTGCTGTGCGTACGGCTGCCGGCTATAGTCGATGTTCACGAGACCTGCCGTGTGTACGAGTGCAGACTATAGTCGGAGCCGCGTGATCACCTACGCTGACTCCGTTGGTAAAACAGAATCTACCGTATTGGTAGAATATCTTTTGAATCTAGTGACTCGTACTATATTAAAACCTGCTAAACACATATTCGGCATGCGATGTATTTGTAAGGCACAAAACTATAATAAAAACAGGGATTATAATATAAAATCTCTCTTGCACCGATATAAGTCGGACAACGTGTAGGTTGAATAGATTATTGTCGACTTTTATAGTTGAGGTCAATTCTGAGGTTATAAATGTTTATCTGAAAATTTTAGTTTTAGGTTTGCGTAAAATTTGCTTTTTATTTTTTATTTGCACCCTCCTTAGAATTTGTGGACGGAGTTCAAATAGAATTCAATTTTTGATTGGATTATGTGATTACAAATATGATACCGAGAGTGAAAACGAAGATAACTTCGCTCAGCACTAAAAAAGAAGGTATATATGTAATATCTCAGACTCAGAAGTAGAGAACGAGAGAGACAATAACGACGATTACGATTCCTGGACGTCAAACACATTCATCCCTAAGTTACATCCATTTACCCCAGAAAATACAGAAATTATACCAAACATTATCGGATCAGAAATAGCAATTCATTAATTTAAACTTTTTGCTTCAGACGAGTTCGTGCAATTTATTTTAAATGAAACAAATGACTATTGGGGAAAAAAAACAATAATATGAAAGATGGTGAAGCGACAACGCTATCCGAAATATCCTGCTTTCTTGCTGTGTCATTCCTAATGACATGCAACAAAAAGTTGTCCTTAGGGGAATACTGGAGAAACTGGGGAAATACTGGAATACTTCTATATAAAGGGCGGCTTTGATTCGAACAATACATTCCTTCGAAAAGAAGTAGACTTGGGATAAAATGGTGTATTCTTTGTGATTGTCGAACTGGTTTTGTACAAGACCTTATAGTTTATGCCGGGTCATCGACTATAATCAACAGCCAAAATAAGAAAATTGGAAGATCGGGAACAATAGTAGAAGCATTAATGGCGCCTTAACTAGGAAAGGAACATACAGTTTACCTTGATAATTGGCATTCAAGTCCAGCCTTGTTTAACTTACTATATAATAATCATACAAATGCGTGCGGGACCGTAGTAAAAAAGCGACAAGGGATACCAAAGATTACTGATAAACTGAGAAAAGGAGGGGCATCTTCCCGGTCAACTAAAAATTTATTAGTTGTGAAATGGCTAGATAAAAAAGAAGTATATATGCTATCCACTATGCATACTTTAGAGTATACAGCGGTTGTTAGGCATGGAGGAAACAAAATTATTCAAAAACGCCTATGCTTAATTAATCATAATATTTGTATGCGTTGTGTCGACAAAGCAGACATGGTGACAAGCACTATAAATTCGACACGGAAATCTCTAAAATGGTACCATCAATGTTCTTCATTTGCTGGACACATGCGTATGGAATGCATATTGCCTTTATAAGCATAACACAAGAAAACCAGTAGCTATGGCTAAATTTCACTTGATTATAGAAGTAAGTGCGAACATCGAAGCCTACAGGTGCGTAGTGTGCACACTGCACGGCGCGGTGCCCCGATCAGTGTCGCTACTCCCTTGGAACGGACTGCCGTAGCGAAGAAGAGAAATAAATATTTCTGGTTAGTGTATATATTTAAAAACATCATGAACTTTCTATAAATGTAAATTAAATGTCCCCTCCAAATACTACGATACTTCTAATACCCTACCTACCTAATTATATATCGTTTCACGATATTTTGCATAAACATTTCAATTTGGTGTATATAATTACACATATAATATATCTCAGCTATTTGTGAATAGAATATACTACCGCCCCTATAATGCTTCATTAGCTTTAATCATCTATGCAATGCATTATGCTTACCTGCTTCTACACTTCTAAAGAATATGAATTTTACAGATCCATCAACTGCGTGGCGTTTCATAGTGTCCGTGTTTGAAGGCCGAAGAGTTCTACTGCTCCATGCAATGCGATGGCACATCTAATTTCCACGTTTCCTAGTAAGCAAGTTGTTATGTTCTATGTATAGCATTATGCTTATGTGCTTCTACACTTTAAAATTTTCGTTTCTTCTAGACACCAACTGGCCTGGAAGCTTGTGACAGAAAACAAACTGAACACATTTATTGATGCTCTGCTTATATTGGTTGTAACGCCCCAATCTGAAATTAAATTACGTTGGTCTCAAAAGGATATGTATACAAACGATCGAATAAAAAACGCGATGAAGTGCGATCGGTTTATATCGATACTTAGATATTTACATTTCACCATTATTTCCACGGCTAAGACTGAGGACCATTTGTACAAGCTTAGAATTATTCGTAACGCAATTTCCCACACTATCAAAATTACTGTTAAGGCTTGTAAAAATGTTGTAATCGACGAAACCATGGTTTCGTGGTGAGGACGCGTCAGTTTTTGACAATATATCCCAGGAAAGCGTCATAAATATGGTATAAGACATTGTAATCTGTGCCTTCCGCAAGGATACATCCACAATATTCTTATTTACGCCGGAAAAAATGCAACAGAATAGTGAAAGCACATGCGCATGCTGTAGTTGTGACGTTGGAAGTTGAATTATTATTTGGAAGCCGCGTATTATACGCAGATAATTTTCATAATAGTGACACTGGCCGAGGAATTTCTGCAAAAAGGAACCTTTATTTGTGGTACAGTAAAAATCAATAAAAAATTTCTCCTGCTGCAGGCCAAATGGAAACAGCAACGGGGTGGCTTTATGAGTTTTCAAAATCGGAGCGGAGGTAAATTTTTAAAGTAGACGGATAAAAGGCCGGTATGTATGGTAGCAACTTCTCAAAACCACAAATGTGTTATTGTTCAGGGTAGTAATAATAAGATAAAGCCGGACATAGTGTTCCATTATAACAATGCTATGAAGGGGTTTGACCATCAGGCCAGATGTCTTCTTCTCATACTTGATTACGCAGCATAGTAAAGTGGTATAGAAAAATAGTTATCGAATTAGTATGCGAAACTTCTCTCGTTAATGCCTGTTATATACATAGAAAATGGAGTACCAAAGGTACCAAACACTGCGAACACCCTTGTCTACCTCGTACCAGTGATTTCGTCCTGCCAAAAGGCGCAGTCATAGCCCATCACCTCAATGGGTATTCTTTCAATTCAGGGATCCGACTTTAGCAGAACCTGTATTCTACTTTTAAGCCTCTTACACATATATATGTTGCAGAAATGGCAGACATAGAGAATGAAGCCTCGGACGCAGAAGTCCCTGGCCCTGGGGCCTCTGTGGCGGACGTGTCCGCTATGGATGGGAGGGCCACAGATGACGACACTGGCATGACCCCGGACTATGATTCTGGTCAACGAGTGGACCTCCCTCTGAACGGGCAGATTAAATGTGCCATATGTCAATCAGAGGGGAGTATTCTGAACCCGGCCCCGGGAGGGGGCGCGAGCCTGCTACCACGCCACTAGGGCATACGCGAATATGCTTCCCATCCACTTGCCAACGAATACCCGTCCTCTGGATCGGGAGAGGAAAAACCCAGCAGTGCCGCGGCGATCGTTTTCCCGCGGTGTGAGCCCTTCAGTTACCCCTGCGCTCGATCGAGACCATGGTCTCGGTCGGCCGCCGGGGCATCCGCGGGGACCTCGAGGAGGCGGGCTCACTGCGTGCTCGCGTGCACGCACACCCTGACCCTGTCTAATGCCCTACCTACTGAACGAGACTGAGTTCGCGGAGGAGGGAAAGCGCTCGATGGGGACGGCTGACTGCGAAGGTTGCAGCGCCGCCCCGCCTTGCCCTGGCGCTCCGACAACGCCAGGGTGAACGGTTTCCAAGTTTGGAAGGGGGGGGGAAGTACGGAGGTACGGTCTCCGATATTTATTTATATTTACGATGGAGTAAGCCTACTCCAAGAACCTTTTGAGCCAGAAAGATTCCTGGCAGAAGTCGGCGAGCGCGGAGGAGGCCTCTGGTGACGACACCAAATATGGTGCCGCTTCCGGCCAATTCCACTTATCCGCCGGGACAAAAGAACGAAGAAATTCCCTCTGCGGATCAAAAATCACATGTCGGGTTATCGACAACGGTGTACCCCGAGAGGCGAGCCATAAAATTGCCGTGCCGCGACAATACCTGCGTGGTATCGGTTCTGCGTGGTTCGGCTTCAGCCAGCCGGCGGCCAACCTCTCCCGGACGTCTTTAAAGAAAGCGAACGTTGTGCGGCCTTTGTGGGAATTCGTCCACGAAGTTTGCCACATGTTCGTCGCCTCTTCCTTTACTCTTTTCACACCGTCATCTAGTCCGCTTTGAATGACGGTGTCCCCGATCTTGGCGTTTTTCCCTCTACAAAGATTGTAGAAGGCTCTATGCTGCTGGACGACGATGTCGACGGGGGTCGCGCCGGCCACCACGCACGCACCCTTCCACGATATCCGGCTGTAAGCGCCGGTAACCGCGATCAGGGCGTGACGTTGCGCGGACATGAACACCCTTAACTCCCTCTCCGTACACAGGTCGACCCACCCCGCGAAGGCATATGCCACCATGGGGATGAGCACTCCCCTGTAAATGCCGGAGAGCGAGCCGAAGCGGAGCACGTTTGGAGTATAGACGGGATATACATAACGCGTTGCATTGATATTACATCTTATCATGGGACACAGGAATGAGATGCTATATCGCGTTCTATGAAGAACTAGAGCTCTATTTCTTCGAAACGTGTACATCTGTGATCGCTACTCCGTAGCAAGGAAGCGTGGCGTTTACATTCTCTTCAAGTGTAGATGAGATATACATAACGCGTTGCACTGAATATTGCATCTTATCATGAGACATAAAAGTGAGATACTATATCGCGTTTTATAAATGGTTAGAACCCTATTGCATCGATACGTAGACATCCAGAAACGCCATTCCGTCGAAAGGAAGTGTGGCATTTTCATTGTTTTGAAGTGTAGACGAGATATACATAACGCCTTGCATTGAATATTACATCTTATCGTGAGACATGGAAATGAGATGCGATATCGCTTTCTATAAAGTATTAGAACTCCATTACTTCGATGCATACACATCTAGAAACGACATTCTGCCGCAATGAAAAGTGCAATTTACGTTCCTTTGAGGTGTTGACGAGTTATACACAACGCGTTGCATTGAATATAACATCATATCATGAGGCATAGAAATGACATGCGGTACCGCGTTTTATGAAGCTCTAAAACTCTGTAGCTTCGACATGTAGACATTTAAAAACGGTATTCCGTAATGAGGAATTGTGGCATTTACATTCCTTTGAAGGGTAGACGAGAAATACCTAACGCCTTGCATTGAATACTGCATATCATCGTGAGACGTAGAAATGAGATACGATATCGCGTTTTATGCAGAACTCGAACTCTATTGCTTCGTTACGTAGACACCTAGGAACGCTATTTCGTCAGAAGGAAGTGTGGGATTTACTTTCTTTTGAAGTGTAGACGAGATATACATGATCCGTTGCACTGGATATTACATCTTATCATGAGACATAGAAATGAAATGCGATATCGCTTAATATGAACGATTAGAACTCTATTCCATCGATACGCAGACATCTAGGAACGCTATTACATCGCAAGGAAACGTGGGATGTATATTCTTTTGACGTGCTGACGAGATATACATAACGCGTTGCATTGAATATTACATCTTATCAGGAGTCATTGAAATGAGATTCGATATCGCGTTTTACAAAGGGATAGAACTCTATTGCTTCGATACATAGACATCTATAAACGCTGTTCCTTAGCAAGGAAGAGTTGCGTTTACATTCTTTTGAAGCATCGATGAGATATACATAGCGCGTTATATTGAATGTTACATATTATCATGAACCATAGAAATGAGATGCGTTATTGCGTTTTATGATGCATTACAACTCTATTATTTCGATGCGTAGAAACGTCATCCCGTAGCAAGGAAGTGTGGGATTTACATCTTTTGGAGTGTAGATGCGGATACGCAAAACGAGTTGCATTGTACATTACATTATATCACGAAGCATTGAAATGAGATGTCACATCGCGTCGAATGAAGTATTAGAACTCTATTGCTTCAACTTGTAGACATCTACAAACACTATCCCTTTGCAAGGGTGTGTGGAGTTTACATTCATTGGAAGTGTAGAATAGATAAACGTAACGCGTTGCATTGAATATTACATCTTACATTAAACATTAATTTAAAATCGCAATATCGCTATGAATGTAGTTTCTTACTATATAAAGCGAAACATTTAGATTTGTTTATAATCTAATGGAATTTAATTACCATTTGATTCAAATTGACAATGCTAATCTTCCATAGTTCAACAGTTTTGTGAGCTGTCCTCAGGAATCCACAGCTCAGTACTTGTAAAATGGAGGACAAACGAACAGCCTAACCAAACGAAATCAAACCGATTTTTCAATACTAATATTATCATGTTTAACTTATCCTGCAAACTATTAAAATGCCCATAGAATAGTGCTTGTTCACTTTCTTCCACCACTGTTTACAATACGTATGTTTCATTTACTATGAAAAACGTAGGTATTATCGCATTTCTTTACTTTTTGTAACCTTCAATGGCTTCATGTGACAGGTCGTTGAACTCGTTTTAAAATGCTCTATCGTATTACGGAAGAATGAACATAGCAATTCATTTTAAGAAATGGAGGTGACCTTCAAATGCCCAACATACCTCCACTTCCAAAAATCTATTTTCATTAACAGATGGGTCTTTTGTGTTGTGCAATTTTATATCAGAAAATCTTTTATATCTGTCCAATCCTGTATATTGTTATGAATGTGTCCAGCAAGGCAACGATGAACAGAGTTAAATTTAATATTACGATGTTTATTATACTATTTATAATATATTTGTTTTTCTGGAATTTAGCCAAAAAACAGTGTTCACGATGTCGGCAGATGAATGTATTTGCCTTAGGATTCCAAGAGCTGACAATTTCGAAAGTAGAATATTTCTTTACTCCGCTAACCAAATCATTGCAAACGTTAAGTATAGTGCGTGTCATTCAAAACAGTCAGATGCAAATTACGATACGACGGTTCTGAGAAATGGTACGTGTCACTCTTTTTTAATTTCCGTTTTTTAGTCAGAGGAAATTTAATTGAAATATCCGCAAAATTTAAGGACAAAAAAGTTATTATAATCTTACGCAACATATATGATGGTGATAAAGGATAAGTATACGGAACTGAAAATGGAAAGTAACGAGCAGAAAAAGAAACTGATAGAACTGCAAAGTAGATTGATGCATCTCTCAAATGATTCTACACCAATAAAATCTGTTAAACAAAGAACTATTGCAAAAATCAGGTATAATCAATATTATTCTGCTCAAAAGCTATAATGGAATTGAACCGAAATGGATATAAAACGGGCAATTATATCTATACGTTCTCCTCTATGCAAAGGCAAATATTTCATATATTAAAGAGAAAAAATGTATTGCTTACAAATTACTTGTGTTCGCAGAGATCTCACTAATTCAGGCTTCTCGTCTTGCAAAACTAATCATTCATTTAACATGGAAAGGGAATGAGGAATAGTAAAAGGTTTTCATATTTCATAGCCTCACTCGATACGTCGATTTGATCACGTAAAACATCGGAATATATAATTTCAACAACATATTTAATACTGTTTTAATAACATTTTTCTAATTATTTATATTTATGCCTAATAAATATATATTAATCGAATAGGTTGCTTTACCAAAGAGTAAAAAAAATTGAGGATTACAAATCTGAGCATTACATAACAAACGTGCATTACATATATAATGTTACATGTAACAAAAGATGAATATCAAAAAGATCGTACATAAGTTGAATCCACAATGCGGTCATAGAGATACAGAAATGGCATAAATTTCAAGCAATAATTAACAAAATTCAAAAAGGGGGAGTGAAAGTCCATCTCCTTGACGATGATAAGAAACAAGTCTGCCTCATGTACTATAATATCCCAAATAGCCAGCGATTGGCACATTAATGACAACGGATGGAACGAATTCCGTGGCAGAACTGTGCTAAAACAGTGCTCCTGCTCCGCTCTTGTAACGGCATACTCTTAATACTGGAGCGACACTCGTATCAGGGCACTATTAAAGCACCGCGATAAAGCACACGGGCTACATGACCGTGGCAATAATACTATCAGCTCACCATAGCTACACGCGTGGTAGTGGCGTAAGCTGACATTTACTAATGGGGAAGCTGTCTCTAAACAAATTATAAGCGAATATGAAAAATGACTAACCTAAGCAGTTTATTTATTTTGATTACAAAATAGATACAACGGCACGAAACAAAGGTATAAGAACTCGATTTTATTATTTTCTATAAAGTAGCTCGATACGGTGATTTTTTCCATAAAGACGTTAATTACATTATCATAAAAATATACACATTCATTTTATATATATTTTCTTCGATTCATCGTTACAAATTCATGCAGTTGAGGGTTATATTAAATACGATGACAGCATGTTATTTAAGAAATTACACAAGGCGGAGTTAGGGACGCAACAGCATGAATTTTTATATTCTTAGTAATATTGTTGTTATAAATAATATTTTTAGTTTATGACGGGTTGAAAGAAATATATACGACACTCTCAATAACTACAAAAATAGGAAAACGACTATCAAAATGTCTATCGGTATTCATACCTTGAATGTCTACTGACATCTAACGGTTCTAATTTGCATGAAAGCACAGGTTCCCCATTACCAAATGTGACCTTACGTCATTGCTGAGAAGATTCATGAATGGGGCGATGACACGCGTGTCACGATGGTGCTGGTGCTGCGCGATTCATACGACGTGTTACGCTTGTCTAGAACGTGCTGGTAACACGTTCTGGCATATTAGCTAACGAATCCGGTCACAGATGGCTACGGATCAGCTGACACTCCTCGGAAGTGGCAATATAGTGCCGATATGGTGTCGCCACCATCTTGCCGTTTGTGATCTGGGATGCTTTTTAGAGCATTATTCGGAATTGAATTTGAACACATTTTATCGCGAATTTGTATGTACATAATTATACATGACGGCATGAAAACAATACCATACACTTTTATAATCAATCCGATATAAGAATATAAGACGAAGAACTATCCACTCGTATCAGGAGTAAAAACAGTGTTTAGTATGCAAGGTTTGTTGTAAAATACAATGAAGCAGTTATTATATCAAATGACAGCACGTAATACATTACTGACAGTATAATGATATGAATATCAAGAAAAACATATTTATTTGTTAGATGTTTATAAATTCAAATTTAAAAGTCCAAGTCACATTATATAAATTATTGTTTAACAAGGTGATTTAATGTTGTTTCAAATAGGCGTGAAGTACTAGCTGGTACTTCTGTCATTGTAATTTCATTTCTGCTGGATACAGTAAAAACACATTTGCAATCTAAGCAAGGTTTCATTAGATCTGGTAGATTTTCCAAATTTTAGAAAGGGATGCTGCTGGTAGTAGTTGATTCAGCGCCAAGTGATAAACATAATCAACAAGCAAAGCAACGTAATCTGATTTAAAATGTTCAAGATAATATAAATTAAACTATTACACTTTTATAATCCATGTAGCGTTTCTGTTCTTTGTAACTTAAAAAGAGTCTTAAGAATGTAACGCAACGTAAAGAAGTTTGGAAAAAAAGAAAGCAGGCCTTAATCTCAAATAAAGGAACCTTGGATCTGTTGTATCGTGGTTACCGGCGTGCTGTGTTAAGGGATATGATATCAGTTTTAATTTTCTAAACGAGAACAATTAAAAAAAATTTGGAGTCAACACATTGGAAGAAAATTTCTTGCAGCGAAAAATGCTGTATGCAGTGAAGTAGCAGCTTCACATCCCCTTGATTTTCTACAGAAAATCTTATGCGATTTTACTCGATTGACTAGAATCGAAACTACGAAACCTTTTAGGTGGTATTTCTGCTAATGCTACCATACACACACACGCGCACGGACGCAACCACGCGCAAACGCACACACGAAATCCATTAAGATTAAAGACACTGTGTATGTATTGGAGGATGCGTACAATAAAAAATGATTATTACATGGATAAATTGTAGAATTCCATTTGTGATTGATAATTAGATTATAAACATTTATATGCTTTTATCAGAAATTTAAATACGTCAAAATTGCAGCACGCAGGTGTGTAAATATCACTTTGCGATCTCATTTCATTTTGGCAGTTATACTTATATATAAGCATCCGTCCAAGCACAAAGCTTGATAATCTTTAAACTATAAAATAGTTATGAAATATTAGACTTTTTACTGGCATTACAAATTATATTACAAAAATATATAAAAATATATTTTACTTTAGTTTTTTTAATATTTTAAATATTTTATATTACATATTAAACTTTTACAAAATGTAACAAAATTTTTATAGGTAGGAATAATTTTTCCTTAATTAGATAATATGTCGGTTCTCTTTAAGAAGAAGGTATTTAATTTTTCAAAGTAAGTTTCGACTTTAAATTGACCATTAATTTCTCTAATTTCATTGCTTTTTGTAGATCACGGATAATTTTCAACTTTCCCAATACGACTTTGTCGATGCAAGTTTCAGTTCTCCGAAAGATATATAATATTATGTTATTAGTAAAATTATTTTGCATTTCTAATTAATTTGAACTTAAAAAATATTTTTTTTTTTTATGAGAAAGCATTGCGAGAAAATTTTGAGAATCCATTGTTAATGTTGTACCTAGTGGTTGACTAGGTTCTCCTCTCTCTGCCGCACCTTTTTACCATTTTTAACATCTAAAAACCATGTACCAGCTTAAATTCATTCATGTGTTAATTGTAAACCTTTAGTTAATTATTCACATCCGCATTAAACGCATAATGGGTGAAATCGGACATTCCTTCAGCTTTTTAATATTGCCTCATCGATTAAAGACTGATTAGTAACAGATTTACTGTCTTTGCAAAATAAAAGCGTACATTGCATCACCCATTATTTCCAGCTTCCCATTATAATTTTGTGATTGTGAACCAACTAACATCTCTATCGCAGCCATATGTATACCTGAAACAACGCGTACGTAAGGCAATCTTGAATTGAGAGAACTATATTTCTTAACAATGAAATTAGAAATATATATAATTTACTGCAGTCTTTGGCAAGACAGCATTCACAGAAAGACCACCAAGAGCACATATTAACATCCCAAACTTGGATATTATATAAGCGACACGAGTTTGAAACAACATTCGTTTCATTTTTATACATAGTAGTGCTCTGATATTTACTATATGAGGATTTGTACCTGATATTTCGACGCGTATCTAAAATACACGTAACTAAAACGTAATTCGAAACATACAAAGGATAAAAGGAAATATTCTCCAATATATGACATATATAAATCAACGGATGCAAGGGAGAACACTCATTCTCGGGGTAGCGAGACCGGAGCGCCATCCAGAAGTAATTCTATGACGCCGATTCCGGGATAGTGCAGAGAGGAAATGTGAAGTGTAGAGAGCATAAAATAGCATCAATGTAACTAAAGAAAAGGGAAAAGAAAATCTGTGGAAACATTGCATTTAGTAAGAGGAAATCCTAGAAATATCAAACAACAGATTATACACCATACTGTAACGGCCTTGCCGTTCTATCTTGGTACAACGAAACATATTGATATCGTGAGAGAGAATAAAAAAATCGAGAAACTTAAAAAGAAAATAATATTTTAGATTGAACGAATCAATATCACTGATCCCGGCAAGCATAATAGAAGACGCATGACTACGAAACGGTTAGAGTATAAGACTGATGCTGGTCGCGGTTCGAGTGGCCCTGGAAGTCCTTCGCCCGCATAACGGCAAGCAATAGGTTGGCGGAGGGCCTGTAGCCGCCCCCAACTCCCACCTGCGGCGTGAGCGAGGCTGCTGTGCATATGCTGCTGAGAGGTACTGTCTGCTCATGATTCGAAATCAGCCTCATCGGGTCCTTGCAGAAGATTAAAGGTTGGGCAGGCGGTTGGGAGCCCCCTGTCGATGACACGAAAGGATAGGGAAATAGAAAAGGATACGTAATATAAAGGAGAAAAAGAAAGCCTCGGAAGGAAGCACAGACAGGAAAGGAGAAGCATCAGGAGCCGAAGTAAGGGAACCAAAAAGAAAGAGCAGGATAATGGAAAAGCTATCGATAAAAATAACGTCTAAATTCTCAAATAGAAGAACAGGCAGCCACACGTCAGACGTAATGACAGATATTCTGAGCGAGGATACGGCGAAGTTAATGACATATTAGAAAACGTTAAAGGGAAACATCAGGCATATAAAAAGAACTGGCATCGAACACTTGATTGACCTAGTGGCGAACATTACAGAGAAAAATTAAGCAACTAAAGGAGCAGAAGGTATTTGAGGATAAGCAACGAGATGAGGAAAAGCAGGAAAAACGACAAAAATATAAAAAGATAATGCAAAAAAATCTAGAGCGGGAGATATAATCCTGGAATTTAACAAGAAAACAGGTATAGAGAACAAAATAAAGGAGATAAAGGGATCTCAGAAGAAAGGATTCGAAGTGATGCATACGACTGCGAGTATTATGCTCCGACTAAGGAACATATACCCGTTGGCTTACCAGAGAAGAAATAAAGGAGGACATAAGACGAGCATTGAATAAAATGGAAGGAAAGGATAGCGGTGGTATCGAGGCAACCAAGTCGCGTTAGTTGAATGTGAACAGGAATACAGCAAAGAGCTGGAGAAGGTAAAACGACTCAGAACAGCATTGACTTCTTGTCCCTGCCAAGTGCTACTAAGAGTAGAGAGATGCTTCAAATGCTATAAACTGAGACATATCAGCAGAAATTGCGAAGAAGTCAAGGATAATAAGGAAATCTGTAGAAGATGTGGATTCCAGAATCATACGACGAGTGATTGCATTGCGAACAAACCGAAATGTATCATCTGCAGAGAGGCAGGAAGAAGGAATCCGTACATCAGACACGTTACCGAAGCTTTAATTCTCCGGCCTACAGAAAAGCGTTGGTAGAAAAGAACGAGAAACGAATATGGAATTGAGAGTTCTACAAATCGATCTGAACAAATGCCGAATCGCGCAAGAAATCATGCAGAGAACGTAAGAATACTGACTGCAAGACGAGAACGGTGCCGCTCCGATATGGATAACCGGTGTTAATGGAAAATGTTTCACATATGGCACCACATACTCCTCGACCGGAATCGTTCATGCAATGGTCGAAGGAACAAAAGCTATTAGCTGCTACTTCTTGCTGAACAGGAACGGAAAGAAATCGAAATGAGGTAGTAAGAAGAACAACCATAGAGAGGAAAATATCATCAAACTGGCTCTAAGAAACGATCTAATAGCGATGAATCCGAAAGAAGACTATGCTTTAAGAACCGAAACAAATAAAAAATAGACATAATGTTGATAGGAGGTTGCATATATGTTAAGTTGCGTAAAGCAGAAGAGTTTGAGATATTTTCAGCGTCGGACTGTCAATACGTATTATATATCTTCCAAAGTACGAATTACAAGAATAACGAAGAGGGATTTGCAAGCTTCGATGGAAAGAAAGCGAACTGGGGCGATACAAGTAAATGATTGACTTATTCAAAAAAAAAATATATATATATATATATATATAAGCGATCGCGTTTCATAGTGTCTGCGTACCAAAGCATTACAATTCCCATGCATCATAGATCGTGATAGCGCATTTCAATTCAACGTTTCAAAGTCGGTAAGATGTATGCAATGATTCTATGCAATGCGTTACGTTTATCTGCTTCCACGCTTCAAAGGAATGTGAATCCTAAAGTTGCTTTCCATAGGTTAGCATTTCTAGATGTCTTCGTGTCGACGAAATAGAGATCTAATGCTTCATTCAACGCGACGTCGCAACTCATTTCAATGGTTCATGGTAAATTACAATGTTCTATGCAATATGTTATATTCATCTGCATCTAGACTTTAAGAGAATGTGAACTTTACACTTACTTGCAACAGAATATCGTTTCCAGAAACGATAATCCAGTAAACTGTAATCCTCTATGCTTCGCATTATGTTTGTCTGCTTCTACATTTGAAAAGAATGTGATTCTATGGTTGTCTGTGTTGGATTATTTCACACGTCAACGGTGCAACAAAAGTGAATCTTGTGTTAAAAATAATGAACGTTTATTCTACCGATCCATGCAACGGACTGGCGCTTCATAGTGTCTGCGTGTCAAAGCAATGGAGTTCTATTGCTCCATCCAGTGCGATTGCGCAACTCATACCAACGTTTCAAAGTATGCTGTAATCTTCTATGCATAGTATTATGTTTATTAGCTTTGGCGTTTTAAAAGGATGTGAATTCAACGCTACATACAACAGAATGGCGCTTCATAGTATCTGCGTGTCAAAGCAGTAGAGTTCTAATGCTCCATGCAATGCGATGGCGCACCGAGTTCAACGTATCAAAGTATGCAAGCTGTAACCTTTTATGCATAGCATAATGCTTACCTGCTTCTACACATAAAAAGAATGTGAATTCTACATATCCATGCAATGGGTATTCGCATGATAGTGTCTGTGTGTAAAAGCAGTGGAGTTCTAATGCTCTGTGTCATGCGCTAGCGCATCACATTTCAACATATCGAAGTAAGTAAGCTGTAGTTTCTATGCTCAGCATTATGCTTGGCTGCTTCTACACTTCGAAAGGACGCGAACAGTAGTAACTACTAACGTAGTAACGTGGTGGAATGATATTATAAGTTGGGGACGTGGTTAGGGCACTCTCTCCGGTTACACATCCGAATCTTGTTTTTTGAAGATTTAAATCTGTAGAAACGATAGGGCGACTCAAGCGCCGAGGAGCAGGTCGACTGGCGCTGGACGATAAAAAGTTGCATCGGCTAGTTGTAGATTTCTCGGAATCTTGATAGCCGAATGATCAATGAGTTGATCGGGAATGAATGATGAGATATTTGCGACTGTAAGAAAGGTCAGATCTCGTTCATAATCTCTGACCCTTGCTTTAAAGGTTGCCGTGGTGGAGTGTTTTGCTATTGTGTACATTGTGTTTTGAACAGCGGTGGGTACGGAGCAGCGTTTTCTTGGAATGCCGAGATTCGCGAGATTAAAAGGTGAATTTGTGTGGTTACGAGTAATTCATTCGTGACTGAATAGACGACAAACACGTTTTGATGTCCCCCTTACTTTCGTGCCTCAACATCCTGAAGTCATTCGTACATTGAAGATTCTTCGTTCGTTATCGGATCTTGTTATTCGTGTGGAGTGATGGTTGGCGGTTTAAAAGTAGTCTGTTTCCAGGTGCCTTGCGCTTGGTGAAGTATTGTATGGTATTGCTTGTTACGTATGCGACAGGGACCCCTGTGGCACAGGCTATATTTGTGTCCCTTGCGCCAGCAATTTACGCATAGTGAAGCCTTTTCGACAGCTGCCTTGCGGTCCTGGACTGAGAGCCCGTGAAATTCTTCACATGCCCAGATGCTGATTCTTCCGTGCCATACTGAACACTTTTGGGTTCCTATGATTGTCCTGTTTGTCCAGCTTTCGGTTTAATCGCCATTACAATGTCCTTATGACAAGAACACCTGGTTTCGCGTAGTACGTTGATTCGTGGAGCGTGAATGGTCCGATGGTTTTCCGTTGACTCGACTTGCGGTTGAACTTGCTTTTGCGTTCATCTCTGGTACACAGTTGGCTCGTTTCTCCAGAAACTCTAGAGTATATATGTAAGGCGGCACCTTGTTGTCCTTTACCGTGAGTTGCCATTGGAACAATGTATTAGCATTTATCTTTGTTCGTATGATAGAAAGTAGAAGTGTTCCATTGCGAGATATTTTTTTGCGGAATTTTTCAGTGCGCGAAGATGTTGGTTGATGGTGTCGACGATATTGCCTAATGTTTCTGCAGTGTCTCTTGGCAGTTTTGGGATATATTAGATTGTATCACAATGTTTAAAGGCAGCCCGTCTTATACATTCGAATTTACCTTTCAATAACTCAATCGCGTCGGTGTAATTTGCATACGATGTGCTAATTATTCGTTGCACACAGCGGCCGTTCCAGTTAATGTCGGCGGCAGGTATTGCAATTTTTGAACTGGAGTTAGGTTGTCGTTGCGATCGATGATCGATGAGAATACAACATATAATGATACTCAATTTTCGTATGTTCCATCGAATGTTGGAAGTTGCATTTCTGGTAATTTAATGGCATATGGGATGGTTGAGAAAGTGGCCGATGATTCGAACGTGTTTCGCCTCGCCTTCGGAAGTCTTCTCTTGATTAAGGATTCGGCGCGAGTTATGATAGAGAAGTAGTTGTTTTGAATTTTGTAGCGATGTGACGTTTCTCTTTCGTGTAATTCTTCGAAGTCAAATTGGATGTCAACGAATCTCTTCCATGTTTCAGTTAACGCGTAAAGGTGGGTTTTTGGTAAACGTATGTCCGGTTGTTCTGATCCTTTTGCATGTGTTTAGAAGTCGCAGTGGTGGAAGTGAAGGCAGTGGTGTTGCCAAATATGATACTGCATTTACGCAGCAGGGAACTGAGAATAATTTCATAAAGATTGGACTGAGCTTGTTCGAGCGATCGGGTTGTCATCGTGGAATATGGATAAGAAAGGAATTGACGAATAAACGAGTCTACTTTTTCGATGTGAAGATATCAGGTTTGTTGGGATCTGCCATTATATCTGGATCCGCTGGGATGTCTGACTTGTTGCTGCTGAGAATCTCAATTTGTCCTGGAGCATTGGCCTGATCACAGGCTTGATTCTTCGGTCGCTGAGTGTTGATTGAATGACACTGCAGTTCGGGCACTCACATCACTGATTTTAACTGTTCGTTTTTATAACTCGCGGTCTGCCGGATTTTGAATCAGGCTCGAATGATCAAAATGCACGCGTTACGACGAGGCTCATTTTCGGTTGATAAACCAATGAAAGGTGTAAATCTTCGTCAAGAACCTTATCGTCGCCGTTACGACGTGCACTCTAATACATGTTACAGTAATAGGGAAGGAGGTAGATACAATTTGAATGGACGATTCCTTAACAAACAATTATATTTAAATGAAAATGCATTAACAAATATTTAGTGTTGTTCATGTTCCCTGACGTGTCTGAATCTGAATTCCTACTAAGTTCATCAGCCATGAAGTCCGACTCCTTTAATGTGAATTCATGTCGAGGAGTGATCAAGGGTGTTGCAATTTGATGAGACGTTATTGGTGGAAAATCTGTAAATTTGCTTCTTTCTAGGGAACTGGGAGGAGAGAAGAAGGCGCGAAGAGTGGAACCATGGTTTGTAGATCAGTTGCAACTGATGTGAGGAGCAGGAAATAAAACAAGAAAACGGCCAGCTACATGGTATACACAATTTGAAGATTCACTACGAAGACTTGATTTTGAAATTTATGATGAGACGATATCTTGTTGCTTTACAAGTTTATTTCTACTGTGTTTAATAGGGATTTCGCAGGATTTGTGAAATAAGGGGTTTGGTAGCCAGATGTATCGTTGAGTGAATTATGACGAGTGTCCAAACAAGGATGAATGGCTTAAATATTATAGCATGAACCGCATGTTTGTCGCAAGACATAATGCATGCAACATTACAGTACTACTGCTTTGACATGCAGACACTACGAAGTGCCATTCCGTCGCATGAAATTGTAGAATTCGCATTATTTTGAAGTGTAGAAACAGATAAGCAATATTTTATGCAAGGAAGATTACAGCTTACTTACCCTCAAACGTTGAAGCGGTATGCTCCATCGTCTTGCATTGAGAATTAGACTACTATTGTTTTAACACGCAGATACTACGGAGCGCCGTCCCCTTGCATGGAACTGTAGAATTCACAGACCTTTAAAGTGTAAAAGCTGATAAGCATGCTGTTATGCACAGAGGAATACTGGTTCCTTACTTCGGAAAGTTAATATAAGATGCGTCATCGCACTGCATGTAGCATTAGATCTTTACTGTTTTTAGTCCTGGACAATATAAAATGCTATCCCGTTGCAAAGAACTGTAAAATTCACATTATTTTGCAGTCTAGATAAGGATAATGCGATTCATAGAATACTACAACTTACTTGCTTTAGAACGTCGAAAAGCGTTTAGCCCTGAATTGCATATGGCATTAGAATTATATTGCTTGGACACGTAGACACTACGTAGCGCTATTCTGTTCCATGGAAATGTATAATTCACAATCGTTGGAAATGTAGAAGCAGATAAGCATAATGCTTTGCTTAGAAGTTTTAACTTACTTACTTTGAAAATTTGGAGTGAGATGCGCATTTGAATTGCATGGAGTATTAGACCTCTTCTGTTTTGACAAGCATACTCTGTGTAGCGCCATCCCGTTGTTTGCAGCCATGATTTATATTGCCCTTCCAAGATTTTTCATCAAACAAGGTTTCTCAGGTCTTATCATGAATATAAGCTGTGGAACCGAAAATTCGTAAATACTTTACTTTTGGCTTATTATGAATCATCATTTCAAATGGCGTTTTACTTTGTTTTAAAGCCTTTGTTGGGCTTAAGTTTATTAAATACGTCGCAGCTAAAGCTGCTTCCCCCCAAAACACTTTATTTAAACTAGTACCACTTATCATCGTGCGTGCCTTTTCTGTTATAGTTCTGACCATTCTCTCAGAAACACCAATTGGGGGGGGGGGGGGGGGGGAAGGGTTCGTGGAACTGTTAGATGGTAACTAGTACCTTTTTCTACATAATAATCTTTCGTCTCACTTGACAGATATTTTCTGCCATTATCGCTACACAAGTGAACAATTCTTAAATTAAAATGAGCCCCGCTTTTAGTTACAAAATCTTTAAATGTAGAAAATATTTCTGATCTATATGTAATCAGATATGTTACACGGTAAAGTGTATATTCGTCCACAAACAGGAGAAAATAATTCTTTCTGTTAATAGTTGAAGGAATAATAAAACCACATACATCTGAATAAATAATAAACAATTTCTGCATAATTTCAGGAGCAGTCTTCGCATTATTTGCGAAACTCAAAAAGAAATCTGCCAAATATTCAGCAATGACACCTTTCGCAATCCTCTCTGCTTTCCTCCAATTTTCAGTTATTTTTTATTTTTGCTGGAATGGGGTCATCAATAATTATCCAATTCGCTTAACAGTGCACAAATTCTTAATTGTCATATACTGTAGCGATCACCCTCAAATTGTTTAATGTTCCTCCTGGTTTTTGCACTTTCCATATTTCTCTTTTTTTCTTAAGAAAGGTTTATATTCACCAATAACATTTCTTTTATAGTTTAATCGCTTATTTATACTTCTGATATTACACTTATAATCACATAATCAGATACACGAAAGTTATCACTAAAGAGAATATCTACTAAAATGTTAATACTATTAAAATACGCAAACTGAGTCCATAACCTATTGAATTATGGGTAAATATAAATGAAATGCTGCCAAAAGTTCTTTATAGTCTGTAACATTATTCTTAAGGTTTGAATGTACATCTTTACGTTTTAAAAAAGCTCTAATAATTGTAAGTACTCCGCATAGGAAACATAGGGCCCTCCTTCTTAAACAAATAGACGACGCAAAGTCTGCACGTGTTCTCTTTTCAGGCCACTAGGTATAAACAGTCATGTACCCTACTCAAACCGACAGAACTATTTCACAGTTTATATACTGGATTCTATTTCCTAACTCAAGATTCATTTTTGTTTCTCCGTTGACATGTGAAATAATCAAACAGCAGTATGCTGTTATGCATAACATCATGTTTATCAGCTTCTACGCTCCAGAAGAATGTGAATTCTACAGTTTCATGCAACAAAAATGCGCTTTCTAGTATCTGATCGCCAAAGCAGTAGAGTACTGATGCTCCATTCAATGCAATGGCACATCCCATTTCATCGTGTCAAAGTAAGTTATTTGTATTCTTCTATGCATAACATTATACTTATCTGCCACTACACTTCAAAAGAATCTTAATTCTACATGTCCATGCAACAAGATGGCCCTTCATACAGTCTCCCTGTTGGAACAACAGGGTCCTATGCTCCATAATATGTGGTAGCGAATCTCACTTCAATGTTTCCAAGTAAGTAAGCTGAAACATTTTGTGCATAGGATTACGCTTGTCAGTTTTTACACTTCAAAGATATGTGAATTCTACAGTTTCTTGAAACGGGATTACGCTTCGCATTGTCTGCGTGTCGTAACAATAGAGGTCTAATGCTACATGCAATGTAAGGGGCCACTTCATTTCAACGTTACAAACTTTGGAAGCTGTAACCTTAAATGCATAGCATTCTGCTTATCTGCGCATACTCTTCATAAGAATGTCAATTCAACAGTTCCATGCAACGGGATCCGTTTGCATAGTGTCTGCGTGTCAAAGAAGTAGGGTTTTAATGCTTCATGCCATGCGACAGCGCATCTCATTTCAACGTATAGGAGTAAGTAAGCTGTAATCTACTATGCATGCCATTATGCCGCCTGCTTCTACTCTAAAAGAATGTAAGTTCTACAGTTCCATGCAACACGAAGGAGCTTCATAATGTCTACGTGTCAAAGCAGCGGAGTTCTAATGCTCCATACTTTTCTCGCCTTATTTGCGGCATACTGCCTACCATTTATCCTAGACATACGTTTATGACATTCTTTACAACGCTGTCTCGTTTTTCTCGCGCGTCCTTGGAACGACCGCAGAAAATGTATAAGTTTCTTGGGCACTGCTTCACTTTCAGATGACGTATGTTCACCATGATGATCCACTGTACTGAGGAAATAATCAATAATTTTTTTGCGGAGGTTTAATATTTTCATAACTTTGGTACTCCATTTTATATGTATATAACAGGCATTGCCGAGAGAAGTCCCGCATACTAGTTCGATAAATATTTTTCTATACCACTTTACTGTTCTGCGTAATCAACTGTAATAAGAAGACATCTGATCAGATGGTCAAACCCCTTCTTAGCTTTGTTATAAAGGAACACTGTGTCCGGCGTCATCTTATTATTACTACCCTGGACAATAACACATTTGTGGTTTTCAGAAGTGGCAATAATGCATACCGGCCTTTTATCCGTCCACTTAAAAAATTTAAAGCCGCTCTGATTTTGAAAATACATAAAGCCACCCCGTTGCATTTTCCGTTTAGCCTGCAGTGAAAGAAATTTTGTATTCATTTTTACTGTACCATAAATAATTGTTATTTTTTGCAGAAGTTTCTCGGCCAAAGAGACACAAGTATATAAGCTATTTGCGTATAATACGCCACTTTCAAATAATAATTCACCCTCCAGCGTTATTACTACAGCATGCGCATGTGATTTCGCTATTCTGGTTGCATTGTTTCCGGCGTAAATAAGAATGTTATGTGTGTATCCTTCCGGAAGGCACAGTCTGTAAAGTTTTATACCATATTTATGCCGCTTTTCTGGGAAATATAGGCAAAATCTGTGGTGTCCTCGTTATGAAACCATGATTTCGTCGATTAGAATACTTTTACTGGGCTTAACACGTTGAGTGCTACGTCAATCCCCAGAGACTGACAGTGAACTTTCCGTTCAGGCGGCGTCAGTCCCCAGGGACTGACAATCGACTTTTCGTTTGGACAACGTGGATTCTAGAGACTGACAGCGAACTTCTTGTTTTATCGTAAAGTTTGATTGTAAAGGGTTAAACTATTAATGACAATTAAAAAATTGATATTAATATTTAATGAAGTCTATTAAAACTTTTTAAACTGAGATGTGGCTGTGATTTGCACATATTACAGTATGTAGTAACTTTCTTCGTTATTTTCCTCAATAACTGGCGTCCGAACATTTTTGAGTTTGTGCTGTAACATTCAACACAATATTTTCGTACTTCATGCGCTTTTCCTTCCTTCTTATGAAATTTGTGAATTCGTCTACTTGTATCGACCCTAATTGGGGTTTCTTCATGTAAATGTCGTGTGAGAGCATTTACCAATTGGTTTCGGAATGTTGTAATTGACATCTTTCTTCCTGTTACATTTTGGAACATATGTAACGCATTCACGACGGCAATATTCAAAAGAATGTCGAATGCCAGTTTTCTATACCATTTTAGTGACCTTCTAAGTGGACTGCTGTAAGCACCCCCTTGAACAGACAGATCAATCGCTGTTTTACCTTTATTATAATTAATAATAATTTTTGGTTTGCAGGATACCCCTGTTGTTGTTGTTACAAATTTCATTTCGTCAGAATCCTTGATCGAAAGAACTAAAACATCCCTTTTGCCTTTCCATTCCATGATTGTAATCCCTCTACTGTTTTCTTGAATAATGACTCCTCCGCGTCGCAGTTTGGCTGTCACAACTTTACTTGGCTTGCCTCTTCGATTTAGTCGAAGAGTACCAACCAAATGCGTATTTTTTGTTATGAGTTTGTTTGCTAAATCCACACTCGTATAATAATTATCCGTGTATAAAGTATAGCCTTTGTGAAACACATTTTCACATAAATTCATGACAACATTTGTGGGTGCTGTATTTTTTTTATCTAATGATTGGCCGGTGTAAATGCAAAGATTATATGTGTAATGATTATCACAGTACAATTTAAGTATTTTTATCCCATATCTATGCTTTTTTGGTTTCACGTACTGTCTAAATATGATCCGTCCACGGAATGGTTTTACCGTCTCGTCGATGCATAATACTTCAACGGGATCATAATATTTTTTAAAATTTATATTTAATTCTTTTATTAAAAATTCAACCTTTGAGAGACGGTTGGAAGCATCCACTTTTGTATTGTCGGCAAAATGCAATATTCTCAACAGAATTTGAAATCTGTCTCTACTCATAATTTTCCGCGGGAATGTTTGAATAAACAATGGATCCTTAGACCAATACAGATGCAAAGATGGGAGCTTTACCTATCCCACCCATAAAACCACTCCAAAAAACCTCTTTATTTCATCCTTACCTGTTGGCACTCACTTTTCAACACGTTTGGAAGCGATTGTTCTTTGTGTCGCATAAATATTTGTTCGTTCGCTTATATGTTGAAATAGTTTATACGTCACATAAAGGCCGTAGAAATCTTCCACTGTGCTGCAATTTTGCATTTCTTCATGAGCGAGTTTGGCACCATGGGGACTTGAGAAAGGTATAATGTTTGGCTGGTTGCCTCGCGGATCAAACCAATCATTTGGATCACATGTTTCAGTATTCCTTAGTGAAATACTAAATGAACTGTCACTATCTGAAGATGGTAGTGGTATTACACGCTGACATTTGCGTGGTACAAATAGCTTACTCGACGAGACACTATTTGTTCGTCCTCTCAACATTTTTAGTTGATGGATACCAAAACTGTTTCAAAATAGTCACTATAAAACTGAATTCTATCTGCTGCAATAGATCTTTATTCTCCCGTGGCTTTTTTCAGAATGACTCTCACCTTGTATTTGCTCTTTCGCCTCTCTGGCATTCCCCATCCCATTATGTTATGTTTATACATTGTAAAAAAATGCATTGCTTGTATCATTTCGACAGTCCAAACGAAACGGATACAGTGTATCAAAGTTATCGTTTGTTTATACTCATCAGTCAAGTGTTCGGCTTCAAGTGCTCACGCGCTGTCGCCTGAGCGAGAAGTATAGCAAGATCGGCGTAGCACTCAACGTGTTAACAGTATTTTCGAAAGTGTAGACAATTGCATTCACAATAATTCTAAGTTTATACTAACGGTCGTCAGTCCTAGCCGTGGAAATGATGGTGAAATGAAAATATTTAAGTATGGATATAAACCGAGAGTTCTAATGCTTCATGTAACGCGAGAGCCCACCTCATTTCAACGTTTCAAGGTAAGTTATTTGTAATGTTCTATGCATTGCATTATACTTAACTGCTACTAAGTGTAACGTCGTGCGTAGCGCCTGCCACTCATTCCACACATGAGCCTTTTCGCACTTCGGTCATCAATCTCTGGGCTCAGGCAACCTGCCGCGCTCGCCTACAGAACCGGCAACCGGCAGCTGTTACGCACGCACATCTGCACGCGCTCACACGCACCAAGCACTGCTGTCTTACTCGAACCGACCGGTATACATGGCTCGTTCACACCAGGCATTGCTGTTTCAATCTCACCGATGAGCACTACTGTCTCACTACCTCTGACGAGTATATATGCCTCGCTCGCACCAAAGACGAACACCCTTGTCTATCTCGCACAAGTAATTTCGTCCTACTAAAAGGCGGAGTCGCAGCCCATCACCTCAATGGGGACTCTTTCAATTCAGGGAATCGACTTTACCAGAACCTGTATTCTACTTTTAAACGTCTTACATGCATATATATATATATATATATATATATATATATATATATATATATATATATATATATATATATATATATATATATATATATATATTACATCCGGACTAATGTATTAATGCATATAAGAATTCATAAATCCATGTTACACACGTTAAGAATGCAAGAGACGAACAACACACACGTAATTGTAAGTTCATACTATACTACTTTATTATACTATTTCATAAGTTAAACGCGAAAGACGCGTCGATAGTCCCACCACGAGATGCGAGTCCCCATGCGCTGGACTGCATGCACCTCGCAACGATCCGTTAATCCCCCACACGCTGGACCACATGCTTTCATGCTTTTTAAGTAAATATTTCAAACTGGTATAAATATTAATACATATTCTATATTTTAGTTAATTCTGAATACAATATCTCCTTAAGATACTCCATTACATCTAAAATCCTATCTAGTTTCATATCATTTCATGATGTTTTAATTAAATATTTGAAATTGGTTTATATAATTACACTTATATATTTTAGTTACTTGAAAATAGATCATCCCATCTAAATAAAAATAAATATCTATATATTATATAAGTCGATCATATATATTCTTGGTCTCAGTTCGCTTTCTTTAAATCGAGGCTTGCAAATCCCTCTTCGTTATTCTTGTAATTCGTACTTTGGAAGGTATATTGTACGTATTGACAGTCCAACGCTGAAAATATCTCAATCTCTTCTGCTTTACGCAACGTTCAGGTCACCCGCGATTATTATTCTGTTTGATTTCTCTCCCTTTTCTATGTTATCCTCAGTGTGGTTTATATATTCTTCGATTTCTTTCCGTTCCTGTTCGGCGAGAAGTGGCTGCTTATAGCTTTTGTTCCTTCGACCATTGCATGAACGATTCCAGTCGTAGAGTATGAGGTGCCATATGTGAAAGATTTTCGATTAACGCCGGTTATCCATATCGCAGCGTCACCGTTCTCGTCTTGCAGTCAGTATTCGTCCATCTTGCGTGCTTCCAATATTATTACCAGGTCTGTCCCATGAATCATTCGCATTTAATGCATGATATCTTGCGTCATTTGGCATCTGTTCAGATCGATTTGTAGGACTTTCAGTTCCATATTCGTTTCTCGTCCTTTTCTATCAACGCTTTTCTGTAGGCCGGACTTCCAACGCATCACAAAACGCGAAGTCGCATCTCATTCCTTATGTATATCTCGTACACACTTAAAAGAATGTAAAGCCCACACTTCCTTGCTACAGAATATTGTTTCTAGATAGCTACTTATCGAAGTAATAGTGTTCTTACGCTTCACATAACGCGATGCCGCATCTCATTTCTGTGTTTCATGATAAGATGTAATTCAATGCAACAGGTTATGTATATCTCGTCTACACTTCAAAAGAATGTAAATCCCACACTGCCCTGTTTCGGAATAGCACTTTTAGATGTCTACATTTCGAAGCAATGGAGTTCTAATGCTTCATAAAACGCCATATCGCAACTCATTCCTTTGTCTCACGATGAGATGTAATATTCAATGTAACGCGTTATGTATATCTCGTCAATGCTTCAAGAGAATGTAGATCCCACACCTCCTTGCTACAGAATAGTATTTCTAGATGTCTACTTTTCTAAGCAATAGCGTTCTAATGCTTCATAGGGCGCGACATCGCAACTTATTTCAATGCGTCATGATAAGATGTAAATTAATGCAACGCGAAAATTATATCTCGACTACAATTCAAAGGAATATAAATCCCACTCTTCCTTGCGATGGAAGTGCGTTGCTAGATGTCCACGCATCGAAGCAATAGAGTTCTAATTCTTCATTAAACGCGATATCGCAACTCATTCCTATGATTCATTAGAAGATAAAATATTCATTGCGAAGTGTTATCAATTCCTCGTCCACACTTCAAAAGAACGCAAATGCCACACTTCCTTGCTAGGAAATAGCGTTTCCATATGTGTACGTATAGATGCAATATAGGTCTAATGCTTCTTAAAACGAGATTTCGCATCTCACTACTATGTTTCATCATAAGATATAATATTCATTGCAACCTGTTATCTATATCGCGCCTACACTTCAAGAGAATGTATATGCCACACTTCCTAGCCAGGAAATAGCGTTCCCAGATGTCTACGTATCGAAGCAATAGAGTTATAACGCTTCTTAAAACGCGTTATCGCATCCCATTTCTATGTTTGATGATAAGATATAATGTTTATTGCGAAGTGTTATGTATTCCTCGTCTACAATTCAAAAGAATGTAAATGCGACACTTCCTTGCTAGGTAATAGCATTTCCAAATGTCTGCGCATCGAAGCGGTAGAGTTCTAATGCTTCTTGAAACCCGATATCGCACCTCATTTCTATGTTTCAGGATAAGATATAATATTCATTACGAAGTGTTATGTATACCTCGTCTACACATCAGAAGAATGTAGATGCCACTCTTCCTCTCTAGGAAATAGCGTTTCCAGATGTCTACGTATCGAAGCAGTGGATTTCTAATGCTTCTTAAGACGCGACATAGCATCTCATTTCTATGTTTCATAACAAGATATAATATACATTGCAAAGTGTTATGTATACCTCGTCTACACTTCAAATTAATGTAAATGCGACACTTCCTTGTTTGGATATAGTGTTTCCAAATGTCTACGTATCGAAGCAATAGGGTTCTAATGCTTCTTAATACGCGATATCGCATCTCATATCTATGTTTCTTGATAAGATACAATATTCATTGCGAAGTGTTACGTATACCTCGTCTACACTTCAATAGAATGTAAATTCCACACTTCCATCCTAGGAAATAGCGTTTCCAGATGTCTACGTATCGAAGCAATGGAGTTCTAATGCTTCTTAAAACGCGATATCGCATCTCATTACTGTTTCATGATAAGGTATAATGTTCATTAGGAAGTGTTATGTATACCTCGTCTACACTTCAAATTAATGTAAATGCGACACTACCTTGATAGAAAATAGCGTTTCCGAATGGCTACGTATCGAAACAATAGGCATCTAATGCTTTTTATAACGCGATATCGCATCTCATTTCTATGTTTCATGACAAGAAATAGTATTAATTACGAAGTGCTATGTATACCTGGTATACACTTCAAAAGAATGTAAATGCCACACTTCCTTGCTAGGAAATATCGTTTCCGAATGTCTACGAATCGAAGCAATAGTGTTCTAATACTTCTTAAAACACGACATCGCATCACATTTCTATGTTTCATGATAAGATATAATATTCATTGCGAAGTGTCATGTATACCTCATCTACACTTCCAAAGAATGTAAATGCCACACTTCCATGCCAGGAAACAGCGTTTGCAGATGTCTACGTACCGAAGCAATAGAGTTTTAATGCTTCTTAAAGCGGGATACAGCACCTCATCTCTATGTTTCGTGATACGATATAATATTCATTGCCATGTATTATGTAAACCTCGTCTACACTTCAATACAATGTAAATGCGACACTTCCTTCTTAGGAAATAGTGTTTGCAGATGTCTACGTATCGAAGCAATAGATTTCTAATGCTTCTTAAAACGAGATATCGCACGTCATTTCTATGTATCGTGATAAGATATAATATTCATTGCGAAGTGTTATGTATACCTCGTCTACACTCCAAAAGAATGTAAATGTCACACTTCCTTGCTAGGAAATAGGGTTTTCAGATGTCTACGTATCAAAGCAATGGAGTTCTAATGCTTCTTCTAACGCGACATCGCATCTCACTTCTATGTTTCATGATAGGATATAATATTAATTCCGAAGTGTTATGTATACCTCGTCTACACTTCAGTAGAATGTAGATGCCACACTTCCTTGCTTGGAAATAGCGATTCCAGATGTCTACGAATCTAAGCAATAGACTTCTAATGCTTCTTATAACGCGATGTCGCATCTCATTTCGATGTTTCACGATAAGATATCATATTAATTGCGAAGTGTTATGTATACCTCGTCTACACTTCAAAAGAATGTAAATGTCACACTTCCTTGCTAGGAAATAGTGTTTTCAGATGTCCACGTATCGAAGCAATAGAGTTCTAACGCTTCATAAAACGCGATATCGCATTTGATATCAACAGTTCGAAGTATGTAAGTAGATAAAAATGATCTTCACATCTCGTTATGCTTGTCTGCATATACTCGTCAAAAGACTGTGATTTCTACACTTCCTTGCAAGGGAATTGCGTTCTTAGATGTCTACTTTTCAAAGCAATAGAGTTCTATTGCTTCATTCAACGCGATGTCGCAACTTATTTCAATGATTCATGGTAAATTGCAATGTTCTATGCAATATATTACATTTGTCTGCATCTAGACTTTAGAGGGATGTGACTCCTATACATACTTGCAACAGAATATCGTTTCCAGATCTCTACGTGTCCAAGCAACACATTTCTAATACTTCATGCAGCGCAATGTCGCATCTTATTTGAACTTTTCAAATCAAAGAATCTGTAATCGTTTATCCATAACGTTATGCTTAACTGCCAGAGGTCTTCAATAGAATGTGAACTATATAATTCCATGCAACGGCATGGCGCTCCGTAGTGTCTGTCTGTTAAAGCTATAGGGCTAGAATTCTCCATGCAATGCGCTGGCGCATCCCATTTCATCGTTTCAAAGTAAGAATGCTGTAATCTCTTATGCATAGCTCTATGCTTGTCTGTTTTAAAACTTCATAAGAATGTAAATTCTGCAGCTCCATGCACCAGGATTGCCCTTCGTAGTGTCTACAGTCGAGACCATAGAGTACTAATGCATCATACAATGCCATCACTCATCTCATTTCAACGTTTCGAATTACGTAAGCTGTAATGTTCTATGAAAAGCATTGTAATTATCTGCTTCTATTCTACAAAAGAATGTGAATTCTATAGATCCAAAGAACAGGAAGGCAGGCCCTCCACCATCCTACTGCCTGCCCTGATGCGGGCAAAGGATTCCCAGGGCCACTCAAACCGCGACCAACATCTAATACTCTGACCGATTCATCGGCATGCGTTTTCCATTAAGCTTGTCGGGATAAGTGATATTGATTAATAATGCATTAAAATGCATCCCAGATAACAAACGGCAAGATGGTAGCGACACCATGCCGGCACTATATTGCCACTTCCGAGGAGTGTCAACTGATTCGTAGCCATCTGTGACCGGATTCGTTAGCTAAAATGCCAGAACGTGTTACCAGCACGTTCTAGACAAGCGAATCGCGCAGCACCAGCACCATGGTGACACGCATATCATCGCTCCATTCATGAATTTCCTCAGCAATGACGCTGGATCACATTTAGCAATGGGGAACCTGTGCTTTCATACAAATTAGAACCGTTAGATGTCAGTAGATGTTCAGCATATGAGTATTGATAGACATTTTGATAGTCGTTTTCCTATATTTGTAGTTATTGAGCGAGTCGTATATATTTCTTTCAATCCATCATAGACTAAAAATATTATTTATAAAAAAAATATTACTTATAAAATAAAAATTCATGCTGTTGCGTCCCTATCTTCGCCTTGTGTAATTTTCGAAATAACATGCTCTCATCGTATTTCATGTAACCCTCAATTCCATGAATTTGTAACGATAAATTGAAGAAAATATATATAAAATAAGTGTATATATTTTTATGACAAAGTAATTATCGACTTTATGGAAAAAATCGCCCTATCGAGCTAGTTTATAGAAAATAATAAAATCGAGTTCTTATATCTTTGTTTTGTGCCGGTGTATCTATTTTGGAATCAAAATAAATAAACTGCTTAGGTCAGTCATTTTTCATATTCGCTTATAATTTGTATAGAAACAGCTTTCCCATTAGTAAATGTCAGCTTACGCCACTACCACGCGTGTAGCTATGGTGAGCTGATAGTGTCATTGCCACGACCGTGTAGCCAGTGTGCTATAGCGCGGTGCATTAATAGTGCCGTGATACGAGTGTCGCCCCAGTACTAATAGTATGCCGTTACGAGAACTGTGTAGGAGCATTGTCTTTGCACAGTTCTGTCACGGAATTCGTTCCATTCGTTGTCACTGGCGTGCCAATCGCTGGCTGCTTGGGATATTGTAGTGCATGAGGCAGACTTGTTCCTTATCATCGCCAAGGAGATGGATTTTCATTCCCCCCTTTTTGAATTTTTTAAATTATTGTTTGGAATTTTTGCCGTTTCTGTATCTCTATGACCGCATTGTGGATTCAACTTATGTACGATGTTTTTGGTCTTCATCTTTTGTTACATGTAATATTATATATGTGATGCACGTTTGTTACGTAATGCTCCGATTTGTAAGCCTCAGATTCTTTTATTCTCTGGTAAAGCAACTTATTCGATTAATATATATTTATTAGGCATAGATATAAACAATTAGAAAAATGTTATTAAAACGCTATTAAATATGTTGTCGCAATTATGTATTTAAGGTCTGAAGATGTAGATGCAATTAATGTTAAATGAATGATTAGTTCTGCAAGACAAGAAGCCTGAATTAGTGAGATGTTTGGGAACGTAAGTAATTTGTAAGTAACACATCTTTTCTCTTTGAAATATTTGCCTTTGCATAGAATAGAACGTATAGATATAATTGCCTCTTTTATATCCATTTCGGTCCAATTATATTATAGCTTTTGTGCAGAAGTAATATTGATTATACCTGATTTTTGCAATAGTTCTTTGTTTAATAGATTTTATTGTCGTAGAAGCATCATTTGAGGGATGTATCAATCTACTTTGTAGCTCCATCAGCTTCTTTTTCTGCTCGCTACTTTCCATTTTCAGTTCCGTATACTTATACTTTATCACCATCATATATGTTGCGTAAAATTGCAATAACTTTTTTGTCCTTAAATTTTGCGGATATTTCAATTAAATTTCCTTTGATTAAATAAACGGAAATTAAAAAACAGTGGCACGTACCATTTCTTGGAAACGTTGTATCGTAATTTGCATCTGACTGTTTTGAAAGGCACGCACTTTACCTAACGTTTGCAATGATTCGGTTAGCGAAGTAAAAAAATATTCTACTTTCGAAATTGTTGGCTCTTGTAATTCTAAGGCTAATATATTCATCTGTCGACATCGTGAAAATTGTTTTTTGGCAAAATTCCAGAAAAACAAATATACTATAAGTAAAATAATAAACATCATCATATTAAATTTAACTGCTCATCGTTGCCTTGTTGGACACATCCATAACAATATACAGGGTGGGGCAGTAATAATTAGCACTTCAGATATCCACGAAACTATAAGTTTCATAGAAGTTTTTGCTAATATAAAATTGCATAGTACAAAGTGCCCATCTGTTGATGAAACTAGTTTTTTTGTAAGTGGAGGTATGTTGGACATATGAAGGTTACCTTCATTTTTTAAAATAAATTGGTATGTCCATTCTTCCGTAATACGATAGAGCATTTTAAAACAAGTTCAACGATCTGTAACATGAAGCCATTGAAGGTTACAAAAAGTAAAGAAAGGCGATAATACTCACGGTTTTGATAGTAAATGAAACATACGTATTGTAAACAGTGGTGGAAGGCCTAATACTTACGGTTTACTTCACTGTGAATAAACACTTTTCGAAGGGCATTTCAATAGTTTGCAGCATAAGTTAAACATGATAAGATTAATATTGAAAAATTGGTTCGAATACGTTTTGTTAGGCTGTTCTTTGTGTCGTCCATTTTATAAGTACTCAGCTGCGGATTCCTGAGGACAGCTCACAAATTTGTTGAGCTATGGAAGATTATCATTGTGAATTTGAATCAAAAGGTAATTAAATTCCATTAGATTGTAAACAGATCTCAATGTTTCATTTTAGATAGTAAGATTAAATACTCTTTACAAAATTACAAGAATGGATACATACCTCTCTGTTATTATTATTTCATAAAGAATTATAATTGCAATTATATAGTTCATTATGATAAAAAATATTTCTCAGGAAATTCTGAATATTAAATTAAAGAATCAAGTAAAACATTTTTAATAATTACGAATATGAAAAATACTTGAACATTCCAATAGAAAGATGTCTAAACAGGAATTAGAAAAGTCAAACATTCAATTTCAATTCCAGAATTCATCTATAAGAGGTAAAATGTTTTGAAAGCTTTAATTACAGTCTTTAATGCAAGTAGTTGGGCAGTATTTCAATTTTTAAGAAAATTGATGAAAGTGTACCATTTTGAAGTGGTCAGAATCTTTGTCGTTTGAGCAATGAGTGAATAACAAATAACTGCATAAATTCCAGGCTTAGAAACTTATGGATTAAATCCTATGCATATTCGTTTATGAGCGAGTTATAAATAGTAATCTACACTAAGTAATCATTTTAAAACTTAAACGATTACATCTCGCATACTTTCAAAGATATCACAAGCGTGAAAAGTATGTGGTTTATCTAAAACTCTTCTAAAAGAACGGACGAAGCCAATAGAAATCTTTGTTGAAGTAAGCAAGTTCTAAGGTTCTAAGCAACGCGATGGCGCTTATCTGCCTACGTTTCATAGCAAATAAGTTCTGAATTACTATGAAAGTCCAATGGAGCTCCTCACTATTAACGTTTGAAAGGAAGTACTAAAATTCTCAGTTCGACGTCTAAAGCTATGTGTGTTCTATATATTTATGTAAAGTGATGGTTCCTAACAGTATATACAATTCAGAGTACGTAAGATGCAAAGTTCTATGCAACATGATGGCGCTTCTCATTTCTACATTTCATACTGAGCACTTTCTAAATCTCTATGCATTGCGATGCACCTTCACAGATCTACGTTTCAAAGTAATTCTGTGCAACAAGATGGAGTTCCTCAGTTTCATGCTTCAGAACGAGTATGATGTAATGTTCTTTGCATCGCATTATGCTTAGCTGCTTCTACACTTCGAAATGATGTGAATGATACAGTCCCTTCAACGGAATGGCCCTTAATAGTGTCTACGTTTCAGAGCAATAGAGTTCCAATGCATAGTGCAATGCAATGGCGCGTCTTATTTCAACGTTACAAAGTAAGTAAGCAGAAACATTCTATGCATCGTATTATGCTTATCTGCTTCTACAGTTCAAAGGAATGTAAATTATACAGTTCCTTACAACGGGTGAGAGGACGTTTTTGCTCTGTGACGTAGATACTATGAAGTGCCAACCCTTTGCATGGAACTGCAGATTTTGCAATCTGTGGAATTGTACAAACAGATGAGCATATTGTTATGCATAGAAGATTACAGCTTACCTACTTTGAAACGTTGAAATGAGATGCTCATTGCTTGCTTAAATGGAACTCCATTGCCTTGACACGCGGACACAATCAAGTGCCATCCCGTTGCATGGAACTTTAGAAATCACGTTCTTCTAAAGTGTAGAAGCAGTTGCGCATAGCGCTATGCATAGAAGATTACAGCATCCTTAATTTGAAACGTTGAAGTAAGATGTGCAATCGCATTGAATGCTGCAATAAAACTGCATTTCCTTGGCACACACAAAATATGAAGCGTCATCACGTTGCATGGATAAGTCGACTCCACATTCTCTTGAAATGCAGAATCACATAGGCATAATGGTACGTATAGAAGAGTACAGCTTACATACTATGAAACGCTGAAAGTGTTTGCGCCATTGCATTGCATGCGGCATTGGAACTCTATTGCATTGACACACAGACCCATTGAAGCGCAATCCTGTTGCATGGAACTGTGGACTACACATTCTAACGAAGTATAATATCAGATAAGCACAGTGCCATTCATAGAGGATTCCATCTTACTTAGACTGAAACGCTGAAATGAGATGTGCCATTGCATTGCATGAAGTATTAAAAATTTACAGCTTTGATGCGCAGACACTATAAAGCGCCATTAGGTTGCATAGAACAGTAGAATTCACATTCTTTCAGATCGTAGAAGCAGCCAGGCATAACTCTATGCATAAAAGAATACAACTTATTTACTTTGGAACGTTGGAGTGAGATGCGCCATCATATTGCATGGAGCATTAGAACTCCGATGGTTTGACACGTAGACTCTTTGTAGCCCCTCCATGTTGCACGGAACTGTAGAATTTACATACTTCTGAAGAGTAGAAGCAGATAAGCTTAATGAGATGAATAGAGCATGAAAATCTACTGACATACATCGAAGCATTAGAACTCTATTGCCTCGAAAAGTAGACATCTAAAAACGCTATCCCTTTGCAAGGGAGCGTGGCACTTACATTCTCTTGAAGAGTAGATGAGGTATACATAGCACTTCGCCATGAATATTATATCTAATCATGAAACATAGAAATGAGATGCGATATCGCTTTTTAAAAAGCATTAGAACTCTATTGCTTCCACACGTAGACATCAGGAAACGCTATTTCCTAGCAAGGAAGTGTCGCATTTACATTCTTTTGAGGTGTAGACGAGGTGTACATAACACATCGCAATGAATATTATTTCTTATCATTAGACATAGAAATGAGATGCGATATCGTGTTCTAAAAAGCATTAGAAGTCTATTGCTTCGACACGTAGACATCTGGAGACGCTATATCCTAGCAAGGAAATGTGGCATTTACATTCGTTTGAAGAGTAGACGAGGTACACATTACACTTCGAAATGAATATTATATCATATCATGAAACATAATAATGAGATGCGACATTGCGTTTTAAGAATCACTAGAACTCCATTGCTTCGATACGTAGACATCTGGAAACGCTATTTCCTAGCAAGGACGTGTGGCATTTACATCCTCTCAAAGTGTAGACGTGGTACACATAACACTCCGCAATGAATTTTACATCTTATCATGAAATATAGAAATGAGATGCGATATCGTGTTTTAAGAAACACTACAACTCTAATGCTTCGATACGTAGCCATGTGGAAACGCATTTCCTAGCAAGGATGTGTGGCATTTACATCCTCTCAAAGTGTAGACGTGGTACACATAACACTCCGCAATGAATTTTACATCTTATCATGAAATATAGAAATGAGATGCGATATCGTGTTTTAAGAAACACTACAACTCTAATGCTTCGATACGTAGCCATGTGGAAACCCTATTTCCTAGCAAGGAAGTGTGGCATTTACATTCTTTTGAAGTGTAGGCGGGATATACATAACAGTTAGCAATGAATACTATATCTTATCATGAAACATAGGATTGAGGTGCGATATCGCGTTTTAAGAAGCATTAGAACTCTATTGCTTCGATACGTAGCGATCTGGAAAAGGACATCCTAGCAAGGATGTGTGGCACTTACATTCTTTTGAAGTGTAGACGAGGTATACATAACACTTCGTAATGAGTACTATATCTTATCATGAAACATAGAAATGAGATACGAAATCGCGTTTTAAGAAGCATTATAACTCTATTGCTTCGATACGTAGACATCTGGAAACGCTATTTCCTGACAAGGAAGTGTGGCATTTCCATTCTTCTGAAGTATAGACGAGGTATACATAATATTTTGCAATGGATATTATATCTTATCATGAAACGTAGAATTGAGATGCGATATCGCGTTTTAAGTAGCATTAGAACTCTACTGCTTCGATACGTAGACATCTGGAAACTCTATTTCCTAGCAAGGAAGTGTCGCATTTACATTCTTTTGAAGTGTAGACCAGGTATACGTGACACTTCGCAATGAATATTATATCTTGTCATGAAACAGAAATGAGAAGCGATATCGCGTACTAAGAAGCATTACAACTCTGTTGCTACGATACGAAGACATCTGGAAACTCTATTTCCTAGCAAGGAAGTGTGGCATTTACAATCTTTTGAAGTGTAGACGTGGTATACATAACGCTTCACAATGAATATTATATATTATAATGAAACATAGAAATGAGACATAATATCGCGTTTTAAGAATCATTAGAACTCTATTGCTTCCATACGTAGGCATCTGCAAACCCTATTTCCTAGCCGGGAAGTGCCGCATTTACAGTCATTTCAAGTTTATACGAGGTATATATAACACTCCGCAATGAATATAGTATCTTATCATGAAACATAGTAATGAAAAGCGATATCGTGTTTTAAGAAGCATAAGAACACTTTTGCTTCGATACGCAGACATCTGGAAACGCTATATCCAAGCAAGGAAGTGTCGCATTTGCATTCTTTTGAAGTGTAGACATGCATAACACTTCTCAATGAATATTAGTGTAGGTATGCATAACACTTCTCAATGAATATTATATCCTATCCTGAAACATAGAAATGAAATGCGATATCGCGTTTTAAGTCGCATTAATACTCTATGTCTACGTATCGTTGCATTAGAATTCTAATACTTCCTTAAACGAGATTTCGCATCTCATTTCTATGTTTCATGATAAGATATAATATTCATTGCGAAGTGATATGTATACCTCGTCTACACTTCAAAAGAATGTAAATGCCACACATCCTTGCTAGGAAATGCGTTTCCAGATATCTACGTATCGAAGCATTAGATTTCTAATGCTTCTTAAAACGCGATATCGCATCTCATTTCTACGTTTCATGATAAGATACAATACTCATTGTGAAGTGTTCTGTATACCTAGTCCACACTTCAAATGAATGTAAATCCGACACTTCCTTGCTAGGAAACAGCGTTTGCAGATATCTACGTATTGTAGCAATAGCGTTCTAATGCTTCTTAAAACGCGATATCGCATCTCATTTCTATGTTTCATGATAAGAACTTAATATTCATTGCGAAGTGTTACGTATACCTCGTCTACACTCCAAATCAATATATATGCGACACTTCCTTGCTAGGAAATAGCATTCGCAGATGTTTACGTATCGAAGCAATAGAGTTGTAGTGCATTTTAAAACGCGGCATCGCACCTCATCACTATGTTTCATGACAAGATATAATACTCATTGCGAAGTGTTATGAATACCTCGTCTACACTTCAGATCAATGTAAATGCGACACTTTCTTGCTAGGAAATAGCGTTTCCAGATGTCTACGTATCGAAGCAATGGAGTTCTAATTCTTCTTAAAACGCGATATCGCACCTCATTTCTATTTTTCATGACAAGATGTAATATTCATTGCGAAGTGTTACGTTTACCTCGTTTACACTACAAAAGAATGTAAAGCCGACACTTCCATGCTAGGAAATAGCGTTTGCAGATGCTTACGTGTCAAAGCAATAGGGTTCTAATGCTTCTTAAAACGCGAAATCGCGTCTCGTTTCTGTTTCATGACAAGATATAATACTCATTGCGAAGTGTTATGTATACCTCGTCTACACTTCAAAAGAATGTAAATGCCACTCTTCCTAGTAGATAGTACAAAGTAGATTTATTCTTCGATTCTCAGCATTATAAACGGACATCATAATTAATATTTAGCATTAATTATATAATTAATATTTAAAACATAACGAATCAATATTATAAACCTAACATAATTATTTAATTTTTTTGTGTAATTTTGCAAAACATGTTGGGTAGAGTTCCGGTTGGCCCTTACATCGGTTAAAACAGGTTTTTACTTTTATCGTCTTATTCGTGGCATACTGGCTACCATTTATTCTAGACGCCTATAACATTCTTTCCATCGTTATCTCGTTTTTCTCGCGCATCCTTGGAACGACCGCAGAAAATATGTATGTTTCTTGGGCACTGCTTCAGTTTCAGATGACGTTTGTTCACTGCGACGATCCCCTGTACTGAGGAGATAATCAATAATTTTTTCGCGGATGTTTAATATTTTCATACCTGTGGTACTGCATTTTCTATGTATATAACAGACATTGACGAGAGAAATCCCGCATACTAATTCGATAACTATTTTTCTATACCACTTTACTGTTCTGCGTAATCAACTGTGATAAGAAGACATCTGGTCGGATCCTCAAACCCCTTCTTAGCTTTGTTATAAAGGAACACTGTGTCTGGCGTCATCTTATTATTACTACCCTGGACAATAACACATTTGTGGTTTTCAGAAGTGCCTAGCATGCATACCCACTCTTTATCCACCCACATAAGGATTTAAAGCCGCTCCGATTTTGAAAATACATAAAGCCACTCCGTTGCAGTTTCCGTTTGGCTTGCAGCAGAAGAAATTTTGTATTAATTTTTACTGTACCAAATAAATGCTACTTTTTACAGAAGTTTCTCAGCCAAAAGGACACAAGTATATAAATTATTTACGTATAATACGCGGCTTTCAAATAATAATTCACCCTCCAACGTCATAACTACAGCATGTGCATCTGCTTTCGCTATTCAGGTTGCATTATTTACGGCGTAAATATGAATGTTATGCGTGTATCCTTCCGGAAGGCATAGTTTACAAAGTTTTATATCATATTTATTCCGCTTTCCTGGGATATATTGGCAAAAACTGTGGCGTCCTCGCCATGGAACCATGATTCCGTCGATTACAATATTTTTACCGGGCTTAACACGTTGAGTGCCAAGTCAGTCCCCAGGGACTGACAATCGGCTTTTCGTTTGGACAACGTGGATTTTAGGGACTGACAGCGAACTTCTTGTATGATCGACATCGCTGCATGAGACCAGCATTGTAAAGGGTTAAATTATTAATAACAATTAAAAAATTTATGCTAATATTTAATGAAGTATATTAAAACATTTAAAACATTTAAAACAAAGATGTGGTTGTGATTTGCACATATTATAGTATGTAGTAACTTTCTTTGTCATTCTCTTTGCTAACTGGCGTCCGAACATTTTTGTGTTTGTGCTGTAACATTCAACACAATATTTTCGTACTTCACGCGCCTTTCCTTCCTTCTTATGAAATTTGTGAATTCGTCTACTTGTATAGGCCCTAATTGGGGTTTCCTCATGTGAATGTCATGTGAGAACATTTACCAATTGTTTTCGGAATGTTGTAATTGACATCTTTCTTCCTGTTACATTTTGGAACATATGTAACGCATTAACGACGACAATATTCAAAAGAAGGTCGAATGCCAGTTATCTATACCATTTTAGTGACCTAAGTGGACTGCTGTAAGCACCCATTTGATAAGACAGATCAATCACTGTTTTACCTTTATTATAATCAATAATAATTTTTGGTTTGCAGGATACCCCTGTTCTTGTTATTACAGATTTCATTTGGTCAGAATGCTTGATCGAAAGAATTAAAACATCTCTCTTGTCTTTCCATTTCATTATTGTAATTCCTCTACTGTTCTCCTGAGCAATGACTTCTCCGCGTCGCAGTTTGGTTGTCATAACTTTACTTGGATTGCCTCTTCGATTTCGTCGAGGAGTACCAACCAAATGTGTGTTTTTTGATATGAGTTTGTTTGCCAAATACACAGTTATATACTCGTATAACAATTATAAGTGTATAAAGTATGGCCTTTGTGAAACACATTTTCACATAAATTCATGACAACATTTCTGGGAGTTGTATTTATTTTATCCAATGATTTGCCGGTGTAAATGCAAAGATTATATGTGCAATGATTATCACAGCGCAATTTAAGTATTTTTATGCCATATCTATGCTTTTTTTCCTTAATGCACTGTCTAAATATGATCCGTCCACGGAATGGTATTACCGTCTCGTCGATGCATAACATTTCAACGGGATCATAATATTTTTTAAAATTTATATTTAATTCTTTTATTAATAATTCAACCGTTGAAAGACGGTTGGAAGCATCCACTTTTGTAATGCCGGCAAAATGCAACATTTTCAACAGAATTTGAAATCTGTCTCTAATCATAATTTTCCGCGGGAATGTTTGAATAAACAATGTATTCTTACACCAATACAGATACAAAGATGGGAGCTTTTCCAATCCCATCCACAAAACCACTCCAGAAAACCTCTTTATTTCGCCCTTATCTGTTGGCACCCACTTTGTATCGCATAAATATTTGTTTGTTCGCTTATATGTTAAAATAGTTTATCCGTCACATAAAGGCCGTAAAAATCTTCCACTGTGCAACAATTTTGCATTTTTTCATGAGCGAGTTTAGCACTATGGAGACTTGAGGAAGGTATAATGTTTGGCTGGTTGTCTCGCGGATCAAACCAATCATTTGGATCACTTGTTTCAGTATTCCTTAGTGAACTACTAGATGAATTGTCACTATCTGAAGATGGTAGTTGTGCCGGTACACGCCGACATTTGCGTGGTACAAATGGCTCACTCGACGTGTCACTATCTGTTCGTCCTCTCAACATTTTTAGTCGATGGATACCAAAACTTTTTCAAAATAGTCACTATAAAACTGAATTCTCTCTGCTCCAATAGGTCTTTATACTTCTGTGGCTTTTTTCAGAATGACACTCGCCTTGTATTTGCTCTTTCGCCTCTCTGGCATTCCCATCTCATTATTTTATGTTCATACATTGTATACAAAAGCATTGCTTGTATCATTTCGACAGTCCAAACGAAACGGATGCAGTGTATTAAAGGTATCGTTTATTTATACCCACTAGACAAGCATTCGGCATCAAGTGCTCATGCGCTGTCGCTTGAGCGAGAAGTGGAGCAAGATCCGCGTTGCACTCAACGTGTTAATAGTATTTTCGAAAGTGTAAAGAATTGCGTTAACAACAATTCTAAGTTTATACAAACGATCCTCAGTCCTAGCCGTGGAAATAATGATGAAATGTAAAGTATCGATATAAACCGATTGCGATTCACCGCGTTTTTTATTCGATCATTTGTATACATTTCCTTTTAAAACCAATATAATCTAATTTCAGGAAGGGGCACTACAACCAATATAAGGAGGACACGAATAAAAATGTTCAGTTCGTTCTCTGCCAGAGGCTTCCTGGCCACTTGGTGTTTAGAAGAAAAGAAAATTTCAAAGTATACAAGTAGATAAGCATAATGCTATACATGGCATTGCATGGAACTGTAGAATTCACATTCCTTTGAAGTGTAGAAATATATAAGCATAATACTATGCTTAGAAGATTACAACTTACTTGCTTTGGAATGTTGGAATGAAATGTGTCATCGCGATACATGAAGCGTTAGAAATCTATTTCTTCGATACTTACGTATCCTATGAATCCTACGGTTGCATGTATTGTGAAGACGTGTCGTAGTGTCTGCGTGCCAATATATGAGAGTTCTAATGCTTCATGCAACGCAAGAGCCCATCTTATTTCAACGTTACAAGGTAAGTTATTTGTAATGTTCTATGCATTGCATTATACTTATCTGCTTCTGCTCTTGAAAGGAATGTGAGTTCCACAAATTCATGCAACGGGATAGCATCTCTAAGTGTAACGTCGTGCATAGCCCCTGCCACTCATTCCACACATGAGCATTCTCGCACTTCCATCATCAACCCCTGGACTCAGGCAACCTGCCGCGCTCGCCTACAGCACCGGTAACCGGCAGCGTTCATGCGCGCACACCTGCACTTGCTCACACACACCAAGTTCCGCTGTGTCACTCGAACCGACCGGTATACATGGTTCGTTCACGCCAGTCATCCCTGTTTCAATCTCACCGACGAGCACTACTGCCTCACTCCCACTAACGAGTATATCTACCTCGCTCGCACCAAAGATGAACACCCTTGTTTACCTCGCACCTCAATGGGGACTCTTCCAATTCAGGAAGCCAACTTTATCAGAACCTATATTCCACTTTTAAGTCTCTTAAATATATATGCCAAATATTGGAGAATATTACCTCTTATCCTTTGTATTTTTCGAATTACGTTTTAGTTAGATGTATATTAGAAACGCTTCGAAATATCGGATTTCCGTACGATTTTTTAGTAAAGTTTTATTCCTTTCCGACCATTCGTATTCATTTCGCCGAAGGCGCTCCTGTATTCGATGCGGATCCGCTCCGATTGAACCCACCGATCATTACATTACTTTACGTGAATAAGCGTTCAATCGGAGCGGATCTCTGCCACTCCAAAACTGCGGAAGACTTACTGCATAGCCTCATCCCTGGGAAAGTTCCGAAGGTTACTTCCGTCCCGAGATGGAAGTGTGGTTACGATAGATTTAGTTAGGTTACGCTAGGTCAGTTAAGGTTGGGTTATGTTTAGGAATGTTTGTCAGGTTGCTTGGTTATGTTGGGATAGATTTAAGAAAGCGTAGGTTTGATTTGTTTATGTTTAAAAGAGGGAAAGTTCGATTGTGTTAGGTTGGGTTAGATTTGAAAGAAGGCAGGTTAAGTCAGATTAGGTGTAACTGGGGTTATTTTGGTTTAAATTAAGTTTAGAGGATGTGAGATTAAGTTAAGCCAAGTAAGAGATGGATTATCGATAGCTGGCAATGCCATCCATCGATAATTCTTGAATTATCGACTATTGGCAATACCAACCGTTATAATATCATGAGTTATCGACTGCATGCATCACCTACTGTCGATATATCGTGAGTTGCCGACCGCAGGCAACTCTAGTCGTTGATAAGTCTTGAGTTACCTACTATTGGATACACCAGCCGTGTGTTAGCATACGTTATCGGTTGTTGGTAACTCCAGTCGTCCATAATTTATGGATTATTAATCACAAGCAACGCCAGCCAGAATCACAAAATTATAATGGGAGGCTGGAAATAATGGATGATGCAATGTACCCTTTTATTTTGCAAAGACAGTAAATCTGTTACTAATCAGTCATTAATCCATGAGGTAATAATAAAAAACTGAAGGAATGTCTGATTTTACCCGTACTATGCGTGTAATCCAGGTGTGAATAATTAACTAAATGTTTACAATTCATACATGAATGTGTAATTTATATTTTAGTAAACAAATCAATTTACTTTACAGAATATAAATATTGTTGATAAGATAAATTGTTGTCTGATTCCTTCCTGGAGGAGAATTTGGAACATACAGATTTGGATAATTATAAACAACAATTGAATAGAACGAACAAATTATACAGATAAATCAGAGGAAAAGATCATGTAAATATTAATGAAATTAGAGAAAGTAATGAAATTAGAGAAATTAGTGGTCAATTTAAAGTCGAAACTTACTTTGAAAAATTAAGTACCGTCTTCCTAAAAAGAACCGACATATTAACTAATTAAGGAAAAATTATTCCTACTTATAAAAATTTTGTTACTTTTTGTAAAAGTTTAATATGATAATATAAAATATTTTGAATATTAAAAAAACTAAAGTAAAATATTATTTGATATATTTTGTAATATATTTCGTAACGCTAATTGATAAAAATTAAATAAATTACGTTCGCTAATATTTATTTATGTAGATTGAACTTTACTTATACATTTATAATAAAATGAATAGAATTATTCATATTTCATATTTTCTTTGGAAACAATGAGCAAAGATAGAAAGTACTTTGTTGTTATAGTTCTAGCTGCTTCACAATTTCCGAAAATGATAAAATAGACAAACATCAGCAGGAAATCTAATGTTTCATAGTTATTTTATAGTTGAAAGATTATCAAGCTTTATGATGGATGCTTATTTATAACTGCCAAAATGAAATGAGATCACAAAGTGATACTTACACACCTGCGTGCAGCAATTTTGACGTATTTAAATTTCTGACCAAAGCATATAAATGTTTATAATCTAATTATCAATTACAAATGGAATTCTACAATTTATCCATGTAATAATCATTTTTCATTGTACGCATCCTCCAATACATACACAGTATCTTTAATTTTGATGAAATTCGTGTGTGCGTTTGCGCGTGTGTGCGCACGTGTGTGTGTGTGTGTGTGTGTGTGTGTGTGTGTGTGTGTGTGTGTGTGTGTGTGTGTGTGTGTGTGTGTGTGTGTGTGTGTGTGTGTGTGTGTGTGTGTGTGTGTGTGTGTGTGTGTGTGTGTGTGTGTGTGTGTGTGTGTGTGTGTGTGTGTGTGTGTGTGTGTGTGTGTGTGTGTGTGTGTGTGTGTGTGTGTGTGTGTGTGTGTGTGTGTGTGTGTGTGTGTGTGTGTGTGTGTGTGTGTGTGTGTGGTAGCATTTGCAGAAATACCACCTAATTGGTTTCGTAGCTTCGATTCTAGTCAATCGAGTAAAATGGCATAAGATTTTCTGTAGACAATCAAGGGGATGTGAAGCTACTACTTCACTGCATACAGAATTTTTCACTGGAAGAACTTTCATTCCAAAGTGTTGACTCCAGGTTTGTTTTAAATTGTTCTTGTTTAGAAAATTAAAACTGATATCTTATCCCTTAACACAGCACGCCGGTAACCACATTGTATTATTGTTGTATTTGTTGTATTATTGTTGTAATTGTTGTATATCTTTATCACCTAGTGCTGAATCAACTACCACTAGCAGCATCCCTTTCTAAAATTTGGAAAATGCACCAGATCTCATGAAACCTTGCTTAGATTGCAAATGTGTTTTTACTGTATCCAGCGCAAATGAAATTACATTGACAGAAGTACCAGTTAGTCCTTCATACCTATTTGAAACCTTGTTAAACAATAATTTATTAATTGTGACTTGGACCTTTAAATTTGAATTGATAAACATCTAACAAATAATTATGTTTTTCTTGATGTTGATATTATTATACTTTCAGTAATATATTATGTGCTGTCATTTGATATATTAACTGCTTAATTGTATTTTACAACGAACCTTGCATACTAAACACTGTTTTTACTCCTGACACGAGTGGATAGTTCTTCGTCTTATATTCTTATATCACATTGATTATAAAAGTGTATGATATTGTTTTTATGCAGTCATGTATAATTATGTACATACAAATTCACGATTAAGTAGCTATGTGCTCAAATTCAATTTCGAATAATGCTCTAAAAAGCATCCCAGATAACAGACGACAAGATGATGGCGACACCATACCGGCACTATATTGCCACTTCCGAGGAGTGTCAGTTGATACGAAGCCATCTGTGACCGGATTCGTTAGTTAAAATGCCAGAATGTGTTACCAGCACATCGCGCAGCACCAGCACCATCGTGACACACGTGTCATCGCTCCATTCATGAATCTTCTCAGCAATGACGTAGGGTCACATTTGGCAATGGGGAACCTGTGCTTTCATCCAAATTAAAACCGTCAGATGTCAGTAGATGTACAATATGAATATCGATAGACATTTTGATAGTCATTTTCGTATATGTATAGTTATTGAGAGAGTTGTATATATTCCTTTCAACCCGTCATAAACTAAAAATATAATTTATAAGAACAATATTACTTACAAAATACAAATTCATGCTATTACGTCCCTAACTTCGCCTTGTGTAATTTCTTAAATGACATGTTGTCGTCGTATTTAATATAACCCTTAATTGCATGAATTTGTAACGATGAATGGAAGAAAATATATATAAAATAAATGTATATATTTTTATGATAAAGTAATTAACGACTTTATGGAAAAAATTGCCGTATCGAGCTAGTTTATAGAAAATAATAAAATGGAGTTCTTATGGCTTTGTTTCGTGTCGGTGTATCTATTTTGGAATCAAAATAAATAAATTGCTTAGTTTAGTCATTTCTCATATTCGTTTATAATTTTTACGGAAACAGCTTTCCCATTAATAAATGTCATCCTACGCCATTATCACGCGTGTAGCTGTGGTGAGCTGATAGTGTTATTGCCATGACCATGTAGCCCGTGTGCTTTATTGCGGTGCTTTAATAGTGCCCTGATACGAGTGTCGCTCCGGTATTAATAGTATGCCGTTACAAGAGCTGAGCTGGAGCACTGTTTTAGCACAGTTCTGCCACGGAATTCGTTCCATCCGTTGTCATTAATGTGCCAATCGCTGGCTGTGTGGGATATTATAGTACATGAGGCAGACCTGTTTCTTATCATCGTCAAGGAGATGGACTTTCACTCCCCCTTTTTGAATTTTGTTAATTATTGCTTGGAGTTATTGCCATTTCTGTATCTCTATGACCGCATTGTGGATTCAACTTATGTAGGATCTTTTTGATATTCATCTTTTGTTACATGTAACATTATATATGTAATGCACGTTTGTTATGTAATGCTCACATTTGCAATCCTCAGTTTTTTTTATTCTTTGGTTAAGCAACTTATTCGATTAATATATATTTATTAGGCATGGATATAAATAATTAGAAAAATGTTATTAAAACAGTATTAAATATGTTGTTGAAATTATATATTTAAGGTCTGAAGGTGTAGATGGAATTAGTGTCCCATATTTTACGTGATCCAATCGACGTATCGAGTGAGGCTATGAAATATGTAATAACATTTTACTATTTTTCGACCCCTTTCCATGTTAAATGAATGATTAGTTCTGCAAGACGAGAAGACTGAATTAGTGAGATCTCTGCAAACATAAGTAATTTGTAAGTAATACATTTTTTCTCTTTGGCATATTTGCCTTTGCATAGAATAGAACGTATAGATATAATTGCCTCTTTTATATCCATTTCGGTCCAATTATATTATAGCTTTTGTGCAGAAGTAATATTGATTATACCTGATTTTTGCAATAGTTCTTTGTTTAATAGATTTTATTGTCGTAGAAGCATCATTTGAGGGATGTATCCATCTACTTTGTATTTCTATCAGATTCTTTTTCTGCTCGCTACTTTCCATCTTCAGTTCCGTATACTTATCCTTTATCACCATCATATATGTTGCGTAAGATTATAATAACTTTTTTGTCCTTAAATTTTGCGGATATTTCAATTAAATTTCCTCTGTTTAAAAAAACGGAAATTAAAAAAGAGTGACACGTACCATTTCTCAGAAACGTTGTATCGTAATTTGCATCTGATTGTTTTGAAAGACACGCACTTTACTTAACGTTTACAATGATTTGGTTAGCGGAGTAAAGAAATATTTTACTTTCGAAATTGTCAGCTCTCGGAATCCAAAGGCAAATACATTCATCTGCCGACATCGTAAACATTGTTTTTTGGCTAACTTCCAGAAAAACAAATATTTTATAAATAGTATAATAAACATCGTAATATTAAATTTAATTTTGTTCATCGTTGCCTTGTTGGACACATCCATAACAATATACAGGATTGGACAGATATAAAAGATTTGCTGATATAAAATTGCACAATACAAAGGGCCCATCCGTTGATGAAAATAGATTTTTGGAAGTGGAGGTATGTTGGACATTTGAAGGTCACCTTCATTTCTTAAAATGAATTGCTATGTTCATTCTTCCGTAATACGATAGAGCATTTTAAAACGAGTTCAACGACCTGTCGCATGAAGCCATTGAAGATTACAAAAAGTAAAGAAATGCGATAATACCTACGGTTTTCATAGTAAATGAAACATACGTATTGCAAACAGTGGTGGAATGCGCAATGTTTACCGTTTACTTCACTGTCAATAAGCACTACTCTAAGGGCATTTTAATAGTTTGCAGGATAAGTTAAACATGATAATATTAGTATTGAAAAATCGGTTTGATTTCGTGTGGTCAGGGTGTTCGTTTCTCGTCCATTTTACAAGTACTGAGCTGTGGATTCCTGATGACAGCTCACAATACTGTTGATCTATGGAAGATTATCATTGTCAATCTGAATCAAATGGTAATTAAATTCCATTAGATTATAAACAAATCTCAATGTTTCACTTTAAATAGTAAGAAACTACATTCATCGCGATATTGCAATCTTAAATCAATGTTTAATGTAACATGTAATATTCCATGCAATGCGTTACGTTTATCTATTCTACACTTCCAACAAATGTGAACTCCACACACCCTTGCAAAGGGATAGTGTTTGTAGATGTCTACTTGTCGAAGCAATAGAGTACTAATACTTCATTCGACGCGATGTCGCATCTCATTTTAATGCTTCGTGATGAGATGTAATGTTCAATGCAACTCGTTTTGCGTATCTGCATCTACACTCCAAATGATGTAAATCCCACACTTCCTTGCTACGGGATAGCGTTTGTAGACGTTTACGTATCGAAGCAATAGAGCTTAAATAATCCACAAAATGCGATATCGCTTTTCAAATCAACAATTCGAAGCATGAAAATAGATTTCAATGCTCTATTCAGCTCATTATGCTTATCTGCTTCTACACTTCAAAAGAATGCGATTTCCACACTTCCTTGTGAAGGGGTTGCGTTTTAGGATGCTTCTAACCGTCTCAGGGATGTGAATTCTACACTTCCATACAAAGGCATAGCGATTCCAAATGCACAATATGTCGTTGCAATAGAATTCGAATACTTTATTCAACGCGATGTCGCATCTCATTTCAATGTTCAATGTAAAATTTAATTTTCAATAGAACGCGTTATGCTTATCTCTTCTGCACGTCCAAAGGATGTGAACCCTGCACTCCCTTGCAGAGGGATAGCGTCTTAACATGCTTCTACCCTTAAAAAGCATGTGGTTTCTACACTTCCTTGCAAAGGTATAGCGTTTCTAGATGCACAACGAGTCGACGTAGTAGAGTTCGAATACTTCATTCGACTCAATGTCGCATCTCATTACAATGATTCTTGTAAGATGTAATATTCAACTCAACGCGTTATATTTATCTCTTGTACGCTTCAAAAGAATGTGAAGTTAACCCACCCTTGCAGAGGGATTGCGATTTAAGACGCTTCTACCCGTCAATAGAATATGGCTTCAACATTTGCTTGCTAAGGCATAGCATTTCTAGATGCACTACCTTTCGATGCAATAGAGTTCGAATACTTCAGTTAACTCGGTGTCGCATCTCACTTTAATTTTTCATGATAAGATGTAATATTCAATGCAACGCATTATGTATATCTCGTCTATGCTCCAAATGAATGTATGTGCCGCAATTCCTTACTACGAAATGCGATTCTAGATGTCTACTTATCGAAGCAATTGAGTTCTAATGCTTCATAAAACGCGATATCGCATCTCATTTTTATGTATCAAGATGAGATGTAATTCAATGCAACTCGTTAATTATATCCCGTTGACAGTTCAACAGAAAGTAAATCTCACATTTTCTAGCAGCAAATAGCGTTTGTAGATGTCTACGTATCGAAGCAATGGAGATCTAATGAGTCATAAGACCGGATATCGCATCTCATTTCTATGTTTCATGATAAGATGTAATCTCAATGCAGCGCGTTATGTATACCTCGTCAGCACTTCAAAAGAATGTAAATCCCACACTTCCTTGCTACGGGATAGCGTTTATAAATGTCTATGTATGGAAGTAATAGTGTTCTAATACATCATAAATCGCGATGTCGCATCTTGTTGCTATGTCTCATGATAAGATGTAATATTCAATGCATTGTGTTATGTGTATCTCGTCAGCGCATCAGAAAAATGTAAATCCCACACTTCCCCGCTACGTGATAGCGTTTCTATATGTGTACCCTTCGAAGCATTAGAGTTCAAATACTTCATAATACGCGATATCTTATCTCATTTCTATGTCTCATGATATGATGTAATATTCAGTACAACGCGTAATGTATACCTCGTGTACACTTGAAAAGAATGTAAACGCCACACTTTGTTGCTACGAAATAGCGTTTCTAGATGTCTACGTATCGAAGCAATACAGTTAGTAGATAAGATATTAAATGCAACGCGTAAAAGTAAAGTACAGTACAGTGTCTGCGTGTCAAAGCTTTAGACCTCTACTGCTCCATGCAATGCGATGTCGCATCTCGTAAACCTGTATACATATCATTATGCTTGACTGATTCTGTACTTTAAAAGAATCTTAATATAATCTTTATTCTCTTTTATATCTCTCAGTAATCTTCTATGAATACCGCTATGCTTATCTGCTTTTACAGTTCATAAGAATGTGAATTCTGCAGTTATGTGCTACACGAAGGGGCTTCATAGAGACTATCTGTTAAAGCAACGGAGTTCTACTGCTCCATTCAATGCGATGTTGCACCTCATGTTCACGTTTCAAGGTAAATAGATAATATCATAATATTAGAAAAATATAGCATAAAATGCGCCGTCGCATAGCATAGAACCGTAGAAGTGTAATTATTTCACACGCAGACAGGCACAATAGAATTCGCGTTGTTCTGAAATGTAGGAGCAGTCAAGCATAAGGCCATGCATAGAGGATTACAGCTTACTTACTTTGAAGTGTTGAAATGAAATGCGCCATCGCATTGCATGGATAATTCACATATAATAATGTGAACTCCATTGCTTTGACACGCAAACACTATGAAGCGCCATTCCGACGCATTGAACTGTAGAATTTACATCCCTGTAAAGTGTACTTAATTTATCCACAGGCGGACAGATTGAGGTTCCATCCTGTCGCATGGAACTATAGATCTCACATTCTTTTGAATAGTAGAAGCAGCTAAGCATAATGCTATGTATACAAGATTAAAGCTTCACCAATTTGAAACTTTGGAATGTGGTGCGTTTTCTAAATTGCATGCAGCATTAGAACTTCATTGCTTTGACTCGCAGGTATTATGAAGCGAATTCTCGTTGCATGGAACAGTAAAATACACATGCCTTTGAAACGTAGAAGCAGATAGGCATAATGCTATGCATAGACTATTACAAAGATCTTATTTCGAATCGTTGAAATGATATGTTACATCTTATTGCATGGAGTATTAGAAATCTATTGCATCGGCAGGCAGGCAGTTTGAAGCGCCAACCAGTTGCATGTAATCGTATAATTCACATTCTCTTGAAGTGTAGAAGGAGGTAAGCTGAGATACGCTATGGCGATGCGTGGAGCATTAGAACTCTTCTCCTTTGATACGTAGTCAGTGTCAAATTCAAGAACGCTGCATAAAATTGTAGATATCGCATTCTTTAGAACTGTTGAAGCAAGTGAGCATTATGCGATGCACAGAACATTACAGCTTACTTTGAAACGTTGAAATGAGAAGCGCCATCGCAATGCATGGAGCATTCGATCCATATTGCTTTAACAGGTAGACCATATGAGGTCACACGCCGTTATAAGGAACTGCAGAATTCACATTCTTTTGAAGTGTAAAAGTAGATATGCCTATGGCTATGCATTAAATATTACAACTTACTTACGTTCAAGCGATGAAATCAGTTGTGCTATCGCATTGTGTTTGAGTACACGTAACGATGGGGCTTATTTTCGCTTGAGCTAACGATGGGTTTAAATCTTCGTCACGAACGTATTCGTCACCGTTGCAAAGTACGCCCAAATTCGTGTTACAGTAATAGGGAAGTAGGTAGATACAATTGGAGTTGACTCGGTATCTCAACGATCAACTATTATATTTAACTTAAAATGAATTGACAGAGATTGAGTGCTTTCCATGTTTTTTGATGTGCCTGGATGTGAACTTCTTCTAAGCTCTTAATCGATAAAGTCAGAATGTTTTATTATCAATTCGTGTGGAGGAGTGATCAAGGGTGCGGCCAGCAAGATATATGGTATATTCAATTTGAAGGATCACTACGAATACTTAATTTTGATATTTATGATGGTGCGACATCCTGTCGCTTTACGAGTTTATTACTGCTACGTGTCGGCTAGTGTTATTGCAGGATTTGTTGAAATGAAGTGTCCGGTAATCAGATGTTTCGTTGAGTGAAGTATGACAAGTGGCTGAATAAGGATGAACGGTTTAATTATTGTAGCATGAGAAGTATGTCTTCCGCAAGACATCCTCCCCCCGTTGAGAGGCTAGTGAGCATCTAAATGAATATGTGATGTAATAAGAGGTAATAGTGTGTGGATGTGTGATCGTGTGCTTACGTGCTTACTGTTGTTTTGGTCTTCGGATGAGTTGCATCCTTGATGGATTCCGCGAAGTCTCCTCCCTCTGCCTGAATCGGCAATGGAACAAGTTTTTTGACACTTAGGTCAAACGGTGGTGCTATTAAACCGGGATAGGTTTAAATCACTCGTCCTAGTGGCCATTGCATGGACAGCGCGTTTTTTTCTCTAAGGAGGACGATCGTTCCCTCCGTAATCCGATGATTACACATCGTCCATTTGATGCGGCTAGTGGGCTCGTTTAAATATTCGCGATGCCAACGAGTCCAAAGGCGTTATTGCACCTTTTGGACATGTTGCCAACTAGATGAACGATTGGATTGCGTGTCTTCATATAGTTGTGTTTCCGTAGAATCGTGAGAGCATCGCCAATTAGGAAATGTCCCGGGGTGAGGACTAACAGGTCATTTGGATCTGAGGAAATTGGAGTGAGTGGGCGGAAATTAAGGATAGCTCCGATTTGGGTTATATGGGTTGTAAATTTCTCTATTGCGAACAGCTCAGTTTTTGCAACCCTCGTTAAATGGTGCTTGAAGGGTTTTACTGCGGGCTCCCAGAGGCTTCCAAAATGCGGTGCCTTTGATGCGATGAAGTGCCAGTTGATTGATTGACTTGATAAAAATGACGTGACTCCTTTGTGGTGCTCTTCTGAACGTAGTAACTCCTTAATCTCTTGAAACTCATTATTTGCTCCGACGAAGTTTGTTTGAGATATTGTCAGAGCATAGATTTATGCGTAATCCCCGTCTTGCGATGAATATTTGTAGAGCAGCGATGAAAGCCTCACTAGTGAGGTCGTGGACAATTTCGAGATGAACAGCCTTTACTGCCAGGCAGACGAAAACAACCACATAATTCTTTTTTCTTCTATAATTATCGTATTGATGCTCTTTAATGAAAAAGGGTCCACAATAATCGATGCCTACATTGATGAAGAGTCGAGATTGGGTGATGCGTTCTTTCCGTAGATTACCCATACAGTAATTGACTGCTGGTGGGTTGGTGCGGCAGTAAAGATCACAACCCCGTATTGCTTTTCAGACTTGGCTTTGGCTGTCAATGGGTCAATGTTTTCAGCTTATGCTGTATAATGCTGTTTGGTTTCCAGCGTGTAAATATGAGAGATGTTCGTTTATAATGATAAGTATAGTTACATGAGTTTTCGGTAGAATTATGGGGAGTTTCTGGGAGAATAGTAATGGTGAACGTGCAATCGACCACTCTCTCTCAGGATTCCATCTTCATAAAGAAATGCATTCAATCTTGTCAATTTCCCTTGATTTGATTGTGCCTCTTGTATCACAGGAATACCAATCCGTCGGTGTAGTGTATAACTCTGTACTGTTCTTTTGATGACCTTTTTGGAGTGATTGAGTTCAGCTACCGTTCAAACTCCTTTCCCGGTGTCAGAGCTTTCTGCTGTTGAACCTGTGATCGTGACAAACCTGTCGATACGTGTCGCCAGTCGTCGATGTTCATTCTTGTTTGCATTTCCGATACGCGACTTGCTACGGATGTTTATAGGGTATGTAACGATCTTTTGAGCCAATGTAAAGTGATGGTGGAATCTGTCGAGGAAGCAGTGCGATTGCTCTCTAGCTGTAGGACCTGGCGAGTCGTGATCATTAACAACGTAAGCAGTAATACTCCGCACAATTCGAGTCGTGGAATCGATTGGCTTTTTACGGTTGCCACTTTTGCTTTCGCATGAGGAGTTCTGCCTGTATATGCCCTTACTTATCGACGGATCGTATGGATCGTATGGACAAGGTCCATAGGCTTCCTCGCTGGCGTCACAGAATCCATGAATCTCCATGTATTTTGTCTTCTTGATAACCGAAAGATGTTCAGTGGCAGTTGAGCACAGTACATTATCCCGTCGGTACGAATAGCCGTCGGTGGTGATTCTTCCCAATCCACCATCAGGGTGGAAATCTTCATCAGCAGGCTCTTGGCTACGATTAGAACTGGACCAAGGAGGCCTGACGGGTCGTATATTTTCGCGATTTCAGAACTGATCGAGCGTTTGGCGATGCACGGTATGGGTGATTCAGTTTTCACTGTATACACATAGTAGTGTCTGCGTGTCAAGAAAGTAAAGTTCTAGTGCTCCATGCAATTCGATGTCGCATTTCATTTTAGCGTTTCAATGTGAGTAAGCTGTAGTCTTCTATGCATAGTATTATGCTTATCTTCTTCTACACTTCAAACGAATGTGAATTCTACATTTCCATGCAATGCGATGGCGCTTCATAATTGTCTGCGTGTCAAAGCAGTAGAGTTGTAATGTTGCATGCAATGTGTCTTGCGACATACATACGATTCATGCTATAATAATTAAGTCATTTATCTTTGTTCAGACACTCGTCATAATTTACTCAACGAAATATGTGGCTACCAAACACCTAATTGCACAGATACTACAAAATCGCTGTTAAACACATAACAGCAAAAAGCTCTTAAAGCAGCAGGATGTCGTCTCATCATAAATTTCAAAATTAAGTCTTCGTAGTGAATCTTAAAATTGTACATAGCATATAGCTGGCCGTTTTACTGCTTTATTGCCTGCTCCTCTCATTGGTCGCAAACGACCTACAATCCTTGGTCTCACTCTTCGTGCCTTCTTGTCATCTGACAGTTTCCGAAAAAGAAACAAATTTTCAGATTTTCACCAATAACGTCTCATCTGATTGCCACACCCATGACCACTCCTCTCCACAAATTCACTTTAAAACAACAACACTTCATGGCTGAAGAGTTTAGTAGAAATTCTGATTCGGACACATCAGAGAACATGAAGAACACTCAATTTTTATTAATTCATTTTAAGTTAAATATAATTCTTTGTTAAGGAATCGTATCAATTCCAATTATATCTATCTACTTCCCTATTACTATAACACGTATTAGAGCGCACGTTGCAATGGTGACGAAAAGGTTCGTGACGAAAATTTACGTCCATCGTTGAGTTATCATCCGAAAATAAGCCTCGTCGTAACGCGTGCATTTTGGTCGTTCGAGCCTGATTCAAAGTCCTGTCCCAAGCCACAGCTCCAGGACAAATTGAGATCCTCAGCAGCAGCAGCAAGTTGCACATCACAGGGGATCCAGACATCATGGCAGATCTCAACATATCTGACATCTTCACATCGAAACAGTAGACTCGTTTATTCGTCAATTCCTTCCTTATCCATATTCCACGATATCAACCCAATCTCTCAAACAAGCTCAGTCCATTTGTCATGGAATTATTCTCAATTCCCTGCGGCGTAAACGCGGTACCATATTCGGTCAAATCACTGTCTTCACGTGACTTCTTAACGCATGTGAAAATCAGAACAACCGAGCATACGTTTACTAAAAACCCACCTATACGCGTTAACTGAAACATGGAAGCGATTCGATGTCATCCAATTTGACCTCGAAGAATTAGACGAAACAGAAATGTCATATCGCTACAAAATTCAAAACGACTACTTCTCTATCATAACTCGCGCCGAATCTCTAATCGAGAGAAGTGTTCCGAATGTCACGAGGAGAAACACGTTCAAATCATCGGCCACTTCCTCAACCATCCCATATGCCATTAAATTACCAGAAATGCAACTTCCAACATTCGACGGAACATACGAAATTTGGGCATCATTCTATGTTGTATTCTCATCGATCATCGATTGCAACGAGAACCTAACTCCAGTTTAAAAATTGCAATACCTGGGGTCGACATTAACCGGAATGGCCGCTGTCTGCATCGGATGCCTTAGCACAACGGACGCAAATTACACCGACGCGATCGAGATATTGAAAGGTAAATTCGATTGTATAAGACGGGCTGCCTCTAACCATTGTGATGCAATCTGGAATATCCCAAGTCCACCAAGGGACACTGCAGAAGCACTAGGCAATGTCGTCGATACCGTCAACTAACTTCTTCGCCACTGAAAGATTTCAGAGGAAATATCTCACAATGGAACACTTCTGCTTTCCATTATTCGAACAAAGATAAATGCTAATACGATGTTCTAATGGGAACTCACGGTAGAGGACAACAAAGTGCCGCCTTACACGGATTATCTAGAGATTCTGGAGAAACGGTCCAGCTATGCACCAGAGATAAACCCAAGAGCAAGCTCAACCGCAAGTTGGGTCGACGGAAGAGCATCGGACGTGAAACCAGGTGTTCTTGCCACATGGGCATTCTAATGACGATTACACTGAAAGCGGGACAAACAAAGGAATCATAAGAACCCAACAGTATCTAGTATGCCACGGAGGACGCAGCATCTGGGCATGTGAAGAGTTTCACGGGCTCTCAGTCCAGCACTGCAAGGCAGCTGTCGAAAATTCTTCACTATGAATAAACTGCTTGCGCAAGGAAATGACACACAAATATGACCTGTGCAACAGCGGCTCCTATCGCGTATGTAACCAGCAATACCACACGATACATCACCAAGCGCAAAGAACCTGGAAACAGACTACTTCTAAACAGCCAATCATCACTCCACTCAAAGAACAGGAACCGTTAACGAACGGAGAATCTTCAATGTCCAAATGATTTCAGGACGTTGAGGCGCCGAAGGAAGGGGGACATCAAAACGCGTTTGCCGTCGATTCAGTCACGAGCGAATTATTCGTAACCACACAAATTCACATTTTAGACAACGATCAACAACTAGTCAACTGTCGAACGTTGATCGACACGTGCGCAACTATAAATTTCATGTCGGAGGCCCTCACGAAGAATCTCGGCATTCCAAGAAAACGCTGCGCCGTACCCATCGGTGTTCTAATCACAATGTACACAATAGCAAGACACTCCATCACGGCAACCTTTAAGTCAAGGGTCAACGATTATGAAGGAGATCTGACCTTTTTTACAGTGGCAGATATCTCATCATCCAATCCCGATCAACCCATTGATCGCTCGGATATTCCGCTCAGTATTCCGAGAAATCGACAACTAGCCGAACAAACTTTTTGTTATCTAGCGCCAGATGACCTGTATCTCGACGCTGGAGTCGCCCTAGCGCTGTTATAGATTTATATTTTCAAAGAACAAGGCTCGGGTGGGTAATCAGAGGGAGTGCCCTAACCACCCAACCCAAACGCAGCAACTTATAATATCATACCACCACGTTACTGCGTTAATAGTTACTACTATTCACGTTCTTCTGAAGTGTAGAAGCAGAGAAGCATACTGCTATGCATAGAGGATTACAGTGTACTTTCTTTGAAACACTAAAATGAGATGTGATATCGCATTTCATGGAGCAGTATCAGCTATTTACGTTGTATTAGAAAAACCACAAGATTGATATGCAAAACTTGCAAAGTTACGTTACACTTGGGGAACTGTTTTGCCACCTCTCATCAAATAAAGAAATATTAAATGAATGCGGAATTTAATTAAATGGAGTTATTTTATAAAAAGCAGTTAAGTTTATAAAGCTGTTATGAATTTTGTTTTATATTTGTACGTTTTAATATTTATCACACAAAGGAATAAATATTGTTGTACAATAATGTTGAATTATTTCATGAATTTACGAAAAGTTTTTTTCAAGCGAAGAAATGTTTACAAATAGTGCGGACGGCAAAGTGTTTCTTCAAAAATATTTCCGGTCCATGGCGATGTTTCACTACGCAAACATGTGGTTGTGAAAGTGATAAGGAACATTGGAACTGTGTTGCTTCGATACGTAGACACTATGGAGTCCCATCCCGATGCTGGGAATTACAGAATTCACACTCATTTGAAGTCTAGAAGAAAATAAACATAATATGTGTATTGTAGATTGCAACTTACTTACTTTAAGACGTTGATATGGTTCTCGCCATCGCATTGCATGGAGCATTAGGAATCAGTTACATTGACACGCAGACACTACGAACCGCCATCCCGTTGCTTGGAGGTGAAGAATTCACATTAACATAATGCTATACATATAAATTTATAGCTTACTTACTTTGAAACGTTGAGTTGAAATGCGCCCGCGCATTGCGTGGAGCATTAGATTTCTATTGCAAAGAGACATAGATATTATGGAGCACCATCCGGTTGCAGAGAACAGCAAAATTCATATTGTTCTGAACCGTACAAACCGATAAGTGGCGCATATTATTTCAAACATACGTCATTGCATCTTGTGCATATTCGTGCATGTGTCTTGGGCTGCCTGTAAATGTGGATGGTAAAATGACAATTTTTTCCAGTTTACTGAGATTGCCATCATTTACAACTGCATCACGTAAATGAATGTACTCTTCAGAACGCAATTTGACTTGATTTAATCGTATGCAGAGGAGTCTTTCACTTTCTGTTTTTGCATACATGTCAACGATGTATTGATGAAATAATTGTCTATATTTGAATATATGATTATCAGCATTCTCACGAATCATCGTTCGATGTGCATAATAAATCATAGCACTGGCCTTCTTGTTAATGTCCACATTAGTCGTAAGATTTCTCATATTAACATTAAAATGATATCCATGCCCTCCTTGCAAAAATAGAATGGGATATTGTAATGCATCATATGAACGATGTGTTTCTGATACTTGCTGGACGTCACCATTTCTACGATGAATAATTATATCGCGAGAATTAAATTCTTCACCAACTATGACAATTGCCACTTCATCGATCGTTGATGCGTTGAATTGTCTTCGATGTTGACCAATAGGTGTTTTATCTGCCTTTATTATTACTTTGTAATCGTCAGGTGGCATTTGTTCAATAGCGGTTTTAAATAACTTAATTAATTCATTATGTTGTTCAAACAAATTTAGTAATTCAGCGACAATCTTTTGTTTAGAACTCATATTCAGTTGACACCGTCTGTTGATTTGTTCGTCACTATTTCCCATAAAATATATCTGAAGATATTTGTGATCAGCATTTGGCAAGGGTATTTGCCCCTGGGCAAAAGGGTAAATTTGCCCCTTATGTACTTTATGTACTTTAACCTTATGTACTTTAAATGTTGGCATATAATTTGCGCTAACGATATTCGTTGCTCGGAACGATGTCATTTGGAAGCATGAATTGTACTTGCGTATATTTTTCAAAAAATGTTTTGGTTGACCTGTTTCACCTGATACTAAAGTTAATAATGGTTTAGGTGGTGAACGAAAGTCTGGTAACTTTACTTTTCCACCTGCACATCACATACCTGGTGTTTCATTTTTAAATTTTTGAGCACCATAATACGTACACTGTTTATCCGCTTTTTCAATAATTACACTTGGATGAAGACAGTAATTATAAAGGGAATTGTAATTGAAACCTCATAAATTCAAATCAGTATGTATCATTCGTCTTATCTGTGTCCAGTGAATGCAATTCCTTTGCTGCCTTGCTTACCTCTGTTCACTCGTTTCTAATGATCGAGCAAGAACAGTGTGAACTCGATCTCTTTCTTGCCTTGCTTGTCTCTGTTCATTCGCTTCTAATGATCGAACAAGAGCAGTCTGATCTCAATCTCTTTCTTGCCTAGTTTCTCTCTGCTCACTTGTTTCTGAAGCTTGTTTTTCTCTTTTCCTTTTTGCTTGATTTGTAGATCGACCAATGGCACTTCGCTTTGATGGCATAATTGTGGGATTAAATAAAACGTATTTCTAAATATTTTCTTCAGCTGGAAATCAATAACATTTTTATTTATTCACGTATTAATAATTTATTCTCGTATTAATAATTGCAAAAGTTTTTTGACTGCATTTTTGTATTTATTAGAATTTGCTGACGGAAAATCGAACGTCAAACGCATTAATGTTGTTTTTTGTAATTTAAATTAATTTGTTGAAATCTTAAAGGAAATAATTTATGTATTTAAAATATTTTAAATTTTAATATAATTTGTAATATTGAAACAATTATTGAAAAGATATAAATAAAACGATTCAATATTTTACTTACCTTGCGATTTATACGTTTATTTTTATTACGACTGTTATTATGGGTATGTTATTTTTTACAGTTTAATTTGACTTAAAAAAGTAAATTCTATGAGTAAATTTCATGTGTAAAAATTTAATTTTTCAATTTATTCATGGTTACACTTTTAACAAATATTACTAATTAAATATTATTTTGATATTTTTGGGATGTTTGTTCGGGAGTACCTAGAACCCCAAACCTGACTTTAAAAAAAATTTCAAAAACCTTCCTGGGGTTATACCTAATAATTTCCCAAATTTTCACGGCGATTGGATGTATGGTTTTTGAATCTATCGAGTACAGACAGACAGACAGATACACATTCAGTATACACATGTAGATAGATAGATAGATATAGATAGATGAACATAGTTATTCATATTTAATATTTCCTTTGGAAACAAGGGGCAAAGACATAAAGTACTTTGTTATTATAGTTCTAGTTGCTTTACAAGTTCCGAAAATGATATGATGTTTTATAATGATTTTATAGTTTAAAGACTATTTTATAGTTTAAAAATTATCAAGCTTTATGCTTGGATGGATGCTTATACATAAGTATAACTACCAAAATGAAATGAAATCGCAAAGTGATATTTACACACCTGCGTGCTGCAATTTTGACGTTTTTAAATTTCCGATAAAAGCATATAAATGTTTATAATCTAATTATCAATTGCGAAGGGAATTCTACAATTTATCCATGTAATAGTCCTTTCTTATTGTACGCATCCTCCAATACATACACAGTATCTTTAATCTTGATGGATTTCGTATGTCCGTGTGTGTGGGTGTGTGTGCGCGCGCTCGCACGTGTGTATATGGTAGCAGTTGCAGAAATACCAATAATATGTTTCACGGTTACGATTCTTATAAATCGAGTAAAATAGCATAAGATTTTCTGTAGAACATTAAAGAGATGTGAAGCTGCTCTTACACTGCATTTTCTTCCAATGTTTCAACTCCAGATCTTTTTTAATTATTCTCATTTAGAAAATTAAAACTGAATGGCATATTCCTTACCATAGCACGCCGGTAACCTCGATACAACAAATCCAAGGTTCCTTTATTTTAAATTAAGATGTGCTTTCTGTGTATCAAAACTTGTTTACATTGCTTTATATTCTTAAAACTCTTTGTAAATTACAAAGAACAGAAACGCTACATGGATTATAAAAGTGTAATGGTTCAATTTATATAATCATGAACACTTTAAATCCGTTTACATTGCTTTGCTTGTTGTATATGTTTATCACCTGGCGCTAAACCAACTACTACTACCATCATCCCTTTCTAAAATTTGGAAAATCCACCAGATCTAACGAAACCTTGCTTAGGTTGCAAATGTGTTTTTAATGTATCCAGCAGAAATGAAATTACATTGACAGAAGTACCAGCTAGTTCTCCACGCCTATTTTAAACAACGTTAAGTCACCTTGTTAAACAATAATTTATTAAATGTGACTTGGACCTTTAAATTTGGATTTACAAACATCTAACAAATAAATATGTTTTTCTTACTATTCATTATACTTTCAGTGATTTATTATGTGCTGTGATGTGATATATTAACTGCTTGATTATATTTTACAACGAACCTTGCGTATCAAACATTGCTTTTACTCCTGATAAGAGTGGATAGTCCTTCGTTTTATATACTGATATCGCATTAATTATAAAAGTGTATGATATTGTTTTTATGCAGTCATGTATAATTATGTACATACAAATTCGCGATTAAGTAGCTATGTGTTCAAATTCAATTCCGAGTAATGCTCTAAAAAGCATCCCTGATAACAAATGGCATAATGGTGGCAACCGGATTCGTTAGCTAAAATGGCAGAACGTGTTACCAGCACGTTCTAGATTAGCGTAACACGCCGTGTGAATCTCGCAGCGAGCACCATCGTGACACGCGTGTCATCGCTCCATTCATGAATCTTCTCAGCAATGACGTAGGGTCACATTTGGTAATGGGGAACCTGTGCTTTCATACAAATTAAAACCGTTAGATGTCAGTAGGTGTTCAACATATGAGTATTGATATATATTTTGATAATCGTTTTCATATATGTATAGTTATTGAGAGAGTCGTATATATTCCTTTCAACCCGTCATAAACTAAAAATATAATTTATAAGAACAATATTACTTACAAAATACAAATTCATGCTATTACGTCCCTCACTTCGCCTTGTGTAATTTCTTAAACGACATGTTGTCGTCGTATTTAATATAACCCTCAATTGCATGAATTTGTAACGATGAATTGAAGAAAATATATATAAAATAAATGTATATATTTCTATGATAAAGTAATTAACGACTTTATGGAAAAAATTGCCGTATCGAGCTAGTTTATAGAAAATAATAAAATCGAGTTCTTCTATCTTTGTTTCGCGCCGGTGTATCTATTTTGGAATCAAAATAAATAAATTGCTTAGTTTAGTCATTCTTCATATTTGTTTATAATTTTTATGGATACAGCTTCCCCATTAATAAATGTCAGGCTATGCCACTACCACGCACATACCTATGGTGAGCTGATAGTGTCATTGCCACGACCGTGTAGCCCGTGTGCTATATCGCGGTGCTTTAATAGTACCATGATACGAGTTTCGCCCCAGTACTAAAAGTATGCCGTTACAAGAGCTGAGCAGGAGCACTGTTTTAGCACAGTTCTGCCACGGAAATCGTTCTATCCGTTGTCATTAATGTGCCAATCGCTGGCTGTTTGGGATATTATAGTACATAAGGCAGACTTGTTTCTTATCATCGTCAAGGAGATGGACTTTCACTACCCCTTTTTGAATTTTGATAATTATTGTTTGGAATTTTTACCATTTCTGTATCTCTATGACCGCATTCTAGATTCATCTTATTTACAATCTTTTTGATATGCATCTTTTGTTACATGTAACATTATATATGTAATGCACGTTTGTTATGTAATGCTCAGATTTGTAATACTCAGATTCTTTTATTCCTCGGTAAAGCAACTTATTCGATTAATATATTTATTAGGCATATACATAAATAATTAGAAAAATGTTATTAAAACGGAATTAAATATGTTGCTGCAATTATATATTTATGATCTGAAGGTGTAGATGCAATTAGTGTCCGATGTTTTACGTGATCCAATCGACGTATCGCGTGAGGCTATAACAGCACTATAACCTGCTATAATAGCAGACGTAACCACATGAATTTGTATTTTGTAAGTAATATTGTTCTTATAAATTATATTTTTAGTTTATGATGGGTTGAAAGGAATATATACGACTCTCTCAATAACTATACATATATGAAAACGACTATCAAAATATATATCAATACTCATATGTTGAACACCTACTGACATCTAACGGTTTTAATTTGTATGAAAGCACAGGTTCCCCATTACCAAATTTGACCCTACGTCATTGCTGAGAAGATTCATGAATGGAGCGATGACACGCGTGTCACGATGGTGCTCGCTGCGAGATTCACAAGGCGTGTTATGCTTGTTTAGAAAGTGCTGGTAACACGTTCTGGCATTTTAGCTAACGAATCCGGCCACAGATGGCTACGGATCAGCTGACACTCCTCGGAAGTGGCAATGTAGTGCCGGTGTAATGTCGCCGCCATCTTGCCTTTTGTTATCTGGGAATCCTTGTAGAGCATTATTTGGAATTGCAACATATAGCTACTTAATCGCGAATTTGTATGTACATAATTGTACATGAATAAATATACATATAATACACAATAATTATACATGCATAAAAACAGTATCATACACTTTTATAATCAATGCGATATCAGAATATAAAACGAAGTACTATCCACTCTTATCAGGAGTAAAAGCAATGTTTGATACGCAAAGTTCGTTGTAAAATATAATCAAGCAGTTAATATATCAAATCACAGCACATAATAAATCACTGAAAGTATAATGATATGAATAGTAAGAAAAACATATTTATTTGTTAGATATTTATAAATTCAAATTTAAAAGTCCAAGTCACATGCAATATGTTCTTGTTTAACAAGGTGATTTAATGTTGTTTCAAATAGGCGTGGAGAACTAGCTGGTACTTCTGTCAATGTAATTTCATTTCTGCTGGATACATTAAAAACACATTTGCAACCTAAGCAAGGTTTCGTTATATCTAGTGGATTTTCCAAATTTTAGAAAGGGATGATGGTAGTAGTAGTTGGTTCAGCGCCAGGTGATAAACATATACAACAAGCAAAGCAACGTAAACGGATTTAAAATGTTCATGATTATATAAATTAAACCATTACACTTTTATAATCCATGTAGCGTTTCTGTTCTTTGTAATTTACAAAGAGTTTTAAGAATATAAAGCAATGTAAACAAGTTTTGAAACACAGAAAGCAGATCTTAATTTAAAATAAAGGAATCTTGGATCTGTTGTATCGAGGTTACCGGCGTGCTATGGTAAGGAATATGCCATTCAGTTTTAATTTTCTAAATGAGAATAATTTAAAAAGTTCTGGAGTTGAAACATTGGAAGAAAAGTTCTTCCAGTGAAAAATGCTGTATGCAGTGCAAGAGCAGCTTCACATCTCCTTAATGTTCTACAGAAAATCTTATGCTATTTTACTCGATTTATAAGAATCGTAACCGTGAAACATATTATTGGTATTTCTGCAACTGCTACCATATACACACGTGCGCGCGCGCGCGCACACACCCACACACACGGACATACGAAATCCATCAAGATTAAAGATACTGTGTATGTATTGGAGGATGCGTACAATAAGAAAGGACTATTACATGGATAAATTGTAGAATTCCATTTGCTATTGATAATTAGATTATAAACATTTATATGCTTTTATCGGAAATTTAAAAACGTCAAAATTGCAGCACGCAGGTGTGTAAATATTACTTTGCGATTTGATTTCATTTTGGTAGTTATACTTATGTATAAACATCCATCCAAGCATAAAGCTTGATAATCTTTAAACTATAAAATAATTATAAAACATTAGACTTTTTCAATCTAATTCAAATCTAATAACAAAGTACTTTATGTCTTTGCTCATTGTTTCAAAAAAAAAAAAAATTAAATGTGAATAACTATGTTCATTTTATTATTAATGTATGAGTAAAGATCAATCTACATAATTAAATATTTTCAAACGTAATTTGTTTAATTTTTATCATTTAACGTTACGAAATATATTAGAAAAATATATAAAAATATATTTTACTTTAGTTTTTTTAATATTTAAAATATTTTATATTGTGATATTAAACTTTTACAAAAAGTAACAAAATTTTTATAAGTAGGAATGATTTTTCCTGAATTAGTTAATATGTCGGTTTCTTTTAATAAGACGGTATTCAATTTTTCAAAGTAAGTTTCGACTTGAAATTGACCATTAACATCTCTTATTTCATTGCTTTTCGTAGATCAGCGCTTATTTTCAACTTTTCCATTACAACTTTGCCGATGCAAGTATTAGTTCTCCGAACGATATGTAATATTATATTACTAGTAAACTTATTTTGCATTTCTAATTAATTTGAACGTAAAAATATTTTTTTTTATGAGAAAGCAATGCGAGGAAATTTTGAGAATCCATTTTTAATGTTGTACCTAGTTGTTGACTAGGTTTTCCTTTCCCTGCCGCATCTTTCTACCATTTTTAAGATCCAAAAACCGTGTACCAGCTTCGTCACCATTAAAATTTATGAAATTTACATATTGTAAATTTTTGCAAAAGTGATGTTAATTAACTCTTGAATTATGGTTGCTCGGGCAAATAATCAGACTGATCTATGATGTGTTGTAATGTACGAGTTCTAATAAATTTTTTCTTAACATAATGAACAATATAGTATTTGAGCTTACAGTCTTGTTAACAAGCTCGCTGTTTAAATTAGTCTGGATGACGATTAATATTTGCATGATCATTTCCTCTGATTTATCTGTATAATTTGTTCGTTCTTTTCAATTGTCATATATAATTATCCAAATCTATCTGTTCCAAATTCTCCTCTAGGAAGGAGTCAGGCAACAATTTATCTTATCAATAATATTTATATTCTATAAAATAAATTGAATTGTTTACTAAAATATATTTTATACATTCATATATTAATTGTAAACCATTAGTTAATTATTCACACCTGGATTATACGCATAATGGGTAAAATCAGACATTCCTTCAGTTTTTTAAATATTGCCTCATCGATTAAAGACTGATTAGTAACAGACTTATTGTCTTTGCAAAATAAAAGCGTACATTGCATCACACATTATTTCCAGCTTCCCACTATAATTTTGTGATTCTGAACCAACTAGCATCTCTATCGCAGCCATATGTATACCTGAAACAACGCGTGCGTAAGGCAATTTTAAATTGAGAGAATTATTTTTCTTAACGATGAAATTAGAAATATATATTATTTACTGAAATCTTTGACGAGACTGCATTTAGAGCAATACCATCATTTTCATATTCATCGGCCCTTCCAAGAGCACACATTAACATTACACACTTGGATATTATATAAGAGACACGAGTTTGAAACCATATTCGTTTAATTTTTATACTTAGTGGTGGGCTGATATTTACCGTATGAGAATTTGTGCCTTTCTTCGAATATGGTAAGCATACCTTGATATTATTTACAGGATCATAATTTTTCATACCGATGAGAGAACCCGTATGTGGCGTTCCTAGTTGTCAGACCGATGGAGCCATCTCTGTGAAAAGTGCTCAAACTGTTCGCAATTCTGTTTCAGCAGTGATAGGAGAGATGGTAAAACGAATCAATACATGCCTACGCATGGGTGTTTCCATTATAAATAACTTATAACTTACCGATGGATGGTGCTTCTGGCTGTCGGTTACTCACAATCTATCGACGGCTGGTGTTGCTTGCGGTTGGTAACTCACGATATATCGACAGTAGGTGATGCCTGCGGTCGATATCTCATGTTATAATAACGGCTGGTATTGCCAATAATCGGTAATTCAGGAACTATCGACGGATGGCATTGCCAGCTATCGGTAATCCATCTCTTAGTTGGCTAAACTTAATCTAACATCCTCTAATCTTAATTTAAACCAAGCTAATCTCAGTTACACCTGATCTGACTTAATCTGGCTTCACTCATATCTAACCCAACCTAACACAACCTAACTTTACCTCTTTTAAACATAAACAAATCAAACCTACAATTCTTAAATCTAACCCAACATAACCGAGCAACCTACAAATATTCCGAAACATAACCCAACCTAACATAACCGCGCGAACCTAACTGAATCTAACATAACCACACTTCCATCTCGGGACGGAAGCAACCTCCGCAACTTTCATAGGGATGAGGCTATGCAGTAAGCCTTCCGCAGTTACGGAGTGGCAGAGATTCGCTCCGATTGAACGTTTATTCACGTAATGTAATGTTATGATCGGCAGGTTCAATCGGAACGGGTCCGCATCGAATATAGGAGAGCCTTCGGCTAAATGAAAACGAACAGTCGGAAAAGAATAAGACTTTACTAAAAAATCATATGAAAATCCGATATTTCGACGCGTATCTAATATAAACCTAAATAAACGTAATTCGAAAAATATAAAGGACAGTAGGAAATATTCTCCAATGTATTTCATGTAGAAATAAATGAATGCAAAGGAGAACACTCGATCTCGGGATAGCGAGACCGGGGCGACATCCCGAAGTAATCGTATAACGCCGGTTCCGGGATGGTGCAGAGAGGAAATGTGGAGGGTAGAGGGCATAAAATAACAACAACGCAACTAAAGAAAAAGGAAAAGATAATCTGTGAAAACATTGCATTTATTAAGAGGAAATCCTAGAAATATCAAACAACAGATTATATACCATACCGTAAGGGCAAGGTGCAACGAAATAGACAATATCGTGAGAGAAAGTAAAAAAATCGAGGAACTTAAAAAGAAAATATTAATTTAGATTGAACGAATCAATATCACTGATCGCGGCAAGCTTAATGGAAAACGCTATGACTATGAATCGGTTAGAGTATAAGATGCTGGTCGCGGTTCGAGTGGCACTGGGAATCCCTCGTCCGCATCAGGGCAGGCAGCAGGATGGTGGGAGGGCCTGCAGGCGCCCCCCAACTCCCACCCGCGGCGTGAGCGAGGCTGCTGTGCATATGCAGCTGAGAGATACTGCCGGCTCATGATTCGGAATCAGCCCCATCGGGTCGTGGCATAAGATTAAATATTGGGCAGGCGGTTCGGAGCCCCCTATCGATGACACAAACGGTTAGGGAAATACAGAAGGATACGAAAAGCATATATAAAGGGGAAAGAGAAAGCCTCAAAAGGTAGCACAAACAGGAAAGGAGAAGCATCAGGAGCCGAAGTAAGGAAATCAAAAAGAGAGAGCAGGATAATGGAAAAGCTACCGATAAGAATAACGTTTGCACTTTCAAATGGAAGAATAGGCAGCCACATATGATCAGACGTAATGATAGATATTATGAGCGAGGATGCGGCGAACCTAATGACATATTAGAAAACGTTAATGGGAAACATCTGGCATATAAAAAAAATCTGACATCGAATACTAGGTGAAACTAGTGGCGAACGTTTACAGAGAAAAATGAAGCAATTAAAGGAGCAGGAAGCATTCGAGGACAAGCAACAAGATGAGGAAACGCAGGAAAAAACGACAGAAATACGAAAAGATGACGCAAGAAAATCGAGAGTGGGAGATATAATTCTGGAATTTAACAAGAAAACAGGTGTAGAGAACAAAATAAAGGAAATAAAAGGATCTCTGAAAAACGGATTCGACGTAAAGCATACGAGTGCGAGTATAATGCCCCAACTAAGGGACACATACCCGTTGGATTACCAGAGAAGAAATAAAGAAGGACATAAGACGAACATTAAATGAAATTGAAAGAAAGGATAGCGGTATAACCGTCAAGTTGTTAAAAGTAGCGTGGAGAGGCAACCAAGTCGCGTTAGTTGAATGTGAACAGGAATACAGCAAAGAGCTGGAGAAGCTACAACGACTCAAAACAGCATTGACCTCTTGTCGCTACTAAGTGCACCAAGGGTAGAAAGATGCTTCGAGTGTCATAAACTTGGTCATATCGGCAGAAATTGCGAAGAGTCAAGGATAATGAGGAAACCTCCTGAAGATGCGGATTCCAGAATCATACGATGATTGATTGCATCGCGAACAAACCGAAATGTATCACCTGCAGCGAGGCAGGAAGAAGGAATCCGTATATCAGACACGTTGCCGGAGCGTTAATTGCTCGGCCTACAGAAAGGCGTTGATAGAAAAGAACGAGAAAGGAATATGGAATTGAAAGTTCTACAAATCGATCTGAGCAGATGCCGAGTCGCGCAAGAAATCATGTAGAAAATGTAAGAATACTGACTGCAAGTCGAGAACGGTGACGCTCCGATATGGATAGCCGGCGTTAATCGAAAATGTTGCACATATGGCACCTCGTACTCCTCGACCGAAATCGTTCATGCAATGCTCGAAGGAATAAAAGTTATATGCTGCTACTTCTCGCCGAACAGGAGCGGAAATAAGTAGAAGAATATATAAACGAAATGGAGGTTAACATAGAAAAGAGAGAGAAAGCAAAGAGAATAATAATTGCAGATGATCTGAACGAAAAATCGATAATCTGTGGCAGTAAGAAGAACAATCATAGATAGAAAAATATCATATAAATGGCTCTAAGATACGATCTAATCGCGACGAATCCGAAAGAAGACTATACATAGTTTAAAATCCGAAACAAATCAAATATAGACATAATGTTGATATGAGGTTACATATTTGCTAAGTTGCGTAAAGCAGAAGTGTTTGAGATATTTTCAGCGTCGGACTGTCAATACGTACTACATACCTTCCAAAGTACGAATTACAAGAATGAGGAAGAGGGATTTGCAAGCCTCGATGGAAAGAAACAGAACTGGGGCGATGCAAATAAAAGATCAACTTATATAATATATAGATATTTATTTTTATTTAGAGGGGATGATCCATTTTTAAGTAACTAAAATATATGATAAGTGTAATTATATAAACCAATTTCAAATATTTAATTAAAACATCATGAAATGATATGAAATTAGGTAGGATTTTAGATGTAATGGAGTATCTTAAGGAGATATTGTATTTAGAATTAACTAAAATTTAAAATATGTATTAATATTTATACCAATTTGAAATATTTACTAGAAAAATTATGAAAGCATGCGGTCCAGTGAGTGGGGGATTAACGGATCGTTGCGAGGATCATGCGGTCCAGCGAGTAGGGATTCGCATCTCGTGGTGGGGCTAGCGGCGCATCTTTCGCGTTTAACTTATGAAATAGTATAATGAAGTAGTATAGCATGAACTTACAATTACGTGTGTGTTGTTCGTGTCTTGCATTCTTAACGTGTGTAACTTCGATATGTGAATTCTTATATGCAGCAATACATTAGTCCGGATATAGTATATATATGTTTATAAGAGGCTTAAAAGTAGAATACAGGTTCTGTTAAAGTCGTCTCCCTGAATTGTAAGAGTTCCCATTAATGTTATGGGTTGCGACTGTCCCTTTCAGCAAGACGAAATCACCGGTGCGAGGTAGACAAGGGTGTTTGTCTTTGGTGCGAGCGAGGCAGATATACTCATTAGTGAGAGGGAGACAGTAGTTCTCGTCGTTGAGATTGAAACAGCGATGCCTGGTCTGAACGAGCCATGTCTACCGGTCGGTTCGAGTGACACAGCGGTACTTGGTGCGTGTGACCGCGTGCAGGTGTGCGCACGCGAATACTGCCGGTTGTCGCTGCTGTAGGCGAGCGCGGCAGGTTGCCTGAGTCCAGGGATTGATGATGGAAGTGCGAAAAGGATCATGTGTGGAATGGGTGGCAGGCGCTACGCACGACGTTACGCTTAGAAGCGCTATCCCGTTGCATGAATTTGTAGAACTCACATTCTTTTCAAGAGCAGAAGCAGATAAGTATAATGCAATGTATAAAACATCACAGATAACTTACCTTGAAACGTTGAAATGAGATGGGCTCTCGCGTTGCGTGGAGTAGTAAACTCTATTGCTTCGACACGCAGACTCTGATCTACCTTCTTGTTTTCTTGTTGCATGGAACTGTAGAATTCACATCCTTTTGGACTGTAGAAGCAGATAAACATAATGGTATGCATGGAGGATTACAGCTTACTTAATTTGAAATCATGAAATGACATGCACAATTGCATTGCATGGAGCATTAGAATTCCATTCCATTCACACGCAGGCACTACGAGCCGCCATCCCTTTGCATGGAGATGCAGCATTCACTTTCTACGGAAATGTAGAAGTAGATATGCACAATACTATGCTTAGCATATTTCAGCGTACTTAATTTGGAACGTTGCAATGATATGCGGCATGGCAATGCATGGAGCATTAAAACTCCATTGCTTTGACACGTAGACATTATGAAGTCACTTCCTCTTGCATGAAACTGTAGAACTCACACACAGGATCCTTACTGTGAAACTTTGAAATGACAAGAGCCATTCGGACTATATAGAGCAGAGCAACTCCATTGCTTGGACACGCAGACACAATGAAGCGCCATTCCGTTGCACAGAACTGTAAAATTCATATTCATAGGAAGTGTTGATGTCGATAAGCATAATGCTATTAATTGAAGATTGCAGCTTACTTACTTTGAAACGTTTGAATGGGATGCGCTATCGCATTTCATGGTACTTTAGAACTCTACTGCTTTGACACGCAGACACTATGAAGCTGTATTCCGTTCCATGGAAATGTATAATTCACAACCTTCGGAAATGTAGAAGCAGATAAGCATAATGCTTTGCTTAGAAGTTTTAACTTACTTACTTTGAAAACTTGGAATGAGATGTGCCTCTGAATTGCATGAAGTATTAGACCTCTTCTGTTTTGACAAGCAGACACTGCACAGCGCCATCCCGTTGCATGGAATAGTAGAAATCACAATCATTAGGCATAATATTATCTATTGGCCATGATTTCTATTGCCCTTCCAAGATTTTTCATCAAACATGGTTTTTCGAGTCTTATCATAAATATAAGCTATGGAACCGACAATTCGTAAATAGTTTACTTTAGGCTTTTTATCAAGCCATATTCCAGATGGCGTTTTACTTTGATTTAAAGCCTTTGTTGGGCTTAGGTTTATTAAATACGTCGCAGTTAAAGCTGCTTCCACTCAAAACAGTTTATTTAAACTGGCACCACTTATCATCGTGCGTGCCTTTTCTGTTATGTTTCTGACCATTCTCTCACAAACACCAATTGGGGTGTTCGCGGAACTGTTAGATGGTAACTAGTACCTTTTTCTACACAATAATCTTTCATCTCATTTGACAGATATTCTCTGCCATTACCGCTATACAAGTGAATAACTTTTAAATTAAAATGAGCCTTGCTTCTAGATACAAAATCTTTAAGTGCAGAAAATACTTCCGATTTATATATAATCAGGTATGTTACACGGTAAAGTGCATAATCGTCCACAAACAGGAGAAAATAATTCTTTCCGTTAATAGTTGAAGGAATAATAAAACAACATACATCTGAATAAATAATAAACAATGATCGCTTTACATGCTCCATATTCTTTACCTTTTCGAATGATAACTGTGCTTGTTTACCTTTAATGCAAGCCTCACATAAATTATCATTCGGCACTATCACTTGAATATGATTTACATCATTGAGCATTTTTTTATTCTTCAAATCTACGAATTTTGATCTTCCAATGTGGCCCAAACGCTGATGCCACAGTTCATAGTCAATACTTACTGCACTATGAATCTGGTGATTAATCAACTTTTCACCATTTTTCATTTGAAAGTCAGTGATAGATAAGCTATTTTATTCCTTACCTTTGATTATTTCCTGACCAGCTTTCATTACCTGAACGTTTCCATCTGTTACAAATACGATGTACATTCCTGCTTCTTGCATCCCTCTAACGGGCAGCATCTTTCTGCCACCGAAATCTTCAAGGGTGGACTCAACTCCTCGAATGTCGAAAAGACATTATCATATTTGACATTGTGATCCAACGCTCCGGAATCCAACAGAAACTTTAATTTGTTTTTATCGTCTTCCCCATTTTCATTGTACCCCGTCATAAAGGCAAACGAGGATGTCCAAACCTTTGTAATATCCAATTCTTCTGTTACTTGAGCTGCTTGGATGGACGATCACCTTTTTCTTTTCCACGTGCTGGACCGCTCTTTTATAATAAAAACGTTCTTTTATTTTATGCCCTTTCGCCCACAATCATGGCATTTTATATTTATCGTTTCTTTGGCCATTTAAATTATCCCCTTTTGCCTTTTCTATTGCTTTGTCCTTTATATACTTGTGAATTAAAATTGTCTCTATCTGTATGTATCCTCTCAGTATGTAATACTTTCGCGCTTGTCGAGCAGCCTGTTCGTAATTTCACTTCGTGGACCAATAAACCAGTTTTTACAAATGCTAATGTTTGATTGTCTTCGGGAAATATTCTATTGCCGTAATTACTCGCCATAGCACGTTGGAAGGATTAGTAGTAAATGGAAAGCTTTATCCGCTTCTTTTAATTTTGCACACGCTGCTAAGAGTTCCGTGATCATGTCGTTGAGTGTTATAAAATATTTGATCAAGGGCTGCTCTCCCTGTAGTTTTAAACTTAATAGTTTTCTTCTAACAGCCAATTGTGTGGCTAAACTATCCCCTTCATATATGCCATCCAATTTCTGCAAAATTTCAGCAGCAGTTTTCGAATTATTTGCGAAGCTCAAAATAGAATCTACTAAATATTCAGCATCCTTTCTCTTTCCTCCAATTTTCAGTTATTTTTACTGGAATGGGTTCATCTATAATTATCAAATTCGCTTAACAGTGCACCAATTCTCAACTGCCACATACTGTAGCGATCACCATCAAATTATTTAATGTTCCTCTTGGTTTTTGCATTTTCCATATTTCTCTGTTCTTTCATAAGGAAAAGTTTATATTCACTAATAATGTTCCTTTAGTAGTTTAATCACTTATATATGCTTCTGATATTACACTTATAATCACATAATCACGTACACGAGAGCTATCACTAAAATCAATATCTACTAAAGTGTTAATACTATTGAAATACGTAAACTGGGCCCATAACCTATTGAATTATGGGTAAATATAAATGAAAAGCCGCCCAAAGTTCTTTATAATCTGTAACTTTATTCTTAAGGTTTGAAGGTACGTCTTTACGTTTTAAAAGCTCTAATAATTTTGAGGACATCCCAAAGGAAATATAGGGTCTTCCCTCCTAAAGAAGTAGACGACGCAAAGTCTGCACGTGTTTTCCTTTCCGGCCACTAGGTATAAACAGTCGTGAACCTTACTCGAACCGACAGAACTATTTCATAGTTTATATATAGGATTCTATTTCCTAACTCAAGATTCATTTTTGTTTCTCCGTTGACATGTGAAATAATGCAACAGGAGTAAGCTGTCATTTAATGCTATATGTGCATGTAACATGATAGCCCTTCATACAGTCTGCCGGTTGGAACAACAGGAACCTAATGCTCCATGACATGCAGTGGCGAATCTCACATCACTGTTTCCGAGTAAGTAAGCTGAAACATTCTATGCATAGGATTACGCTTGACAGCTTTTACACCTCAAAGATATGTGAATTCTGCAGTTTCTTGAAACGGGATTGCGTATCGCATTGTCTGCATGCCGTAACAATAGAACTCTAATGCTACATGCCATGCAATGGGCCATTTCGTTTCAACATTACAAACTTCGTAAGCTGCAACCTTCTTTGCATAGCAATATGCTTATCTGCGTATGCACTCCACAAGAATGTGAATTCTATAGTTCCATCCAACGGAGTGCGTCTGCATAGTGTCTGCGTGTCAAAGAAGTAGGGTTCTAATGCTCCATGCCATGCGATAGCGCATCTCATTTCAACGTATAGAAGTATTAGTACGTATAGTACAATGTACAGTAATCTGTAATCTACTATGCATGGCATTATGCCGGCTGCTTCTACTCTAAAAGAATATAAGTACTACAGTTCCATGCAACAGGAAGGAGCTTCATAATGTCTTCGTGTCAAAGCAACGAAGTTCTAATACCCCATTCAATACTGGGCCGAATCTCATTCCAACGTTTCAATCGAAGTAAACTGCAATCCTTCATGCATAGAATTATGCTTATCTGCTTCTACACTTTAAAAGAAAGTGAATTCTACGATTCCATGCAACGGAATGACGCTTCACAGTGTCTGCGTGTCAAATGAGGAGAGTCCTCATGCCCCATGCAATGCGACGTCGCATCTCATATCAACGTTTCAAAGTAAGTAAAGTGTAATCGTGTATGCATATCTCTTATGCTTATCTGCTTCTACAATCTTCAATAATGTGAGTTCTATAGTTTCATGCAACGGGATGGTGCTTCACAATGTCTGCGCGTCAGTACTACTGTACTAATGATGCATGCAATGCATTGGCGCATCTCACTTCAACGTTTCAAAGTAAGTTAGGTGTAACCTTCCATGCATAGCACTATGCTTATCTGCTTCTACACTTCATAAGGTTGTGAATTCTACATTTCCATGCAACAGGGTGGCGTTTTACAGTGTCTGCTTGTCACAAAAATGGAATTCTAATGCTCAATGCAATGCGACTGCGCATTTCATTTGGACGTATCGAATTAAGTAAGCTGTAATCTTCAATGCACATTGTAGAAAACTCATTAATTAAAGACAATTACAAGGTTTTGTAATTCATTAAAAAGTTCCTTTCAACTGAGATATTACTCCAAGGACTGCTAATGAACAACTGCTTCATCGTTTTAAAACATACACACGAAATATCATTTATTCCGCATATTCGCTCTCGCTCGCATTCTAGAATATTCCACGCACCTAACATTTGAAACTTTAATTATTGATTATCTTTTGAATTAAGATAATATCGTTATTCTTCACTCGGCCGTCCTGAATGAACATTCGTTCCGACTGTCTTCATTCATGTCGTCTTCGAATTCAGATAAATATTATAGATTTCTTCGATCCACAATTTCATAGAATCTGCTGACGTAGATATTTATAGGGGTCCTTCTCCTTCCCCTACCTTTCGAACTACAAATCGTTGATTGCGTAAAACTCGTGCAACTTCATACGGTTCAAAATATTTATGAGCTATATTTAGACCAGAATTCTGTTGCATACGTTTAATTGCTACTAGATCTCCTTCACGATAAATTCTAGCTTTTCGTTTACTCTTGTTAAAAGTTCGCCTATTCTCTTATTGGATCCTGGATATATTTTTGCTTGCTTGAGTCGTACTTCATCTCGCTTATCTTGAAAACGTGCTATCCATTCCTTTTCAAGTATCGTGTGATCCATTCCTTTTCAAGTATGTCTCGGATCTCAATATGACCTTAGAGACGTGAACGTGTCCCAGAGAGAAGATGAAATGGTGACGTGCTAGTACTTCGATGTATTGTTGATTTCAAACATTGTTGATCTACTTTTAAATACTTATATCATTCACAGGGCTTAGGTGCTGTTAATTTTGCTGACAACAGTATGAATGTTCTATTAATACGTTCAACTTGACCATTAGCTCTAGGAAATCCTGTTGTAGTTGAAACATGTTCTATATTTTCTTCTTGACAATATTGCTCGAAATCATTTACTGTGAGAGCCGTTCCCCTATCAGAAATTATTCGACGCAGATTACAGAAAATAGTCGCTTGCTTCTTTAGGCGTGACAAAACTTCATCTGTGGTAGTAGATTTTGTAGCATAAAGCGCGCTCGACGCGCTCGGCCGACTTGGCGGCTCACTTCGTAACACGCTCGACCCCACCACGAGCGGTCTCTCCGCTCATCGGTCCACACGCCATCCCCACTCTGGGACCCAGTGACTCGCGCGCCGCGTGACCCGAGGAGGTCGCGGACGTGCCGATCCAGTCTCAGTCTCATTCACCGATTCGAACAGAGCAATTGACTCTAAAGAGTCTCGATCCCCCACTCGAACAGAACTGTTGTCTCTCAGGTATACGAGCTCCCAGCTCAATGCATCCGACTCATTCGCATCTACCATAGTGGGGTCCTTATTTTATTCTATTTCCATTTTCTTATTATATAGTACTTAGTAACTTAGAATTAGTATATTAAGATACTCAAGTAAGAATATATCTTAGTTTATACCAAATTCAAAGTCTTTGTTCTATTTCAAATGCAAGTTCCTTTAACATTACATTCCACGGGTACACTCGCCATTAACTACTATTCCTAACAAATCAAGTTCAACGGTCTTAAAGCTCGACGGTTAGAGCCAACGCGTAGCCGCTCTTACTTTATTTCTGTTGTGTCAACGTGTCTAGCGTCTAGGTACATCCGGTAAGCTAGAGCAAACCAGCACTTAGTCGTGCCGTGCTTTACCAAAGTGCAAGTACTTCTGATGAGCTTCCGTTCTCGGGTAAAGCGTACACGACGCGCGGGAAGGAAGGAATTTATCCGACGAATTGTGCGTGAATACGTGGCTGGTGCACCCGAATATTCGGACCATCGCAGAGCTCTTCCCGTTCCTGTCATGGAAATCTTTGCTGACGTATGTCCTGTGCGAGCTAACGATCGTTCGATTCAAGCTTCGATACCCGTTAGCCAGGATCAGCTTTCCTGGCGCCTGATTCCAATCACCGATCCGCCCTACCAGCCGTACGCTGCTGCTATCCGGGTCACTGATCCTCTGCGCCTACGCTACCTGCAACGAGAAGCAAACAAATGAATTAATAGCATAGAAAGGTAACTTGCACGCTTTTGTACACGATAAGTCGAGTTCTATCCGACGACGAACCCCGCTCAGCGCAATTCGCGTCGATTTCGGAAACGACTACGATTAGTGTCAACGTGACGAGCGCATTCGCGGCTTCAGGACGTGAAAATACACAAATCGCGTTGTATTGAATACTACATATTATCATGAAACATAGAAATGAGATGGGACATCGCGTCGAATGCAGTATTAGTACACCATTCCTTCGACACGTAGACATCTAGAAACGCTATCCCTTTACAAGGGAGTGTAGAGATCACATTCTTTTGAAGTGTAGAAGAGATAAGCGTAACGCGTTGCACTGAATACTACATCTTACATTAAACATTAAAATGAGATCCCACATCGCGATGAATGGAGTATTATAACTCTATTTCTTCGACACGTAGATACCTAGAAGCGCTATATCGTTCGCAATGAAGTATATGAATATTACATGTTACCATGGAACGTAGTAATGAGATTCGATATCGCGTTGTATGAACAATTAGAACGCTAATGTCTCGATACGTAGACATCTAGAAACGCTATTCCGTTGCAAGGAAGAGTTGCATTTGCATTCTATTGAATTGTATACGCTGCAGAGCCAGGGGATGACGCGTCTGCAACCAACAACACAATGCGAAGCTGCACCAGGGCCACCAACGGGAAGATGCATGACTGCAACGGAAAGTCGAATAGCTCGTGCCAAGGTTCATGAGCTTAGTCATCAACAGTCGCACATTCTTTACGAAACCGCGAATAGCTGAAACGATACCGGAAGCGCAAATCGATCGTGCGAAGATTCCGATTCCGGCAAACGTAAAACTAGCAGATCCACAATTCCATCGACCGGCAAATGTGGATATGTTAATCCCCACCGGCCCAGCTTTATAGTCCCTTAGCATTGGCCAGTACAAACTTTCTGCTCGCAACGATCCTGAATTAATCCTCCAAAAGACGCAATTTGGATGGATCGTCGGGGGGAGCGTCTCCACATCGACGTCGTGGAGAAAACATCAAACGTTCGTTACAACCCTGAATTTCGAACTTCAAAAATTCTGGGAGATAGAAGAGGGACCACATGTACGACACCTATTTTCCGCGGAGCAGCAATGCGTGCAGCATTTTCGCGACCACGTTAAACGGACACGAACCGGTCGTTACATTGTCGCATTGCCGTTCAATGAAAAGAAGATGCAGTTAGGCGAAACTCTGTCGTGCGCCTTCAACCGTCTTGAACGAGAATACTCCGCCGTCGTCGAGGAGTATCACGAGATAGGACACATGAGCCAGGTAGAACCACGCGATTCGGATGGCTTTAACCTCCCCCACCATGCCGTCATCAAACTGTCCAGCTCAACAACGAAGGTTCGCGTTGTCTTCAATGGATCTGCAAGATCGAGCAGTAGACTCTCATTGAACGACACGCTTTTGACAGGACCAACGATACAGGACGACATATTCGCGCTTCTCATAAGGTTCCGTCAACATACCTATGTCTTAATCGGAGACATCGAGAAGATGTATCGGCAGTTCCTCGTAAGACCGGAAGACCGCCGATACTGAACACGCTCACGTTTGGACTATCTTCAGCACCTTTCCTCGCCATCAGGTGCTTTCATCAGCTAGCGGACGACGAAAAGGTGAATGCTCTTTTCGCATCGACCGTGCTCTAGCGAGATCTATACGTCGACGATCTCCTAACTGGCACAGATAATTACGAAGACGCTAGACAACTACGGCACCAGGTAATCAAGCTACTTAACCGCGGAAGCCTCCACATTCGGCAATGGATCTCGAACGAACCGAAACTTTTAGCAGGACTTCCGAAAGGCGAAATTTACCCAAAGTATTTTGGAAACGCAACCGTGAAATCTCTCGGCGTCTCGTTGCACGCGCAGAAAGACCGAATCATCTATTCTGTGGATCCAAACATTGATACGAAGATAACCAAATGCACGAACTTATCCACCATAGCAAGGTAGTGCATCCAGAAATGCTATTCCTTAGCAAGCAAGTGTTAAAGCCACATTCTATTGATGGGTAGAAGCGTCTTAAATCGCTATCCCTCTGCAAGGGACGGTTGACTTCACATTCTTTTGAAGCGTACAAGAGATAAACATAGCGCGTTGAGTTGAATATTACATCTTACATGAGACATTGTAATCAGATGCGACATTGAGTCGAATGAAGTATTCGAACTCTACTACGTCGATTCATTGTGCTTCGAGAAACGCTATACCTTTGCAAGGAAGTGTAGAAATCACATACTTTTTAAGGGTAGAAGCATGTTAAGACGCTATCCCTCTGGAAGGCAGTGCAGAATTCACATTCTTTGGACGTGCAGAAGAGATAAGCATAACGCGTTGTATTGAAAATTAAATCTTACATTGAACATTGAAATGAGATGCGACTTCGCGTTGAATGAAGTATTCGAATTCTATTGCAACGACATATTGTGCATTTGGTATCGCTATGTCGTTGCATCGAAGTGTAGAATTCACATCCCTGAAACGGTTAGAAGCATCCTAAAACGCAACCCCTTTGCAAGGAAGTGTAGAAATCGCATTCTATTGAAGTGTAGAAGCAAATAAGCATAATGAGCTGAATAAAGCATTGAAATCTACTTTCATACTTCGAACTGTACGATTTGAAATGCGATATCGCATTTTATGGAGTATTTGAGCTCTGTTGCATCGATACGTAAATGTCTACAAACGCTATCCCGTAGCAAGGAAGTGTGGGATTTACATCTTTTGGAGTGTAGATGCAGATACGCAAAACGAGTTGCATTGAACATTACATCTTATCACGAAGCATTGAAGTGAGATGCGACATCGCGTCGAATGAAGTATTAGAACTCTATTGCTTCGACACGTAGACATCTACAAACACTATCCCTTTGCAAGGGTGTGTGGAGTTCACATTCGTTCGAAGTGAAGAATAGATAAACGTAACGCGTTGCATGGAATATTACATGTTACATTAAACATTGATTTAAAACCGCAATATCGCGATGAATGTAGTTTCTTACTGTTTAAAGTGAAACATTGAGATTTGTTTATAATCTAATGGAATTTAATTACCATTTGATTCAAATTGACAATGATAATCTTCCACAGTTCAACAGTTTTGTGAGCTGTCCTCAGGATCCACAGCTCAGTACTTGTAAAATGGACGACAAACGAACAGCCTAACCAAACGAAATCAAACCGATTTTTCAATACTAATACTATCATGTTTAACTTATTCTGTAAACTATCAAAATGCCCTTCGAACAGTGTTTACTCACTTCCTTCCACCACTGTTTGCAATACGTATGTTTCATTTACTATCAAAGCCGTAAGTATTATCGCCTTTCTTTACTTTCTGTAACTTTCTATGGCTTCATGTTACAGGTCGTTGAACTCGTTTTAAAATGCTCTATCGTATTACGGAAAACTGAACATACCAATTCATTTTAAAAATGAAGTTAACCTTCAAATGTCCAATATACCTCCCCTTACATAAAAACTATTTTCATCAACGGATGGACCCTTTGTACTGTGCAATTTTATACCAGCAAAAATTTCTATGAAACTTATTGTTTCGAGACTATCTGAGGTGCTAATTATCACTTCCCAACCCTGTATATTGCTATGGATGTACCCAACAAGGCAACGATGAACAAAGTTAAATTTAATATTACGATGCTTATTACAATACTTATAATATATTTGTTTTTCTGGAATTTAGTCAAAAAACAGTGTTCACGATGTCGACAGATGAATGTATTTGCCTTACAATTACAAGAGCGGACAGTTTCGAAAGCACAATATTCATTTTCTGCGTTAACCGAATCATTGCAAACGTTAAGTAAAGTACGTGCCTTTCAGAACAGTCAGATGCAAATTACGATACAACGTTTCCAAGAAATGGTACGTCTCACTCTTTTTTAATTTCTGTTTTTGTAATCAAAGGAAATTTAATTGAAATATCCTCAAAATTTAAGGACAAAAAGTTATTATAATCTTACGCAACATATATGATTGTGATAAAGGATAAGTATACAGAACTGAAAGTGGAAAGTAGCGAGCAGAAAAATAAACTGATAGAACTGCAAAGTAGATTGATACGTTCCTCAAATGATGCTTCTACGTCAATAAAATCTGTTAAACAAAAACCTATTGCACAAAATCAGGTATAATAAATATCACTTCTGCTCAAAAGCTATAATAGAATTGGACCGAAATGGATATAAAGCAGGCAATAATATCTAAACGTTCTATTCTATGCAAAGGCAAATATTTCGACGAGAAGAAATGTATTACTTACAAATTACTTATGTTCGCAGAGATCTCACTAATTCAGGCTTCTTGTCTTGCAGAAATAATCATTCATTTAACATGGAAAGGAGTCCAGGAATTGTAAGAGGTTTTGATATTTCATAGCCTCACTCTATACGTCGATTGGATCACGTAAAACATCGGACACTAATTGCATCTACACCTTCAGATCTTAAATATATAATTGCAGCAACATATTTAATTCCGTTTTAATAACATTTTTCTAATTATTTATATATATGCCTAATAAATATATTAATCGAATAAGTTGCTTTACCGAAGAATAAAAGAATCTGAGTATTACAAATCTGAGCATTACATAACAAACGTGCATTACATATATAATGTTACATGTAACAAAAGATGCATATCAAAAAGATCGTAAATAAGTTGAATCTAGAATGCGGTCATAGAGATACAGAAATGGTAAAAATTCCAAACAATAATTATCAATATTCAAAAAGGGGTAGTGAAAGTCCATCTCCTTGACGACGATAAGAAACAAGTCTGCCTTATGTACTATAATATCCCAAACAGCCAGCGATTGGCACATTAATGACAACGGATAGAACGAATTCCGTGGCAGAACTGTGCTAAAACAGTGCTCCTGCTCAGCTCTTGTAACGGCATACTCTTAGTACTGGAGCGACACTCGTATCAGGGTATTATTAAAGCACCGCGATAAAGCACACGGGCTACATGGCCGTGGCAATAACACTATCAGCTCACCATAGCTACGCGCGTGGTAATGGCGTAGGATGACATTTATTAATGGGAAAGCTGTTTCCATAAAAATTATAAACGAATATGAAAACTGTCTAAACTAAGCAGTTTATTTATTTTGATTCCAAAATAGATACACCGACACGAAACAAAGACATAAGAACTCGATATTATTATTTTCGGTAAACTAGCTAGATACGACGATTTTCTCCATAAAGACGTTAATTACATTATCATAAAAATATACACATTCATTTTATATATATTTTCTTCGATTCATCGTTACAAATTCATGCAATTGAGGGTTATATTAAATATGATGACAGCATGTTATTTAAGAAATTACACAAGACGAAGTTAGGGACGCAACAGCATGAATTTTTATTTTATATGTAATATTTTATTTTATAAATAATATTTTTAGTTTATGACGGGTTGAAAGAAATATATACGACTTTCTCAATAACTATAAATATAGGAAAACGACTATCAAAATGTCTATCAGTATTTACACGTTGAATGTCTACTGACATGAAAGCACAGGTTCCCCATTACCAAATGTGACCCTACGTCATTACTGAGAAGATTCATGAATGGGGCGATGACACGCGTGTCACGATGGTGCTGGTGCTGCGCGATTCACACAACGTGTTACGCTTGTCTAGAACGTGCTGGTAACACGTTCTGGCATTTTAGCTAACGAATCCGGTCACAAATGGCTACGGATCAGCTGACACTCCTCGGAAGTGGCAATATAGTGCCGGTATGGTGTCGTCACCATCTTGCCGTTTGTGATCTGGGATGCTTTTTAGAGCATTATTCGGAATTGAATTTGAACACACAGCTACTTAATCGCGAATTTGTATGTATATAATTATACATGACTGCATAAAAACAATATCACACACTTTTATAATTAATGCGATATAAGAATATAAAACGAAGAACTATCCACTCGTATCAGCAGTAAAAACAGTGTTTGGTATGCTAGGTTCGTTGTAAAATACAATGAAGCAGTTACTATATCAAATGACAGCACGTAATACATTACTGACAGTATAATGATATGAATATCAAGAAAAACATATTTATTTGATAGATGTTTATAAATTCAAATCTAAAGGTCCAAGTCACATTATATAAATTATTGTTTAACAAGGTGATTTAATGTTGTTTCAGATAGGCGTGAAGTACTAGCTGGTATTTCTGTCAATGTAATTTCATTTCTGCTGGATACAGTAAAAACACATTTGCAATCTAAGCAAGGTTTCATTAGATCTGGTATTTTTCAAATTTTAGAAAGGGATGCTGCTGGTAGTAGTTGATTCAGCGCCAAGTGATAAACATAATCAACAAGCAAAGCAACGTAATCTGATTTAAAATGTTCAAGATAATATAAATTAAACTATTACACTTTTATAATCCATGTAGCCTTTCTGTTCTTTGTAACTTAAAAAGAGTCTTAAGAATGTAACGCAACGTAAAGAAGTTTGGAAAAAAAGGAAGCAGGCCTTAATCTCAAATAAAGGAAACTTGGATCTGTTGTATCGTGGTTACCGGCGTGCTGTGTTAAGGGATATGATATCAGTTTTAATTTTCTAAACGAGAACAATTAAAAAAAAATTGGAGTCAACACATTGGAAGAAAATTTCTTCCAGCGAAAAATGCTGTATGCAGTGCAATAGTAGCTTCACATCCACTCTATTTACTAGAATCGAAACTATGAAATCTATTTGGTGGTACTCCTAAAGATACTGTGTATGCATTAGAGAATGCGGACAAAAAGAAAGGACTATTACATAGATAAATTATAGGAGTCCATTTGTAATTTGTAATTAAATTATAAACATTTATATGCTTTTATCAGAAATTTAAATACGTCAAAATTGCAGCACACAGGTGTGTAAATATCACTTTGCGATCTCATTTCATTTTAACAGTTATAAATATATATATAGTTATATATATATATATATATATATATATATATATATATATATATATATATATATATATATATATATATATATATATATATATATATATATCATCCATCCAGGCTTAAAGCTTGATAATCTTTCAACTATAAAATAATTATGAAACATTAGACTTTTTGCTGACGTTGGTCTATTTTATCATTTTCAGAACTTGTGCAGCAACTAGAACTATAATAACAAATTACTTTATATCTTTGCTCATTGTTTCCAATGAAAATACTAAATATGAGTAACTATGTTCATGTTATTATGAATGTATGAGTAAAGTTCAATCTCCATAAATAAATATTTTCAAACGTACTTTATTTAATTTTTATTATTTAGCGTTAGAAAATATATTACAAAAATATATAAAAATACATTTTACTTTAGTTTTTTAAACATTTTAATTATTTTATATCATATTAAACTCTTACGAAAAGTAACAAAATTTTTATGATTAGGAATAATTTTTCCTTAATTAGCTAATATGTCGGTTTTTTTAAGAAGCCGGTATTTAATTTTTCAAAGTAAGTTTCGACTTTAAATTGCACATTAATTTCTCTAATTTCATTGCTTTTCGTAGATCACCGCTAATTTTCAACTTTCCCATTGTCAATGCAAGTTTTAATTCTCCGAAAGATATATAACATTATGTTATTAGTAATATTATTTTGCATTTCTAATTAATTTGAACGTAAAAAATATTTTTTTTTTGTGAGAAAGCATTGCGTGAAAATTTTGAAAATCCATTGTTAATGTTGTACCTAGTGGTTGACTAGGTTCTCCTCTCCCTGCCGCACTCTTTTATCATTTTTAAGATCCAAAAACCGCGTACCAGCTTCGTCACCATTAAAATTTACGAAATTTACATATTGTAAATTTTTGCATAAATGATGTTAATTAACTCTTGAATTATGTTTGCTTGGGCAATTAATCAGACTGATCTATGATGTGCTGTAATGTATGAGGACTAATACATTTTTTTTTAATATAACGAACAATATAGTATTTGAGCTTACAGATTTGTTAACAAACTCGCTGTTTAAATTAGTTTGGATGACAATTAATATTTGCATGATCTTTTCCTCTGATTTATCTGTATAATTTGTTCGTTCCTTTCAATTGTCATATATAATTTGTGACGTGGTGAAGTTACAAGGTTCGCTTCAACACTCCCCCCCCCCCCCTGCTTCGGTTAGCTTAGTTCGCTGATCACCACCCATGCGAGAAGTGCGACGCGGACCATCGCGATAGCTGTATTAGCGAGAAGTGTGAAGTACCCGATGGTAGAACCTTCCCCCTTCCCCCCCATCCTTTCTCACCTCTCTCTATCTTGTGGATTAGACTGGCAAGCTGATGGAAAAAGCGACCCTGAAGAGGTCCCTTCATCGGATAGGCAGACCGCGGGTTCGCGGAAGGGCTGTGCGCCAAGGTAACGTGACGGGCTCGACGATGGAGGAGTCGGAAAGTGAGTAAAAGGAGGAGACCCTTAAATCCAAGGGATATGATCTAAGGCCCTGCGAAGATATGACCGCTGCCATCGTCCACGGAGACGCATAGGATGGTTTTTCGGTGTGAAAAGAACCTCCGCCCCTCCTCTGAACACATTAAGAGAGAAATTCAAGATGTACAGCGGACCTGCAGGTGAGCCGTGGAAAGCGCAGCGCGCGATACGCACCGCAGATCAAATGATCAGGAGGATCCCCCCAAGAGACACCCGAGGGTGCGAGAAGAGAGGATCACCGAAATTCACCGATCGATGCCCCGAACAATACCGAAGCGTACAACCTACACCACCAAGGAGCCCTAAGGAGGATCTAGGAGATCCGGAGACCCCCAGCGGATTCATTAAGCGAGCGAGCTAACAAGCGACCAGACGAGATATCTATACGAGCGATTTTGTGGAGAGAGAGAGAGAGAGAGAGAGAGAGGAAAAGGAATGAGAACCAGCATCCAGAAACCTGGGAAGGAGAGCGTGAGTCCTTATACGCTAAAGCGTCCCATTTTTCCTGCCTCATTTCTGATATCGTGTATTGTATTTGATATCGTATAACGGGTGGTGATCCCCGGTCATTCGCGGCGTACCGTGTAACATTCAGTAGTTCTTATTAGTAATTCCGCGTCGAGGCAATATAGAAAGAAGCCGTGAGTTCAGTATCCCGCGACCCGAATTTGCGCATTCGGCTAGACGTAGTCGAAAGAAGGAGCATTGCGAAGTTTCGAGAGTTATTCTGCCCCGGCTTTACCCGGGTTGCATAGTCCATTAGTTTTTGCTACTTCTTGAGTAGCTGGCGCCCAAAAAGTCCCAGCCTCGCACTTTCGAAATACCCACTGGTTAGTTAATTAATTTGTTCTTTTACTTGGCGTTGGCGAATCCGCGGAAAATGTAACCACGCGGATAATTTGTACACCTATCTAACTCCGGATTATAATTGTTATATACCCCCTTATTACTGGTATAATTACCCCCATTTTGCGAATTGTAAACGGGAACACTGTCACAAATTACCCCCTTCATGCGAATTGTAACGGGAAAACAGTCACAAATTATCCAAATTTATATGATCCAAATTCTCCTCTAGGAAAAAATCAGGCCACAATTTATCTTATCAATAATATTTATATTCTGTAAAATAAATTGATTTGTCTACTAAAATATAAGTTATACATTCATGCGCTAATTGTAAACCTTTAGTTAATTATTCACACCTGTATTACATGCAGAATGGGTAAAATCAGACATCGCTTCGGTTTTTTAATATTGCCTCGTCGATTAAAGACTGATTAGTAACAGATTTACTGTCGTTGCAAAATAAAAGCGTACATTGCATCACCCATTATTTCCAGCTTCGCACTATAATTTCGTGACTCTGAACCAACTAACATCTCTGTCGCAGCCATATGCATACCTGAAACAACATGTGCGTAAGGCAATCTTAAATTGAAAGTAATATATTTCTTAAAAATGAAATTAGAAATATATATAATTTGCTGCAGTCTTTGACAAGACTGCATTCACAGCAATACCATCATTTTTATATTTATCGGCCCTTCCAAGAGCACAAACCTGGATATTATATAATCGACATGAGTTTGAAATCATATTCGTTTAATTTTTATACTTAGTGGTGGGCTGATATTTATTATATGAGGATCTGAGCCTTTCTTTAAATATGGTAAGCATACTTTGGACCAGAAAATAAGTATAGTGTCATATTAGTGAATTTTATTTCTACAAATAAAACAGAACTTTTATACTTACACTAGAAATGTTCCTCTAGAATTGACATTACTCATAAGATCATAATTTTTCATATCTATGGATTCTATGCCTGGTTAAAGTAATAGCGCTAGTATTATTAAACTTTTCAGCACTGAGGCGTGTTGCAAATGGTTTTGTGAGAACCCATATGTGGCGTTCGTTATTTTCAGACAGGTGGAACCATCTCTGTGAAAACTGCTCAAGCTGTTAGCAATTCTGTTTCAGCAGTGATTGAAAAGATGGCGAAACGAGTCCATACATGCCAACGGATGGGTGTTCACATTCAGAATAACTTAGAAGTTGCCGATGAATGGTGCTGCTGGCGGACGGTTACTCACGATCGAACGACGGCTAATGCTGCTTGTGCTTAATAATCCATAAATTATAGACGACTGGTGTTACCAACAACCGATAGCGCATGCTTTCACATACAGCTGGTGCAAACAATAGTAGGTAACTCAAGACAAATGAACGAATGAGATGCGATATCGCGTTTCAAGAAGCCTTAGAACTATATTGCTTCGATACGTAGACATCTGAAAACGTAATTTCCTAAGAAGGAAGTGTCGCATTTACATTCATTTGAAGTGTAGACGAGGTATACGTTACACTTCGCAATGAATATTATATTATATCATGAAACATAGAAATGAGATGCGATATAGCATTTTAAGATGCATTAGAACTCTATTGCTTCGATACATAGACATCTGGAATCGCATTACCTAGGAAGGATGTGTGGCATTTAAATTCTTTTGAAGCGAAGACGTGGAATACATAACACTTCGCAGTGAATATTATATCTTATCATGAAACATAGAAATGAGATGCGATATCGCGTTTTCACGAGCATTAGTACTTTATTGCTTCGATACGTAGACATCTGGAAACGCTATTTCCTAGCAAGGAAGTGTGGCATATACATCCTTTTGAAGTGTAGACGAGGTATACATAAAAATCCGCAATGAATATTATATATTATCATGACACAGAAATGAGATGCGATATCGCGTTTAAAGATGCATTAGAGCTCTATTGCTTACATCCGCAGACATCTGGAAACGCATTTCCTAGCAAGGATTTGTGGCATATACATTCTTTGGAAGTGTTGGCGAGGTATACATAACACTTCGCAATAAATATTATATTTTATCATGAAACATAGAAATGGGATGCGATATCGCGTTTTCAGAATCACTAGAACTCTACTGCTTCGATACGTGGACATCTGGAAATGCATTTCCTAGCATTAAGGGGGGCTTTTACATTCTTTTGAAGTGTAGACAAGGTATACGTAACACTTCGCAATGAATGTTATATCTTGTCATGAAACATAGAACTGAGATGTAATATCGCGTTTTAAGAAGCATTACAACTCCATTGCTTCGATACGTAGACATTTGGAAACGCCATTTCCTAGCAAGGAGGTGTAGTATTAACATTATTTTTATGTGTAGTTGAGGTATACATAACACTTCGCAATGAATATTATATGTTATCAAGTAGCACAGAAATGAGATGCAGTATCGCGTTTTAAGAAGCATTAGAACTCTACTGCTTCGATACGTAGACATCAGGAAACGCTATTTCCTAGCAAGGAAGTGTCGCATTTACGTTCTTTTGAAGTGTAGACGATGCATACGTAACACTTCACAATGAATATTATATCTTGTCATGAAACATAGATATGAAATGCGACATCGAGATTCAAGACGGATTAGAACACTATTGCGTCGATACGCAGACATCAGGAAACGTAATTTCGTAGCAAGGAAGTGTCGCATTTACATTCTTTTGAAGTGTAGACGTGGTATTCAGAACACTTCGCAATGAATATTATATCTTATCATGACGCATAGAAATGAGATGCGATATCACTTTTTAGGAATCAATAGAACACAATTGCTTCGATACGTAGACATCTGGAAACGCTATTTTTTAGCAAGGAAAGGAAGCATTTGCATTTCTTTGAATTGTAGACGAGGTGTACATCACACTTCGCAATGAATACTGCATCTTATCATGAAAGATTAAACTGAGATGCGATATCGCGTTTTGGGAAGCATTAGAACTCTATTCCTTCGATACGTAGACATCTGGAAACGCCATTTCCTAGCAAGGAGGTGTAGTATTAACATTATTTTGATGTGTAGACAAGGTATACATAACACTTCGCAATGAATATTATATGTTATCAAGTAGCACAGAAATGAGATGCAGTATCGCGTTTTAAGAAGCATTACAACTCCATTGCTTCGATACGTAGACATCTGGAAACGCCATTTCCTAGCAAGGAGGTGTAGTAATAACATTATTTTGATGTGTAGACAAGGTATACATAACACTTCGCAATGAATATTATATCTTATCATGAAACATAGAAATGAGATGTGATATCGCGTGTTAAGTTGCATTAGAACAGTATTGCTTCGACACGTAGACATCTGGAAACGCTACTTTCCAGGAAGGATGTGTGGCATTTACATTCTTTCAAGTGTAGGCGAGGTATACATAACACTTCGCAATGAATATTATATCTTATCATGAAACATACAAATGATATGCGATATCGTGTTTCAAGAAGCATTATGCCTTTATTGCTTCGATACGTAGAATTCTGGAAACGCTATTTCCTAGCAAGGAAGTGTGGCGTTAACATTCTTTTGAAGTGTAGTCGTGGTATGCAAAACACTTCGCAATGAAAATTATATCTTATCATGAAACACTGAAATGAGATGCGATATCGCGTTTTAAGAGGCATTAGAACTTTATTCCTTCTATGCGTAGACATCTGGAAACGCTATTTCCCAGCAAGGAAGTGTGGCATTTACATTCTTTTGAAGTGTAGACGAGGTATACATAACAATTCGCAATGATTATTATATCTTATCATGAAACACAGAAGTGAGATGCGATGTCGCGTTTCATGATGCCTTAGAACTCCATAGCTTCGAAGCATAGACATCTAGAGACGCTATTCTGTAGCAAGGAGGTGCGAAATTTACATTCTTTTGAGGTGTGGACGAGATATTCATCACTCGTTGCATTGGTATGACATCTTATCATGAATCATAGAAATGAGGTACGATGTCGCCTTTTATTAAGAATTAGAACTCTATTGTTTCCATTCGTAGACATCTAGAAGTGCTGTTCCGTAGCAAGGAAGTGTGGCATTTACATTCTTTTGAAGTATAGACGAGATATACATAACAATTCGCAATGATTATTATATCTTATCATGAAACACAGAAGTGAGATGCGATGTCGCGTTTCATGATGCCTTAGAACTCCATAGCTTCGAAGCATAGACATCTAGAGACGCTATTCCGTAGCAAGGAGGTGCGGAATTTACATTCTTTTGAGGTGTGGACGAGATATTCATCACTCGTTGCATTGGTATGACATCTTATCATGAATCATAGAAATGAGGTACGATGTCGCCTTTTATTAAGAATTAGAACTCTATTGTTTCCATTCGTAGACATCTAGAAGTGCTGTTCCGTAGCAAGGAAGTGTGGCATTTACATTCTTTTGAAGTATAGACGAGATATACATAACAATTCGCAATGATTATTATATCTTATCATGAAACACAGAAGTGAAATGCGATGTCGCGTTTCATGATGCCTTAGAACTCCATAGCTTCGAAGCATAGACATCTAGAGACGCTATTCCGTAGCAAGGAGGTGCGGAATTTACATTCTTTTGAGGTGTGGACGAGATATTCATCACTCGTTGCATTGGTATGACATCTTATCATGATTCATAGAAATGAGGTACGATGTCGCCTTTTATTAAGAATTAGAACTCTATTGTTTCCATTCGTAGACATCTAGAAGTGCTGTTCCGTAGCAAGGAAGTGTGGCATTTACATTCTTTTGAAGTATAGACGAGATATACATAACGCGATGCATTGAATATTACATCTTATCGTGACACATTGTAATGAGTTGCGGTATCGCGTTTTATGAAGCACTAGATCACTATTGCTTCGATACGTAAACATCTAGTACCGCTGTTTCATAGCAAGGAAGTGTGGCATTTACATTCTCTTGATGTGTAGACGATATATACATAACGCGCTGCATTAAATATTACACCTTTTCGTGAGACATAGAAACGAGATGCGATATCGCGTTTTTTGAAGTATTAGAACTGCACTGCTTCGAAATATAGATATCAGGAAACGCTATTATGTAGCAAAGTAGTATGGCATTTACATTTTTTTGTAGTGTCGACGAAGTGTACATAACGCGTTGAATTGTATATTACATCTTATCACGGAACATAAAATGAGATGCGATATCGCGTATTATGCAGCATTAGAACTTTATTTCTTCGAACCGGATACATCTAGAAGCACGATTCCGTCGCAAGGAACAGTGGCTTTTACATTTGTATGAAGTGTTGACGAGATATACATAACGTGTTGTATTGATATTACATCTTACCATGAAACATAGAAATCAGATTTGATATCGCATTTTATGTAGTGCTAAAACTTTATTGCTTCGGTACGTAGACATCCAGAAATGCTGTTCCGAAGCAAGAAATGGTGGCATTTACATTTTTTTGAGCTGTAGACGAGATATACATAAGGCATTGCATTGAATGTTACATCTTGTTATGAGACGTAGAAATGCGATGGGATATTGCATTTTATAAAGTGATAGCACTCTATTGCTTCGATGCGTAGACATCTAGAAACACTATTCCATAGCAAGGAAGAGTTGCATTTAAATTCTTCTGAAGCATCGATGAGATATACATAGCGCGTTACATTGGAAATTACATCCTATCATACATGAGACATAGAAATGAGGTGCGATATCGCGTTTTATAAAGAATTAGAGCTCTATTGCTTCGATACGTAGACATCTAGAAACGTTATTCCGTAGCAGGGAACCGTGGGATTTATATTATTTTGATGTGATGCCGAGATATACATAACGCGTAGCATTGATACTACGTTTTATTATGAGACATAGAATTAGGGTGCGATATAGTGTTTCATGAAGAATTAGAACTCTAATGCTTCGATACGTAGACATCTGGAAACGCTATTCTGTAACAAGGAAGAGTTGCATTTACATTCATTTCAAGAGCCGATCAGGTAAACATAACGCGCTGTATTGAATTTTGCATCTTATCATGGGACATAGAAATGAAATGCGATATCTATATGCGATATATATGTCTACGTATCGAAGCAATAGAGTTCTAATGCTGCTAAAAACGCGATATCGCTTCTCATTTCTATGTTTCATAATAAGATATAATATTAATTGCGAAGTGTTATGCATACCTCGTCTACACTTCAAAACAATGTAAATGCCACACTTCCTTGCTAGGAAATAGCGCTTCCAGGTGCCTACGTATCGAAGCAATAGAGATCTAATGCTTCTTAAAACGCGATATTGCATCTCATTTCTATGTTTCATGATAAGATATAATATTCAATGCGAAGTGTTATGTATACCTCGTCTACCCTTCAAAAGAATGTAAATATCACACGTCCTTGCTAGCAAATAGCGTTTCCAGATGTCTACGTATCGAAGCAATTGGGTTACAATGCTTCTTAAAACGCGACATCGCATATCGTGTCTATGTTTCATGATGAGATATAATATTCATTGCGAAGTGTTATGTATGCCTCGACTACACTTCAAAAGAATGTAAATGCCATAGCCAAAATTGCTAGGAAATAGCGTTTCCGAATGTCTACGTATCGAAGCAATAGAGTTCTATTGCTTCTTACAACGCGATACCGCATCTCATTCCTGTTTCATGATAAGATATAATAGTCAATGCGAAGTGTTACGTGTACCTCGTCTACACTCGAAAAGAATGTAAATGTCACACTTCCTTGCTAGGAAATAGCGTTCTCAGATGTCTACGTATCGAAGCAATAGAGTTCTAATGCTTCTTACAACGCGATACCGCATCTCATTCCTGTTTCATGATAAGATATAATAGTCATTGCGGAGAGTTATGTATACCTCGTCTACATTTCAAAAGAATGTAAATGCCACATTTCCTTCCTAGGAATTGGGGTTTTCAGATGTCTACGTATCGAAGCAATAGAGTTCTAATGTTTCTTAAATCGCGAAAACGCATCTCATTTCTATGTTTCATGATAAGATATAATATTCATTGCGAAGTGTTATGTACACCTCGTTCACACGTCAAAACAAGGTAAATGCCACACTTCCTAGCTAGGAAATAGCGTTTCCAGATGTCTACGTATCGAAGCAATAGAGTTCTAGTGCTTCTTAAAACGTGATATCGCATTTCATTTCTGTTTCATGATAAGATATAATATTCATTGCGAAGTGTTATGTATGGCACGTCCACACTTCAAAGGAATGTAAATGCGACACTTCCTTCCTGGGGAAATGGCGTTTCCAGGTGTCTACGTATCGAAGCAATAGAGTTCTAATGCTTCTTAAAACGCGATAGCGCATCTCAGTTCTATGTTTCATAATGGGATATAATATTCCTTGCGAAGTGTCATGTATACCTCGTCTACACTTCAAATGGATGTAAATGCGTAACTTCCTTATTAGGAAATAGCGGTTCCAGATGTCTACGTATCGAAGCAGAAGAGTTCAAATGCGACTTAAAACGCGATATCGCATCACATTTCTATGATTCATGATAAGATTTGATATTCATTGCGAAGTGTTATGTATACCTCGTCCACAATTCAAATGAATGTAAATGCGACACTTGCTTGTTAGGATAAAGCGATTCTAGATGTCTACGTATCGAAGCAATAGAGTTCTAATGCTTCTTAAAACGCGATATCGCATCACATTTCTGTTTCCTGATAAGATATAATAGTTATTGCAAAGTGTTATGTATACCTCGTCTACATTTCAAAAGGATGTAAATGCCACAATTCCTTGCTAGGAAATAGCGTTTCCAGATGTCTGTCTATCGAAGCAATAGTGTTCTACTGCTTCTTAAAACGCGATATCGCATCTCAATTCTATGTTTCATGATAAGATATAATATTCATTGCGAAGTGTTATGTATACCTCGTCTACACTCAAACGAATGTAAATGCCACACTTCCTTGCTAGGAAATAGCGTTTCCAGATGTCTAAGTATCGAAGCAATGGAGCTTTAATTCTTCTTAAAACGCGATATCGCATCTCAGTTCTATGTTTCAAGATAAGATACAATATTCATTGCGAAGTGTTCTGTATACCTCGTCTACACTTCAAAAGAATGTAAATGCCACACATCCTTGCTAGGTAATGCGTTTCCAGATGTCTACTTTTCTAAGCAATAGAGTTCTATTGCTTCATTCAACGCGATGTCGCAACTTATTTCAATGATTCATGGTAAATTGCAATATTCTATGCAATATGTTACATTTGTCTGCATCTAGACTTTATAAGGATGTGACTCCTATACTTACTTGCAACAGAATATCGTTTCCAGACCTCTACGTGTCCAAGCAACACATTTCTAACACTTCATGCAGCGCAATGTCGCATCTCATTTGAACGTTTCAAAGCAATGAATCTGTAATCGTTTATCCATAACGTTATGCTTAACTGCCAGAGGTCTTCAATAGAATGTGAACCATATAATTTCATGTAACGGCATGGCGCTCCGTAGTGTCTGTCTGTTAAAGCAATAGAGCTAGAATTCTCCATGCAATGCGCTGGCGCATCCCATTTCATCGTTTCAAAGTAAGAATGCTGTAATCTCTTATGCATAGCTCTATGGTTGTCTGTTTTAAAACTTCATAAGAATGTAAATTCTGCAGCTCCATGCAACAGGATTGCCCTTCGTAGTGTCTACAGTCGAGACAATAGAGTACTAATGCATCATACAATGCCATCACTCATCTCATTTCAGCGTTTCGAATTAAGTAAGCTGGAATCTTCTATGAAAGGCATTATAATTATCTGCTTCTATTCTACAAAAGAATGTGAATTCTATAGATCCAAGCAACAGGAAGGCAGGCCTTCCACCATCCTACAGCCTGCCCTGATGCGGGCAAAGTATTCCCAGAGCCACTCAAACCGCGACCAGCATCTATCTTATACTCTAACCGATTCATCGGCATGCGTTTTCCATTAAGCCTGCCGGGATCAATGATATTGATTCGCTCAATCTAAATTATTATTTTCTTTTTAAGTTTCTCAATTTTTTTAGTATCTCTCACGATATCGTCTATTTCGTTGTACCTTACCCTCACATTATGGTATATAATCTGTTGTGTGATATTTCTAGGATTTTCTCTTAATAAATGCAATGTTTCTACATATTTTCTTTCTCTTTCTCTTTAGTTACATTGTTGTTATTTTATGCTTTTCACCCTCCACATTCCCTCTCTACACCATCACGGAACAGGCGTTATACGATAACTTCAGGATGGCGCCCCGGTCTCGTTACACCGAGATCGAGTGTTCTCTCTTGCACCCGTTGATTTATATATGTTATATATTGGAGAATATTTCCTCTTATCCTTTGTATTTTTCAAATGAAATTACATTGACAGAAGTACGAGCTAGTTCTGCACGCCTATTTGAAACAATATTAGATCACCTTGTTAAACAATAATATATTAAATGTGCCTTGGACTTTTAAATTTGAATTTATAAACATCTAACAAATAAATGTGTCTTTCTTACTATTCATATCATTATACATTCAGTGATTTATTGTGTGCTGTGATTTGATATATTAACTGCTTGATTATATTTTACAATGAACTTTGCGTACCAAACATTGTTTTTGCTCCTGATGGGAGTGGATAGTTCTTCGTTTTATATTCTTATATCGCATTGATTATAAAAGTATATAATATCCTTTTTATACAGTCATGTATAATTATGTACATATAAATTCGCGATTAAGTAGCTATGTGTTCAATTTCAATTCCGAATAATGCATTAAAAAGCATCCCAGATAACAAACGGCAAGATGGTAGCGACACCATGCCGGCATTATATTGCCACTTCCGAGGAGTGTCAACTGATTCGTAGCCATCTGTGACCGCATTCGTTAACTAAAATGCCAGAACGTGTTACCAGCACGTTCTAGACAAGCGAATCGCGCAGCACCAGCACCATGGTGACACGCATATCATCGCTCCATTCATAAATCTCCTTAGCAATGACGCTAGATCACATTTAGCAATGGGGAACCTGTGCTTTCATACAAATTAGAACCGTTAGATGTCAGTAGATGTTCAGCATATGAGTATTGATAGACATTTTGATAGTCGTTTTCCTATATTTGTAGTTATTGAGCGAGTCGTATATATTTCTTTCAATCCATCATAGACTAAAAATATTATTTATAAAAAAAATATTACTTATAAAATAAAAATTCATGCCCTTGCGTCCCTAACTTCGCCTTGTGTAATTTTTGAAATAACATGCTCTCATCGTATTTAATGTAACCCTCAATTGCATGAATTTGTAACGATAAATTGAAGAAAATATATATAAAATAAGTGTATATATTTTTATGACAAAGTAATTATCGACTTTATGGAAAAAATCGCCCTATCGAGCTAGTTTATAGAAAATAATAAAATCGAGTTCTTATATCTTTGTTTTGTGCCGGTGTATCTATTTTGGAATCAAAATTAATAAATTGCGCAGTTTAGACATTTTTCATATTTGCTTATAATTTTTATGGATACAGCTTCCCCATTAGTAAATGTCAGCCTCTGCCACAACCACGCATGTAGCTATGGTGAGCTGATAGTGTCATTGCCACGGCCGTGTAGCCCGTGTGCTATATCTCGGTGCATTAATAGTGCCGTGATACGAATGCCGCCCCAGCACTAACAGTATGCCATTTCGAAAGCTGAGTAGGAGCACTTTCTTAGTACAATTCTGCCACGGAATTCGATCCATCCGTTGTCATTGGCGTGCCAATCGCTGGCTGTATGGGATATTGTAGTGCATGAGGCAGACTTGTTCCTTATCATCGCCAAGGAGATGAATTTTCACTTCCCCCTTTTTGAATTTTTAAAATTATTGTTTGCAATTTTTGCCGTTTCTGTATCTCTATGACCGCATTGTGGATTCAACTTATGTACGATCTTTTTAGTCTTCATCTTTTGTTACATGTAATATTACATATGTGATGCACGTTTGTTATGTAATGCTCCGATTTGTAAGCCTTAGATTCTTTTATTCTCTGGTAAAGCAACTTATTCGATTAATATATATTTATTAGGCATAGATATAAACAATTAGAAAAATGTTATTAAAACGCTATTAAATATGTTGTTGCAATTATGTATTTAAGGTCTGAAGATGTAGATGCAATTAATGTCCGATATTTTACGTGATCCAATCGACGTATCGAGTGAGGCTATGAAATATAAAAATCTTTTACTATTCTTCGACCCCTTTCCATGTTAAATGAATGATTAGTTCTGCAAGACAAGAAGCCTGAATTAGTGAGATATTTGGGAACGTAAGTAATTTGTAAGTAACACATCTTTTCTCTTTGAAATATTTGCCTTTGCATAGAATAAAACGTATAGATATAATTGCCTGTTTTGTAAACATTTCGGTCCAATTCTATTATAGCCTTCGAGCAGAAGTAATATTGATTATACTTGATTTTTGCAATAGTTCTTTGATTAACAGATTTTATTAACCTAGAATCATCATTTGAGGGATGTATCAATCTACTTTGTAGCTCCATCAGTTTCTTTTTCTGCTCGCTACTTTCCATTTTCTGTTCCTTATACATCCTTAACTGTAAAATTACAATAACTTTTTTGTCCGTAAATTTTGCGGATATTTCAATTAAATTTCCTTTGATTAAAGAAACGGAAATTAAAAAACAGTGGCACGTACCATTTCTTGGTAACGTTGTATCGTAATTTGCATCTGACTGTTTTGAAAGGCACGCACTTTACTTAACGTTTGCAATGATTCGGTTAGCGAAGTATAGAAATATTCTACTTTCGAAATTGTCAGCTCTTGTAATTCTAAAGCAAATATATTCATCTGTCGACATCGTGAACATTGTTTTTTGGCAAAATTCCAGAAAAACAAATATACTATAAGTAAAATAATAAACATCATAATATTAAATTTAACTCTGTTCATCGTTGCCTTGTTGGACACATCCATAACAATATACAGGGTGGGGCAGTAATAATTAGCACCTCATATATCCACGAAACTTCAAGTTTCATAGAAGTTTTTGCTAATATAAAATTGCATAGTACAAAGGGCCCATCCGTTGATGAAACTGGTTTTTTTGTAAGTGGAGGTATGTTGGACATATGAAGGTTACCTTCATTTTTTAAATTGAATTGGTATGTCCATTCTTCCGTAATACAATAGAGCATTTTAAAACAAGTTCAACGATCTGTAACATGAAGCCATTGAAGGTTACAAAAAGTAAAGAAAGGCGATAATACTCACGGTTTTGATAGTAAATGAAACATACGTATTGTAAACAGTGGTGGAAGGCGTAATACTTACCGTTTACTTCACTGTGAATAAACACTTTTCGAAGGGCATTTCAATAATTTGCGGCATAAGTTAAACATGATAAGATTAGTATTGAAAAATCGGTTCGAATACGTTTGGTTAGGCTGTTCTTTATGTCGTCCATTTTATAAGTACTGAGCTGCGGATTCCTGAGGACAGCTCACAAATTTGTTGAACTATGGAAGATTATGATTATGAATTTGAATCAAAAGGTAATTAAATTCCATTAGATTGTAAACAGATCTCAATGTTTCATTTTAGGTAGTAAGATTAAATACTCTTTACAAAACTACAAGAATGGATACATACCTCTCTGTTATTATTATTTCATAAAGAATTATAATTGCAATTATATAGTTCATTATGATAAAAAATATTTCTCAGGAAATTCTGAATATTAAATTAAAGAATCAAGTAAAACATTTTTAATAATTACGAATATGAAAAATACTTGAACATTCCAATAGAAAGATGTCTAAACAGGAGTTAGAAAAGTCAAACATTCAATTTCAATTCCAGAATTCATCTATAAGAGGTAAAATGTTTTGAAAGCTTTAATTACAGTCTTTAATGCAAGTAGTTGGGCAGTATTTCAATTTTTAAGAAAATTAATGAAAGTCAACCATTTTGAAGTGGTCAGAATCTTTGTCGTTTGAGCAATGAGTGAATAACAAATAATTGCATAAATTCCAGGCTTAGAAACTTATGGATTAAATCCTATGCAGACTCGTGTATGAGCGAGTTATAAATAATAATCCACACTAAGTAATCATTTTAAAACTTAAACGATTACATCTCGCGTACTTTCAAAGATATCACAAGCGTGAAAAGTATGTGGTACATATATATGGTACATATATATGGTATAAGTATGTGGTATATATATGGTAAAAGAACGGACGAAGCCAATAGAAATCTTTGTTGAAGTAAGCAAGTTCTAAAGTTCTAAGCAACGCGATGGCGCTTATCTGCTTACGTTTCATAGCAAGTAAGTTCTGAATTTCTATGAAAGCCCGTTGGAGCTCCTCACTATTAACGTTTCAAAGGAAGTACTAAAATTCTCAGTTCGACGTCTAAAGCTATGTGTGTTCTATATATTTATGTAAAGTGATGGTTCCTAACAGTATATGCAATTCAGAGTACGTAAGATGCAAAGTTCTATGCAACATGATGGCGCTTCTCATTTCTACATTTCATACTGAGCACTTTCTAAATCTCTATGCATTGCGATGCACCTTCACAGACCTACGTTTCAAAGTAATTCTGTGCAACAAGATGGAGTTCCTCAGTTTCGTGCTTCAAAACGAGTATGATGTAATGTTCTTTGCATAGCATTATGCTTAGCGGCTTCTACACTTCGAAATGATGTGAATGCTACAGTCCCTTCAACGGAATGGCCCTTAATAGTGTCTACGTTTCAGAGCAAGAGAGTTCCAATGCATAGTGCAATGCAATGGCGCATCTTATTTCAACGTTACAAAGTAAGTAAGCAGAAACATTCTATGCATCGTATTATGCTTATCTGCTTCTACAATTCAAAGGAATGTAAATTATACAGTTCCCTACAACGGGTGAGAGGACGTTTTTGCTCTGTGACGTTGATACTATGAAGTGCCAACCCTTTGCATGGAACTGCAGATTTCACAATCTTTGGATTTGTACAAACAGATGAGCATATTGTTATGCATAGAAGATTACGGCTTACCTACTTTGAAACGTTGAAGTAAGATGTGCAATCGCATTGCATGCAGCAATAAAACTGCATTTCCATGGCACATACAAAATATGAAGCGTTATCACGTTGCATGGATAAGTCGAATCCACATTCTCTTGAAATGCAAAATCACATGCATAAAAGAATGCAACTTATTTACTTTGGAACGTTGGAGTGAGATGCGCCATCATATTGCATGGAGCATTAGAACTTCGATGGTTTGACGCGTAGACTCGTTGTAGCCCCTCAATGTTGCACGGAACTGCAGAATTTACATACTTCTGAAGAGTAGAAGCAGATAAGCTTAATGAGATGAATAGAGCATGAAAATCTACTGACATACATCGAAGCATTAGAACTCTATTGCGTCGAAAAGTGGACATCTAAAAACGCTATCCCTTTGCAAGAGAGCGTGGCACTTACATTCTATTGAAGAGTAGATGAGGTATACATAGCACTTCGCCATGAATATTATATCTCATCATGAAACATAGAAATGAGATGCGATTTCGCGTTTTAAGAGGCATTAGAAATCTATTGCTTCGATACGTACACATCTGGAAACGATATTTCCTAGCAAGGATGTGTTGCATTTACATTCTTTTGAAGTCTAGACAACGTATACATAACACTTCGCAATTAATATTATATCTTATCAGGAAACATTGAAGTGAAATGCGACATCACGTTTTAAGAAGCATTAGAACTCTATTGCCTCTATACGTAGACATATAGAAACGCTATTTCCTGGCAAGAAAATGTGACATTTATATTCTTTTGAAGTGTAAACAAGGTATACAAAAAACTTCGCAATGAATATCATATCTTATCATGAATCTTAGAAAGGAGATGTGATATCGCGTTTTGAGAAGCATTAAAACTCTATTGCTTTGATACGTAGACACCTGGAAACGCTACTTCCTAGCAAGGAAGTGTTGCATTTTCATTCATTTGATCTGTAGGCGAGGTATACGTAACTCTTCGCAATGAATATTATACCTTATCAGGAATCATAGCAATGAGATGCGACATCGCATTCTAAGAAGAATTGGAACTCTATTGCATCGAAACGTAGACATCTTGAAACGCACTTTCCTAGCTGGGAAGTGTGGCATTTACATTCTTTTGAAGTGTACGCGAGGTATACATAAAACTTCGCAATGACAATTATATCTCATCATGAAACGTAGAACCGAGATGCGATATCGCGTTTTATGAAGGATTAGAACTCTATTGCTTCGATGCGTAGACATCTAGCAACGCACTTCCATCGCTAGGAAGAGTGGGATTTATATTCGTTTGAGGTGTAAACGAGATATAATTTTCGCGTTGCATTAATTTACATCTTATCATGACGCATTGAAATAAGTTGCGATGTCGCGCTCTATGAAGCATTAGAACGCTATTGCTTAGAAAAGTAGACATCTAGAAATACTCTTGAAGCATTGACGAGATATACATAACGCGTTACATTGAATATTACATCTCATCATGAGACATAGTAATGAGTTGCGATCTGGAGTTTTATGAAGCACTAGAACACCATTGCTTCGAAATGTAGACATTTAAAAGTGCTATTCCGAAACAGGGCAGTGTGGGATTTACTTTCTTTTGAAGTGTAGACGAGATATACATAACCTGTTGCATTGAATTACATCTTATCATGAGACACAGAAATGAGATGCGGCATCGCGTTATATGAAGCGTTAGAACACTATTACTTCGATAAGTAGATATCTAGAAACAATATTCTGTAGCAAGGAAGTGTGAGCTTTACATTCTTTTAAGTGTGTACGAGATATACATAAGGAATGAGATGCGACATCGCGTTTTGTGATGCGTTGGAAGTCCGGCCTACAGAAAAGCGTTGATAGAAAAGAACGAGAAACGAATATGGAACTGAAAGTCCTACAAATCGATCTGAACAGATGCCAAATGACGCAAGATATCATGCATTAAATGCGAATGATTCATGGGACAGACCTGGTAATAATATTGGAAGCACGCAAGATGGACGAATACTGACTGCAAGACGAGAACGGTGACGCTGCGATATGGATAACCGGCGTTAATCGAAAATCTTTCACATATGGCACCTTATACTCTACGACTGGAATCGTTCATGCAATGGTCGCAGGAACAAAAGCTATAAGCAGCCACTTCTCGCCGAACAGGAACGGAAAGAAATCGAAGAATATATAAACCACACTGAGGATAACATAGAAAAGGGAGAGAAATCAAACAGAATAATAATCGCGGGTGACCTGAACGTTGCGTAAAGCAGAAGAGATTGAGATATTTTCAGCGTTGGACTGTCAATACGTACAATATACCTTCCAAAGTACGAATTACAAGAATAACGAAGAGAGATTTGCAAGCCTCGATGGAAAGAAAGCGAACTGAGACCAAGAATATATATGATCGACTTATATAATATATAGATATTTATTTTTATTTAGATGGGATGATCTATTTTCAAGTAACTAAAATATATGATAAGTGTAATTATATAAACCAATTTCAAATATTTAATTAAAACATCATGAAATGATATGAAACTAGATAGGATTTTAGATGTAATGGAGTATCTTAAGGAGATATTGTATTTAGAATTAACTAAAATATAGAATATGTATTAATATTTATACCAGTTTGAAATATTTACTTAAAAAGCATGAAAGCATGTGGTCCAGCGTGGGGGATTAACGGATCGTTGCGAGGTGCATGCAGTCCAGCGCATGGGGACTCGCATCTCGTGGTGGGACTATCGGCGCGTCTTTCGCGTTTAACTTATGAAATAGTATAATAAAGTAGTATAGTATGAACTTACAATTACGTGTGTGTTGTTCGTCTCTTGCATTCTTAACGTGTGTAACATGGATTTGTGAATTCTTATATGCATTAATACATTAGTCCGGATGTAATATATATATGCATGTAAGACGTTTAAAAGTAGAATACAGGTTCTGGTAAAGTCGGTTCCCTGAATTGAAAGAGTCCCCATTGAGGTGATGGGCTGCGACTCCGCCTTCTAGTAGGACGAAATTACTTGTGCGAGATAGACAAGGGTGTTCGTCTTTGGTGCGAGCGAGGCATATATACTCGTCAGAGGTAGTGAGACAGTAATGCTCATCGGTGAGATTGAAACAGCAATGCCTGGTGTGAACGAGCCATGTATACCGGTCGGTTCGAGTAAGACAGTAGTGCTTGGTGCGTGTGAGCGCGTGCAGGTGTGCGTGCGTAACAACTGCCGGTTGCCGGTTCTGTAGGCGAGCGCGGCAGGTTGCCTGAGCCCAGAGATTGATGACCAAAGTGCGAAAAGGCTCATGTGTGGAATGAGTGGCAGGCGCTACGCACGACGTTACACTTAGTAGCAGTTAAGTATAATGCAATGCATAGAACATTACAAATAACTTACCTTGAAACGTTGAAATGAGGTGGGCTCTCGCGTTACATGAAGCATTAGAACTCTCGGTTTATATCCATACTTAAATATTTTCATTTCACCATCATTTCCACGGCTAGGACTGACGACCGTTAGTATAAACTTAGAATTATTGTGAATGCAATTGTCTACACTTTCGAAAATACTGTTAACACGTTGAGTGCTACGCCGATCTTGCTATACTTCTCGCTCAGGCGACAGCGCGTGAGCACTTGAAGCCGAACACTTGACTGATGAGTATAAACAAACGATAACTTTGATACACTGTATCCGTTTCGTTTGGACTGTCGAAATGATACAAGCAATGCATTTTTTTACAATGTATAAACATAACATAATGGGATGGGGAATGCCAGAGAGGCGAAAGAGCAAATACAAGGTGAGAGTCATTCTGAAAAAAGCCACGGGAGAATAAAGATCTATTGCAGCAGATAGAATTCAGTTTTATAGTGACTATTTTGAAACAGTTTTGGTATCCATCAACTAAAAATGTTGAGAGGACGAACAAATAGTGTCTCGTCGAGTAAGCTATTTGTACCACGCAAATGTCAGCGTGTAATACCACTACCATCTTCAGATAGTGACAGTTCATCTAGTATTTCACTAAGGAATACTGAAACATGTGATCCAAATGATTGGTTTGATCCGCGAGGCAACCAGCCAAACATTATACCTTTCTCAAGTCCCCATGGTGCCAAACTCGCTCATGAAGAAATGCAAAATTGCAGCACAGTGGAAGATTTTTACGGCCTTTATGTGACGTATAAACTATTTCAACATATAAGCGAACGAACAAATATTTATGCGACACAAAGAACAATCGCTTCCAAACGTGTTGAAAAGTGAGTGCCAACAGGTAAGGATGAAATAAAGAGGTTTTTTGGAGTGGTTTTATGGGTGGGATAGGTAAAGCTCCCATCTTTGCATCTGTATTGGTCTAAGGATCCATTGTTTATTCAAACATTCCCGCGGAAAATTATGAGTAGAGACAGATTTCAAATTCTGTTGAGAATATTGCATTTTGCCGACAATACAAAAGTGGATGCTTCCAACCGTCTCTCAAAGGTTGAATTTTTAATAAAAGAATTAAATATAAATTTTAAAAAATATTATGATCCCGTTGAAGTATTATGCATCGACGAGACGGTAAAACCATTCCGTGGACGGATCATATTTAGACAGTACGTGAAACCAAAAAAGCATAGATATGGGATAAAAATACTTAAATTGTACTGTGATAATCATTACACATATAATCTTTGCATTTACACCGGCCAATCATTAGATAAAAAAAATACAGCACCCACAAATATTGTCATGAATTTATGTGAAAATGTGTTTCACAAAGGCTATACTTTATACACGGATAATTATTATACGAGTGTGGATTTAGCAAACAAACTCATAACAAAAAATACGCATTTGGTTGGTACTCTTCGACTAAATCGAAGAGGCAAGCCAAGTAAAGTTGTGACAGCCAAACTGCGACGCGGAGGAGTCATTATTCAAGAAAACAGTAGAGGGATTACAATCATGGAATGGAAAGGCAAAAGGGATGTTTTAGTTCTTTCGATCAAGGATTCTGACGAAATGAAATTTGTAACAACAACAACAGGGGTATCCTGCAAACCAAAAATTATTATTAATTATAATAAAGGTAAAACAGCGATTGATCTGTCTGTTCAAGGGGGTGCTTACAGCAGTCCACTTAGAAGGTCACTAAAATGGTATAGAAAACTGGCATTCGACATTCTTTTGAATATTGCCGTGAATGCGTTACATATGTTCCAAAATGTAACAGGAAGAAAGATGTCAATTACAACATTCCGAAACCAATTGGTAAATGCTCTCACACGACATTTACATGAAGAAACCCCAATTAGGGTCGATACAAGTAGACGAATTCACAAATTTCATAAGAAGGAAGGAAAAGCGCATGAAGTACGAAAATATTGTGTTGAATGTTACAGCACAAACTCAAAAATGTTCGGACGCCAGTTATTGAGGAAAATAACGAAGAAAGTTACTACATACTGTAATATGTGCAAATCACAGCCACATCTCAGTTTAAAAAGTTTTAATAGACTTCATTAAATATTAATATCAATTTTTTAATTGTCATTAATAGTTTAACCCTTTACAATCAAACTTTATGATAAAACAAGAAGTTCGCTGTCAGTCTCTAGAATCCACGTTGTCCAAACGAAAAGTCGATTGTCAGTCCCTGGGGACTGACGCCGCCTGAACGGAAAGTTCACTGTCAGTCTCTGGGGATTGACGTAGCACTCAACGTGTTAAGCCCAGTAAAAGTATTCTAATCGACGAAATCATGGTTTCATAACGAGGACACCACAGATTTTGCCTATATTTCCCAGAAAAGCGGCATAAATATGGTATAAAACTTTACAGACTGTGCCTTCCGGAAGGATACACACATAACATTCTTATTTACGCCGGAAACAATGCAACCAGAATAGCGAAATCACATGCGCATGCTGTAGTAATAACGCTGGAGGGTGAATTATTATTTGAAAGTGGCGTATTATACGCAAATAGCTTATATACTTGTGTCTTTTTGGCCGAGAAACTTCTGCAAAAAATAACAATTATTTATGGTACAGTAAAAATGAATACAAAATTTCTTTCACTGCAGGCTAAACGGAAAATGCAACGGGGTGGCTTTATGTATTTTCAAAATCAGAGCGGCTTTAAATTTTTTAAGTGGACGGATAAAAGGCCGGTATGCATTATTGCCACTTCTGAAAACCACAAATGTGTTATTGTCCAGGGTAGTAATAATAAGATGACGCCGGACACAGTGTTCCTTTATAACAAAGCTAAGAAGGGGTTTGACCATCTGATCAGATGTCTTCTTATTACAGTTGATTACGCAGAACAGTAAAGTGGTATAGAAAAATATTTATCGAACTAGTATGCGGGACTTCTCTCGTCAATGCCTGCTATATACGTAGAAAATGGAGTATCGAAGGTATGAAAATATTAAACTTCCGCGAAAAAGTTATTGATTATTTCCTCAGTACAGTGGACCATCATGGTGAACATACGTCATCTGAAAGTGAAGCAGTGCCCAAGAAACTTATACATTTTCTGCGGTCCATTTTCCAAGGACGCGCGAGAAAAACGAGACAGCGATGTAAAGAATGGCATAAACGTACGTCTAGGATAAATGGTAGGCAGTATGCCGCGAATAAGGCGAGAAAAGAAAAAACCTGTTGTAGCCGATGTAAGGGCCAACCGGAACTCTACCCAACATGTTTTGAAAAATTACATATAAAAATTAAGTAATTATGTTAGGTTTATAATATTGATTTGTCATCTTTCAAATATTAATTATATATAATATTAATATTTAATATTAATATTTTTTAAATTTAATATTAATATTTAATATTAATTATATAATTAATATTAAATATTAATTGCAATGTCTGTTTATAATGCTAAAATAAACCTATTTGGTACTATCTACTATGTGAAATATAAGTTCGACCCATCGTGATGCACGCCGGCTCACGAAATAGACATGTGTGACCAACCTGTAATGCACGCTGGCGTCAACGTGCTAAACGTAGAAATTAGATGTGCCATCGTATTGCGTGGCGCATTAGATCACTACAGCTTTGACAAGCAGACAATATGAAGCCCCAGCCCGGTGCAAGGAACAGTCGAATTTACATTCGTTTGAAGTGAAGAAGTACGTAAGGATAATGCGATACATAGGACATTACAACATCCTTGCTTTCGAACGTTGAAATGAGACACTCCACCACACAGCATGCAGCATTAGAAATCTATTACTTATACACATAGTCACCATGAAACGCCACCCCGATGCAGTTATCTGTAGAATTTACATTCTTTTGAAGTGTAGAAACAGATCAACAAAACGCAAAGCGTACAAAGTTATATCTAACTTACTTTGAATCGTTGTAATGGTTTGCACCATCGCATTGCATGGAGAAAGAGAACACCATTGCTTTGACACACAGGCATTTTAAACCGCCATCCTGTTGCATGGAACTGTATAATTCACATTCTTTTCAAGAGCTTCAGCAAATAAGCATAGTGCTATGCATAGAAGATTCTAGCTAACGTTCTTCGAAACGTTGAAATGAGATGCGCCATCGCATTGCATGGAGCCTTATTACTCCATTGCTTTTGACAAGCAGACACTACGAAGTATCATACCCTGCATGGAACTGCCGAATTCACATTCATTTGAGGTATACAAGCAGGTGAGCATAACGCTATTCATAGAAGATTGCAGCTTACTCACTTTGAATCGTTGAAATATGATGCGACATTGCATTGCATGGAGCATTCGAACTCTACTGTTCTGAAACGCTGACAGTATGGAGCGCCATCCAGCCGCATGGAGCCCTAAAGTTCACATTCTCTAAAATTATAGAAGCAGATATGTATAACGCCATGCATAAAAGATTACAAATGACATAGATTGAAACGTTAAAACGAGATGAGCCATCGCAATGCATGGAGCATTAGTACAGTAGTACTGACGCAGAGACATTGTGAAGCACCATCCCGTTGCATGAAACTGTAGAACTCACATTATTATGGAATGTAAAAGCAGATAAGCATAATGCTACGCATACACGATTACATCTTACTTACTTTGAAACTTTGATATGAGATGTGCCATCGTATTGCATGGAGCATTAGGACTCTCCTCATTTGACACGCAGACACTGTAAAGCGCCATCCCGTTGCTTGAAACTGTAGAATTCACTTTCTTCTGAAGTGTAGAAGCAGATAAGCATAATGCTTTGTATAGAAGTTTACAGATTACTCACCTTGAAAGGTTCGAATGAAATTAGCTGTGGTATTGCATGAAACACTAGAACCCTATTGTTTTGAAACGCAGACACTGTAGAGCTGCATCCCGTTGCAGGGAACTGTAGAACTCACATTCTCTTGAAGTGTACAAGCAGATAAGCATAATGCATGGAGGATTGCAGTGTACTTAGATTGAAACGTTGGAATGAGATTCAACCCGGTATTGTATAGAGCATTAGAACTCCGCTGCTTTGACACGTAGACATTATGAAGCTCCTTCGTGTTGCATGGAACTGTAGAACTTACATTCTTTTAGAGTAAAAGCAGACGGCATAATGGCATGCATAGTAGATTACAGCTTACTTACTCCTATACGTTGAAATGAGATGCGCTGTCGCATGGCATGAAGCATTAAAACCCTACTTCTTTGACACGCAGACACTATGTAAACGGATCCCGTTGCATGGAACTGTTGAATTGACATTCTTATGAAGAGCATGCGCAGATAAGCAGAATGCTATGCATATAAGGTTACAGCTTCCAAAGTTTGTAACGTTCAAATGAAGTTGCCCCTTACATTGCATGTAGCATTAGACTTCTATTGTTACGACACGCAGACAATGCGAAGCGTAATCCCGTTTCAAGAAACTGTAGAATTCACATATCTTTGAAGTGTAAAAGCTGACAAGCGTAATCCTATGCACAAAATGTTTCAGCTTACTTACTCGGAAACATTGATGTGAGATTCGCCACCACATATCATGGAGCATAGGACCCTGTTGTTCCAACAGGCAGACTGCATGAAGGGCCATCTTCTTGCATGGACATGTAGAATTAAGATTCTTTTGAAGTGTAGTGGCAGATAAGTATAATATTATGCATAGAAGAATACAAATAACTTACATTGACACGATGAAATGGGATGTGCCATTGCATTGAATGGAGCATCAGTACTCTATTGCTTTGACACTCAGATACTAGAAAGCGCCTTTTTGTTGCATGAAACTGTAGAATTCACATTCTTCTGGAGCGTAGAAGCTAATAAACATGATGTTATGCATAACAGCATACTGCTGTTTGATTATTTCACATGTCAACGGAGAAACAAAAATAAATCTTGAGTTAGGAAATAGAATCCAGTATATAAACTGTGAAATAGTTCTGTCGGTTTGAGTAGGGTACATGACTGTTTATACCTAGTGGCCTGAAAAGAGAACACGTGCAGACTTTGCGTCGTCTATTTCTTTAAGAAGGAGGGCCCTATGTTTCCTATGCGGAGTCCTTACAATTATTAGAGCTTTTTTAAAACGTAAAGATGTACATTCAAACCGTAAGAATAATGTTACACACTATAAAGAACTTTTGACAGCATTTCATTTATATTTACCCATAATTCAATAGGTTATAGACTGAGTTTGCGTATTTTAATAGTATTAACATTTTAGTAGATATTCTCTTTAGTGATAACTTTCGTGTATCTGATTATGTGATTATAAGTGTAATATCAGAAGTATAAATAAGTGATTAAACTATAAATGAAACGTTATTGGTGAATATAAACCTTTCCTTAAGAAAAAAAGAGAAATATGGGTGATCGCTACAGTATATGACAATTGAGAATTTGTGCACTGTTAAGCGAATTGGATAATTATTGGTGACCCCATTCCAGCAAAAATAAAAAATAACTGAAAATTGGAGGAAAGCAGAGAGGATTGCGAAAGGTGTCATTGCTGAATATTTGGCAGATTTCTTTTTGAGCTTCGCAAATAATGCGAAGACTGCACCTGAAATTTTGCAGAAATTGTTTATTATTTATTCAGATGTATGTGGTTTTATTATTCCTTCAACTATTAACAGAAAGAATTATTTTCTCCTGTTGGTGGACGAATATACACTTTACCGTGTAACATATCTGATTACATATAGATCAGAAATATTTTCTACATTTAAAGATTTTGTAACTAAAAGCGGGGCTCATTTTAATTTAAGAATTGTTCACTTGTGTAGCGATAATGGCAGAAAATATCTGTCAAGTGAGACAAAAGATTATTATGTAGAAAAAGGTACTAGTTACCATCCAACAGTTCCACGACCCCCCCCCCCCCCCCAAATTGGTGTTTTTGAGAGAATGGTCAGAACTATAACAGAAAAGGCACGCACGATGATAAGTGGTACTAGTTTAAATAAAGTGTTTTGAGGGGAAGCAGCTTTAGCTGCGACGTATTTAATAAACTTAAGCCCAACAAAGGCTTTAAAACAAAGTAAAACGCCATTTGAAATGATGCTCGATAATAAGCCAAAAGTAAAGTATTTACGAATTTTGGGTTCCACAGCTTATATTCATGATAAGACCTGAGAAACCTTGTTTGATGAAAAATCTTGGAAGGGCAATATAAATCATGGCTGCAAACAACGGGATGCCGCTGCACAGAGTATGCTTGTCAAAACAGAAGAGGTCTAATACTCCATGCAATTCAAATGCGCATCTCACTCCAAATTTTCAAAGTAAGTAAGTTAAAACTTCTAAGCAAAGCATTATGCTTATCTGCTTCTACATTTCCAACGATTGTGAATTATACATTTCCATATAAGCAATATAAGCAATATAATTCTAATGCCATATGCAATTCAGGGCTAAACGCTTTTCGACATTCTAAAGCAAGTAAGTTGTAGTATTCTATGAATCGCATTACCCTTATCTAGACTGCAAAATAATGTGAATTTTACAGTTCTTTGCAACGGGATAGGATTTTATATTGTCCAGGACTAAAAACAGTAAAGATCTAATGCTACATGCAGTGCGATGACGCATCTTATATTAACGTTCCGAAGTAAGGAACCAGTATTCCTCTATGCATAACAGCATGCTTATCAGCTTTTATACTTTAAAGGTCTGTGAATTCTACAGTTCCATGCAAGGGGTCGGCGCTCCGTAGTATCTGCGTGTTAAAACAACAGTAGTCTAATTCTCAGTGCAAGACGATGGAGCATACTGCTTCAACGTTTGAGGGTAAGTAAGCTGTAATCTTTCTTGCATAACTTATTTATTGCTTTATTTATTGCTTATCTGTTTCTACACTTCAAAATAATGCGAATTCTACAATTTCATGCGACGGAATGGCACTTCGTAGTGTCTGCATGTCAAAGCAGTAGTATTGTAATGTTGCATGCATTATGTCTTGCGACAAACATGCGGTTCATGCTATAATATTTAAGCCATTCATCCTTGTTCGGACCCTCGTCATAATTCACTCAACGATACATCTGGCTACCAAACCCCTTATTTCACAAATCCTGCAAAATCCCTATTAAACACAGCAGAAATAAACTTGTAAAGCAACAAAATGTCGTCTCATCATAAATTTGAAAATCAAGTCTTCGTAGTGAATCTTCAAATTGTGTATACCATGTAGCTGGCCGTTTTCTTGTTTTATTTCCTGCTCCTCACATCAGTTGCAACTGATCTACAAACCATGGTCCCACTCTTCGCGCCTTCTTCTCTCCTCCCAGTTCCCTAGAAAGAAGCAAATTTACAGATTTTCCACCAATAACGTCTCATCAAATTGCAACACCCTTGATCACTCCTCGACACGAATTCACATTAAAGGAGTCGGACTTCATGGCTGATGAACTTAGTAGGAATTCAGATTCAGACACGTCAGGGAACATGAACAACACTAAATATTTGTTAATGCATTTTCATTTAAATATAATTGTTTGTTAAGGAATCGTCCATTCAAATTGTATCTACCTCCTTCCCTATTACTGTAACATGTATTAGAGTGCACGTTGTAACGGCGACGAAAAGGTTCTTGACGAAGATTTACGTCCTTCATTGGTTTATCAACTGAAAATGAGCCTCGTCGTAACGCGTGCATTTTGATCATTCGAGCCTGATTCAAAATCCGGCAGACCGCGAGTTATAAAAACGAACAGTTAAAATCAGTGATGTGAGTGCCCGAACTGCAGTGTCATTCAATCAACACTCAGCGACCGAAGAATCAAGCCTGTGATCAGGCCAATGCTCCAGGACAGATTGAGATTCTCAGCAGCAACAAGTCAGACATCCCAGCGGATCCAGATATAATGGCAGATCCCAACAAACCTGATAGCTTCACATCGAAAAAGTAGACTCGTTTATTCGTCAATTCCTTTCTTATCCATATTCCACGATGACAACCCGATCGCTCGAACAAGCTCAGTCCAATCCTTATGAAATTATTCTCAGTTCCCTGCTGCGTAAATGCGGTACCATATTTGGTAACACACTGCCTTCACTTCCACCACTGCGACTTCTAAACACATGCAAAAGGATCAGAACAACCGGACATACGTTTACCAAAAACCCACCTTTACGCGTTAACTGAAACATGGAAGAAATTCGTTGACATCCAATTTGGCTTCGAAGAATTACACGAAAGAGAAACGTCACATCGCTACAATATTCAAAACAACTACTTCTCTATCATAACTCGTGCCGAATCCTTAATCAAGAGAAGACTTCCGAAGGCGAGGCGAAACACGTTCGAATCATCGGCCACTTTCTCAACCATCCCATATGCCATTAAATTACCAGAAATACAACTTCCAACATTCGATGGAACATACGAAAATTGAGTATCAGTATATGTTGTATTCTCATCGATCATCGATCGCAACGACAACCTAACTCCAGTTCAAAAATTGCAATACCTGCCGCCGACATTAACTGGAACGGCCGCTGTGTGCAACGAATAATTAGCACAACGTATGCAAATTACACCGACGCGATTGAGTTACTGAAAGGTAAATTCGAATGTATAAGACGGGTTGCCTTTAAACATTGTGATACAATCTAATATATCCCAAAAGTGCCAAGAGATACTGCAGAAACATTAGGCAATATCCATACAATATCCATACAATAGGCCGCCTTACATATATACTCTAGAGTTTCTGGAGAAACGAGCCAACTGTGTACCAGAGATGAACGCAAAAGCAAGTTCAGCCGCAAGTCGAGTTAACAGAAAACCATCGGACCATTCACGCTCCACGAATCAACGTACTACGCGAACCAGGTGTTCTTGTCACAAGGACATTGTAATGGCGATTAAACCGAAAGCTGGACAAACAGGACAATCATAGGAACCCAAAAGTGTTCAGTATGGCACGGAAGAATCAGCATCTGGGCATGTGAAGAATTTCACGGGCTCTCAGTCCAGGACCGCAAGGCAGCTGTCGAAAAGGCTTCACTATGCGTAAATTGCTGGCGCAAGGGACACAAATATAGCCTGTGCCACAGGGGTCCCTGTCGCATACGTGACAAGCAATACCATACAATACTTCACCAAGCGCAAGGCACTTGGAAACAGACTACTTTTAAACCGCCAACCATCACTCCACACGAATAACAAGAACCGATAACGAACGAAGAATCTTCAACGTCTGAATGACTTCAGGATGTTGAGGCACGGAAGTAAGGGGGACATCAAAACGTGTTTGTCGTCTATTCAGTCACGAATGAATTACTCGTAACCACACAAATTTACCTTTTAATCTCGCGAATCTCGGTATTCCAAGAAAACGCTGCTCCGTACCCACCGCTGTTCTAAACACAATGTACACAATAGCAAAACACTCCACCACGGCAACCTTTAAAGCAAGGGTCAGAGATTATGAACGAGATCTGACCTTTCTTACAGTCGCAAATATCTCATCATTCATTCCCGATCAACTCATTGATCATTCGGCTATCAAGATTCCGAGAAATCTACAACTAGCCGATGCAACTTTTTATCGTCCAGCGCCAGTCGACCTGTTCCTCGGCGCTTGAGTCGCCCTATCGTTTCTACAGATTTAAATCTTCAAAAAACAAGATTCGGATGTGTAACCGGAGAGAGTGCCCTAACCACGTCCCCAACTTATAATATCATTCCACCACGTTACTACGTTAGTAGTTACTACTGTTCGCGTCCTTTCGAAGTGTAGAAGCAGCCAAGCATAATGCTGAGCATAGAAACTACAGCTTACTTACTTCGATACGTTGAAATGTGATGCGCTAGCGCATGACACAGAGCATTAGAACTCCACTGCTTTTACACACAGACACTATCATGCGAATACCCATTGCATGGATATGTAGAATTCACATTCTTTTTAGGTGTAGAAGCAGGTAAGCATTATGCTATGCATAAAAGGTTACAGCTTGCATACTTTGATACGTTGAACTCGGTGCGCCATCGCATTGCATGGAGCATTAGAACTCTACTGCTTTGACACGCAGATACTATGAAGCGCCATTCTGTTGTATGTAGCGTTGAATTCACATCCTTTTAAAACGCCAAAGCTGATAAACATAATACTATGCATAGAAGATTACAGCATACTTTGAAACGTTGGAATGAGTTGCGCAATCGCACTGGATGGAGCAATAGAACTCCATTGCTTTGACACGCAGACACTATGAAGCGCCATTCCGTTGCATGGATCGGTAGAATAAACGTTCATTAATATTGAATTATTGATAGTAATAATAAATGAAAAGCTGCACAGAGTTCTTTATAGTCTTTAACATTATACCTAAAGTTTGAAGGCACGTCCGTACGCTTTAAAAGCTCTACTAATTTTGCGGATTCCGCATAGGAAATTTATGGTCCTCCCAACCAAAAGAGAATTGACGACGCAAAGTCTGCACGTGTTATTCTTTCAGTTCTCTAGGTATAAACAGTCGGGAACCTTACTCGAACTGATAGAACTATTTTACAGTTTATATACTGGATTATATTTCCTAACACAAGATTCACTTTTGTTGCACCGTTGACGTGTAAAATAATCCAACACAGACAACCATAGAATCACATTCTTTTCAAATGTAGAAGCAGGTAAGCATAATGCGAAGCATAGAGGATTACAGTTTACTTACTATGAACCGTTGAAAAGCGGTGGGCTATCGCTTTGCATGGAGTATTATAAATCTATAATTTTGAGACGTAGACAATGTGAAGCGCCATCCTGTTGCATGGATGTGTAGAATTTACAAACTTATTTAGTACATATTATAATATATATAAAGCAAATAACCATAACGCTATGCATGGATTACAGCTTACGTACTTTGAAACGTTGGCATGACATGCGCCATCGCGTTGCATGGAGATTAGATCTCCTATGCTATAAATCACAGAAACTATGAAGCGCCATCCCATTCAAAAAAAACTGTAGAATTCAGATTCCTTTGAAGTGCAGAAGCAAACAAGCATAATGTTATGCATAGAAGGATACGGCTTACTTACTTTGGTACGCTGAAATGAGATGCTTCATTGCGTTGGAGGTAGCAGTAGAAATCTATTGCTTTTACACGGAGATCTCACAGAAACACCATTCAATTGCATGGAACTGTAGAATTCACATTCTTTTGTAGTGTAGGTGCAGATAATTGTAATGCTATATATAGAAGATTACAGTTTACTTAATTCGGAACGTTGAAATGGGATAGGACATCGCGCTGCATGAAGTATGAGAAATGTGTTTCTTGGACACGTCGAGATCTGGAAACGATATTCTGTTGCAAGCAAGTGTAGAGTTCACATTCTCCTAAAGTCTAGATGCAGATGAATATAACATATTGCATAGAACATTGTAATTTACTATGAACCATTGAAATGAGTTGCGACGTCGCGTTGAATGAAGCATTAGATCTCTATTTCGTCGACACGAAGACATCTAGAAATGCTAACCTATCGAAAGCAACTTTAGGATTCACATTCCTTTGAAGCGTGGAAGCAGATAAACGTAACGCATTGCATAGAATCATTGCATACATCTTACCTACTTTGAAACGTTGAATTGAAATGCGTGATCACGATCTATGATGCATGGGAATTGTAATGCTTTGGTACGCAGACACTATGAAACGCGATCGCTTACATATATATATATGTAAATATATCTATTTTTTATTTGTTTCGGTTCTTAAAGTATGTATAGTCTTCTTTCGGATTCATCGCTATTAGATCGTTTCTTAGAGCCAGTTTGATGATTTTCCTCTCTATGGTTGTTCTTCTTACTACCTCAGATTACCGATTTTTCGTTCAGGTCACCTGCGATCATTATTCTGTTTGCTTTCCCTGCTTTTTCCATGTTAACCTCAATTTAGTTTATATATTCTTCGATTTCTTTCCGTTCCTGTTCGGCGAGAAGTAGCAGCTAATAGCTTTTGTTCCTTCGACCATTGCATGAACGATTCCGGTCGAGGAGTATGTGGTGCCATATGTGAAATATTTTCCATTAACGCCGGTTATCCATATCGGAGTGTCACCGTTCTCATCTTGCAGTCAGTATTCTTACGTTCTCTGCATGATTTCTTGCGCGATTCGGCATTTGTTCAGATCGATTTGTAGAACTCTCAATTCCATATTCGTTTCTCGTTCTTTTCTACCAACGCTTTTCTGTAGGCCGGAGAATTAAAGCTTCGGTAACGTTCTTTTTTATGTGCCTGATGTTTCCCCTTAACGTTTTCTAATATGCCATTAGCTTCGCCATATCCTCGCTAATAGTATCTATCATTATGTCTAATGTGTGGCTGCCTATTCTTCTATTTGAAAATGTAAACGTTATTCTTATCGGCAGACTTTTCATTATCCTGCTCTTTCTTTTTGGTTCCCTTACTTCGGCTCCTGATGCTTCTTCTTTCCTGTCTGTGCTTCCTTCCGAGGCTTTCTTTTTCTCATTCATATTTCATATCCTTTTCTATTTTCCTCTCCTTTTGTGTCATCGACAGAGGGCTCCGATCCGCTTGCCCAACCTTTAATCTTCCAGAGCCCGATGGGGCTGATTCCGAATTATGAGCTGGCAGTACATCTCAGCAGCATATGCACAGCAGCCTCGCTCACGCCGCGGGTGCGAGTTGGGGGGCGGCTGCAGGCCCTCCACCAATCTATTGCCTGCCGTGATGCGGGCGAAGGACTTCCAGGGCCACTCGAACCGCGATCAGCATCAGTCTTATACTCTAACTGATTCGTAGTCATGCGTTTTCCATTAAGCTTTCCGGAATCACTGATATTAATTCGTTCAATCTAAATTATTATTTTCTTTTTAAGTTTCTCAATTTTTTTACTTTCTCTCGCAATATCGTCTATTTCGTTGTACCTTGCCCTTACGGTATGGTATATAATTGTTGTTTGATATTTCTAGGATTTTCTCTCATTAAATGCAATGTTTCCACAGTTTTTCTTTTTCTTTCTCTTTAGTTACGTTATTATTTTATGCTCTCTACCCTCCACATTTCCTCTCTGCACGATCCCGGAATCGGCGTTATACGATTACTTCAGGATGGTGCCCCTGTCACGCTACCCCGAGATCGAGTGTTCTCCCTTGCATCCGTTGATTTATATATGTCAAATATTGGTGAATATTTCATCTTATCCTTCGCATTTTTCGAATTACGTTTTACTTAGATGCATATTAGATGCGCGTCGAAATATCTGATTTCCGTACGATTTTTTAGTAAAGTTTTATTTTTTTCCGACTGTTCGATTTCATTTAGCCGAAGGCACTCCTGTATTCGATGCGGCTCCGCTCCGATTGAAACCGCCGATCATTACGTTACATTACGTGAGTATGCGTTCAATCGGAGCGGATCTCTGCCACTCCGTAACTGCGGAAGGCTTACTACATAGCCTCATCCCTGATAAAGTTGCGAAGGTTGCTTTCGTCCCGAGATGGAAGTGTGGTTACGTTATATTAGGTAGGTTACGCTAGGTTAGGTTAGGTTGGGTTATGTTTGGGAATGTTTGTAGGTTGCTCGGTTATGTTGGGTCAGATTTAAGAAAGCGTAGGTTTGAATTGTCCATGTTTGAAAGATGTAAAGTTACATTGTTTTAGGTTAGATTAGATTTGAGTGAAGGCAGGTTATGTCAGATTAGGTGTAACTGGGGTTAGCTTGGTTTAAATTAAGGTTAGAGGATATTAGATTAAGTTAAGCCAAGTAAGAGATAGATTACCGATAGTTGACAATACCATCTGTCGATAGTTTTTGAATTACCGACTATTGGCAATACCAGCCATTATAATATCATGAGTTGTCGATTGCATGCATCACCTACCGTCGATATATCGTGAGTTATCGACCGCAGGCAACTGTGGTCGTTGATAAGTCTTGAACTACCTACTATTGGTTATACCAGCCGTTAAGGTAGCATACGTTATCGGTTGTTGGTAACTCCAGTCGTCGATAATTTATGGATCCTTAACCACAAGCAACACCAGCCAGAATCACAAAATTATAGTGAGACGCTGGAAGTAATGGGTGATGCAATGTACACTTTTATTTTGCAAAAACAGTAAATCTGTTACCAATCAGTCTTAAATCTATGATGCAATACTAAAGAGCTGTAGGAATGTCTGATTTTACCTGTAATCCATTATGTATATAATCTGATTATGCCTGTAATCCAGGTGTGAATAATTAAATAAAGGTTTATAATTAATATATGAATGTATAATTTATATTTTAGTAAACAAACCAATTTATTTTACAGAATATAAATATTATTGATAACATAAATTGTTGCCTGATTCCTTCCTAGAGGAGAATTTGGAACGTATAGATTTGGATAATTATATATGACAATTTAAAGGAACGAACAAATTATACAGATAAATTTGAGGAAAAGATCATACAAATATTAATTATCATCGAAACTAATTTAACCAGCGAGTTTGTTAACAAAACTGATTGATAACATAAATTGTTGCCTGATTCCTTCCTAGAGGAGAATTTGGAACGTATAGATTTGGACAATTATATATGACAATTTAAAGGAACGAACAAATTATACAGATAAATTTGAGGAAAAGATCATACAAATATTAATTATCATCGAAACTAATTTAACCAGCGAGTTTGTTAACAAAACTGTAAGCTCAAATACTATCTATTGTTCATTATGTTAAAAAAAATTTATTAGTCTTCGTACATTACAGCACATCATAGATCAGTCTGATTAATTACCCAAGCAACCATAATTCAAGAGTCAATTAATATCACTTTTGCAAAAATTTACAGTATGCAAATTTCGCAAAATTTTAAAGGTCTCAGAGCTGGAACACGCATTTTGGATCTTAAAAATGGTAAAAAGGCAGGGAGAGGAGAACCTAGTCAACCACAAGGTACAACATTAACAATGGATTCTCAAAATTTTCTCGCAATGCTTTCTCATAGAAGAAATATATTTTTTACGTTCAAATTAATTAGAAATGCAAAATAATTTTACTAATAACATAATATTATATATCTTTCGGACAATTAAAACTTGCATCGACAAAGCCGTAATAGGAAAGTTAAAAATTAGCGGTGACTTACGAAAAACAATGAAATTAGTGTATTCAATGGTCAATTTAAAGTCGAAACTTACTTTGAAAAATTAAACACCGTCTTCTTAAAAAGAACCGACATATTAACTAATTAAGGAAAAATTATTCCTACTTATAAAAATTTTGTTACTTTTTGTAAAAGTTTAATATGCTAATATAAAATATTTAAAATATTAAAAAAACTAAAGTAAAATATATTTTTATATATTTTATATATTTTTATATATTTTACAATATATTTTGTAAAGCTAAATAACAAAAATTAAATAAATTGCATTTGAAAATATTTATATATGTAGATTGAACTTTACTCATACATTTATAATAAAATTAACATAGTTATTCATATTTAATATTTTCATTGGAAACAATGAAAAAAGATATAAAGTACTTTGTTATTATAGTTCTAGCTGCTTCACAAGATCCGAAAATGATAAAATAGACCAACGCCAGCAAAAAGTCTAATGTTTCATAATTATTTTATAGTTGAAAGATTATCAAGCTTTATGCCGGAATGGATGCTTATATATAAGTATAACTGCCAAAATGAAATGAGATCGCAAAGTGATATTTACACACCTGCTTTGCTGCAATTTTGTCGTATTTAAATTTCTGATAAAAGCATACAAATGTTTATGATCTAATTATCAATTACAAATGAAATTCTACAATTTATCCATATAATAATGTGTGCGTGTGTGTGTGTATTTGCGGTAGCAGTTGCAGAAATACCACCTAATAGGTTTCATAGTTTCGATTCTAGTAAATCGAGTAAAATGGCATAAGATTTTCTGTAGATTATCAAAGGGATGTGAACCTGTTATTGTACTGCATAGAGCATTTTTCACTGGAAGAATTTTCTTCCAATGTGTTGACTCCAGATTTATTTGAATTGTTCTCGTTTAGAAAATTAAAACTAAATGACATATCCCTTAACACAGTATGCCGGTACCCACGATAGCCAACAGATCCAAGGTTCCTTTATCTGAGGTTAAGACCTGCTTTCTTTGTTTCCAAACTTCTTTACTATGTGTTGCTTTCTTAAGACTCCTTGTAAGTTACAAAGAACAGAAACTCTGCATGGATTATAAAAGTGTAATAGTTTAATTAACATAATCTTGAATATTTTAAATCCGTTTACGTTACTTTGCTTGTTGTATATGTTTATCACCCGGCACTGAACCAACTACTACTGCCATCACCCCTTTCTAAAATTTGGAAAATCCACCAGATCTAATGAAACCTTGCTTATATTGCAAATGTGTTTTTGCCGTATCCAGCAGAAATGAAATTACTCCACGCCTATTTGAAGCAACATTAAATGACCTTGTTAAACAATAATATATTAAACGTGACTTGGACTTTTAAATTTGAATTTATAAACATCTAACAAATGAATATGTTTATCTTACTATTCATATCATTATACTTTCACTGATTTATTATATGCTGTGATTTGATATATTAACTGCTTGATTATATGTTACAACGAACCTTGCATACCAAACATTGCTTTTACTCCTGACAAGAGTGGATAGTTCTTCGTTTTATATTCTTATATCGCATTGATTACAAAAGTATAAGAGAGCCGTATATATTTCTTTCAACTCGTCATAAACTAAAAATATTATTTATAAAATAAAATATTACTTATAAAATAATAATGCATGCCGTTGCGTCCCTAACTTCACCTTGTGCAATGTCTTAAATAACATGTTGTCATCGTATTTAATATAACCCTCAATTGCATGAATTTGTAACGATGATTGAAAAAATATATATATAATATAAATGTATATGTTTTTATGATAAAGTAATTAACGACTTTATCGAAGAAATCGCCGTACCGAGCTAGCTTATAGAGAATAATAAAATCGAGTTCTGACATCTTTGTTTCGTGCCGGTGTATCTATTTTGGAATCAAAATAAATAAACTGCTTAGTTTATACATTTTTCATATTCGTTTATAATTTCTATGGAAACAGCTTTCCCATTAATAAATGTCATCCTACGCCATTACCACGCGCGTAGCTATGGTGAGCTGAGAGTGTCATTGCCACGGCCGTATAGCCTGAGCGCTATATCGCAGTGCATTAATAGTGCAGTAATGCGAGTGTCGCCTCAGTACTAAGAGTATGCCGTTACTAGAGCTGCGTAGGAGCACAGTCTTTGCTCAGTTCTGCCACGGAAGTCGTTCCATCCGTTGTCATTGGTGTGCCAATCGCTGGTTATTTGGGATATTGTAGTGTATGAGGAAGATTTGTTTCTTATCATCATCAAGGAGATTGATTTTCACTCCACCCTTTGTGAATTTTGTTAATTATTGTTTGGAATTTTTGCCGTTTCTGTATCTCTATGTCCGCACTATTGATTCAACTTATGTATGATCTTTTTGATATTCACCTTTTGTTACATGTAACATTATATATGTAATGCACTTTTGTTATGTAATACTCAAATTTGTAATCCTTAGATTCTTTTTCTCTTTGGTAAAGCAACCTATTCCATTAACATATATTTATTAGGCATATGTGTAAATAATTAGAAGAATACTATTAAAACGGTATTAAATATGTTGTTGCAATTATACATTTCAGGTCTCAAGGTATAGATGGAATTAGTATCCGATGTTTTACGTGATCCAATCGACATATTGAGTAAGGATATGAAATATGAAAACCTATTGTTATTCCTCAATCCCTTTCCATGTTAAATGAATGATTAGTTCCGCAAGACGAGAAGCCTGATTTAGTGAGATCTCAGTAAACATAAGTAATTTGTAAGTAATACATTTTTTCTCTTTGAAATATTTACCTTTGCATAGAATGGAACGTATAAATATAAATTCCTATTTTATATCCCTTTCAATATTTACGAATATGAGTAATTCTTGAACATTCCAAGAGAAAGATGTTCTAAACGGTAGATAGAAAATTCGAACATTCAATTTCAATTCCAGAATGCATCTTTGACATCCGCCGAACCTCGCGGTACCTGTTACACCCCCCGGCTTAGCTGCATACACCGCCTGCCGCCATTGCAGAGACGAGCATACCGACACACGATAACACAGTCCGATCGCCGAACTAAGACAGCCACCCTCGCACCAAGGAGTTGGACCACACGATCGCGCCTAGACGCACATACATCAGACAGTTGGAGCAGACACCAACCAAAGCCTCCGCACGAAGGCCATTCTACGCACCATGAGGAGACGCCTACAGTTACGCACACATATTCGTATTATACTCATGTCTATAACCAAGCGAATTCTAGTATTTAAGCACACGACACTCTATCTACATGCACGACACAACACACAAGCATAGCATAAGTCATTTCATGTGTAATCATAATTTTAAAAAGCGTATTATTCATAACAAGAGTATTAGCGAAGCGCTGGAGCGAGCGCCCGACGCGCGTAGCTCACGCCGTCCGCATACGCCCCGCTACGACCGTCCGCCCCACCGCGAGTGTCGAGCGTACACCCCACTCCAGGGCACAGCGACTCGTGCGATCCGAGGAGGACGCGGAGCCGCAAATGAACCGAAAGATCAAGCTCAGCGCTCGACGAGTACAGATCGAGCCAACTGTAGCTCATCGTGACTGTACCTTTCATGCCTCCGGGCCTTATCGGACCTCCACCTCACTTGGAGGTGTTTGCTATTTCGTTTCTATTCTAACTCAGAATTCAAGTTGCTATTTCCAGTTCTAACTTTAGCTTTATTCTAAAACAAGGATTCCAGTACTTATTCATTCTTAGCATATGACAGTAAAGTGTAAGCTTAGGCTTTACTTAGAACATATTTTATTTTTACCAGTATTTACAAACACTCATTATTCTCAAAGCATTCCTTGCCTTATATTAAATTAAATTCATTACGGTACGAAATCTTCCACGAGTTCACGAGTTTTCCAGAATCATTCAAGGAGTTCTGACCCTTAGTTATGCTTGGTTACCGACCAGTTAGAGTGGCCCTCCGCTTAGCTGCATTGAGCCACAGTTCGACTAAGGAGAAGATATCCATCGTTTTCCATATCTCTGGATCGGCAAACTAGAGCGGCCCCGTCCGCTAGTGGACTCGTATCTAGCGTTTTGGAATCCGATTTGAATGCGCCGTTCCGCTACGAATAAACGAACTCGACGCGTGGGAAGGAAGAACTTCCTGCGTTCTTTAGTGCGCGAATACGTGGGTACAAGCAGCTACTCCATCGTCCACCGCTGCACCGTCTCATCTCCTGCTGTCTGCCGACTGGACAGCCATTCTGCATCGCCGCCTCTATCATCGATCCGCACCAGAGATCAGCCTGCCTCGGTACTCATTCCATTGTCGATTCCACCTCACAGCTCGTACACAGGGACCATATCAGAGAACGATCCTCGCCGACGACGATACCTGGAACGAGGTTAGTAATTATCGGTTTCTAAGACTTTGAAAGGTAAGCACCCTTTTTTATATACTTGCATCCGTGACTTTCGCGCAGTGTTCCGCGTTCCAAAAAGAACCCGGTCTTCTACGCAATTATGCGAGCCGAAACGTCCGAGGCTGCGTGTTGCTCCGGCAAACGGTTAATTTTCCACGACCCGAGACGTGACACATCTATAAGAGGTAAAATTTTAATTATAGTATTTAATGCAAGCAGTTGGACAGTATTTCAATTTTTAAGAAAATTAATGAGTGTCAACCATTTTGAAATTGTTAGAATCTTTGCCGTTTGAGCAATAAGTAACTAACAATTAACTGCATAAATTTCAGGCTTATGAACATATTGATTAAATCTTATGCAGTCACGTTTATAACCGGGTTACTATATAATAAGCAACACTAAGTAATCGTTCTAACACTTAAACGATTACACCTCGAATACATTTAAAAATATTGCAAACGTGAAAAGTAAGTAGTTTATTAAAAACTCTTCCAAAAGAACGGAAGATGCCAATAGATATCTTTGTCGAAGTAAGCAAGTTCTAAAGTTCTAAGCAACGCGATGGATCTTATCTGTCTACGTGTCATAGCAAGTAAGTTCTGAAGTTCTATGAAATCCGATGGAGCTCCTCACTATCAACATTTCAAAGTAAGATCTCAAATTCTCAGTTCTACGTTTAAAGCTATATGTGTTCTATATATCTATGTAAAGTGATGGTCCCCGTCAGTTATGACGGAAAGATATCTACAGTAAGTCAGGGAAGCTTGAAGGAGTTAATTATCCAAATGCTTTAAGGTGTAAAACGTACTTTAATCTAAAGCGATCTATCGTTACAAGGTGCCCGCTCACGTACAACTTTTCATTGGCTCGCGAACGCAAAAATAATCATCGAAACGGGGGGTATTTCGAAACTGCGAGACTATAATTTCTTGGGCGCCAGCTGTTCAGAAAGCAGCAAAGACATAGACTACACGACCCCGGGAAACCTGGGGCGGAGCAACCCTCCAAACTTCGAAATACTCTACCTCTCGGCTACGCCTAGCCGAGTACATACACTCGGGTCGCGGGATACTGAAGTCACGGCTTTTTTATTTGTGGCCTCGACGTGAGTTTAACTAACAAGAGATACAGGAAGCTACGCAACATGCCGCGAATGACCAGGGTTTACCACCCGCTTCACGATATAAGATACAATATACAATCTGCAATACAAGAAATGCGGCATGAGAATGGGACGCTTTAGCGAATAAGCACTCACGTTCCCTACTTCAGGTTCCTTGAATTCGCTGGTGGTCCTCGGGTCTCCTGAATCCTCCGCTGGGCTCCTTGATGGGGTGGGCTGTACGCTTCGGTATTGTTCGGGGCCATCGGTCAGTGGATTTCGGCGATCACCTCTTCCCGCCCCATCGGGTGTCCCTGAGTGGAGTCCTCCTGATCATTTAAATTGCGGAGCGCCACGCGCGCCGCGCTCCCATGGCCCAACTGCAGGGCCGCTGGACTTTTGACTTCTCTTTAGGCGGTTAAGGGAGGGTTGAGGTTCTTCTCACATCCCAAAGCATTATAAAGCATAGATCAGATAAGCATAATGCGATGCATAGAGCTTTACAACCTACTTACTTACTTTGAACTGCTTAAATGAAATGCGATATCGCGATGCATGAAGCATGAGAAATCCAATGCATTGACACCTGGACATCTAGAAACGCTATCCCTTGCAAGGAGGTGTAGAAATCACATTCTTTTGAAGTATAGATGCATATAAGCATAATGCTGTACATAGAAGATTACGATTAATCTAACGATTAAATTAGATGCGTCATTGCATGCATGGAGTAGTGTAACACCCATGCATTGACACGCAGACATTATGGAGCGCCATCCCTTTGCATGGGACTGTATAATACATACTCTTTTGAACAGTAAAAGCAGATAAGCATTAGCTACTCATGGAAGATTGCATCTCACTTTTTTTGAAACGTTGAAGTGAAATGCGATCGCATTGTATAGAGAATTAGAACTCCGTTGTACTGTTACGTAGACACTATGAAGCCACATCCCGATACATAGAACTGTAGAATTAACATTCATTTGATATGTTGAAGCATATATGCATAATGCTATGCATAGAATATTACTGCTTACTCAGTTTTAAGCGCTGAAATGAGATGTGACATCGCATTGCATGGAGCAATAGGAATTTAGTCTAGTGATACGGAGATACTGTGATGCGCAATCCCTATTCATGGAAATGTGGAATTCACATTCTTTAGAAGTGTAGATGCACATATGCGTAATGCTATGCATAGAAGATTGCAGCTTTCTTACTTTGAAGGGTTGAAATGAAATGCGACATCACATTGCATGGAGCATTAGATCTTCATTGCTTTTACACACAGACACTATGAAGTGCCATCCCGTTGCATGGACCTGTTGAATTCCAATTCTTTGAAAGTGTAGAAGCAGATAAGCATAATGCTATGCTTTGTAGATTCCAGCCTACTCACCTTGGAACGTTTGAATGAGATGCGCCATCGCGTTGCATGGAACTGTAGATTTCACATTCATTAGAAAAGTAGAAACAGATATGCATAACGCTATGCACAGTCGATGACAGCTTACTTACTTTGAAACGTTGGCATGAGATGCGCCATCGCAAAGCTAGGAGCATTAGAACTCCATTGCTTTGATACGCATATACTATGAAGCATCATCCATTTGCACGCAACTATATAATTCACATTCTCTTAAGGAGTAGAAGCAGATAAGCATGATACTATGCATAGGAGTTTACAGCTTACTTACTCTCAAACGTTGAAAAGATATGTGTCATCGCATTGCATGGAGCAGTAGAACTCTTCGGGCTTTAAACGCGGACACTATGAAGCGCCATGCAGTTGTAGAATCTGTAAAATTCATTAGAAGTGTAGAAGCAGATAAACGTAATGCATTGCATAGGACATTAAAGCTGATGGAACATTTATAGTTTCGGTAGTATTTAGAATTAGCTATAATATATTATAATATATGAATATTGTAAGTATATATACTGATTAGAAATCTTTATTTAAAACGTCACAAAATGGTATAAAATTAAATAGGATTTTGGATATAATGTAGTATTTAGACAGCTATTCTATTTTCAGTTAATTAAAATAAATGATAAGGGTCATTATATGTGCTAGTGTAAAATATTAATTTAAAACAATATTAATTGCTACAAAATTAGATTGAATTTTGGGTGACAAAATGTATTTAGTGGGGATATTCTATTCACAAATAGCTGAGACATATATGTGTAAATATATATACCAAATTGAAATGTTTAAGCAAAATATCATGAAACAATATATAATTAGGTAGGTAGGGTATTAGGTGTAATGTAGTATTTGGAGGGGACATTTTATTTACATTTATAGAAAGTTCATAATGTGTTTAAATATATACACTAAGTTGAAATATCTATTTATCCCTTTCGCAACGGCAGTCCGTTCCGCGGGAGGAGCGCCACTGAACGCGGCACCGCGTCGTGCAGCCATTTCACAACTAATAAATTTTTAGTTGGCCGGGAAGATGCCCCTATTTTTCTCAGTGTATCAGTAATTTTTGATATTCCTTGTCGCTTTTTTGCTACGGTCCCGCACGCATTTGTATGATTATTATATAGTAAATTAAACAAGGCTGAACTTGAATACCAATTATCTAGGTAAACTGTATGTCCCTTTCCTAGATAGGGCGCCATTAGGGCTTCTGCTATCGCTCCGATTTTTCAATCCGCCCACATTGAGGCGGCTAATGGCTCGAGTAAATGATATGGTACTGGAGGATTCGACTCCTTGAAGTGGAATCTCGATGTAGACTGACTCTCTGGAGTCACGACTCGGATATCCGCGGTTCGCGAGGCGCTTCAGTCGCGGTCGCTAGTAGTGGCGGGCGCGTGATCCAGCGAGTGGGGACTAGAGGCGCGTGGTGGGGCCAGCTGCGCGTATCGTTGGCGAAGGTGCGTTTAAATATCTAATCTTATACGTACGGTCTTAGAATAACGTGTTTGTTGTGGTGTATTGCAATATGCGTCATGAGTACTTAGATATAGGGTATGATACAAGTACATAAATATAACATTAGAAATAATATATAGGTCCTGGCAAGGTAGGTTCCTTGAACAGGAACATTCCCCATTCCGGTGACGGGATGCGGCTTGTTCCTTCTGGATGGAGTCCTCGATGCGAGAGAGGCAGGGATACCGGTAGGTCGGAGCGAGAAGGCGATGCGAATGGGTGCGACTGAGACAGAGTTGCTCTATGCTGCAAGCGAGACAGAGCTGCTCGATTGTGCGAGCGAGACAGCGATGAGTATTGGCGCGCGTGAGACAGAAGTGCTCGTAGGTGCGAGTGCTGGAGGCGGCGATGAGGCTGATGGCTGGCAGGCGCCACGCCTGACGTCACACTGCACTTCAAAAGAATGAAAATCCCACACTTCCTTGCTAGGAAATAGCAATAGAGTTCTAATGCTTCTGAAAACGCGACATAGCATTTCATTTCTATGTTTCATGATAAGATATAATATTAATTGCGAAGTGTTTTGTATACCTCGTCTGCACATCAGAAGAATGTAAATGCCACACCTCCTTGCTAGGAAGTAGCGTTTCCAGATGTCTATGTATCGAAGAAATAGAGTTCTAATGCTTCTGAAAACACGATATCGCATCTCATTTCTATGTTTCATGATAAGGTATAATATTCATTGCGAAGTGGTTTGTATACCTCGTCTACACTTCAAAAGAATGTAAATGTCACACTTCCTCGCTAGGAAGTAGCGTTTCCAGATGTCTACGTATCGAAGCAATAGAGTTCTAATGCTTCTTAAAACGCGATATCGCATCTCATTTCTATGTTTCATGATATGATTTAATATTCACTGCGAAGTTTTATGTATACCTCGCGTATACTTCAAAAGAATTCAAATCCCACATTTCCTTGCTACGGAATAGCGTTTCTAGATGTCTACGTTTCGAAGCAATAGAATCCAAATTCTTCATAAAACGCGACATCGCATCTCGTTTCTATGTCTCATGCAGAAGATGCGGGTCCCAGATTTATACGATGGTCGGTTGCATCGCAAATAAATCGAAATGTATCATCTGCAGCGAGGCAGGAAGAGGGAATCCGTATATCAGACACGTTGCCGGAGCGTTAATTGTCCGGTCTACAGAAAGGCCTCGATAGGAACAGATGAGAAACGAAAATGAAATTTATAGTCCTACAAATCGATCTGAACAGATGCCAAATCGTGCAAAAAATCATGCAGAAAATGTAAGAATACTGATTGCAAAACGAGTACCGTGACGCTCCGATTTGGATAACCGGCGTTAATCGAGAATGTTGCACATATGGCACCACGTACTCCTCAACCGGAATCGTTTATGTAATGCTCGTAAGAATAAAAGTTATAAGCTGCTACTTCTCGCCGAACAGGAACGAAAAGTAATTGAAGAATATGTAAACAAAATTGTGGTTAACATAGAAAAGGGAGAGAATGCAAACAGATAATAATCGCAGATGACCTGAACGAAAAATCAGTAATCTGGGGTAGTAAGATGAACAACCATAGAAAGAAAAAGATCATCAAAATGGCTCTAAGAGACGATTTAATCGCGACGAATCCGAAAAAAGACTATATATACCTCAAGAACGGAAACAAATAAAAAATAGACATAATGTTGATGGGAGTTGCATATACGCTAAATTGCGTAAAGTAGAAGAGTTTGAGATATTTTCAGTGTCGGACCATCAATACGTACTACTTACCTTCCGAAGTACGAGTTATAAGAACAACGAAGAGGGATTTGCAAGCCCTAATAGGAAGAAAGCAAATTGGGGCAACGCAAGTAAATGATCGACTTATATAATATATAGATATTTATTTTTACTTAGAGGAGATGATCTGTTTTTAAGTAACTCATATATATGATAAGTGTAATTATATAAAACAATTTCAAATATTTAATTAAAACATCATGAAATGATATGAAATTAGATAGGGTTTCAGATGTAATAGAGTATCTTAAGGAGATATTGTATTTAGAAATAACTAAAATATAAAATATGTATTAATATTTATACTAATTTGAAATGTTTACTTGAAAAATCATCAAAGCATGTGGTCCAGCGAGTGGGGGATTAACGGATCGTTGCGAGGAGCATGCGGCTTAATGTGTGTAACTTGGATTTATGAATTCTCATATGCAGCAATACATTAGTCTGGATATATATAAATGAGGCTTAAAAGTAGAATATAGGTTCTGGTAAAGTCGGATTCCTGAATTGGAGGGGTCCCCATTGAGGTGATGGGCTGCGACTGGGCCTTTCAGCAGGACGAAATCACCGGTGCGAGGTAGACGAGGGAGTTCGTCTTTGGTGCGAGCGAGGCAGATATACACTCGTTAGTGGGTGTGAGACAGTAGTGCTCGTCGGTGAGATTGAAACAGCGATGCCCGGTATGAACGAGCTATGTATTCCGGTTGGTCCGAGTGACGCAGCGGTACCTGATGTGTGTAAGCGCGTGCAGGTGTAAGAGCGTGAACGCTGCCGGTTGCCGGTGCTGTAGGCAAGCGCGGCAGGTTGCCTGAGTCCAGGGGTTGTTGATCGAAGTGCGAGAAGGCTCATGTGTGGAATGGGTGGCAGGCGCTACGCACGACGTTACATGAATTCGTTGCATGAATTTGTAGAACTCACATTTCTTTCAAGAGCAGAAGCAGATAAGCAGAATGCAATGCATAGAACATTACAAATAACTTACCTTGAAACGTTAAAATGAGATGGGCTATCGGGTTGTATGAAGCATTAGAACTCTCATGCATTGGCAGGTAGACACTATAAAGTGCCATCACATTGCATGCAACCGTAGTATTCATAGAATTCGTAAGTATGGAAGAAATAGAGTTCTAGCGTTTCATGTATCGCAATGACACATTTTATTCCAACGTTTCAAAGCAAGTAAATTTGCAATGTCCAATGCAATGCATTATGCTCGTCTGCTACTCCTCTTCAGAAGAATCAGATTACGAATAACGAACGCGTCATAGATCGCGATAGCGCATTTTATTTCAACGTTTCAAAGTAGGTGAGTTGTAACGTATTTTGCAATGGATTATGCTTATCTGCTCCTACACTTAAAAACAATGTGAATCCTAACCTTCCTTGCAACGGCATAGCGTTTCTAGATATCACGAGTCGATGCAATAGAGTTCTAGTATTTCATTCGGCGCAATGTCTCATCTCATTCCAATGTTACATGCTCAGATGTAATATTCTGTGCAACGCGTTATGTTTATCTGCATCTACACTTCAAAAGAATGTGAAATTTAGACCACCTTGCAAGGGGATAACGTTTCTAGATGTTTTCGTGTCGATGCGATAGATTTCTAATACTTTACATAACGCGACGTCGCATCGCGTTTCAACGTTTCAAAGTAAGAAAGTTATAATCTTCTAAACATAGCATTATGCTCTTCTGCTTCTATACTTGCAAAGAATGTGAATTCTACAGTTCAATGCAAAATGATGGCGCTTCACATTGTTTTCGTGTCAATACAATAGATGTCGAACGCTCCAACGTTCAAAGTAAGCAAGCTGAAATCTTCTACGTTTCTAAAGAGTGTGTATTCTACAGGCCCGTGCAAAGGGAAGGCGCTTCATAGCGTCTGCGTTTCATAGTGGTAGGTTTCAAATGGTCGATGCAATGCGATGGCGCATCTCATTCCATTGTTTCAAGGTAAGCAAGTTGTTATTTTCTATGTATAGCATTATGCTTATCTGCTTGTACACTTTAAAATTTTTTTCTTCTAAACACCCACTGGCCAGGAAGCCTGTGACAGAGAACGAACTGAACATTATTATTGGCGTCCTGCTTATACTGGTTGTAGCGCCCCTACCTGAAATTAGATTATGTTGGTCTCAAAAGAAAATGTATACAAACAATTGAAAAAAACGCGATGAAGCGCGATCGATTTATATCGATACTTAGATATTTTCATTTCACCATTACTTCTACGGCTAGGACTGAGGATTTTTTGTATAAACTTAGAATTATTGTTAACGCAATTGTCTACACATTCGAAAATAATGTTAACACGTTGAGTGCTACGCCAATTCTTGCTTACCTCTCGCTCAGGCGGCAGCGCATGAGCACTTGATGGCGAACGCTTGACTGATGGGTATAAATAAACAATAACATTGATACCTGTATTCGTTTCGTTTGGACTGTCGAAATGATACAAGCAATGCATTTGTATATAATGTATAAACATAAGATAATGGGATAAGGAATGTCAGAGAGGCGAAAGAGCAAATACAAGGTGAGAGTCATTCTGAAAAAGCCACGGGAGTATAAAGACCTATTGCAGCAGAGAGAATTCAGTTTTATAGTGACTATTTTGAAAAAGTTTTGGTATCCATCAACTAAAAATGTTGAGAGGACGAACAGATAGTGACTCGTCGAGAGAGCTATTTGTACCACGCAAATGTCGGCGTATAATACCACTACCATCTTCAGATAGTGACAATTCATCTAGTACTTCACTAAGGGATACTAAAACAACTGATCCAAATGATTGGTTTGATCCGCGGGGCAACCAGCCAAACGTTATACCTTTCTCAAGTCCCCATGGTGCCAAACTCGCTCATGAGGAAATGCAAAATTGTAGCACAATGGAAGATTTTTACATCCTTTGTGTGACGGATAAACTATTCAACATATAAGCGAACAAACAAATATTTATGCGACACAAAGAACAATCGCTTCCAAACGTGTTGAAAAGTGGGTGCCAACAGATAAGGACGAAATAAAGAGGTTTTCTGGAGTGGTTTTGTGGATGGGATTGGAAAAGCTCCCATCTTTGTATCTGTATTGGTGTCAGGATACATTGTTTATTCAAACATTCCTGCGGAAAATTATAAGTAGAGACAGAATTCTAATTCTGTTGAGAATATTGCATTTTGCCGACAATTCAAAAGTGGATGCTTCCAACCGTCTTTCAACGGTTGAATTTTCAATAAAAGAATTAAATATAAATTTTAAAAAATATTATGATCCCGTTAAAATGTTATGCATCGACGAGGCGGTAATACCATTCCATGGACGGATCATATTTAGACAGTGCATGAAGCAAAAAAAGCATAGAAATGGCATAAAAATACTTAAATTGTGCTATGATAATCATTACACATATAATCTTTGCATTTACACCGGCAAATCATTGGATAAAAAAAATACAACACCCAGAAATGTTGTCATAAATTTATGTGAAAATGTGTTTCACAAAGGCCATACTTTATACACTTATAATTATTATACGAGTGGGTATTTAGCAAACAAACTCATAACAAAAAATACGCATTTGGTTGGTACTCCTCGATCAAATCGAAGAGACAATCCAAGCAAAGTTATGACAACCAAACTGCGACGCGGAGAAGTCATTGCTCAAGAGAACAATTCTTCTCAATAATTCTTTCGATCAAGCATTCTGACGAAATGAAATCTGTAATAACAAGAACAGGGGTATCCTGCAAACCAAAAATTATTATTGATTATAATAAAGGTAAAACAGCGATTGATCTGTCCTATCATATGGGTGCTTACAGCAGTCCACTTAGAAGGTCACTAAAATGGTATAGGAAACTGACATTCGACCTTCTTTTGAATATTGTTGTCATGAATGCGTTACATATGTTCCAAAATGTAACAGGAAGAAAGATGTCAATTACAACATTCCGAAAACAATTGGTAAATGTTCTCACACGACATTCACATGAGGAAACCCCAATTAGGGCCTATACCAGTAGACAAATTCACAGATTTCATAATGTGTCGAATGTTACAGCACAAACACAAAAATGTTCGGGCGCCAGTTAGCGAAGAGAATGACAAAGAAAGTTACTACATACTACAATATGTGCAAATCACAACCACATCTTTGTTTTAAATGTTTTAATGTACTTCATTAAATATTAGCATAAATTTTTTAATTGTTATTAATAATTTAACCCTTTACAATGCCGGTCTCATGCACCGATGTCGATCATACAAGAAGTTCGCTGTCAGTCCCTAAAATCCACGTTGTCCAAACGAAAAGTCGATTGTCAGTCCCTGGGGACTGACGCCGCCTGAACGGAAAGTTCACCGTCAGTCCCTGGGGACTGACTTGGCACTCAACGTGTTAAGCCCGGTAAAAATATTGTAATCGACGGAATCATGGTTCCATGGCAAGGACGCCACAGTTTTTGCCAATATATCCCAGGAAAGCGGAATAAATATGATATAAAACTTTGTAAACCATGCATTCTTATTTACTCCGGAAATAATGCAACCTGAATAGCGAAAGCACATGCGCATGCTGCAGTTATGACGTTGGAGGGAGAATTATTATTTGAAAGCCGCGTATTTTACCCAAATAATTTATATACTTGTGTCCCTTTGGCTGAGAAACTTCTGCAAAAAGTAGCATTTATTTGGTACAGTAAAAATTAATATCAAATTTCTTCTGCTGCAGGCCAAACGGAAACTGCAACGGAGTGGCTTTATGTATTTTCAAAATCGGAGCGGCTTTAAATCTTTATGTGGATGGATAAGAGTGGGTATGAATGCTAGCCACTTCTGAAAACCACGTCATCTGAAACTGAAGCAGTGCCCAAGAAACATACATATTTTCTGCGGTCATTCCAAGGATGCGAGAGAAAAACGGGATAACGATGTAAAGAATGTTATAGGCGTATGTCTAGAATAAATGGTAGCCAGTATGCCACGAATAAGACGATAAAAGTAAAAACCTGTTTTAACCGATGTAAGGGCCAACCGGAACTCTACCCAATATGTTTTGAAAAATTACATAAAAAAATTAAATAATTATGTTAGGTTTATAATATTGATTTGTTATGTTTTAAATCTTAATTATATAATTAATGTTAAATATTAATTATAATGTCCATTTATAAAGCTGAGAATCGAAGAATAAACCTACTTTGTACTGTCTACTTTGTGAAATATAATTTCGACCCATCGTGATGCACGCCAGTCCACGAAATAGACGCGCGTGTAACTCACCGGAAATGCACACTGCTTCACGGGACAGATACGTGTGACCCACGTGTGATGCACGCCGGCGTCAACGTGCTAAACGTAGAAATCAGATGTGCCATCGCATTGTGTGGAGCATTAGATCACTACAACTTTGACAAGCAGACAATATGAAACCCCAGCCCGGTGTAAGGTACAGCCGAATTTACATTTGCTTGAAGTGTAGAACTCACTTACTTTAAAACGTTGAAATGAGATGCGAGATCGCATTGCATGGAGCAATACGACTCTACTCCTTTCACACGAAGGAACAGTGAAGTGCCATCCCGTGGCATGGAACTGTAGATTTTACATTCCTTAGAAGTGTAAAAGCAGATGAGTGTATTGCTATGCATAGTCGATTATAAATTACCCACCTTGAAACGTTGGAATGAAATTCGCCATGGCATTGCATGGAGAACTAGAACCCTACTGTTTTGAAACGCAGACACTGTAGAGCTCCATCCCGTTGCAGGGAACTGTAGAATTCACATTCTCTTGATGTTTACAAGCAGAGAAGCACAATGTTATGCATGAAGGAATGCAGTTTACTTAGATTGAAACGTTAGAATGAGATTCACCCCCGTACTGAATGGGACATTAGAACTCCGTTGCTTTGACACGTAGACATTATGAAGCTCCTTCTTGTTGCGTGGAACTGTAGAACTGACATTCTTATAGAGTAGAAGCAGACAGCATAATGCCATGCATAGTAAATTACAGCTTACTTACTTCTGTACGTTGAAATGAGATGCGCTATCGCATGGCATAGAGCTCTAAAACCCTACTTCCCTGACACGCAGACACTATACAGACGGACACCGATAACATAATGTATATAAGGTTACTGCTTACAAAGTCTGTAACGTTGAAATGAAATGGTCCATTGCATTGCATATAGCATTAGAGCTCTATTGTTACGACACGCAGACAATTCGAAGCGTAATCACGTTTCAAGAAACTGCAGAATTCACATATCTTTGAAATGTAAAAGCTGACAAGCGTAATCCTATGCATAGAATGTTTGAGCTTAGTTACTCGGAAACATTGATGTGAAATTCGCCACCGCATGTCATGGAGCATTAGGACCCTGCTGTACCAACAGGCAGACTGTATGAAGGGACATCTTGTTGCATGGACATGTAGAATTCTTTTGAAGTGTAGTGGCAGGTAAGTATAAGGTGAGTATAACGCTATGCATAGAAAAATACAAATAACTCATTTTGACATGATGAAATGGGATGTACCATTGCATTGCATGGAGCAACAGTCCTATACTGCTTTGCTCTATTGCTTTAACAGACAGACACTACGGAGCGCCATGCCGTTGCATAGAATTATATAATTCACATTCTATTGAAGACCTCTAGCAGTTAAGCATAATGCTATGGATAGATGATTACAGATTCTCTGCTTTGAAACGTTGAAATGAGAGGGAACATCGCGCTGCATGAAGTATTAGAAATGTGTTGCATGAACAAGTAGAGATCTGGAAACGATGTTCTGTTGCAAGCAAGTGTAGGATTCACATCCTTCTAAAGTCTAGATGCAGACTAATATAACATATTGCATAGAATATTGCAATTTACCATGATTCATTGTAATGAGTTGCGACATCACGTTGAATGAAGCATTAGATCTCTATTTCATCGACACGTAGACATCCAGATATGCTATCCCCTTGAAAGAAACTTTAGGATTCACATTCTTTTGAAGCGTGGCAGCAGATAAACGTTACGCGTTACATCGAATATTACATCTTACCTACTTTGAAACGTTGAAATGGAATGCGCAATCACGATCTATCATGCATGAGGACTGTAATGCTTTGACATGCAGACACTATGAAACGCGATCGCTTATATATATATTTTGTATAAGTCGATCATTTATTTGCATCGCCTCAGTTTGCTTTCTTTCCATCGAGGCTTACAAATCCCTCTTCGTTATTCTTGTAATTCGTACTCTGGAAGGTATGTAGTACGTATTGACAGCCCGACGCTGAAAATATCACAAACTCTTCTGCTTTACGCAACTTGGCATATATGTAACCTCTTATTAACATTATATCTATTTTTGATTTGATTCGGTTCTTAAAGTATGTATATCCTTCTTTCGGATTTGTCGCTATTAGATCGTTTCTTAGAGTCATTTTGATGATCTTTTCCTCTCTATGGTTGTTCTTCTTACTACCCAAGATTACGGATTTTTCGATCAGGTTTCCTGCGATTATCATTCTGCTTGCTTTCTCTACCGTTTCTATGTTAACCTCAATTTCGTTTATATATTCCTTGATTTCTCTCCGTTCCTGTTAGGCGAAAAGTCACAACTTATAACTTTTGTTCCTTCGAGAATTGCATGAACGATTCCAGTCGAGGAGTACGTGGTGCCACATGTGCAACATTTTCGATTAACACCGGTTATCCATATCGGAGCGTCACCCTTCTGGTCTTGCAGTCAGTATTCTTACATTTTCTGCATGATTTCTTACACGATTCGGCATCTGTTCAGATCGATTTGTAGAACCTTCAATTCCATATTCGTTTCCTGTTCTTTTCTATCAAAGCGTTTCTGTAGACCAGACAAATAGAGCTCCGGTAACGTGTCTGGTGTACGGATTCTTTCTTCTTGCCTCGCTGCAAATAATACATTTCAGTTTGTTCGGGACTCAATCAATCATCGTATGATTCTGGAATCCGCATCTTCTGTAGGTTTCCCTTTTATCCTTGATCCTTGATCCCTTTTATCCCTTTTATCAATTTCTGCAGATATGTCCCAGTTTATTGCATATGAAGCATCTATCTACTCTTGGTAGCACTTAGCAGGGACAAGAGGTCAATGCTGTTCCGAGTAGTTTTACTTTCTCCAGCTCTTTGCTGTACTCCTGTTTACATTCAACTAACGCAACTTGGTTCCTTTTATCTCCTTTATTTTGTTCTATATACCTGTTTACTTGCTAAATTCCAGGTTTATATCTCCCGCTCTCGATTTTGCAGCCTCGCTCACGCCGCGGGTGGGAGTGGGGGGGCGGCTGCAGGCCCTCCACCAACCTATTGACTGCCGTGATGCGGGCGGAGGACTTCCAGGGCCACTCGAACCGCGACCAGCATCAGTTTTATACTCTAACCGTTCCGTAGTCATGCGTTTTCTATTAAGCTTGCCGGGATCAATGATATTGATTCGTTCAATCTAAATTATTATTTTCTTTTAAGTTTCTCGATTTTTTTATTTTCTCTCATGATATCAATATGTTTCGTTGTACCAAGGTAGAACAGCAAGGTCGTTACAGTATGGTGTACAATCTGTTGTTTGATATTTCTAGGATTTCCTCTTAATAAATGCAATGTTTCCACAGATTTTCTTTTCCCTTTTCTTTAGTTACGTGGATGCTATTTTATGCTCTCTACCCTCCACATTTCCTCTCTGCACTATCCTGGAATCGGCGTTATAGAATTACTTCAGGGTGGCCCCCCGTCTCGCTACCCCGAAATTGAGTGTTCTTCCTTGCATCCGTTGATTTATATATGTCATATATTGGAGAATATTTCCTCTTATCCTTTGTATGTTTCGAATTACGTTTTAGTTACGTGTATATTAGATACGCGTCGCAATATCAGGCACAAATCCTCATATAGTAAATATCAGAGCACTACTATGTATAAAAATGAAACGAATGTTGTTTCAAACTCGTGTCGCTTATATAATATCCAAGTTTGGAATGTTAATGTGTGCTCTTGGAAGGGCCGATGAATTTGAAAATGATGGTCTTGCTGTGAATGCTGTCTTGCCCAAGACTGCAGTAAATTATATATAATTCTAATTTCAATGTTAAGCAATATAGTTCTCTCAATTTAAGATTGCCTTACGTACGCGTTGTTTCAGGTATACATATAGCTGTGATAGAGATGCTAGTTGATTTACAATCACAAAATTATAGTGGGAAGCTGGAAATAATGGGTGATGCAATGTACGCTTTTATTTTGCAAAGACAGTAAATCTGTTACTAATCAGTCTTTAATCGATGAGGCAATATTAAAAAACTGAAGGAATGTCCGATTTCACCCATTATGCGTTTAATGCAGATGTGAATAATTAACTAAAGGTTTACAATTAACACCTGAATGAATTTTACATGAATGAATTTAAGCTGGTACACGGTTTTTGGATCTTAACAATGGTAAAAAGGTGCGGCAGGGAGAGGAAAACTTAGTCAACCACTAGGTACAACATTAAAAATGGATTCTCAAAATTTTCTGGCAATGCTTTCTCATAAAAAAGATATATTTTTTAAGTTCAAATTAATTAGAAATGCAAAATAATTTTACTAATAACATAATATTATATATCTTTCGGAGAATTGAAACTTGCATCGACAAAGTCGTATTAGGAAAGTTGAAAATTATCAGTGATCTACAAAGAGCAATGAAATTAGAGAAATTAATGGTCAATTTAAAGTCGAGACTTACTTTGAAAAATTAAAAACCTTTTTCTTAAAGAGAACCGACATATTAACTAATTAAGGAAAAATTATTTCTACTTATAAAAATTTTGTTATTTTTTGTAAAAGTTTAATATGTAATATAAAATATTTAAAATATTAAAGAAACTAAAGTAAAATATATTTTTATATATTTTTGTAATATATTTTGTAATGCCAGCAAAAAGTCTAATATTTCATAACTATTTTATAGTTTAAAGATTGTCAAGCTTTATGCTTGGATGGATGCTTACATATAAGTATAACTGCCAAAATGAAATGAGATCACAAAGTTATATTTACACGCCTGCGTGCTGCAATATTGACGTATTTAAATTTCTGATAAAAGCATATAAATGTTTATAATCTAATTATCAATCACCAATGGAATTCTACGATTTATCCATATAATAAACATTTCTTATTGTACGCATCCTCCAATACATACACAGTGTCCTTAATCTTGATGGATTTCGTGTGTATGTTCGCGCGTGTGTGCGTGCGTGCGCGTGTGTGTGTATGGTAGCATTCGCAGAAATACCACCTAATAGGATTCGTAGTTTCGATTCTAGTCAATCGAGTAAAATGGCATAAGATTTTCTGTAGAAAATCAAGGGAACGTGAAGCTGCTACTTCACTGTATACAGCATTTTTCACTGGAAGAATTTTTCTTCCAATGTGTTGACTCCAGATTTTTTTTAATTGTTCTCGTTTAGAAAATTGAAACTGATATCATATCCCTTAACACAGCACGCCGATAACCACGATACAACAGATCCAAGGTTCCTTTATTTGAGATTAAGGCCTGCTTTCTTTTTTTCCAAACTTCTTTATATTGCGTTACATTCTTAAGACTCTTTTTACGTTACAAGGAACAGAAACGCTACATGGATTATAAAAGTGTAATAGTTTAATTTATATTATATTATATTAATATTATATTATATTATATTAATATATATTATATTATATTATTTATATTATATTAATTACGTTGCTTTGCTTGTTGTATATGTTTATCACTTGGCGCTGAATCAACTACTACTGGTAGCATCCCTTTCTAAAATTTGGAAAATCTACCAGATCTAATGAAACCTTGCTTAGATTGCAAATGTGTTTTTACTGTATCCAGCAGAAATGAAATTACATTGACAGAAATACCAGCTAGTACTTCACGCCTATTTGAAACAACATTAAATCACCTTGTTAAACAATAATTTATATAATGTGACTTGGACCTTTAAATTTGAATTTATAAACATCTAACAAATAAATATGTTTTTCTTGCTATTCATATCATTATACTGTCAGTAATGTATTACGTGCTGTCATTTGATATATTAACTGCTTCATTGTATTTTACAACGAACCTTGCATACTAAACACTGTTTTTACTCCTGATACGAGTGGATAGTTCTTCGTCTTATATTCTTATATCGGATTGATTATAAAAGTGTATGATATTGTTTTTATACAGTCATGTATAATTATGCACATACAAATTCGCGATAAAGTAGCTATGTGTTCAAATTCAATTCCGAATAATGCTCTAAAAAGCATCCCAGATCACAAACGGCAAGATGGTGGCGACACCATACTGGCACTATATTGCCACTTCCGAGGAGTGTCAGCTGATCCGTAGCCATATATGACCGGATTTGTTAGCTAAAATGCCAGAACGTGTTACCAGCGTGTTAAAAGCGTAACACGTCGTGTGAATCGCGCAGCACCAGCACCATCGTAACATGCGTGTCATCGCTCCATTCATGAATCTTCTCAGCAATGACGTAGGGTCACATTTGGTAATGGGGAACCTGTGCTTTCATGCAAATTAGAACCGTTAGATGTCAGTAGACATTCAAGGTATGAATACTGATAGACAATTTGATAGTCGTTTTCCTATATTTATAGTTATTGAGAGAGTCGTATATATTTCTTTCAACCCGTCATAAACTAAAAATATTATTTATAACAACAATATTACTTATAAAATAAAAATTCATGCTGTTGCGTCCCTAACTTCGTCTTGTGTAATTTCTTAAATAACATGCTGTCATCGTATTTAATATAACCCTCAATTGCATGAATTTGTAACGATGAATCGAAGAAAATATATATAAAATGTATGTGTATATTTTTATGATAATGTAATTAACATCTTTTTGGAAAAAATCGCCGTATCGAGCTAGTTTATAGAAAATAATAAAATCGAGTTCTTGTATCTTTGTTTCGTGCCGTTGTATCTATTTTGGAATCAAAATAAATAAACTGCTTAGGTTAGTCATTTTTCATATTCGCTTATAATTTGTATAGAAACAGCTTCCCCATTAGTAAATGTCAACTTACGCCATTACCACGCGTGTAGCTATGGTGAGCTGATAGTATCATTGCCACGGCCGTGTAGCCAGTGTGCTATAGCGCGGTGCATTAGTAGTGCCGTGATACGAGTGTCGCCCCAGTACTAATAGTATGCCGTTACGAGAGCTGTGTAGGAGCACTGTCTTTGCACAGTTCTGTCACGGAATTCGTTCCATCCGTTGTCATTGGCGTGCCAATCACTGGCTGCTTGCGATATTGTAGTACATGAGGCAGACTTGTTTCTTATCATCGTCAGGGAGATGGATTTTCACTTCCCCCTCTTTGAATTTTGTTAATTATTAAATAAACTTACTTTACTTAACGTTTGCAATGATTCAGTTAGCGCAGAAAATAAATATTCTACATTCGAAACTGTCCGCTCTTATAATTGTAATGCAAATACATCCATCTGTCGACATCGTGAACACTGTTTTTTGGCTAAATTCCAGAAAAACAAATATATTATAAGTATTATAATAAACATCTTAATATTAAATTTAACTTTGTTCATCGTTGTCTTGTTGGGTACATCCATAGCAATATACAGAGTTGGGCAGTGATAATTAACACCTCAGATTTTCTCGAAACAATAAGTTTCACAGAAATTTTTGCTGATATAAAATTGTACCAAGGGCCCAGCCGTTGATGAAAATAGCATTTTGTAAGTGGAGGTATGTTGGACATTTGAAGGTCACCTTCATTTTTTTAAATGAATTGGTATGTTTATTCTTGCATAATACGATAGAGTATTTCAAAACGAGTTCAACGATCTGTAACATGAAGCCATTGAAGGTTACACGAAGTAAAAAAAGGCGATAATGCTTACGGTTTTAATAGTAAATGAAACATACGTATTGCAAACAGTGGTGGAAGGAAGTGCGTAAACACTGTTCGAAGGGCATTTGGATAGTTTGCAGAATAAGTTAAACATGACAATATTAGTATTGAAAAATCGGTATGATTACAATTGGTTAGGCTGTTCGTCTGTCGTCCATTTTATAAGTACTGAGCTGCGGATTCCTGAGAACAGCTCACAAAATTGTTGAACTATGGAAGATTACCATTATGAATTTGAATCAAAAGGTAATTAAATTCAATTAGATTGTGCACAAATCTTAATGTTTCATTTTAAATAGTAAGATTAAATACTCTTTACAAAACTACAAGAATGGATACATTCCTCTCTGTTATTATTATTTCATAAAGAATTATAATTGCAATTATATAGTTCATTACGATAAAAAATATTTCTCAGGAAATTCTAAATATTAAATTAAAGAACCAAGCAAAACATTTTCAGTAATTGCGAATATGAAAAATACTTGAACATTCCAATGGAAAGATTTTCTAAACAGGAGTTGGAAAAATCAAACAATCACCTTCAATTCCAGAATTCATCTATATGAGGTAAAATATTTTGAAAACTTTAATTACAGTCTTTAATGCAAGCAGTTGGACCGTATGTCGATTTTAAGAAAATTAATGAAAGTCAACCATTTTGAAGTGGTCAGAATCTTTGGCGTTTGAGCAATAAGTGACTAACAAATGACTGCACAAATTTCAGACTTATAAACATATCGATTAAATCTTATGCAGACACGTTTATAACCGAGTTACTAAATAATAATCAACACTAAGTAATCATTTTAAGACTTAAACGATTACACCTCCCATACATTTAAAAGTATTGCAAACGTGAAAAGTAAGTGGTTTATGAAAAACTCTTCTCTTATCATGAAACATAGAAATGAGATGCGAAATCGCGTTTTATAAAGCATTAGAACTCTATTGCTACGATACGTAGACATCTGGAAACGCTATTTCCTAGCAAGGAATTGTGGCATTTGCATTCTACTGAAGCGTAGACGAGGTATACAAACCACTTCGCAAGGAATATTATATCTTAACCTGAAGCATAGAAATGAGATGCGATATCGCGTTTTAAGGAGTGTCAAAACTATTCTGCTTTGATACGTAGACATCTAGGAACACTATTTCCTAGCAAGGAAGTGTGGTATTTCCATTCTACTGAAGTGTAGACGAGGTATACATAACACTTCGCAATGAAATTTAAATCTTATCATGAAATATAGAAATGAGTTGCAGTATCGCATTTTGAGAAGCATTGGAACCCTACTGCTTCGAAACGCAATTTCCTAGCAAGGAAGTGTCGCTTTTAAATTCATTTGAAGTATAGACGAGGTATACATAACACTTCGTAATGAATATTATATCTTATCATGAAACATAGATATGAAATTCGATATCGCGTTTTAAGAAGCATTAGAACTCTATTACTTCGATACGTAGACATCTGCAAACGCTATTTCCTAGCAAGGAAGTGTGGCATTTACATTCCTTTGAAATGTAGACGAGGTGTACGTAACATTTCGAAATGAATATTATATCTTATCGTGAAATATAGATATGAGATGCGAAATCGCGTTTTAGGAAGCATTATAACTCTATTGCTTCGATACGTAGACATCTGGAAACGCTATTCCGTAGCAAGGAAGTGTGGAATTTACATTATTTTGAAGTGTAGACGAGGTATACATAGCACTTCGCAAAGAATATTGTATCTTATCATGAAACATAGATATGAAATGCGATATCGCCTTTTAAGCAGCATTCACTCGCTTTAAATTTCTTGGGACATTTCAGCGCAATATGTTCACGTTCTTGACATATAAAACATTTTACACCGCGATCTTTCGTTGGACAGTTCACGCTAATATGATCGTGCGCACCACAAATATAACATCGTACAATATTACCGGTGAACTCCTTCATTACCAACATTGACCACCTCTTTTCGTTCATTTCTAACGAAACTGTCTTCACACTTCTCAAACTTTGTTGACATTTGCACACTCGACAAACCTTGATCTCGAATAATTACCTTTTCAAACGCTTTCGAAAGTTGATCGGTTGTTGTAAACTGTTGAATACGCGCCTGGTTCCGGAGCATTTCATCGGAGATGCCGAATCATATATTCAAGTATTTCATGGTCGTTGATTGGTACTCGATTTCCGAGAATGATCTTCTCGTGCAAATATTCATCAAATGTCTGGTTTCTCTTCCGTAATCGTACTTCAAATTTCTTCCATATTTCAATTTTGCTTTTTGGATGATAAAACGTAACTCTTAATTCTTCCAGCAGTCGGTTGAATGGCATAGTTATATATTCTCGTTTAGAATGAAACGATTCAAGTGCTTTTCCCTTCAATCGCATATCCATAAGTAATAGTGCAACGTCATCTTCCAATTTATATATCCTCTTCAACAATTTGATCTACTTCTTTCACATTTCACTATCACCAGATTTGCCATCAAATTTAAAAAGTAAATTTGCAACTGCCGAAATATTTATTCGCGGCTAACAGAATTGAGATAAAACATTGCATTCATTGCCATTATTCAATGCCAAAAGATTGTCTCCGCCACTAACAACATCATATTGTTCGCCTTCAAAATTGCGCTGCTCAATTTCCAAATTATGCTCAATCTGTAATTAAATGAATTGCCTTCCTATTGCATCTAACTCAAGGCGCAACGTGGCTAACTCACCTTCTGCTAATTCTTTCTCTTCAAAAAAAAATCAGTTTCTCGTTGCTGTAGATTCATTGCTGACTGCACGTTTGATGATATATCAGCACACAACCCTTCGTTATCTTCACGAACTTCTTTCTGCTTGTCATCTATCCACGTTCCGTCTGGGTCAATATCCATCAAACGGGAAATTAATTTAGCTTTCAAACCAGCAGTTGGTAGTTTATGCTCCATTAATATCGCTTTTAGCGCAGTAACTGTGATTTTACTCTGATCTTTCATGGTGAAAATTTTTATTCGACACTCGCGTATAAACTCAAATTGTCCCTACATGAAAGTTTAATTTTCGTCCTCCCAATATCTCTCAAAACTGCACTCGCGTCGCATGAATAACTTCTCGAAGGTTCTAGACCGTAAGGTCATTTTCTCCAACGTTCTGCCTTCAAATACCCGATAATATTCCAATCTTTAGAACGTATCCAATTTAATTCTTGAATGTCTTCTCGATAATTACCACGCCTGAGCCCCAAAATTGCAGAAAATTGATTAACTAAAGACAACTACAAGATTTTGTAAATCATTATATAGTTCTTCTCAACTGAGAAATAACTCCAAAGAATGCTAATGAACAACAGCTTTATCGTTTTAAAATATTCACACGAAAAACTCATTTATTCCACACACTCGCTCGCAATCTAGAATATTCCATGTACATAACATTTGAAACATGAATAATTGATTAACATTTAAATTAAGATAATTTAATTATCCTTCAATAACATTAACCTTGTATGCTACTACAAATCAAAGGAATGTGAACTCTTTTTACATTTTAGAGTTCTAGTGCTCCATGCATTGTGATGGCACATCTCATTTCAAGGTTTCAAAGTAAGTAAGCTGTAATCTTCTATGCATGGCATTGTGCTTATCTTCTTCTACTTTTCAAATCAATGCTAATTCTACAGTTCCATGTATCGGGATGGGGATTCATAGTGTCCACGTAACAGTGCAACGGAGTTCTAATTCTCTATGCAATGCGATCGCATCTCACTTCAACGTATCAAAACAAGTAAGATGCAATCTTCTATGTGTACCTTATGCTTATCTGCTTTTACCGTTCTAAGAAATATGTATTATACAGTCCCATGCAAAGGGATGGCGCCCCATAATTTCTGCGTGTCAAAGCAGTAGTGTTACACTACTAGTCCTAATACTTCCATCGACGCGATATCGCATGTCATTTCTACGTTCCATGATAAGATGCAAATGAATGCAACGCGTTATGTATATCTCGACAATAATTCAAGAGAATGTGAATGCCACACTACCCTCCGATGAAATAGCGTATCTAGATGTCTACGTGTCGAAGCAATAGACTTCTAATGCTTCATAAAGCGCAATGTCGCATCTCCTTTCTACGTTTCATGATAAGATTTAATAGACAAAGCAACGCGTAATGTATATTTCGTCAGCACTTCAAAAGAATGCAATTTCCTAGCTACGGAATAGCGTTTCTAGATGTCTACGTATCGAAGACATACAGTTCTAATGCTTCATAAAACACGACATCGCATGTCATTCCTATGTCTCATGATAAGATGTAATACTCAACGCAACGCGTGATGCATATCTCGTCTACACTTCAAAACAATGTAAATCCCACACTTGGTTGCTACGGAATAGTGCAATTAGATGTCTACATATGGAAGCAACTGTGTTCCAGTGCTTCATAATACGCGATATCGCATCTCATTTCTATGTCTCATGATAAGATGTAAATCAATGCATCGTCTTATGTATATCTCGTCAATACTACAAGAGAATGCAAATACCACACCTCCTTGCTACGCAATAGAGTTTCTAGATGTCTACGTATCGAAGCAATGCAGTTCTAATTGTACATAAAACGCGATATCGCATCTCATCTCTATGTCTCATGATAAGATGTAATATTCAATGCAACTCCTTATGTATATCTCGTCTATAGTTCAAAAGAATGTAAAGAGCACACTTTCTTACTAAGAAATAGCTCTTCTAGCTGTCTACATATCGAAGCGTTAGAGTTCTAATACTTCTAGAACGCTATATTGCATCTCAATTCTATGTATCAATATAAGATGTAATATTCAATGCAACGCGTCATGCTTATCTCGCCTTAACATAACATGATTGTAAATGCCACACTTCCTTGCTACGGAATAGCGTTTCTAGATGTCTAAGTATAGACGCAATATAGTGCTAATTCTACATAAAACGTGATATCGCACATCATTTCCATGTGTCATGATAAGATGTAATATTAAATGCAACGCTTCATGTATAGCTGGTCAGCACTTGAGAAGAATGTGAGCACCACACTTCCTAGCTACGGAATAGTGTTTCCAGATGTCTACAAATCGATGCATAAGAGTTCTAATGCTTTATAATACGCGATATTGCGCCTCATTTCTATGCCTCATGACAAGATGTAATATCAATGCAACGCGTCATGTTTATCTCGTCAAGACTTCAAAAGCACGTAATTACCACTCTTCCTTGCTTCGGATTCGCGTGCCTAAATTTCTACATGTCGAAACAAATGTGTTCTAATGCTTTATAAAACGCAAAGTCGCATCTCATTTCTATGTTTCATGATAAGATGTAATATCAATGCAACGCTACTATGTATATCTCGAAAGCACTTCAAAGGAATGTAAAGGCCACACTTTCTTGCTACGGAAAAGCGTTTCTAAATGTCTATATATCGAAGCAGTGGAGTTCTAATAATTTGTAATACGCGATTACGCATCTCGTTTCTATGTTTCATGATAAGATATGGTATTCAATGCAACGCATTATGTATACCCCGTCTACACTTCAAAACAATGTAAATGCCACACTTCCTTGCTGCGGAATAGCGTTTCTAGGTGTCTACGTATCGATGCAGTAGAGTTCAAATTCATCATTCAACGCGATATCTTATTTCAGTTCAATGTTTAATGTAAGATGTTATACTCAATTCAACGCGTTACGTTTATCTCGTCTACACTTCAAAGGAATGTGAACTCTACACTCACTTGCAGAGGATAGCTTTTTAAGATGCTTCTACCCTTTTAAATAATGTGTGTCGTGCACTTTCTTGCTAAGCCACAGCGTTTCTGGATGCACAACGTGAGATGCAATAGAGTTCGAATACTTCATTCAACGCGATGTCGCATCCAATTTCAATGATTAATGTAAGATGTAATATTCAATTCAATGAGTTATATTTATCTCTACTACACTTCAAAAGAATGAGAATCCTATACCCCCTTGCAGAGGGATATTCTTTTAAGACGCTTCTACCCATCAATTGAATGTGTATCCTGCACATCCTTGCAAAGGCATAGCGTTCCTAGATGCACAACGTGTCGACACAATAGAGTACTCGAATACTTCATTCAACGCGATGTCGCATCTCATTTCAATGGGTAAGATGTAATATTCAATGCAACGCGTTATGTTTGTCTCGACTACACAGTCGAAGGAATGTGAATCCCACACTTTCTTGTCAAGGCATAGCGTCTTTAGATGTCTACTTTTTGAAGCAATAGAGTTCTAATGCTTCGATGTATGTCAGTGGATTTTCATGCTGTATACATCTCGTTATGCTTCTACACATCAAAATTATGTGAATTCTGCTGTTCCATGCAACGCGATAGCGCTTCATATTTTGTGCTTGTCAAGGTAATGTAGTTTTATGCTACATTCAAGGCGATAGCGCAACTCATTTCAACGTAACCCTCTATGTATAGCAAAATGCTTCTACACTTTTAATGAATGCCAATAGAAGGGATCCATAAAGCGGGATCGCGCTTCATAGTTTCTACGTGTCAAACAAACGTATTTCCTTCGGTCCATGCAACAAGGTGACGAATCTATTATGAAGGTGGTAAAGCATGTACCATGTTATGTTATATTCATGTCATTATATTTGTCTGCTCCTACACAGCAATCAATTGTAAATTCTGCTGTTTCTTCCAGCGGAATGGGGTTTCATATTGTCTGCGTCTCAAAGCAGTAGATACCTAAATCATTACAACATGCGATTGCGCATTTCATTTCGACAATTCAAAGTAAATATATTGTAATCAATTATGCATAGCATAAAGCTTATCTGCTTCTATACTTTATAATGCATTTAGATGTGAGAAGAACCTCAAACTCCCTTTAATCGGCTAAAGAGAAGTCGAAGGTCCAGCGTCCCTGCAAGTGAGCCATGGGAGCGTTGTGCGCAAGGCGCTCCGCAATTCAAATGATCAGAAGGACCCCCCTCAGAGACACCCAAAGGGGCGAGAAGAGGTGATCGCTGAAATCCACTGATCGATGGCCCCGAACAATACCAAAGCGCACAACCCACCGCACCAAGGAGCCTCGAGGAGCTTATTCGCTAAAGCATTCCATTTTCATCCCATATTTCTTGTATCACATATTGTGTATTGTATCTTATATCGTGAAGCGGGTGGTGATCCCCGGTCATTCGCGGCGTGTTGCGTAGTTTCCCGTAGCCCTTGTTGGTTAAACCCACGTCAAGGCCATAAATAAAGAAGCCGTGACTTCAGTATCCCGCGACCCGAGTGCGTGTACTCGGTTAGGCGTAGGCGAGAGGTGGAGCATTTCGAAGTTTCGAGGGTTCTTCCGCCCCTTGTTTCCCGAGGTCGTATAGTCTATTTCTTTGCTGCTTTCTGAGCACCTGGCGCCTAAGAAACTATAGTCTCTCAGTTTCGAAATACCCCTCGTTTCGGTGAATATTGTAACGATAGATTGCTTTAGACTAAAGTACGTTTTACACTTTAAGGTATTTGGATAATTAACTACTTCGAGTTTCCCTGACTTACTGGAAATAGGTATCCGTCACAACTGATAGGGAACATCACTTTACATAGATATATAGAACTCATAGCTTTAAACGTAGAACTGAGAGTTTGAGAACTTCCTTCGAAACGTTGATAGTGAGGAGCTCCATCGGATTTCATAGAACTTCAGAACTTACTTGCTATGAAACGTAGGCAGATAAGGGCCATCGCGTTACTTAGAACTTTAGAACTTGCTTACTCCAACAAAGATTTCTATTGCCTTCGTCCGTTCTTTCAGAAGAGTTTTTCATAAACCACTTACTTTTCACGTTTGCAATACTTTTAAATGTATGCGAGGTGTAATCGTTTAAGTTTTAAAATGATTACTTAGTGTTGATTATTATTTAGTAACTCGGTTATAAACGTGTCTGCATAAGATTTAATCCATATGCTTATAAGCCTGAAATTTATGCAGTCATTTGTTAGTCACTTATTACTCAAACGACAAAGATTCTGACCACTATTATATACGAAAGCACAAGTTTTCAAAATATTTTACCTCATATAGATGAATTCTGGAATTGAAGGTGATTGTTTGATTTTTCTAACTCCTGTTTAGAACATCTTTCCATTGGAATGTTCAAGTATTTTTCATATTCGCAATTACTGAAAATGTTTTGCTTGGTTCTTTAATTTAATATTTAGAATTTCCTGAGAAATATTTTTTACCGTAATGAACCATATAATTGCAATTACAATTTTTTATGAAATAATAATAATAGAGAGGAATGTATCCATTCTTGTAGTTTTGTAAAGAGTATTTAATCGCACTATTTAAAATGAAACATTAACATTTGTTTACAATCTAATGGAATTCAATTATCTTTTGATTCAAATTCACAATGTTAATCTTCCGTAGTTCAACAATTGTGTGAGCTGTCCTCAGGAATCGCAGCTCAGTACTTATAAAATGGACGACAAACGAATAGCCTAACCAATTGTAATCAAACCGATTTTTCAATAATAATATTATCATGTTTAACTTATTCTGCAAACTATCAAAGTGCCCTTCGAACAGTGTTTACTCACTTCCTTCCATCACTGTTTGCAATACGTAAGTTTCATTTATCGCTGCGCGATACACACGGCGTGTTACGCTTTTAACACGCTGGTAACACGTTCTGGCATTTTAGCTAACAAATCCGGTCATATATGGCTACGGATCAGCTGACACTCCTCGGAAGTGGCAATATAGTGCCAGTATGGTGTCGCCACCATCTTGCCGTTTGTGATCTGGGATGCTTTTTAGAGCATTATTCGGAATTGAATTTGAACACATAGCTACTTTATCGCGAATTTGTATGTGCATAATTATACATGACTGTATAAAAACAATATCATACACTTTTATAATCAATCCGATATAAGAATATAAGACGAAGAACTATCCACTCGTATCAGGAGTAAAAACAGTGTTTAGTATGCAAGGTTCGTTGTAAAATACAATGAAGCAGTTAATATATCAAATGACAGCACGTAATACATTACTGACAGTATAATAATATGAATAGCAAGAAAAATATATTTATTTGTTAGATGTTTACAAATTCAAATTTAAAGGTCCAAGTCACATTATATAACTTATTGTTTAACAAGGTGATTTAATGTTGTTTCAAATAGGCGTGAAGTACTAGCTGGTATTTCTGTCAATGTAATTTCATTTCTGCTGGTTACAGTAAAAACACATTTGTAATCTAAGCAAGGTTTCATTAGATCTGGTAGATTTTCCAAATTTTAGAAGGGGATGCTGCCAGTAGTAGTTGATTCAGCGCCAAGTGATAAACATATACAACAAGCAAAGCAACATAACTGATTTAAAATGTTCAAGATTATATAAATTAAACTATTACATTTTTATAATTCATGTAGCGTTTCTGTTCTTTGTAACTTAAAAAGAGTCTTAAGTATGTAACGCAATGTAAAGAAATTTGGAAACAAAGAAAGCAGGCCTTAGTCTCAGATAAAGGAACCTTGGATCTGTTGGGATCTGTGTTAAGGGATATGTTATTCAATTTTAATATTCTAAACGAGAACAAATCAAATAAATCTGGAGTCGACACATTGGAAGAAAAATTCTTCCAGTGAAAAATGCTGTATGCACCGCAATAGCAGCTTCACATCCCCTTGATATTCTACAGAAATTCTTATGCCATTTTACTCGATTTACTAAAATCGAAACTATGAAACCTATTAGGTCGTATTTCTGCAACTGCTACCACAGCCACACACTCGCGCGCGCGCACACACACACACACACACGCACATACGAAATCCATCAAGATTATAGATACTGTGTATGTATGGGAGGATGCGTACAATAAAAAATGATTATTACATGGATAAATTGTAGAATTCCATTTGTAATTGATAATTAGATTATAAACATTTATACGCTTTTATCAGAAATTTAAATACGTCAAAATTGCAGCACGCAGGTTTGTAAATATCACTTTGCGATCACATTTCATTTTGGCAGTTATACTTATATATAAGCATCCATCATAAATCTTGATAATCTTTCAACTATAAAATAACTACGAAACATTTGACTTTTTGCTGGCGTTGGTCTATTTTATCATTTTCGGAACTTGTGAAGCAGCTAGAAGTATAATAACAAAGTACTTTATATCTTTGCTCATTGTTTCCAAAGAAAATATGAAATATGAATAACTATGTTCATTTTATTATAAATGTATGAGTAAAGATCAATCTACATAATTAAATATTTTCAAACGTAATTTGTTTAATTTTTATCATTTAACGTTACGAAATATATTAGAAAAATATATTTTACGTTAGTTTTTTTAATATTTAAAATATTTTATATTATCATATTAAACTTTTACAAAAAGTAACAAAATTTTTATAAGTAGGAATAATTTTTCCTTATTTAGTTAATATGTCGGTTCTTTTTAAGAAGACGGTATTTAATTTTTCAAAGTAAGTTTCGACTTAAATTGACCACTAATTTCTCTAATTTCATTGCATTTCGTAGATCACCGCTAATTTTCAACTTTCCCATTAGGGCTCTGTCGATGCAAGTTTTAATTCTCCAAAAGATATATAATATTATGTTATTAGTAAAATATGTGCTTTAATGTACGAGGACTAATAAATTTTTTTTAACATAATGAACAATATAGTATTTGAGCTTACAGTTTTGATAACAAACTCGCATTTTAAATTAGTTTGGATGACAATTAATATTTGCATGATCTTTTTCTCTGATTTATCTGTATAATTTATTCGTTCTATTCAATTGTTGTTTATAATTATCCAAATCTGTATGTTCCAAATTCTCCTCTAGGAAGGAATCAGGCAACAATTTATCTTATCAATAATATTTATATTCTATAAAATAAATTGATTTGTTTACTAAAATATAAATTATACATTCATATAATAATTGTAAGCCTTTATTTACTTATTCACATCTGGGTTACACGTATAATGGGTAAAGTCAGATATTCCTTCAGTTTTTTAATATTGCCTCATAGAATAAAGACTGATTAGTAACAGATTTACTGTCTTTGCAAAATAAAAGCGTACATTGCATCACCCATTATTTCCAGCCTTCCACTATAATTTTTTGATTCTGAACCAACTAACATCCAACAACCAACAAATTGAGAGAATTATTTTTCTTAACAATGAAATTAAAAATATATATAATTTACTGCTGTTTTTGACAAGACTGCATTCACAGCAATACCATCATTTTCATATCCGTCGGCCCTTCCAACAGCACACATTAACATTCCAAACGTGGATATTATATAATCCACACGAGTTTGAAACCATATTAGTTTAATTTTTATACTTAGTGGCAGGCTGATATTTGTTATATGAGGATTTGTGCCCATCTTTAAATATGGTAAATATACCTTGGACCTGAAAATAAGTATAGTGTGATATTAGTGAATCTCATTTCTACAACCAAAACAGAACTTTTATACTTACACTAGAAATGTTCCTGTAGAATTGATATTATTCACAAGATCATAGTTTTTCATACCTAAGGATTATATGCCTGGTTAAAGTATTAGCGCTAGTATTATTAACTCTTTCAGCACTGAGTTGTGTGGCAAATGGTTTGAAGAGAACCCATATGTGGCGTTTGTTGTTGTCAGACTGGTGGTGCCAACTATGTGAAAACTGCTCAAGCTGTCCGCAATTCTGTTTCAGCAGTGATTGAAGAAATGGCGAAACTAGTCAATACATGCCAACGGATAGGTGTTCCCATTAAGAATAGCTTATAAGTTACCGATGGATGGTGCTGCTGGCAATCAGTTACTCACAATCGACCGGAGGCTGGTGCTGCCTGTGCTTAATAATCCATAAATTATCGACGACTGGTGTTACCAACAATCGATAGCGCATCATTTCACATACGGCTGGTGCAACCAATAGTAGGTAACTCAAGACTGATTATCAACGACTGGTGTTACCTGCGGTCGGTAACTTACGATATAACGACAGTAGGTGATGCCTGCGGTCGATAACTAATGATATAATAACGACTGGTATTACCAATAGTCGGGAATTCAAGAACTATCGACGGATGGCATTGCCAGCTATCGGTAATCCATCTCTTACTTGGATTAACTTAATCTAACATCCTCTAAACTCAATTTAAACCAAGCTAGCTTCAGTTACACCTAACCTGACTTAACCGGCCTTCACTCAAATCTAACCCAACCTAACACAATCTAACATTACCTTTCTTAAACATAAACAAATCAAACCTACGCTTTTTTAAATCTAACAGAACATAACTGAGCAACCTACAAACATTCCCCAACATAAGTAACCTAACCTAACCTAGCGTAACCTAACTAAATCTAATATTACCACACTTCCATCTTGTGACGGAAGCAACCTCCGCAACTTTCCCTGGAATGACGCTATGCAGTAAGCCTTCCGCAATTAGGGAGTGGCAGAGATCCGTTCTGATTGAACGTTTACTCACGTAATATAATATAATAATCGGCGGGTTCAATCGGAGCGAGTCCGCATTGAATACAGGAGCGCCTTCGGCTAAATGAAAACGAACAGTCGGAAAAGAATAAATCTTTACCAACAAATCGTACGGAAATCAGATATTTCGACGCGTATCCAATATACATCTAACTAAAACGTATTTCGAAAAATACAAAGGATAAGTGGAAATATTCTCCAACATGTGACATATACAAATCAACGGATGCAAAGGAGAACACTCGATCTCGGGGTAGCGAGACCGGGCCGCCATCATAAAGTAATCGTACAACGCTGGTTCTGGGATGGTGCAGAGAAGAAATGTGGAGGATAGAGAGCATAAAATAACAACAACGTAACTAAAGAGAAAGAAAATGAAAATCTGTGGAAACATTGCATTTATTAAGAGGAAATCCTACAACAGGAAATATCAAACAACAGATTATATACCATACCGTCAGGGCAAGGTACAACGAAATAGACGATATCATGAGAGAAAGTAAAAAAATCGGGGGACTTGAAACGAAAATAATAGTTTAGATTTAACGAATTAATATCACATATTTCGGCAAGCTTAATGGAAAACGCATGACTACGAATCGGTTAGAGTATAAGACAGATGCAGGTCGCGGTTCGAGTGGCCCTGGGAGTTCTTCGCCCCGCATCAGGGCAGACAGTAGGATGGTGGAGGACCTGCAGCCGCCCCCCAACTCCCACTCGCGGCGTGAGCGAGGCTGCAATGCATATGCTGCTGAGAGGTATTGCCGGCTCATGATTCGAAATCAGCCCCATCGGGTCCTGGCAGGAGATTAAAGGTTGAGCAGGCGGTTCTGAGCCCCCTGTCGATGACACAAAAGGATAGGGAAATAGAAAAGAATACGTAATATATAGGAGAAAAAGAAATCATCGGAAGGGAGCACAGACAGAAAGGGAGAAGCATCAGGAGCCGAAGTAAGGGAACCAAAAAGAAAGAGCAGAATAATGGAAAAGCTACCGATAAAAATAACGTCTAAATTTTCAAATAGAAGAATAGGCAGCCACACGTCAGACGTAATGACAGATATTCTGAACGAGGATACGGCGAAGCTAATGGCATATTAGAAAACGTTAAAGGGAAACATCGGGCATATAAAAAGAACTGGCATCGAACACTTGATTGACCTAGTGGCGAACATTACAGAGAAAAAATAAACAACTAAAGGAGCAGGAAGTATTCCAGGATAAGCAACGAGATGAGGAAAAGCAGGAAAAACGGCAGAAATATGAAAAGATGATGCAAAAAAATCAAGAGCGGGAGATATAATCCTGGAATTTAACAAGTAAACAGGTATAGAGAACAAAATAAAGGAGATAAAAGGAACTCCGGAAAAAGAATTTGAAGTAAAATATACGAGTGCAAGTATAATGCCCCAACTAAGGGACAAATACCCGTTGGATTACCAGAGAAGAAATAAAGGAGGACATAAGACGAACATTGAATGAAATCGAAGGAAAGGGTAGCGGTATAAACGTCAAGTTGTTAAAATAAATGTAGAGAGGAACCCAAGTCGCGTTAGTTGAATGTGAACAGGAGTACAGCAAAGAGCTAGAGAAGGTAAAACGACTCAGAACAGCATTGACCTCTTGTCCCTGCTAAGTGCTACCAAGAGTAGATAGATGCTTCATATGCAATAAACTGCGACATATCGGCAGAAATTGCAAGGAAGTCAAGGATAAAAAGGAAACCTACAGAACATGCGGATTCCAGAATCATATGATGATTGATTGAGTCGCGAACAAACCGAAATGTATTATTTGCAGCGAGGCAGGAAGAAAGAATTCGTACACCAGACACGTTACCGGAGATTTAATTGTCCGGTCTACAGAAACGCTTTGATAGAAAAGAACAGGAAACGAATATGGAATTGAAAGTTCTACAAATCGATCTGAACAGATGCCGAATCGTGAAAGAAATCATGCAGAAAATGTAAGAATACTGACTGCAAGACGAGAACGGTGACGCTCCGATATGGATAACCGGTGTTTATCGAAAATGTTGCAAATGTGGCACCACGTACTCCTCGACCGGAATTGTTCATGCAATGCTCGAAGGAACAAAAGATATAAGCTGTTACTTCTCGCCTAACAGGAACGGAAAGAAGTCGATGAATATATAAACGAAATTGAGGTTAACATAGAAAAGGTAGAGAAAACAACCAGAATGATAATCGCAGGAAACCTGATCGGAGAATCGGTAATCTTGGGTGGTAAGGAGAACAACCATAGAGAGGAAAAGATCATCAAAATGACTCTAAGAAACGATCTAATAGCGACGAATCCGAAAGAAGAATATATATACTTTAAGAACCGAATCAAATCAAAAATAGACATAATGTTAATAGGAGGTTCCATATATGCTAAGTTGCGTAAAGCACAAGAGTTTGAAATATTTTCAGCGTCGGACTGTCAATACGTACTACATACCTTCCACAGTACGAATTACAAGAATACCGAAGAGGGATTTGCAAGCCTGGATGGAAAGAAAGCGAACTGAGGCGATGCAAATAAATGATCGACTTATACAAAATATATATATAAGCGATCGCATTTCACAGTGTCTGCGTGTCAAAGCATTACAGTTCTCATGCATCATAGATCGTGATAGCGCATTCCATTTCAACGTTTCAAAGTAGGTAAGATGTAATATTCGATGTAACGCGTACCGTTTATCTGCTGCCAGGCTTCAAAAGAATGTGAATCCTAAAGTTTCTTTTAAGGGGATAGCATATCTGGATGTCTACGTGTCGATGAAATAGAGATCTAATGCTTCATTCAACGTGATGTCGCAACTCATTTCAATGAATCATGGTAAATTGCAATATTCTATGCAATATGTTATATTTGTCTGCATCTAGACTTTAGAAGGATGTGAATCCTACACTTGCTAACAACAGAGTATCGTTTCCAGATCTCTACGTGTCCAAGCAACACATTTCCAATACTTCATGCAGCGCGATGTTCCCTCTCATTTCAACGTTTCAAAGCAAAGAATCTGTAATCATCTATCCATAGCATTATGCTTAACTGCTAGAGGTCTTCAATAGAATGTGAATTATATAATTCTATGCAACGGCATGGCGCTCCGTAGTGTCTGTCTGTTAAAACAATAGAGCTAGAATTCTCCATGCAACGCTATGGCATATCCCATTTCATCGTTTTAAAGTAAGTATGCTGTAATCTCTAAATGCATAGCACTATGCTTATCTGCTTTAAAACTTCATAAGAATGTAAATACTACAGCTCCATGCAACAGGATTGCCCTTCGTAGCGTCTACATGTCGAGACAATAGAGTACTTATGCACCATACAATGCAATGACTCATCTCATTTCAACGTTTCGAATTAAGTAAGCTGTAATCTTCTATACATAGCATTATAATCATCTGCTTGTAAACTACAAAAGAATGTGAATTCTACAGATCCATGCAACGGAATAGCGTTTCATAGTGTCTGCGTGTCAAAGCAACGGAGTTCTAATGCCCCATTCAGTACGGGGGAGAATCTCATTTCAACGTTTCAATCTAAGTAAACTGCATTCCTGCATGCATAGCATTGTGCTTCTCTGCTTATAAACTTCAAGAGAATGTGAATTCCACAGTTCCCTGCAACGGGATGGAACTCTACAGTGTCTGCGTTTCAAAACAGTAGGGTTCTAGTGCTTCATGCATTGCCATGGCGAATTTCATTCCAACGTTTCAAGGTGGGTAATCTGTAATCTACTATGCAAAGCAATACACTCATCTGCTTCTACACTTCTAAGGAATGTGATATCTACAGTTCCATGCAACGGGATCGCGCTTCACTGTTCCTTCGTGTCAAAGGAGTAGAGTCCTATTGCTCCATGCAATGCGATGTCGCATCTCATTTCAACGTTTCAAAGTAAGTGAGCTGTATTGTCTACGCAGAGCATTATGCTTATCTGCTTCTACACTTCGAACAAATGTAAATTCGACTGTACCTTACATCGGGCTGGGGTTTCATATTGTCTGCTTATCAAAGCAGTAGTGACCTAATGCTCCACACAAAGCGATGGCACATCTGATTTCTACGTTTAGCACGTTGACGCCGGCGTGTATCACAGGTGAGTCACACGTGTCTGTTCCGCGAAGCAGTGTCCATCTTCGGTGAGTTACACGCACGTCTATTCCGTGGGCCGGCGGGCATTACGATGGGTCGCACTTATATTTCACAAAGTAGATAGTACAAAGTAGGTTTATTCTTCGATTCTCAGCATTATAAACGGACATTATAATTAATATTTAACATTAATTATATAATTAATATTTAAACATAACAAATCAATATTATAAACCTAACATAATTATTTAATTTTTTTATGTAATTTTTCATAACATGTTGGGTAGAGTTCCGGTTGGCCCTTACATCGGTTAAAACAGGTTTTTGCTTTTATCGTCTTATTCGTGGCATACTGGCTACCATTTATTCTAGACATACGCCTATAACATTCTTTACATCGTTATCTCGTTTTTCTCGCGCATCCTTGGAAATATGTATGTTTACCGCAGGAAATATGTATGTTTCTTGGGCACTGCTTCAGTTTCAGATGACGTTTGTTCACTGCGACGATCCACTGTACTGAGGAGATAATCAATAATTTTTTTCGCAGATGTTTAATATTTTCATACCTGTGGTACTCCATTTTCTATGTATATAACAGACATTGACGGAAGAAGTCCCGCATACTAATTCAATAACTATTTTTCTATACCACTTTGCTGTTCTGCGAAATCAACTGTGATAAGAAGACATCTGGTCGGATGGTCAAACCCCTTCTTAGCTTTGTTATAAAGGAACACTGTGTCCAGTTTTAACTTATTATTACTACCCTGGACAATAACACATTTGTGGTTTTCAGAAGTGGCTAGCATGCATACCCAATCTTATCTATCCACATAAAGAATTAAAGCCGCTCCGATTTTGAAGATACATGAAGCCACTCCGTTGCAGTTTTCGTTTGGCCTGCAGCAGAAGAAATTTTGTATTGATTTTTACTCTATCAAATAAATGATACTTTTTGCAGAAGTTTCGCAGCCAAAGGGACACAAGTATACAAATTATTTGCGTATAATACGCGGCTTTCAAATAATAATTCACCCTCCAACGTCATAACTACAGCATGCGCATGTGCTTTCGCTATTCAAGTTGCATTATTTCCGACGCAAATAAGAATGTTATGCGTGTATCCATCCGGAAGGCATAGTTTACAAAGTTTTATATCATATTTATTCCGCTTTCCTGGGATATATTGGCAAAAACTGTGGCGTCCTCGCCATGGAACCATGATTCCGTCGATTACAATATTTTTACCGGACTTAACACGTTGAATGCCAAGTCAGTCCCCAGGGACTGACGGTGAACTTTCCGTTCAGGCGGCGTCAGTCCCCAGAGACTGACAATCGACTTTTCGTTTGGACAACGTGGATTTTAGGGACTGACAGCGAACTTCTTGTATGATCGACATCGGTGCATGAGACCGGCATTGTAAAGGGTTAAATTATTAATAACAATTAAAAAATTTATGCTAATATTTAATGAAGTACATTAAAACATTTAAAACAAAGATGTGGTTGTGATTTGCACATATTGTAGTATGTAGTAACTTTCTTTGTCATTCTCTTCGCTAACTGGCGCCCGAACATTTTTGTGTCTGTGCTGTAACATTCGACACATTATGAAATCTGTGAATTTGTCTACTGGTATAGGCCCTAATTGGGGTTTCCTCATGTGAATGTCGTGTGAGAACATTTACCAATTGTTTTCGGAATGTTGTAATTGACATCTTTCTTCCTGTTACATTTTGGAACATATGTAACGCATTCATGACAACAATATTCAAAAGAAGGTCAAATGCCAGTTTTCTATACCATTTTAGTGACCTTCTAAGTGGACTGCTGTAAGCACCCATTTGATAAGACAGATCAATCGTTGTTTTACCTTTATTATAGTCAATAATAATTTTTGGTTTGCAGGATACCCCTGTTCTTGTTATTACAGATTTTATTTCGTCAGAATGCTTGATCGAAAGAATCAAAACATCCCTCTTGTCTTTCCATTTCATTATTGTAATTCCTCTACTGTTCTCTTGAGCAATGACTTCTCCGCATCGCAGTTTGGTTGTCACAACTTTACTTGGATTGCCTCTCCGATTTGATCGAGGAGTACCAACCAAATGCATATTTTTTTATGAGTTTGTTTGCTAAATAAACACTCGTATAACTATTATAAGTGTATAAAGTATGGCCTTTGTGAAACACATTTTCACATAAATTCATGACAACATTTCTGGATGTTGTATTTTTTTTATCCAATGATTTGCCGGTGTAAATGCAAAGATTATATGTGTAATGATTATCATTATATCATTTTTATGCCATATCTATGCTTTTTTTGCTTCATGCACTGTCTAAATATGATCCGTCGACGGAATGGTATTACCGTCTCGTCGATGCATAACATTTCAACGGGATTATAATATTTTTTAAAATTTATATTTAATTCTTTTATTAAAAATTCAACTGTTGAAAGACGGTTGGAAGCATCTACTTTTGTATTGCCGGCAAAATGCAACATTCTCAACAGTATTTGAAATCTGTCTCTACTCATAATTTTCCGCGGGAATGTTTGAATGAACAATGTATCCTTACACCAATACAGATACAAAGATGGTAGCTTTTCCAATCCCATCCACAAAACCACTCCAGAAAACCTCTTTATTTCGTTCTCATCTGTTGGCACCCACTTTTCAACACGTTTGGAAGCGATTGTTCTTTGTGTCGCATAAATATTTGTTTGTTCGCTTATATGTTGAAATAGTTTATCCGTCACACAAAGGATGTAAAAATCGTATAGAGTGTATTAAAGTTATCGTTTGTTTATACCCATTAGTCAAGCATTCGGCATCAAGTGCTCACGCGCTGCCGCCTGAGCGATAAGTGCAGCAAGATCGGCGTTGCACTCAACGTATTAATAGTAATTTCGAAAGTGTAAAGAATTGCGTTAACAACAATTCTAAATTTATACAAACGATCCTCAGTCCTAGCCGTGGAAATAATGGTGAAATGAAAAGTATCGATATAAACCGGTTGCGCTTCACCGCGTTTTTTATTCGATCGTTTGTATACATTTCCTTTTAAAACCAATATAATCTAATTTCAGGAAGAGGCGCTACAATCAATATAAGTAGGATACCAATAAAAAGGTTCAGTTCGTTCTCTGTCAGAGGCTTCCTGGCCACTTGGTGTTTAGAAGAAAAGAAAATTTCAAAGTATACAAGTAGATAAGCATAATGCTATACATGGCATTGCATGGAACTGTAGAATTCACATTCCTTTGAAGTGTAGAAATATATAAGCATAATACTATGCTTAGAAGATTACAACTTACTTGCTTTGGAATGTTGGAATGAAATGTGTCATCGCGATACATGAAGCGTTAGAACTCTATTTCTTCGATACTTACGTATCCTATGAATCCTACGGTTGCATGCAATGTGAAGGCGTGTCGTAGTATCTGCGAGCCAATGCATGAGAGTTCTAATGCTTCATGCAACGCAAGAGCCCATCTCATTTCAACGTTACAAGGTAAGTTATTTGTCATGTTCTATGCATTGCATTATACTTATCTGCTTCTGCTCTTGAAAGGAATGTGAGTTCCACAAATTCATGCAACGGGATAGCATCTTTAAGTGTAACGTCGTGCGTAGCCCCTGCCACTCATTCCACACATGAGCCTTCTCGCAGTTCCATCATCAACCCCTGGACTCAGGCAACCTGCCGCGCACGCCTACAGCACCGCCAACCGGCAGCGTTCATGCGCGCACACCTGCACACGCTCACACACACCAAGTACCGCTGTGTCACTGGAACCGACCGGTATACATGGCTCGTTCACACTAGTCATCGCTGTTTCAATCTCACCGACGATCACTATTGCTTCACTCCCACTAACGAGTATATCTACCTCGCTCGCACCAAAAATGAACACCCTTGTCTACCTCGTACCTCAATGGGGACTCTTTCAATTCAGGAAGCCAACTTCATCAGAACCTGTACTCCACTTTTAAGTCTCTAAGATAATATAATACTATACATATAGTATATAATATTCTCTGTGCCGTTCGCCAGTAAATTCGACTAAGTGTTCGATATCAGTTTTCATACATGCCTGATGTTTTCCATTAACGTTTTCTAATATGTCATTAGCTTCGCCGTATCCTTGCTCAGAATAGCTATCATTACATCTGATGCTTGGCTGCCTATTCGACTATTTAAAAGTGTAGGCGTTAATCTTATCGGTAACTTTCCCATTATCCTGCACATACTTCGGCTCCTGATGCTTCTCCTTCCTTGTCTTTGCTTCCTTCCGAGGCTTTCTTTTTCTCCTTTATATATACTTTTCGTATTCTTTTCTATTTCCCTATCCTTTTGTGTCATCGGCAGGGGGCTCCGAACCGCCTGCCCAACCTTTAATCTTCTGCTGGGGTACGATGGCGCTGATTCCGAATCTCGAGCCAGCAGCACGTTTCAGCAGCATATGCCAGCAGTCTCGCTCACGACGGGGGTGAGGGCTGCAGACCCTCCGTCATCCTACTGCCTGCCCTGATACGGGTGAGGAACTCGTAGGGCCACTCGACTCGCGACCAACATCTATCATATACTCTAACCGATTCGTAGTCACGCGTTTTCCATTAAGCTTGTCGTGAGGAGTTATATTGATTGATTCAATCTAAATTAATATTTTCTTTTTAAGTTTCTCGATTTTTTTACTTTCTCTTATGATACCGTCTATTTCGTTATATCTTGCCCTTACGGTATGGTATATAATTTGTTGTTTGATATTACTAGGACTTCCTCTTAATAAATGCGATGTTTCCACAGATTTTCTTTTTCTTCTTCTTTAGTTACATTGTTGTTATTTTATGCTTTCCACCCTCCACGTTTCCTTTCTACGCCATCCCGGAACTGGCGTTATACGATTACCTCAGGATGAAGCTCCGGTCTCGCTATCCCATTACGTTACGTGAATAAACGTTCTATCGGAGCGGTCTCTGCCACTCCAAAACTGCGAAGACTTACTGTATAGCCTCATCCCTGGGAAAGTTCCAAACGTTACTTCCGTCCCGAGATGGAAGTGTGATTACGTTAGATTTAGTTAAGTTACGCTAGGTCAGTTAAGGTTGGGTTAAGTTTGGGAATGTTTGTTAGATTGCTCGGTTCTGTTGGGATAGATTTATGAAAGCGTAGGTTTGATTTGTTTATGTTTAAAGGAGGGAAAGTTCGATTGTATTAGGTTGGGTTAGATTTGAGTGAAGGCAGGGTAAGGCAGATTAGGTGTAACTGGGGTTAGTTTGGTTTAAATTAATTTTAGAGGATGATAGATTAAGTTAAGCCAAGTAAGAGATGGATTATCGATAGTTGGCAATGTCATCCGTCGATAGTTCTTGAATTACCGACTATTGGTAATACCGGCCGTTATAATATCATGAGTTATCGACCTCATGCATCACCTGCTGTCGATATATCGTGAGTTTTCGACCTCAGGAAACTCCAGTCGTTGATAAGTCTTGAGTTACCTACTATTGGTTACACCACTCGTGTGTGATAGCATACGTTATTGGTTGTTGGTAACTCCAGTCGTCGATAATTTATGGATTACTAATCACAAGCAACACCAGCAAGAATCACAAAATTGTAGTGGGAAGCTGGAAATAATGGGTGATGCAATGTACACTTTTATTTTGCGAAGACAGTAAATCTGTTACTAATCAGTCTTTAATCGATGAGGCGATATCAAAAAACTGAAGGAATGTTTGATTTTACGCATTATGCGTGTAATCTAAATGTGAATAATTAAATAAAGGTTTACAATTAATATATGAATGTCTAATATATATTTTAGTAAACAAATCAATTTATTTTACAGAATATAAATATTATTGATAAGATAAGTTGATGCCTGATTTCTCCCTAGAGGAGAATTTGGAACAGATAGATTTGGATAATTATATATGACAATGGAAAAGATCATGCAAATATTAATTGTCATCCAAATTAATTTAAACAGCGAGTTCGTTAACAAAACTGTAAGCTCAAATATTATCTATTGTTCATTATGTTAAAAAAAATTTATTGGTCTTTGTACATTACAGCACGTCATAGATCAGTCTGATTTATTGCCTAAGCAACCATAATTCAGAAGTTAATTAATATTACATTTGCAAAAATTTACAATATGTAAATTTCGTAAATTTTAAAGGTGATGAAGCCAGTACACGGTTCTTGGATCTTAAAAATGGTACAAAGATATGGCAGGGAGAGGAGAACCTAATCAACCACTAGGTACAACATTAAAAATGGATTCTCAAAATTTTCTCGCAATGCTTTCCCATAAAAAAAATATTTTTTACGTTCAAATTAATTAGAAATGCAAAATAAGTTTACTAGTAATATAATATTATATATCTTTCGGAGAATTAATACTTGCATCGGCAAAGTTGTAATGGAATAGTTGAAAATTAGCGCTGATCTACGAAAAGCAATGAAATGAGAGATATTAATGGTCAATTTAAAGTCGAAACTTACTTCGAAAAATTGAATACCGTTTTCTTAAAAGAAACCGACGTATTAACTAATTAAGGAAAAATCATTCCTACTTATAAAAATTTTGTTACTTTTTGTAAAAGTTTAATATGATAATATAAAATATTTTAAATATTAAAAAAACTAACGTAAAATATATTTTTCTAATATATTTCGTAACGTTAAATGATAAAAATTAAACAAATTACGTTTGAAAATATTTAATTTTGTAGATTGATCTTTACTCATACATTTATAATAAAATGAACATAGTTATTCACATTTAATTTTTTTTTTTTAAACAATGAGCAAAGATATAAAGTACTTTGTTGTTATAGTTCTAGCTGCTTCACAAGTTCCGAAAATGATAAAATAGACCAATACCAGGAAAAAGTCTAATGTTTTATAATTATTTTATAGTTGAAAGATTATCAAGCTTTATGTCTGGATGGATGCTTATATATAAGTATAACTGCCAAAATGAAATGAGATCGCAAAGTGATATTTACAAACCTGCGTTCTGCAATTTTGATGTATTTAAATTTCCGATAAAAGCATATAAATGTTTATAATCTAATTATCAATTACAAATGGAATTCTACAATTTATCCATGTAATAGTCCTTCCTTATTGTATGCATCCTCCAATACATACACGGTATCTTTAATCTTGATGGATTTCGTATGTCCGTGTGTGTGAATATGTGCGCGCGCACGTGTGTGTGTGGTAGCAGTTGCAGAAATACCACATAATATGTTTCATGGTTTCGATTCTTGTAAATCGAGTAAAATAGCATAAGATTTTCTGTAGAACGTTAAGGAGATGTGAAGCTGCTCTTGCACTGCATACAGCATTTTCAACTGGAAGAATTTTTCTTCCAATGTGTCGACTCCAGATTTATTTGAATTGTTCTCCTTTAGAAAATTAAAACCGAATGACATACCCCTTAAAACAGCACGCCGGTAACCACGGTACACAACAGATCCAAGGTTCCTTTATCTGAGATTAAGGCTTGCTTTCTTTGTTTCCAAACTTCTTTACATGGCGTTACATTCTTAAGACTCTTTGTAAGTTACAAAGAACAGAAACGCTAAATGGATTATAAAAGTGTAATAGTTTCATTTATATAATCTTGAACATCTTAAATCCGTTTACGTTACTTTGCTTATTGTATATGTTTATCGCTTAGCGTTGAACCAACTACTACTGCCATCATCCTGTTCTAAAATTTGGAAAAACCGCCAGATCCAGTGAAACCTTGCTTAAATTGCAAATGTGTTTTTACTGTATGCAGCAGAAATGAAATTACATTGGCAGAAGTACCAGCTAGTTCTCTACGCCTATTTGAAACAACATTAAATCACCTTGCTAAACAATAATATATGAAATGTGAATTGGACTCTTAAATTTGAATTTATAAACATCTAACAAATAAATATGTTTTTCTTACTATTCCTATCATTATAGTTTCAGTGATTTACTATGTGCTGTGATTTGATATATTAACTGCTTGATTGTAATTTACAACGAACCTTGAGTATCAAACACTATCTTTACTTTTGGTACGAGTAGATAGATCTTCGTTTTATATTCTTATACCTCATTGATTATGAAAGTATAAGATATCGTTTCTATGCAGTTATGCATAAATTCAATTCCGAGTAATGCTCTAAAAAGCATCCAAGATAACAAACGGCAAAATGGTGGCGACTCCATACCAGCACTATATTGTCACTTTGGAGGAGTGTCAGTTGATCAGTAGCCATCTGTGACCGGATTCGTTAGTTAAAATGTGAGAACGTGTAACCAGCACGTTCTAGACTAACATAAAACGCCGTGTGAATCGCGCAGCGCCAGCACCATCGTGAAACACGTGTCATCGCTCAATTCATGAATCTTCTCAGCAATGACGTTGGGTCACATTTGGTAATGGGGAACCTGTGCTTTCATGCAAATTAGAACCGTTAGATGTCAGTAGGCATTCAAGGTATGAATGCTAATAGACATTTTGATAGTCGTTTTCCTATATTTATAGTTATTGAGAGAGTCGTATATATTTCTTTCAACCCGTCATAAACTAAAAATATTATTTATAACAACAATATTACTTATAAAATAAAAATTCATGCTGTTGCGTCCCTAACTTCGCCTTGTGTAATTTCTTAAATAACATGTTGTCGTCGTATTTAATATAACCCTCAATTGCATGAATTTGTAACGATGAATTGAAGAAAATATATATAAAATAAATGTATATATTTTTATGATAAAGTAATTAACGACTTTATGGAAAAAATTGCCGTATCGAGCTAGTTTATAGAAAATAATAAAATCAAGTTCTTCTATCTTTGTTTCGCGCCGGTGCATCTATTTTGGAATCAAAATAAATAAATTGCTTAGTTTAGTCATTCTCTATGTGCGCATTATGAATTCTACTTACATATGATATTTTTGTCTTCATCTTTTGTTATGTAATGCTCAAATTTGTAATCCTCAGATTCTTTTACTCTTTTGTAAGGCAACTTATTCTATTAACATATATTTATTAGGCATACATGTAAGTAATTAGACAATGCTATTAAAACGGTATTAAATATGTTGTTGCAATTATATATTTAATGTCTAATGGTGTAGGTGGAATTAGTGACCCGTGTTATGTGATCCTATCGAAATATCGAGAAAGGCTGTGAAATATGAAAACCTTTTCCTATTCCACAACCCCTTTCCATGTTAAAGGAATGATTAGTTCTGCAAGACGAGAAGCCTGAATTAGTAAGATCTCTGCGAACATAAGCAATTTGTAAGTAATACATTTTTTCTGTTTGAAATATTTGCCTTTGCATAGAATAGAATGTATAGATATAAATTCCTGCCTTATATCCACTTCGATCCAATTCTGTTATAGCTTTTGAGCAGGAGTAATATTGATTATACGTGATTTTCGCAATAGTTCTTTATTTAACAGATTTTATAGACGTAGAAGCATCATTTGAGCGATGTATCGATCTACTTTGCAGTTCTATCAGTTTCTTTTTCTGCTCGCTACTTTCTATTCTCAGTTCCATATACTTATCCTTATACTTATCATATATGTTGCATAAGATTGTAATAACTTTTTTGTCTTTAAATTTTGCGGATATTTCAATTAAATTTCCTTTGATTAAAAAAACGGAGATGAAAAAGGAGTGACACGTACCATTTCTTGGAAACGTTGTATCGTAATTTGCATCTGACTGTTTTGAAAGGCACGCACTTTACTTAACGTTTCCAGTGATTCGGTCAGCGAGGAAAAGAAATATTCTACTTTCGATATTGTCGGCTCTTGTAATTCTAAGGCAAGTACATTCATCTGCCGATATTGTGAACACTGTTTTTTTGCTAAATTATAGAAAACGAAATATATTATAAGGAACATATTGTGACGTGGTGTCGTCACAAGACTCACTTCACCCCCCCACCTGTTTCGGATAGCTTAGCTCGCTGATCACCACCCATGCGAGAAGCGCGACGCGGACCATCGCGATAGCTGTATTTGTGAGAAGCGTGAGGTACGCGATGGCAGAACCTTTTCCCCTTCCCTCCCTCTTTCCTCTTCTCTCTTTATCTTAAGGATTAGACTGGGGAGCTGATGGAAGAAACGATCCAGAAGACGTCCCTTCATCGGATAAGCAGACCGCGGGATCGCCGAAGGGGAGGACTCGGAAAGTGAGTAAGAAAAAAAGAACCTTAAATCCAAGGGATATTATCCAAGTCCCTGCGAAGATATTACCGCTGCCATCGTCCATGGAGACGCATAGGATGGTTTTTGGGTGTGAGAAGAACTTCCCCCCCCCCCCCCCCTTAACACACTAAAAGAGAAGTTCAAGAGTACAGCGGACCTGCAGGTGAGCCGTGGAAAGCGCGGAGCGCGTTACGCGCCGTAGATCAAATGATCAGAAGGACTCCCCCCCCCCCCCCCCCTAGAGACACCCGAGGGGGCGAGAAGAGAAGATCCCCGAAATCCACCGATCGATGCCCCGAACAATACCGAAGCGTACAGCCTACCCCATCAAGGAGCCCTAAGGAGGATCTAGGAGATCCGAGGACCACCAGCGGATTCATTGAGCGAGCGAGTTAGCAAGCGACGAGCCGGATTTGATAAGCGAGCGGTTTTGAAAACGGGAGAAAGTAGAGGAGAGAGAGAGAGAGAGAGAGACAGAGAGACAGAGAGACAGGATCAGCATTCAGGAGCCTGCAGAGGAGAGCGTGAGTCCATATACGCTAAAGCGTCCCGTTTTTCCTGCCGCATTTTTGATATTATGTATTGTATTTTATATCGTATAACGGGTGGTGATCTCCGGTCATTCGCGGCGTACCGCGTAACAGTTAGTAGTCCTTATTAATAATTCCGCGTCGAGACAGTATAAAAAGAAGCGGCAAGTTCAGTATCCCGCGAACCGAATTTGCGCATTCGGATAGACGTAGTCGAAAGAAGGAGCATTTCGAAGTTTCGAGGGTTGTTCTGCTCCGGGATTCCCCGGGTTGCGTAGTCCATTAGTTTTTGCTACTTCCTGAGTAGCTGGCGCCCAAAAAGTTCCAGCCTCGCAGCTTCGAAATACCCCCTGGTTAGGCAATTATCTTGTTCTTTTACTTTGCGTTGGCGAATCCGTGGAAAGTGTAAGCACGCGCATATTTTGTACACCTACCTAACACCGGATTAAAACAGTTCTATACCCCTTATTACTGGTACAATTATCCCTTCTTGCGAATTGTAACGGGAATACCGTCACAATATTAAATATCGTAATATTAAATTTAACTTTGTTCATCATTGCTGATATAAAATTGCACAGTACAAAGGGCCCATCCGTTGATGAATATAGTTTTTTGTAAGTGTAGGTATGTTGGTCATTTGATGGTTACCTTCGTTCTTAAAAATGAATTGGTATGTTCATTTTTCCGTAATACGACAGAGCATTTTAAATGCATTTTCAATGTGAATAAACACTGTTCGAAGGGCATTTTAATGGTTTGCAGGATAAGTTAAACATGATAAGATTAGTATTGAAAAATCGGTTCGATTACGTTTGGTTAGGCAGTTCTTTGTGTCGTCCGTTTTAAAGTAAGTTCTCAGATTCTCAGTTCTACGTTTAAAGCTATGTGTGTTCCATATATCTATGTAAAGTGATGATCTCTATCAGTTGTGACGCAAATCTATCTACAGTATGTCAGGGAAGCTCGAAGAGGTTAATTATCCAAATGCTTTAAGATGTAAAACGTACTTTAATCTAAAGCGATCTATCGTTACAAGGTATCCACTAACGTACAACTTTTCACGAGCTCGCGAACGCAAAAATAATCACCGAAACGGGGGGTATTTCGAAACTGCGAGTCTTAGTTCCTTGGGCGTCAGCTGCGTAGAAAGCAGCAAAGAAATAGTCTACACGACCTCAGGAAATCCGGGGCGGAACAACCCTCGAAACATCGAAATGCTCCTCCTCTCGACTACGCCTAGCTGAGTACACACACTCGGGTCGTGGGATATTGAAGTCACGGCTTCTTTATTTATGGCCTCGACGTGAGTTTAATTAACAAGAGTTACGGGAAATTACATAACACGCCGCGAATCACCGGGGATCGCCGCCCGCTTCACGATATAATATACAATATACAATATGCGATACAAGAAATGCGGCATGAATATGGGTCGCTTTAGCGAATAAGCTCTCGCCATCGCGTTGCATGGATAAGTAGAATCCACATCCTTTTGAAATGCAGAATCACATTGGCATAATGGTACGCATAGAAGAATACAGCATACTTACTATGAAACGTTGAAATTGGTTGCGCCATCGCATTGCATGCAGCATTGGAACTCTATTGCATTGACAAGCGGACCCATTATAGGGCAATCCTAATGCATGGAACTGTGGACTTCACATTCTAATGAAGTATAATACCAGACAAGCATATAATGCGATGCATAAAGCTCCACAACATCCTAACTTCCTTTGAACTGTTGATATGAAATGCGATATCGCGATGCATGAAGCATCAGATAGGCTATACCTAAGCAAGAAAGTGTAGCACACACATTCTTTTGAAATGTAGAAGCACACAGACAAAATGCATTGCTTTGAATATTACATGTTAACATGCATCATTGAAATGAGATGCGATATCGCGTTGAATGAAGGATTGAAATCCTATTGCTACGACATGCAGACACCTAGGGACATTATCCCATAGCATGGAAGTGTGGGATTCACATTCTTGTGAAGTGTGCAAGCACACGCATAATGTGTTGCATTCAATATTACACCCTATCATGAGACATAGAAATGAGATGGGATATTGCATTTTATGAAGAATTAGAACTCTAATGCTTCGATATGTGGACATCTAGAAACACTATCCCGTAGCAAGGAAGTGTGGGATTTACATTCTTTTGATTTGTAGTGCAACGTCAGGCGTTGCGCCTGCCACCCACCAGCCTCTTCGCCACCTCCTGCATCAATCTCTGCACGCAGTGAACCTGCCGTGCACGTCTACATATCCTGCAACTAGCACATGTCCACGCGCTCACTCGCACTTACGAGCACCTCTGTCTCACACGCACTTATACGCATCGCCCTCTTGCTCCCACCTACGAATATACCCGCCTCCCTCGTACTGAGGACTCCGGCCAGAAGAAAGAAGCAGCAGCCCGTCGCTGGAATGGGGAGTGATTCGGTTCAAGGAACCTTCATTGCCAGGAGCTATATATTATTTCTAATGTTATATCTATGTACTTGTATCATACCCTAGATGTAAGTTCTCATGATACATATTGCAACACACCACAAGAAACACGTAATTCTAATTCCGTACGTATGAGATTAGATATTAAAACGCACCTGCGCGAAAGACAGCTATCACCACGACGAGCCGCGTGTTCTCACTCGCTGGACCACGCGCTCTGCGCTACGAGCGACAGCAACCGAAGCGCCACGCGAACCGAGGATGTCCGAGACGCTACTCCAGAGATTCAGTCTACATTGAGATCCCACTCCATGGAGTCGAATACTCCAGTACCATATCATATACCCGAGCCATTACCCGCCTCTATGTGGGGATTAGGCTACGCGCTATTATTTCTATTTCATAAGTTATAACTTAGAATAATTTTGACTTTGTATAGTTTTAACTTAAAATATATTCCATTTATTTTACTATATCCTGTTTACAAGTTCATTACCATATCTACTAGTTCCTAATTCTACTAAATCTAAATACTACTTCTCGCGTTTAATACAACCCTTATCTAGGAATACTTCCACGTGTCACTTCCATACAACTGGGTAGCTTTCCAACATCTCGAAGGAGTATAGAACTCAGGTTGGCAGAGTTGCGATAGAGCGGACCGCCGGTTATCCTTCCGACCATTGTCTGTTAGTACAGAGAAACTTGGGGAATGGGACGTGATTCTGGTTCGCGAAGAACACGACGCGCGTATAGGAAGAATTTCCTTCGTTCACTTGTGCGTGAGTACGTGGGTAGCGTATCCTGGATCCCCCTATACCAGCGACCTCTCTCCTACGCACCGGTTCAGCCGTAGCTCTACGAAGTCTCCAGTAACGCCGAGTCTTCTTTTTCCGCAGCCGAGATTGCTGCGTCATCCACGGTCCCTGCCGAATTCGCTTCGCATCCGAGCCGGCCTTACCCGCTTTGCTGAAAGCTGATTGAAATATCAGTATCCGTTAACAGGCCAACATCTACATCGATACCAGTCAACGATCCACGTATCGAATACGACACCAGCGAGAGATAGGAATTACTACTTCTATTATCCACGAACCGCGAGTGTTTTGCTCGTGCCGCCTAAGCAGAAATAGTCGGACCCGGTCGTGACGCGTTTCCGCAGACCGAATCTGGAACAAAGAGACTAGTGTCGTGAAGCCTCCGGATAAACGGAAAATTATTTCGCCGGGCGTGACAGTAGATGCAGATACACAAAACGCGTTGCATTGAACATTACATCCTATCACGCAACATTGAAATGAGATGCGACATCGCGACAGATTATATACTAAAACTCTATTGCTTTGACACATTGACATCTAGACACGTTATTCCCTTGTAGGGAAGTGTAGAAATCTCATTCATTTGAAGCGTAGAGGCAGATGAGCGTAATGAGATTTATAGAGCATTAAAATCTGCTTACATACTTCGAACTGTTGATATAAAATCTATATGAATGATCAAACAAATGATCGAAAGCTATAATAGGATTGAACCGAAATGGATATAAAACAGGCAATTATATCTGTACGTTCTGTTCTATGCAAAGGCAAATCTTTCAAAGAGAAAGAATGTATTACTTACAAATTACTTTTGTTCGCAGAGATCTCACTAATTCAGGCTTCTTTTCCTGCAAATCTAATCATTCATTTAACATGGAAAGGGGTCGAGGAATAGTAAAAGGTTTTCATATTTCACAGCCTCACGCGATACGTCGATTAGATCACGTAAAACATCGGACACTAATTGCATCTACACCTTCAGACCTTGAAAATATAATTACAACAATATATTTAATATTGTTTTAATAACATTTTTCTGCTTTGCCAAAGTATAAAAAAATCTGAGGATTGCAACTCTGAGCATTACATAACAAAAGTGCATTACATATATAATGTTACATGTAACAAAAGATTCGCTTGCTACGCTACAGCGTTTCTAGATGTCTACGTATCGAAGCAATAGGGTTCTAATGCTTCATAAAACGCGATAACACATCACATTTCTATGATTCATGATAAGATGTAATTCAATGCAACGCGTTAACTATATCACGTCAACACTTCAAAGGTATGTAAAGACCACAATTCCTTGCGATGGAATAGCGATTCCAGATGTCTACGCATCCAAGCAATAGAATTTTAATGCTACATAAAACGCGCTATTGCATCCCATTTAGATTTTTCATGACAAGATGTAATATTCAATGTATCGCGTCATGTGTCTCTTGTGTACACCTCGCAGGAATTTAAGTCCCACACTTCCTTGCTACGGAAAAGCGTATCTAGATATCTACTTATCGAAGCAATAGAGTTCTAATGCTTCACAGAACGCGATATCGCATCTCATCTCTATGCTTTACGATAAGATGTAATATCAATGTAACGCGTTATGTATATTTCGTAAGCAATTCTATGTTTCATGATAAGATATAATTTTCATTGCGAAGTATTATGTATACCTCGTCTATACTTCAAAAGAATGTAAAGGCCACACTTCCTTGGTAGGAAATAGCGTTTCCAGATGTCTACGTATCGAAGCAATAGAGTTATTATGCTTCTTAAAACGCGATATCGCATCTCAATTCTATGTTTCACGGTAAGATATGATATTCATTGCGAAGTGTTTTGTATACCTCGTCTACACTTCAAAAGAATGTAAATGCCACACTTCCTTCCTACGGAATAGCGATTGTAGATATCTACGTTTCGATGCAATAGAGTTCTAATGCTTCATAAAACGCGATATCGTATCTTATTTCTATGTTTCATGATAAGATGTAATATAAATGCAACGCGTTATGTATATCTCGTAAACACATCAAAAGAACGTAAAGCCCAGACTTCCTTATAGCATTTCTGGATGTCTACGTTTCTATGCAATGGAGATCTATTGCTTCGATATGTAGTAATCTAGAAACGCTGTTCCGTAGCAAGGAATTGCTGCAATTACTTTCTTTTGAAGTGTTGACGAAATATACATAATCCGTTGCATTTATATAACATCTTATCATGAAACGTAGAAATGAGATGCGATATCGTTTTTTATGTAGAATTAGAACTTTATTGCTACGATACGTAGACATCTAGATACGCTATTCCGTAGTATGCAGGTGTGACATTTACATTCTATTGAAGTGTAGACAAGGTAAGTATAAACCTTTGCTTTGAATACTACATCTTATCATGAGACATAGAAATGAGATGCATTATCGCGTTTTATGAAGCATTAGAAACCTATTGGTTCGATGCGTAGGCACCTAGGAACGGTATTCCGTAGCAAGTAAGTGTGGGATTTACATAGTTTTGAAGTGTTGTCGAGATATACATAACGCGTTGCATTGAATATTACATCTTATCTTGAAACATAGAAATGAGAGGCGATATCGTGTTACGTGAAGCATTAGAACTTTATTGTTTCGATATGTAGACATCTCAAACGCTATTCCGTAGCAAAGACGTGTGGGCTTTACATTCTTTTGAAGTGTTTACAAGATATTGTCTGCCCTACACCAGGACGCTGATCGGGCGTGCTTCCTCACCCAGACGTGTATACGCAAACGGAATCTACCATCTACCTCCTAGTTACACCCACCTCACTGAAACGGGCGATGGAAAAATCCAGATGTGCCCCGCGGCGTTTCCCGCGGGTCAGTGCTTCAGCTACTCCGTCGGAGGGGACGAATCCCAACCGCCGGAGTACCCACGGGGAACCTCGGGGAGGCGAACTCACTACGTGTACGAGAACACGCTCACTCTGACCCTTTTTGAATTAGGAAGGATAAGATTGGTCAAATTTATAGATGATCCAGACTGCCAGCCTCAGTCTTATTCAATTCTGCTCTATGAGTGTAGCTCGGACTAGTTTGGGCAAATCGATAGATGCACCAAACCCCCGAGTCGCAGTATTATTCAATAACTCCAGAGCCCCGTTAGCCACCGGGCAAATCCGGCGCCCAGGTTCTATCACGCGGAGGTGGGGATGGGTACACTTCCTGGACACCCAGGCACTGGACCCCGTGTTGACAAGATAGATTTATTGTCTGCTCTACACCCGGACGGTGATCGAGCGCGGTTCCTGAGCCGTTCGGCTATACCCTGACGGAATCTACCATCTACCAACCAGTTACTCCCACCTCACTGAAAGGAGCGATGGAAAAATCCAGATGTGCCGGGGCGCCTTTCCCAGCGGGCGAGTCCTTCAGCTACTCCGTCGGAGAGGACGAATCCTAACCGCCGGAGTACCCACGGGGAACCTCGGGGAGGCGAACTCGCTACGTGTACGCGAACACGCTCACTCTGACCCTTTTTGAATTACTCAGCATCAGTTTGGCCAAATTTATAGATGCTCCAGACTGCCTGCTCAGTCTATTCATTTTTGCTCTACGAAAAGGATTCGGACTATTTTGGGCAATCGATGATGCACCAAACCTCCGAGTCCCAGTTTAATTCGATAACCCCAGAGCCCCGTTAGCCACCGGGCAAGCCCGGCGCCCAGGTTCCACCACGAGGAGGTGGGGATGGGTACTTCCTGGACACCCAGGTTCTGGAACCCCCACCAACTTCTGCAGATCCTGTTTGGCTCTACGTGTCTCAGGGACAATGCAGCTCTTTTGTCCAGGGGTGGCTACCCTCTCTTCCTCTGCCTCTAGCTCCGCCAACTGTTCCTCCGCGGCCACGTTCGCATTGTTACAAGCCCATAACTCTACGGTGTTCTTAACCACCAACGCTTCCTCCTTGGGTGTTAGGCGAGATACACCCAATGACTCAGCCTCCCATTTCTTCAGCGTCCCGTCACCAATGCCCATCTTCCTCAGTGCCTGCGCCACTGCTGCGTCCCACTGCCTGTTTGAGCTCCCCGTTCCCAGAACCCCCATTATCCGGACGGGGTCGTCCTTTATTTGGAGGGCTATTGCCATAGCGCAGACACTTAATTTCTTGGAGCTCTTAATATTCTTCTTTTTCTTCCCGCTGCTCTCCGCCTCCGCTCCTGCTTTCTTCCCGGCCTCGGGCTTCCCTTCAGACTTCATCCCTGTGTTTCTAAAGACTGCGCCCTCTGTTTCTTCCTCCACGGCAGCTGCCAATCTTGCAGCCCTGTCCTCCCATATAGTGGGCTGTCTCCTATTCGCAATAGTAGCTCCGTTGAGTACAGCCCACGTAACCAGTCTACTCATCTCGGTTGGAGGCGATCCGGTCTCATTGCATGCGTTGGTTATCAACCCGTCGCAGAACTGTTCAATGTCTCCCGTGAAATAAAGGCCCACTTGCTCAGGCTCTGGGATACTCTGGGCCGAGCCTATTCCCGGTGGCACCTGCTCTTGTACTACTATTTTTTTTTCATTCTTTGGCCGTGTGGGAACTATGTACAAGGAAGGTAGGTTAGGGGCACGGCTACCCCCAGGGAGTTGATCCTCCACCGCAGGATCAACCCACCCCGTGTCGCTCCCAGGCCACAAGTTGAATACGAGTTGTCATTTGGTTCCACCTGGACCAGTTGGTGTGACTCCCCTGCATAACACACGTGGTTATTCCGCCCAGCAGTCCCGATATCAATCCCATGCTCAGCAGCTAGTCAGCGGATCTGGACGACCAAATACCGCGCCAGGACAGCGTACAGGTCGAGAAAGAGATATTTTCCCGCCTGACGCCGTACCTGGACGCGATACCCTCCAGGAGGGAAGAGTTAGTGGCGTAATACGCCTTCTTCCACTCGTGGGTGTCGTCCAGAGGTGGAACTCCGCTGACCACCTGTGCGTCGATGACGCAGGCTTTCTCTCGCTGAACGCAAACCAGGTCTGGCTTGCGTTTTCCCACGGCCGTGTGGAATTGCGGTTCCACATGGACCGTCCAGCCGATGTTACGGGGTCCTGAGGCCAACGTACGACAAACAACGTTGTGCCTCAGGACTCGGCCACCATGGGTGCGAAAGCACCCCTGGATGACGTGCGCAGCTGTCTCGGTGGACAGACAGCCGGCACGACACCTGGTGGCCTGTCCATGCCGCCTCGCTCCCCGCGACGTTCAAATGAGCGTCGGGAGGGCGTTGATGCGGACATGGACATGCTGGACGTAGTCCCGGCCGGGGATAGAGAGAGAACCTGTGTCAACCCATCGCGAAGTACTTCAAGGCCAGGATCGTGCCATCCCGTGTAAGCGCCCGAGTGGCCCACTGGATCCTCGAAGTCACCCACGCGGAGTCCGCAACCGCCCGAATAACAAGCGATTGCGAACGTCCCAGGTTGAGCAGGCGTTGTCGCATCAAACCTGGGACAGTGGTGGCCAAGGAGGGAATTCCGAGACCGCCACCAGTGATGGGTGCGTGGAGAAAACCGGTCGGTGTGTCCTTAGGCAGCCTCAGCCACCTTCTCACCGCGGCACGTGTTAGGAGATCAAGAGCTCTCAGCTTTCCAAGTGTAGCACGACCTAGCACCAGCGTGTGATAGACACGCGGGACCAAAAAGCAGCGCACGATTTTCAAGCGCTGCTGCGGCTTAAGTGGTGCCTGTGTTATCCTATCAAGATAAGAAGAAAGGTCAACCATGACCTTTCTAGGCCCCGACGCGGAAAAGTCGACTCCCAAGTACCTCCATTCCGCTAAGGTGGAAATTTGCGGAATGGAGGTACCGTCACCAAGATGGAACGTTGGTGTTGTGATAACTTTTATCTTTTTGACTTTTCCGGCCGGGATCAAGAATAACACGGAGCACTTCGCAGCGTTGAACGCTAAGTCGTACTCCCTTGCTTTGTCCTCTACCACACGCAGTGCGGTTTGCATGCCCCACTTGGAAGAGGCAAACAGGAGGATGTCATCGGCGTACGCCAAGGCGTCCAACCGACATCCCCCTAAGTCGAAGCCGACGTCAGGAGGGACCGGTCTCATAATATTATCAGCTACAAAACAAAATAGTATAGGCGAGAGCGGATCCCCTTGCCTGACGCCGCGGCCTAAGCTGAAGAGCTCTGATCTCCACCCACGAACTTCAAACATCGTGCTGCTGCAGGAATATAGGCGGGAGATGTACAACACGAAGTCGTGAGGCACTCCCAGTGACTCCAAAATCCTGGCCATGGCTTGGTGACTAACAGAGTCAAAGGCTTTCGCAACGTCCAGGGAGGCTACGTGCAATTCACGAAGACGGGTGCGGGACTCACATAGTACAGCTGACAATGCTGCTATGTTTTCTCCGCACCCGTCATCCATGCACCTCTGCCTCAGATCGAGGTAGGGCTCTCCATTGCCGCACAGTGATACCGTCGGGACCCGGAGCGGAGCGAAGTGACAAGGTGGTAGCTGCTACTTCCTCGCAAGATATTGGATGCCACAGGTATGCCAAATCCGACCTCGGCGAAGATGGTGAGCAGGGCGGAACAGGCCTAGAGGCCTGATTCGCATATGGTCCCCAGTGCCGGGCCATAACTTCGACACTGGGGACATTGGCAGATGAGTCACCTGTGCCATCCAGTACCTCACGAGCGGCCCACGACATATTCGCGCGTAATCGCGCCGTCGCTGGACACTCCGTCCGGTACGAACGGTACCCTGTAACCGTTGGTGAGAAGGTGGACTGGATCCAGCAAGAGGAGGTGGACAAACACACACAAGAGGAAAAACAGAAGCGAGCCAAGATGTTAGACGGTCACACACACTAACCCCATCCAAACACTCGTGGGTCAGCTGGGTAAGGGTGTTAGATTCCCAGCCTCGGATATTCTGGACCACCGGGATAAGTCCCCGGATGGCACCAGAAATATCCTCGTCGAGGTGACCCCGGAGTGATAAGGATGTTGGTGAGGTCGTGTGTGCGACCGCTGACTCGCTTCCTCCGGGAATCAGAGGCGAAGGAATTCCAATACTGGAAGGCAAGGGCGAGAAGAACTCAGCGGACGAGTCTACACTCGTGCTAGAGGAGGCAATGACGTCGGCCATAGCGGCCAAAACTAAGGCCCGATACCGTTGGTCGCGGCGTACGCCATTAATAGCTTCCACTGTGCGACCTGGCACGACGGAAGCTAGATGTTGATTCAGGAAACGTACGCCGCGCTGAACCGCCATTGCCTCCTCCCTCACCATAAGGCGGAGTTCTTCATCGCCCCATCTTCGTTTGACTCCCAGGAGGTCTACCTCCTCGTTGACAACTGCCGGATGTGCTGCTCTACGAAGGACACCAAGACCGATTTTACTCCTGAACGCTCGATCGCAATCTGGACATGGGAATGACATCGGGACTGCCTCAGGGGACACACTTCGGGGAGCGACATGGGGGAGGGGGTGTCTCCTGAGGAGAGGATTGGGCCGCAGGACCAGCAGGCCGAGGCCCCCGCCGGAGATTATATACTCGTCTATTTCCATTTGGGCCTGCGGTGTCAAAGCCCGTCGGGGTGGCAGCCCGACGGGCCCGAGCGGGAGGGAAATCCCCTCCGCCAAGCCAGAGCCCCATTAGCCACCGGAAAATTCCGGTGCCCAGGTTCCACCACGAGGAGGTGGGGTTAGCACATGTTGCCGCCGCAAGCAACGACAACTTCTGAAATCCAAGAGAGTCATAGTTACTCCCGCCGTTTACCCGCGCTTTTTTGAATTTCTTCACGTTGACATTCAGAGTACTGGGCAGAAATCACATTGCGTCAACACCCTTGGGGGCCATCGCAATGCTTTGCTTTAATTAGACAGTCGGATTCCCTTAGTCCGTGCCAGTTCTGAACTGAGCGTTGAATGGCGGCCGAATAGAACGACAGCTACGGCGAACCGCCGCTGAAGCCTCGCAGCAAAGAAGATCCGTGGGAGGCCAAGGCACGGGACCGAGTTCGGATTCCGGGTTACGCATGCACGAAGCAGCGACCCGCTCAGCTCGCCCAGGCCTGGCACGTCAGCCAAACTCACTTCCCGACCAAGCCCGACACGCCCCGCTCCTCAGAGCCAATCCTTATTCCGAAGTTACGGATCCAATTTGCCGACTTCCCTTACCTACATTAATCTATCGACTAGAGGCTCTTCACCTTGGAGACCTGCTGCGGATATAGGTACGAACCGGCGCGACACCTCCACATGGCCCTCTCCTGGATTTTCAAGGTTCGAGGGTAAGATGCAGACACCGCCGCAACTGCGGTGCTCTTCGCGTTCCAAACCCTATCTCCCTGCTAAAGGTTTCCAAGGAACTCGAACGCTTATACAGAAAAGAAAACTCTCCGCGCATCTCCCGACGGCGTCTCCAAGTCATTTTGGGTTACCCCGATGAACACTCTTATGAGGGCCCGGATTGGTATACGGTTCCGCTGCCGGGTTCCGGAATAGGAACCGGATTCCCTCTCGCCCAATGGGTGTGCATCTTTCGCTCACTTTATTTTTGTATATTGTTCCTTCGAGATTGTTGCTTTTAGTACACCACATTTACGTAAGATATCTCTTAGGGCTTAGGATCGACTGACTCGTGTGCAACGACTGTTCACACGAAACCCTTCTCCACATCAGTCCTCCAGGACCTCGCTGGAGTATTTGCTACTACCACCAAGATCTACACCGACGGCGGCTCCAGGCAGGCTCACGCCCAGACCCTTCTGCGCACACCCCCACGACCCTCCTACTCGTCAGAGCTTCATGAAGGACCGACATGCTTTCGCGTGCCTTCCCACTTGCCACTGACGGTGGAGTATAGGCGCGACGCTTCAGCGCCATCCATTTTCAGGGCTAGTTACTTCGGCAGGCGAGTTGTTACACACTCCTTAGCGCATCCCAACTTCCATGGCCACCGTCCTGCTGTCGTAAGCAACCAACGCCTTTCATGGTATCCCATAAGCGTCGACTTAGGCGCCCTAACTCTGCGTTTGGTTCATCTCACAGCGCCAGTTCTGCTTACCAAAATTGGCCCACTTGGCACTCTGATCCGAGATCTCGTGGCTTCATAGTTCAAGTTCGTTCAAGCAAGCCAGAGATCTCACCCATTTAAAGTTTGAGAATAGGTTGAGGTCGTTTCGGTCCCAAGGCCTCCAATCATTCGATTTACCAGATGAGACTCATCGCACATATGTTCAAGTATGTCTCTTTGAGTGCCAGCTATCCTGAGGGAAACTTCGGAGGGAACCAGCTACTAGATGGTTCGATTAGTCTTTCGCCCCTATACCCAGTTCCGACGATCGATTTGCACGTCACAATCGCTACGGACCTCCATCAGAGTTTCCCCCGACTTCGTCCTGACCAGGCATAGTTCACCATCTTTCGGGCCCCAACGTGTACGCTCTAGGTGCGCCTCTTCTCGCGATGAGAACGAGACGTCCCGGGAGTGCGAGGCCGCATGGGTACGCGGCCCATCCTCCCTTTTCGACGCGAAGGCCGACTTTCACTTTCATTTCGCCTTTAGGTTTTCAAAATCCCAATGACTCGCGCACATGTTAGACTCCTTGGTCCGTGTTTCAAGACGGGTCCTGAGAGTAGCCAAAACAGTAGCGTCGCCGACCGGTAATTCGAAGCTTGGCCAGTCCGAGGACACCGCCTGCTAACAGCTGGCCAGGCCCGGCGCCGGCGCAAAGTCCGTACCACCGGGTAGTCTGACCGAGCTTGCGGCGGGCTAGACGTACATACATTCAAGAATAGATTGGTTGCGGCCCGATACCGTACGAGTACCGTCGCGCAGCCGGCCCGGCGACCGAGGGTCTGCCGCGTGCACAAGATTGCGACGCCAGGCGCTCACTCGGGCCGTAGACCGACGCGTAACGGGTCGCGACGTTCTACTAGGGGAGAAGTGCACGACTACATCACCGGAACGTTCGCCGATGGCGGCGTACCGCTCGCCGTGGTACCGCGAGGGTACCACCGAGGCATCGCGCGCCATCGGGAGCCAGTATCGTCATCGATGAATCTCTCCATTCGATCTTTTGGGTTTCTCAGGTTTACCCCTGAACGGTTTCACGTACTCTTGAACTCTTTCTTCAAAGTTCTTTTCAACTTTCCCTCACGGTACTTGTTCGCAATCGGCCTCGTGGTCGTATTTAGCCTTAGATGGAGTTCACCACCCACTTCGGGCTGCACTCTCAAGCAACTCGACTCTAAGGAGAGATCCTCCCGAAACGTGTACCGGTCGCTACGGGCCTGTCACCCTCTGTGTGTAAATGGCCCCATTCAAGATGGACTTGGACGCGGTTCGTTGTCTCGGGATAAACGGATCCTCCCGAACACTACATTTCCCAGCGGCGGAACCGCATGATTCAGTGCTGGGCTCATTCCTGTTCGCTCGCAGCTACTAAGGAAATCCTGGTTAGTTTCTTTTCCTCCGCTTAGTAATACGCAGAGATCGAAACGGAGCGAATCCTTTTCCCCCGATTTTATTACCCTGATCCTTCAGAACGAAGGACAGGCCGAGATGGAGCGCCCGCATGAATCTCTCTGCCGCGTGAGCGGGAAATAAAAGGGAACGCACGCGTGGAAAAGCGTACGATGCGATCGTAGCGCAAGCTGCGCTTCCGGGGACTGGATGACCGGCTTTTGGTCGCGCGGTCCCGTCTCGACAACGAAGACATGGGGTGACCAACGCACTCGATGATCACGAAGTAGGGCAGTAGTATCTTGCGGCACCGAGGCGGCACCTCGTCGAAGAAAAACTCGAGCCTCGCCAAAGGGGAGCCAATCTTCCCGTATCTGCTCTGAAAACTCTCTCCTTTATCGCGCGTGTTACCGATTCGAGTTTCGCTTCGGGAGATCTCCGAAGCGCGGACACGCGTCACAGGCCAGAAACGTTGCGACGCTACGGGCGCAACGACGGCCTATGTTCGAGTGACGGTCCGCGCGAGAGATCTTTTCTTCCCTTGCGGAAACATGGTATACACGCGCGGAGACAACAGAGAGAACGGGTTATTCTGATCGAACACCCTGGGGCTGTACGAGGAGAACTTCGAAGGATCGGATGCGCATCATCGTCCTTCGCGTTACAACGATGTCGCTCTCTCTCTTGTATATCTCTTCTCTCTCGACCGAGAATTCTCCCTCGGTCTTGCGGCGTGAAAAAAACAATTTATTTTAAACGACGTCGAGCGCGCGGCATGTTCGTATCGTGCGCTAAAGGTTAGGCGAAGGCGATGCGTGTGGCGGGTGTGCGAATTCGGAACGCGGAACAAAATCGGCGATCGAAACACGAAGCGGTTCCCGTGGGCGGTCGTCCGTTTAACGGACGACTCACGACGCTGCGAAGAACTCACGCGAGTTCGTGATCGACACACCGTCGAGTTCCGTGAACGCGTTTACGCACGCCGCACGCGTACACACGTTGCCAAACGCAGATTGCCTCGGCACGGCCACAGACGACTCGGACGAACGTCCAACGATCGCTCGTACGTCGCGTATCGCTCCTCTTCCTCCCTTTCTTGGTGCCGCCCGAACTCAAAAACGTTTGTAATTTAATTCGAGAATGAACGACGGCGGGCAGATTCGAGCACCGTAGGGAAAAAAGATTCGACGAAACGCAACGCAAGCAGTATTCTGGTTACGTGAACGACCCTCAGCTAGGCGTGGTCCAGGAATTGTATCCGTGGACCGCAATGTGCGTTCGAAATGTCGATGTTCATGTATCCTGCAGTTCACACGTTGACGCGCAATTAGTTGCGTTCTTCATCGACCCACGAGCCAAGTGATCCACCATTCAGGGTAATCGTATATGTATATTTTGTTGATCTTTAAGTCTCTTGGTACTAAAGTTCGAACAAGTCGATACCCAAACGTCTCCGGTGAAAGAGACGCGGGCGTCGCCGAACCGTGGCGGCTTTCACTGCTCGACGAAGTTCGAGGCGACACGATATATCGGTCCTACGGATGAAACGCATACGCCGATGGTTGACGCGTATGGTCTCCCTCAAAGTTACGAAAAATGCACACGCGCGTCCAGGTATGAAGAGAAAAAAATCTTTCAAAAATTCGTTAGGACTCCTCCGCGTACCAGCAGCCTCGAGGCGGTCTTTTTCCTCCCGGCAACGCGAAGCGAGCATAAACTGTTCGAGCTCGCAACGGCGGGATTACAGACTCTCGACAACGAGGACAACGGGCAACGCGGAATCGTCCCCTCTGGAACGAACGTGCGCGTCGAACTGAGAAGAAAAAAAACCAAACACCCAGTGGCGTATTGCTTTCGAGATCGTCAAGACGCTCTCTTTCGGGTGAACATAACAATTTTATGATCGATGGGACACTCGTCGTCTTCGTGCAGAGTCTCGAGGCGGTCTATAAGAGTTTTCCCCGGCAACACGAAGCGAGTATAAAATTATTCGATCTCGCAACGGCGGGTTTCTTTCAGACTCTCGACAACGAGGCTTGGGCGCGAGCGACGAATCGTCCCCTCCGAACGGAACGGTACGATCGACTGATATGAGAGCGGTGACGACGACGCGAAACCTGCGAGAATTCGAGGTCGACGACTGTACGTACGTACTCTCTCTCGTTCGGGTAAAAATTCGTTGGGACTCGCCGTACAGCCTCAAGCGGTCTATGTTTTAACCCCAACGCCGCGAAGCGAACATAAATGATTCATAAGAGCACGGCAACGGACGCTTGAGTGTTTCAGACTCTCGACAACGAGGCTTGCGCGACGTATCGTCCCCTCCGAACGGAACGGTACAAATACGATCGACAGATAGGAGAGAACGGGTCGACACGCGATCCTGCGAAAAATTCGAGGGTCGTGTCGACGGTACGTTCTCTTCGTTCGGGTAAAAATTCGTTGGGACTTGTCGTATATGGGCCTCGAGCGGTCTATACTTGGTTCCCGGCAACGCGAAGCGAGCACGTAAAATTCGATCTCGCAACGGCGGGTTTCAGACTCTCGACAACGAGGCTGCTGCGACGAATGTTATTCCTCTCCGAATATGACGGATCTCGACCGAAGGAAGATTATTCTTTGCTGCATACGCTTTGCGTTTGTTTCATCCATATATCTGGACTCTTATAATTTTTATTTCGGAACGAATATAGTTCCGGTTTACGTACAATCTCCAAAGTATCGGACGGCTCGATCTCTCTGACACGAGGCGGAGTTGCATACTAAGGGCACTGGATGTAATGTTTCTGTTCGTATGGCAGTGCAGTGGATGCGGCTCGTTGGAGCACATTATTTTTTTTTCATTTTTCCGTGCCGCGGGTCACGAAGACCACACGCGAGAGCACGTTATTGTTTGTTATTTTTCCGTGCCGTGGGTCACGAGGACCACACGCGAGAGCACGTTATTGTTTGTCATTTTTTGCCCGTGCCGCGGGTCACGAAGACCACACGCTAGAGCACTTTATTTTTGTACGTAAGTATGCAATTCCCGAAAGAGCTCGGCTTCCTCGCTCCGATCGACTGCCATGCCAACACGGAGAGACGCGCAAAACGGGAGGCTTGACGCCTCCGCACGTAATACAACGTTCTCCGGGCATTGTGCGAACGAAGCGAGGGTTCTTTAAGTATTTGCTACGATTTGTGGCCGATAAACGACTTTTTATTTTCATAATGATTCTTCCTTCACATCAATATATATATATATATATATATATATATATATATATATATATATATATATCGTATTATGTATATCACACATTCTTTCATTTTTAACGTATTTTCGTTAATGATCCTTCCGCAGGTTCACCTACGGAAACCTTGTTACGTCTTTTACTTCCTCTAAATAATCAAGTCTGGTCATCTTCCCGATAATATCGGCAATGCCGAGGCATTGGCCGCGCACCAGTCCGAAGACCTCACTAAATAATTCAATTGGTAGTAGCGACGGGCGGTGTGTACAAAGGGCAGGGACGTAATCAACGCGAGCTTATGACTCGCGCTTACTGGGAATTCTTCGTTCATGGGGAATAATCGCAAGCCCCAATCTCTAGCACGAAGGAGGTTCAACGGGTTACCCGGGCCTTTCGATCAAGGAAAACACGCTGATTCCTTCAGTGTAGCGCGCGTGCGGCCCAGAACATCTAAGGGCATCGCAGACCTGTTATTGCTCAATCTCGTGCGGCTAAAAACCGCCTCTCCCTCTAAGAAGATTTGTTTGTACGTTGGTAGTAAAAACCCACCGGCCGAAGCCGGGGGCCTTCGAGATACCATAAGTTAGTCTATTTAAGAGGCTAGAGTCTCGTTCGTTATCGCAATTAACCAGACAAATCGCTCCACCAACTAAGAACGGCCATGCACCACCTCCCACCGAATCAAGAAAGAGCTCTCAATCTGTCAATCCTTCCTGTGTCTGGGCCTGGTGAGGTTTCCCGTGTTGAGTCAAATTAAGCTGCAGGCTCCACTCCTGGTGGTGTCCTTCCGTCAATTCCTTTAAGTTTCAGCTTTGCAACCATACTTCCCCCGGAACCCAAAAACTTTGATTTCCCGGAAGCTGCCCGCCGAGTCATCGGAGGAACATCGGCGGATCGCTGGTTGGCATCGTTTATGGTTAGAACTAGGGCGGTATCTGATCGCCTTCGAACCTCTAACTTTCGTTCTTGATTAATGAAAACATTTTTGGCAAATGCTTTCGCTTTAGTCCGTCTTGCGACGATCCAAGAATTCCACCTCTAACGTCGCAATATGAATGCCCCCATCTGTCCCCATTAATTATTACCTCGGGGTTCCGGAAACCAACAAAATAGAACCGAGGTCCTATTCCATTATTCCATGCACATAGTATTCAGGCAAAGATAGCCTGCTTTAAGCACTCTAATTTATTCAAAGTAAACGTACCGGCCCACCTCGACACTCAGTGAAGAGCACCGCGATGGGATGCCTGCTGGACCTCCCCCGAAAAGGCTAAGCCCACGGGTAGGACGTATCACATAATGCCAGTTAAACACCGCGAGCGGTGAACCGACACTGTGACACACAGATTCAACTACGAGCTTTTTAACCGCAACAACTTTAATATACGCTATTGGAGCTGGAATTACCGCGGCTGCTGGCACCAGACTTGCCCTCCAATTAATCCTTGCTAAAGGATTTAAAGTGTACTCATTCCGATTACGGGGCCTCGGATGAGTCCCGTATCGTTATTTTTCGTCACTACCTCCCCGTGCGGGTAATTTGCGCGCCTGCTGCCTTCCTTGGATGTGGTAGCTGTTTCTCAGGCTTCCTCTCCGGAATCGAACCTTGATTCCCCGTTACCCGTTACAACCATGGTAGGCGCGGAACCTACCATCGACAGTTGATAAGGCAGACATTTGAAAGATTCGTCGCCGGTGCTAAATGACCGTGCGATCAGCTGTGGGTTATTCAGAGTCACCAAAGCAAACGATCGACGCACGGACGAACCGCACGCCACCGATTGGTTTTAATCTAATAAAAGCATTCCTTCCATCTCTGGTCGGAATTCTGATTTGCATGTATTAGCTCTAGAATTACCACAGTTATCCAAGTAATTTCGTGTACAATCTAAGAAACCATAACTGATTTAGTGAGTCATTCGCGGTTTCATCTTATTTCGGTATGTACTGAGACATGCATGGCTTAATCTTTGAGACAAGCATATGACTACTGGCAGGATCAACCAGGGAACCGTACTATTCGTTACTCCTCCTCTTTAACTTTCTCTCACCATCGTCACATCGTTCATAGTAGTTCCTCCAAACATCGTCGGTTCTCCCCGAGACACTGATCGACGATACAAATCGTATTATATTATATGTAGTGGCATATATATATCAGTATCGCTCGTTCGTGAACGGCGATACCGTTTAGTTATGTTCATGAACATCGTTCGCATAACTTTGTTATCGTCAGTGAATGCGGCTAACGGATCTCTTTCGGATCTCGCTCGAGCACATTATTTATTTCGGTGACAATACGCTACGTCGAAAATACATAACTTCAACCAATTTCGCCGAGGTATTGCACCCTCCCCATTCGAATCGTACAGTTCCCATTTGTTGTGGTTTTCAATGTAAAAGATCTTATATGCCTTCCAACTGAACCGGTCGAGGAAGCGCGTATACACTTCGCGCTGAAATATACATCGTCTACCGCACGGAGATCTCTCGCGAGACCATCGACGTGCAGCAACGAGGAAGCGCGTATACAAATTTCACGCTGATTTTTCGAGAGATATATACCTTTAATCGTCTATAGCACCGACATCTCTTGCGAGAACATGCTGGGCATCGACGATGCAAGCGCGTATGCAATTTTCACGCTGGGCAGTTAATGATCGCCGAAAGCACGGACATCTCTTTCACGCTGGGCATTAAAATAGCGCATACAGAGAACATGCTGGTCATCCAGGCGAGGAAGCGCGGACAATCGCGTCACGCTGAAAAATATCTCTCTTAGACCTTTACCATCGTTTATAGCACGAACATCTCTTGCGAGAACATGCTGGGCATCGACGATGGGCAAGCGCGTACAATTGTGTCACGTTGAAGTATATTTTGTATCTCGCCCATCGCAAGCGAGCTGGCGCGTATAAAGTGCGCGCTGGACAATCTACACGGGACACCTTTTGGAAGTTCGTATCGGGCCTGCTCTGGCTGCAACAACATATTTGTGTCGTAAATGCCACATACCATCCGTCCCCTTAACGGGTTCGTGATCAGGAAATTTTCGTTCGAGCGGTTTCATTTTTATGGTTTTTTATTTGCGGGTTATATATATATTTCAGTGTTATGGTCAATTTATATATTCGAGTGTTATGGTCAACGTATATTATTATTCAGGCTTTTCCTGTATTTTAGCACTTTAGCATTTTAGCTTTTTGGAGACTGGATAGGTATATATAAATCCACGCTCTCTTAGTGTACTGGACATTTCGTACACGTTGTCACGTCCATTTTGTCATTTTGTTAATTTTAAACTTTGTTGGTTCGAGAACTCGGATTCCAAAGTTCCAGAATTGATACAAGGGTGGTACAATTTATACCCGAGTTTGAAAAACTCGCATAAAAAGTCACCAACGCCGCCTTAGGACGCTTGCAACAATTGGGACATTCGGTCAAAGATTCCGACCCGTGGCCATGCAGTATGGAGAAAAATTCGATCACCGACACGGCACAGAGCAGTCGAGAATGTATTCTCGAGGAGCGGTGGACTGCTTCTCAACCGAGGTCATAGAATAGCCACACGCCCGAGCGCTATTCCGGCTGGCCGGCTCCAGCCGGCGAGTCTCCTTACAGATACGAAACGGCCGGCGCCGCGCGGGCCGACGCACGGGCGCTTACGGTGGTAAACTCGCGCGGCAACAGACCGTCCGGAGAGACCGTTGTAACTTAGTCGCGCGGCGAACACACGTATAAAATCCTATTGACGTTGAACTTTTATGCACGGAAATTATGTAGACCTATTAAACATTGATGAATAAACATATTTTCGAGATATAACAAAAAATCGATCAGAACATAGAAAAAAAGCAGTTGCAAAATTCGAAAAAACGAAAGAAAAGAAATATCGAAAATCTAATACGTACGATCGATTACTACTATTAAATTAAGCAATATTATTAAAAAATACCATTTGATTATAAATAAAAATTATCGACAAATCGCAAAAAACCTCCGGCAGTGTCGTTTCCAAACGAACAAAAATAATGAATTCGATTAAACAATGCTACGGTAAGTACAATCAATAGGTTTTATTAAGGTTTTTCAAAAAAAATTTACAGGTCAACGGTTTAATTAATGAGAAAATAGCCAAAGAACGCGATTGAATTTTTTCGTCGCGTAAATTTTCCAAGTCCCACGGTCGATCTGTACCTCTAGGTGGGAATATAAACTCCCTCTCGGAACTTTTTCAAGCTACCGCGGACGATTTCTAACTCTCGCTCGGCATTCTTTTTTCCAAACTATCGTCAATGTACGATTATTAACTCTCGGTAGGATTCTTTTCTTCAAACTACTGTCAATATTCAAATTTTAACTCTTGGTTGAAATCTTTTTGTCAAACAATCGTGAATAAACGAATTTTAACCCTAGGTTGGAATTTTTTTCTCCAAACTGTCGAGTATATATGAAATATGGGAATTTTTAGGTCAAACTATCGTTAATGTACGAACTTTAACTCTCGGTTGGAATTTTTTGGTCAAACTATCGTCAATGTACGAATTTCATGAGATATGGAAATGAGATGCTATATCTCGTTTTATGAAGAACTTAAACTCTATTGCTTCGATGCATAGACATCTAGAAACACTACTCCGTAGCAAGGAAGAGTTGCATTTAGATTCTTTTATTATCGTTGAGGTATACATAACGCGTTGTATTGAATATTGCATCTTATCATGAAACATAGAAATGAGATGCGATATCGCGTCTTATAAAGAATTAGAACTCTATTGCTTCAGTACGTTGACATCTAGAAACGCTATTTTGTTTTAAGTAAGTGTCGCATTTACATTTTTCTGTAGTGTAGACGAGATATACATCGCGTTGCATTGATATGACATTTTATTATGAGACATCGTAATAAGATACGATATGGCATTTTATGAAGCATTATAACTCCATTGCTTCGATACGTAGACATCTAGAAACGCTATTCTGTAGCAAGGAAGAGTTGCATTTGCATTCTCCTGAGGTGTAGGCGAGATGTACATAATGCGTTGCATTGAATTATACATCTTATCGTGAGACATAGAAATAATATGCGATCTCGCGTTTTATGAAGCATTAGAACTCTATTGCTTCGATAAGTAGACATCTAGAATCGCATTTCGTTGTAAGGAAGTGCGGCACTTACATTCATTTGGAGCATAGACGAGATATACATAATGCGTTGCATTGAATATGACATCTTATCATGAAAGATTGTAGTGAGATGCGACACCGAGTTGAATGAAGTATTCGAATTCTATTGCAACGACATATTGTGCATTTGGAATCGCTATGGCTTTGCATGGAATTGTAGAATTCACATCCCTGAGCCGGTTGGAAGCAGCCTATAAAGGCAACCCCTTTGCAAGGAAGTGTTGACATCGCATTCTTTTGAAGTGTAGAAGCAGATAAGCATAATGAGCTGAATAGAGCACTGAAATTTACTTTCATACTTCGAACTGTTGACTTGAAATGCGATATCGCATTTTATGGATTATTTAAGCTCTATTGCTTCGATACGTAAACTTCTACAAACGCTATCCCGTTGCAAGGAAGTATGGGATTTACATCTTTCGGAGTGTAGATGCAGATACGCAAAACAAGTTGCATTGAACATTACATCTTATCACGAAGCATTGAAGTGAGATGCGACATCGCGTCGAGTGAAATATTAGAACTCTATTGCTTCGACACGTAGACATCTACAAACACTATCCCTTTACAAGGGTGTGTGGAGTTCACATTCGTTCGAAGTGTAGAATAGTTAAACATAACGCGTTACATGGAATATTACATGTTACATTAAACATTGATTTAAAATCGCAATATCGCGATGAATGTTATTTCTTACTATTTAAAGTGAAACATTGAGGTTTGTTTATAATCTAATGGAATTTAATTACCATTTGATTCAAATTGACAATGATAATCTTCCATAGTTCAACTGTTTTGTGAGCTGTCCTCAGGAATCCACAGCTCAGTACTTGTAAAATGGACGACAAACGAAGAGCCTAACCAAACGAAATCAAACCGATTTTTGAATACTAATATTATCATGTTTAACTTATCCTGCAAACTATTAAAATGTCCTTCGAATATTGCTTATTCACTTCCTTCCACCACTGTTTACAATACGTATGTTTCATTTACTATGAAAACCGTAGGTATTATCGCATTTCTTTACTTTTTGTAACCTTCAATGGCTTCATATGACAGGTCGTTGAACTTGTTTTAAACTGCTCTATCGTATTACGGAAGAATGAACATAGCAATTCATTTTAAGAAATGAAGGTGACCTTCAAATGTCCAACATACCTCCACTTCCAAAAATCTATTTTCATCAACGGATGGGCCCTTTGTATTGTGCAATTTTATATCAGAAAATCTTTTATATCTGTCCAATCCTGTATATTGTTATGGATGTGTCCAGCAAGGCAACGATGAACAAAGTTAAATTTAATATTACAATGTTTATTATACTATTTATAAAATATTTGTTTTTCTGGAATTTAGCCAAAAAACAATGTTTACGATGTCGGCAGATGAATGTATTTGCCTTAGGTTCCCAAGAGCTGACAATTTCGAAAGTAGAATATTTCTTTACTTCGCTAACCAAATAATTGCAAACGTTAAGTAAAGTGCGTGTCTTTCAAAACAGTCAGATGCAAATTACGAAACAACGTTTCTGAGAAATGGTACGTATCATTCTTTTTTAATTTCCGTTTTTTTAATCAGAGGAAATTTAATTGAAATATCCGCAAAATCTAAGGACAAAAAAGTTATTATAATCTATATGATGGTGATAAAGGATAAGTATACGGAACTGAAAATGGAAAGTAGCTCCAATGATGCTTCTACGTCAATAAAGTCAGTTAAACAAAGAACTATTGTAAAAATCAGGTATAATTAATATTACTTCTGCACAAAAGCTATAATATAATTGGACCGAAATGGATACAAAAGAGGCAATTATATCTATACGTTCTATTCTATGCAAAGGCAAATATGTCAAAGAGAAAAAATGTATTACTTACAAATTACTTATGTTCGCAGAGATCTCACTAATTCAGTCTTCTCGTCTTGCAGAACTAATCATTCATTTGGCATGAAAAGGGGTCGAGAAATAGTAAAAGGTTATTACGTATTTCATAGCCTCACTCGATGCGTCGATTGGATCACGTAAAACATCAGATACTAATTCCATCTACACCTTCAGACCTTAAATATATAATTTCAACAACATATTTAATACTGTTTAAATAACATTTTTCTAATTATTTACATCTATGCCTAATAAATATATATTAATCGAATAAGTTGCTTTGAAAAGTTGCGTTGCAAAGAATAAAAAAAACTGAGGATTACAAATCTGAGCATTACATAGCAAACGAGCATTACATATATAATGTTACATGTAACAAAAGATGAAGACCAAAAAGATCGTATATAAGTCGAATTCACAATGCGGTCATAGAGATACAGAAATGGCAAAAATTGCAAGCAATAATTAACAAAATTCAAAAAGGGGGATGAAAGTCCATCTCCTTAACGATGATAAGAAACAAGTCTGCCTCATGTACTATAATATCCCAAACAGCCAGCGATTGGCACATTAATGACAACGGATGGAACGAATTCCGTGGTAGAACTGTGCTAAAACAGTGCTCCTGCTCAGCTCTTGTAACGGCATACTCTTAATACTGGAGCGACACTCGTATCAGGGTACTATTAAAGCACCGCGATAAAATACACGGGCTACATGGCCGTGGCAATAACACTATCAGCTCACCATAGCTGCACGCGTGGTAATGGCGTAGGATGACATTTATTAATGGGAAAGCTGTTTCCATAAAAATTATAAACGAATAAGAAAAATGACTAAACTAAGCAATTTATTTATTTTCATTCCAAAATAGATACAGCGACACAAAACAAAGACATAAGAACGTGATTTTATTATTTTCGGTACATTAGCTAGATACGGCGATTTTTTCCATATAGTCGTTAATTACTTTATCATAAAAATATATACATTTACTTTATATATATTTTTTTCATTTCATCGTTACAAATTCATGCAATTAAGAGTTATATTAAAAACGATGACCGCATGTTATTTAAGAAATTTCACAAGGCGAAGTTATCGCAACAGCATGACTTTTTATTTTATAAGTAATATTTTATTTTATAAATAATATTTATAGTATATGACGGGATGAAAGAAATATATCTGACTCGCTCAATAACTATAAATATAGGAAAATGACTATCAAAATGTCTATCAATACTCATATTGTATAACATCTACTGACATCTAACGGTTTTAATTTGGACCCTATGCCAATGCTGAGTCTTATGTTTGGACCCAAATGTGACCCTACGTCATTGCTGAGAAGATTCATGAATGAAACGATGACACGCATGTCACGATGGTCCTGGTGCTGCGCGATTCACACGGTGTGCTACGCTTGCCTAGAACGTGCTGGTAACACGTTCTGGCATTTTAGATGACACTCCTCAGAAGTGGCAATATAGTGCCGGTATGGTGTCGCCACCATCTTGCAGCTTGTTATCTGGGATGCTTTCTAGAGCTTTATTCGGAATTGAATTTGAACACATAGCTACTTAATCGCGAATTTGTATGTACATAATTATACATGACTGCATAAAAACAATATCATACACTTTTATAATCAATGCGATATAAGAATATAACACGGAGAACTATCCACTCGTATCAGGAGTAAAACTTAATATATCAAATGACAGCACACAATATATTACTGAAAGTATAATGATATGAATAGCAAGAAAAACATATTTATTTGTTAGATGTTTATAAATTCAAATTTAAAAGACAAAGTCACATTTAATATATTATTGTTTAACAAGATGATATAATGTTGTTTCAGATAGGCGTGGAGAACTAGCTGGTACTTCTGTCAATGTAATTTTATTTCTTCTGGATACAGTAAATACACATTTGCAATCTAAGCATGGTTTCATTAGATCTGGTGTAATTTCCAAATTTTAAAAAGGGATGATGGCAGTAGTAGTTGGTTCAGCGCCAGGTGATAAACATATGCAACAAGCAAAGCGACGTAAACGGATTTAAAATGTTCAAGATTATATAAATTACACTATTACACTTTTTCAATCCATTTGGCGTTTCTGTTCTTTGTAACTTACAAAGAGTCTTAAGAATGTAACGTAATGTAACGAAGTTTGGAAACAAAGAAGGCTGGCCTTAATCTCAGATAAAGGAACCCTGGATCTGCTGGGTGTCGTGGTTACCAGCCTGCTGTGTCAAGGGACATGTCATTCAGTTTTAATGTTCTAAACGAGAACAATTCAAATAAATCTGGAGTCAACACATTCGAAGAAAAATTCTTCCAGTGAAGAATGCTGTCTGCTGTGCAATAGCAGCTTTACATCCACTTGATATCCTACAGAAAATCTTATGCCATTTTTTAACTATGAAACCTATTATGTGGTATTTCAGCAACTGCTACAGAAATTTAAATACGTCAAAATTGCAGCACGCAGGTGTGTAAATATCACTTCGTGATATCATTTCATTTTGGCAGTTATACTTGTATATAAGCAACCATCCAGGCATAAAGCTTCATAATCTTTCAACTATAAAATAATTATGATACATTAGACTTTTTACTGGCGTTGGTCTATTTTATCATTTTCGGAACATGTGGAAATGTTGAATATGAATAACTATGTTCATTTTATTATAAATGTATGAGTAAAGTTCAATCTACATAAATAAATATTTTCATACGTAATTTATTTAATTTTTATCATTTAGCGTTACAAAATATATTACAAAAATATATAAAAATATATTTTTCTTCAGTTTTTTAAATATTTTAAATAATTTATATTATCGTATTAAACTTTTACAAAAAGTAACAAAACTTTTATAAGTAGGAATAATTTTTCCTTAATTAGTTAATATGTCGGTTCTCTTTAAGAAAACGGTATTTAATTTTTCAAAGTAAGTTTCGACTTTAAATTGACCATTAATTTCACTAACTTCATGCTTTTCGTAGATTACCGCTAATTTTCAACTTTCCCATTACGGCTTTGTCGATGCAAACTTTAATTCTCCGAAAAATATATAATATTATGTTATAAGTAAAATTATTTTGCATGTCTAATTGATTGAACGTAAAAAATATTTTTTTTTCATGAGAAAGCATTGTGAGAAAATTTTGAGAATCCATTGTTAATGTTGTACATAATGGTTGACTAGGTTCTCCTCTCCCTGCCGCACCTTTTTACCATTTTTAAGATCCAAAAACCGTGTACCAGCTTCGTCATTTTTAAAATTTACGAAATTTACATATTATAAATTTTTTCAAAAGTGATGTTAATTAACTCTTGAATTATGGTTGCTTGGGCAATTAATCAGACTGATCTATAATGTGCTGTAATTTTCGAGGACTAATAAATTTTTTTTAACTTAATGAACAATATAATATTTGAGCTTTGAGTTTTGTTAACAAACTCGCTGTTTAAATTAGTTTGGATGACAATTAATATTCGTATGATCTCTTCCTCTGATTTATCTGTATAATTTGTTCGTTCTTTTCAATTGTCTTATTTAATTATCAAAATCTATATGTTCCAAATTCTCCTCTAGGAGGGAATCAGGCAACAATTTATCTTATCAATAATATTTATATTCTGCAAAATAAATTGATTTGTTTACTAAAATATAAATTATACATTCATGTATTAATTGTAAACCTTCAGTTAATTATTCACACCTGGATTATACGCATAATGGGTAAAATCAGACATTCCTTCAGCTTTGTAATATTGCCTCATCGATTAAAGACTGATTAGTAACAGATTTACTGTCTTTGCAAAATAAAAGCGTACATTGCATCACGCATTATTTCCAGCTTCCCACTATAATTTTGTGATTCTGAACCAACAAACATCTCTATCGCAGCAATATGTATACCTGAAACAACGCGTGCGTAAGGCAATCTCAAATTGAGAGAATTATTTTTCTTAACAATGAAATTAGAAATATATATAATTTACTGCTGTCTTTGACAAGACTGCATTCACAGCAATACCATTATTTTCATATTCATCGGCCCTTTCAAGAGCACACATTAACATTCTAAACTTGGATATTATATAATCGACACAAGTTTGAAACCATATTCGTTTAATTTTTATACTTAGTGGTGGACTGATATTTATTATATGAGGATTTGCATCTTTCTTTAAATATGGTAAGCATATTTTGGATCTGAAAATAAGTATTGTGCCATATTAGTGAATTTTATTCCTACAACTAAAACAGAACTTTTATACTTACACTAGAAATGTTCCTCTAGAATTGATATTGTTCACAAGATTATAATTTTTCATACCTATGGATTCCATGCGTGGTTAAAGTAATAGCGCTAGCACTATTAACACTTTCAGCACTTCAGGACTTGAGTGGCAAATGGTTTTGTGAGAGCCCATATGTGGCGTTCGTTATTGTCAGGCCGGTGGAGTCATCTCTGTGAAAACTGCTCAACTTGTTCGCAATTTTGTTTCAGCAGTGTTTGAAGAGATGGCGAAACGAGTCAATACATGCCTATGGATGGGTGTTCCCATTAAGAATATCTTATAAGTTACCGATGGATGGTGCTGCTCGCGGTCGGTTACTCACAATCGACCGACGGCTGGTGCTGCTTGTGCTTAATAATCCATAAATTATCGACGACTAATGAGACCAACAATCGATAGAGCATGTTTTCACATAGAGCTGGTGCAACCAATAGTAGGTAACTCAAAATTTATCAACAACTGGTGTTGCCTGCGGTCGGTGACTCACGATATAACGGCAGTAGGTAATCCCCGCGGTAGATAACTTATGATATAATAACGGCTGGTATTGCAAATAGTCTAGAATTCAAGAACTATCAACGGATGGCATTGCCAACGATCGGTAATTCATCTCTTATGTGGCTTAACTTAATCTAACATCCTTTAAACTTAATTTAAGCCTAGCTAACCTCAGTTACACATAATCTGACTTTACCTGCCTTCACTCAATTCTAACCCAATCTGACACAATCTAACATTACCTTTCTTAAACATTAAGAAATCAAACCTACGCTTTCTTAAATCTAACACAACATAACTAAGCAACCCACAAGCATTTCCAAACATAACCCAACCTAAACTAACCTAGCGCAATCTAACTAAATCGTACATAACCACACTTCCATCTCGGAACGGAAGCAACCTCCGCAACTTTCCCAGGAACAAGGCTATGCAGTAAGCCTTCCGCTAAGTTACGGAGTGGCAGAGATCCGCTCCAATTGAACGTTTTTTCACGTAATATAATATTACAATCGGCGGGTTCAAACAGAGTGGGGCCGCATTGGATGCAGTAGCGCCTTCGATTAAATGAAAACGAACAGTCGGAAAAAAATAAAACATTACTAACAAATCGTACGGAAATCAGATATTTCGACGCGTGTCCAATATACATCTAACTAAACCGTAATTCGAAGAATACAAAGGATAAGTGGAAATATTCTCCAATATGTGACATACACAAATCAGCGGATGCAAGAGAGAACACTCGATCTCGGAGTAGCGAGACCGGGGCTTCATCATGAAGTAATCGTATAACGCTGGTTCCGGGATGGCGCAGGGAGGAAATGTGGAGGATAGAGAACATAAAATAACAACAACACAACTAAAGAGGAAGAAAAAGAAAATCTGTGGAAACATTGCATTTATTAAGGGGAAATCCTACAAATATCAAACAACTGATTATATACCATACCGTCGGGTAAGGTACAACGAAATAGACCATATCGTGAGAGAAAATAAAAAAATCGAGAAACTTAAAAAGAAAATAATACTTCAGACTGAACGTATCACTGATTCCGGCAAGCTTAATGGAAAACACGACTAGGAATCGGTTATAGTATAAGATAGATGCTGGTCGCGGTTCAGGTGGCCCTGCGAGTTCTTCGCCCGCATCAGGGCAGGCAGTAGGATGATGGATGGCCTGCAGCTTCCCCCCCCCCCCCAACCCCCACCACCGGCATGAGCGAGGCTGCTGTGCATATGCTGCTGAAAAATGCTGCTGGCTCGCGATTCGGAATCAGCCTCATCGGGTCCTGGAAGAAGATTAATTGTTGGGCAGGCAGTTTGGAGCGCATTGTTGATGATACCAAAGAATAGGAAAATAGATATGGATACGAAATGCGTATATAAAGGAGAAAAAGAAAACCTCGGAGGGCACAGGCACGCATGGAGATGCATCAGGAGTCGAAGTAAGGGAACCGAAAAAAGGGGCAGGATAATGGGAAAGCTACTGATAAGAATAACGTCCTCACTTTCAAATAGAAGACTAGGCAGCCACATATTAGACGTAATGATAGATATTATGAGCAAGGATACGACGAAGGTAATGACATATTAAAAAATGTTAATGGGAAACATGAGGCATATAAAAAGAACTGGGATCGAACAGTTGATCGAACTAGTGGCGAACGGTACAGTGAATAATGAAGTAATTAAAGGAGTAGTAAGCATTCGAGGACAAACAACGGGATGAGGAAAAACAGGAGAAACGACAGCAATACGAAAAGATGACGCAAGAAAATTGAGAGCGGGAGGTATTATCCTAGAATTTAACAGGAAAACAAGTGTAGAGAACAAAATAAAGGAGATGAAAGGAACTCTGGAAAAAGAATTCGAAGATAACCATACGAGTGCGAGTATAATGCTCCAACTAAAGGACATATACCCGTTAGGTGACCAGAGAAGAAATGAAGGTAGTATATGAAACGAACACTGAAAATAATCGAAGGAAAGTATAGCGGTATAAACGTCAAGTTGTTGAAACAAACGTGGAGAGGCTGCGGAGTCGCGTTAGTTGAATTTGGGCAGGAATACAGTAAAAATCTGGAGAAGGTCCAACGACTCAGAATAGCATTAACACCTTGTCTCTACAAAGTGCTACCGAGAATAGAGAGATGCTTCAAATGTCATAAACTGGGACCTATAGGCAGATATTGCGAAGAAGTCAAAGATAATAAGGGAATCTGCAGAAGATGCGGATCCCAGATTTATACGATGATCGGTTGTATCACGAATAAACCGAAATGTATCATCTGAAGCGAGGCAGGAAGAGGGAATCCGTACATCAGACACGTTACCGGAGCTTTAATTGTCCGGTCTACAGAAAGGTGTTGATAGAAAAGAACGAGAAATGAATATGGAATTGAAAGTCCTACAAATCAATCTGAACAAATGCCGAATTGTGCAAGACATCATGCAGCAATTGCGAATGAGTCAAAAGATTGACGTGGTAATAATATCGGAAGCACACAAGATGGAAGAATACCTGATAACCGGCGTTAATCGAAAAATGTTTCACATATGGCACCACATATTCCGGGACAGAAATCGCTCTTGCAATGGTCGAAGGAACAAAAGCTATAAGCTGCTACTTCTCGCCGAACAGGAACGGAAAGAAATCGAAGAATATATAAACCAAACTGAGGTTAACATAGAAAAGGGAGAGAAAACAAACAGAATAATCATTGCGGGTGACCAGAACGAAAAATCGGTAATATGGGGTAGTAAGAAGAACAACCATGGAGAGGAAGAGATCATCAAAATGGCTCTAAGAAACCATCTAATCGCGACGAATCCGAAAGAACACTATACATACTTTAAGAACCTAAACAAATAAAAAATAGACATAATGTTGATAGAAGGTTGCATATACGCTAAGTTGCGTAATGCAGAAGTGTTTGAGATATTTTCAGCGTCGGACTATCAGTACGTATTACATACCTAAAGTACGAATAACAAGAATAACGAAGAGGGATTTGCAAGCCTCGATGGAAACGAAGCGAACTGGGGCCAAGCAAATAAATAATCGACTTATACAATATATAGATATTTATTTTTATCTAGAAGGGATGATATATTTCTACTTAATTAAAATATATGATAAGTGTAATTATATAAACCAATTTCAAATATTTAATTAAAACATCATGAAATGATATGAAATTAGGTAGGGTTTCAGATGTAATGGAGTATCTTAAGGAGATATTGTATTTAGAAATAACTAAAATATAAAAAATGTATTAATATTTATACTAATTTGAAATATTTGCTTGAAAAATCATCAAAGCATGTGGTCCAGCGAGTGGGGGATTAACGGATCGTTGCGAGGAGCATGCGGCTTAATGTGTGTAACTTGGATTTATGAATTCTCATATGCAGCAATACATTAGTCCGGATATAGTATATATATGTATGTAAGAGGCTTAAAAGTAGAATACAGGTTCTGATAAGGTCGGATCCCTGAATTGGAGGAGTCCCCACTGAGGTGATGGTCTGCGACTGCGCCTTTCAGCAGGACGAAATCACCGGTCCGAGGTAGACGAGGGTGTTCGTCTTTGGTGCGAGCGAGGTAGATATATACTCGTTAGTGGGAGTGAGACAGTAGTGCTCGTCGGTGAGATTGAAACAGCGATGCCTGGTATGAAGGAGCTATGTATTCCGGTTGGTTCGAGTGACGCAGCGGTACTTGGTGTGTGTAAGCGCGTGCAGGTGTGCGCGCGTGAACGCTGCCGGTTGCCGGTGCTGTAGGCGAGCGCGGCAGGTTGCCTGCGTCCAGAGGTTGATGATCGAAGTATGAGAAGGCTCATGTGTGGAATGGGTGGCAGGCGCTACGCACGACGTTACATGAATTTGTTGCATGAATTTGTAGAACTCACATTTCTTTCAAGAGCAGAAGCAGATAAGCAGAATGCAATGCATAGAACATTACAAATAACTTACCTTGAAACGTTAAAATGAGATGGGCTATCGGGTTGTATGAAGCATTAGAACTCTCATGCATTGGCAGGTAGACACTATAAAGTGCCATCACATTGCAGGCAACCGTAGTATTCATAGAATTCGTAAGTATGGAAGAAATAGAGTTCTAACGTTTCATGTATCGCAGCGACACATTTTATTCCAACGTTTCAAAGCAAGTAAGTTTGCAATGTCCAATGCAATACAATATGCTCGTCTGCTACTCCTCTTCAGAAGAATCAGATTACGAATAACGAACGCGTCATAGATCGCGATAGCGCATTTTATTTCAACGTTTCAAAGTAGGTGAGTTGTAACGTATTTTGCAATAGATTATGTTTATCTGCATCTACACTTCAAAAGAATGTGAAACTTAGACCACCTTGCAAGGGGATAACGTTTCTAGATGTTTTCGTGTCGATGCGATAGATTTCTAATACTTTATATAATGCGACGTCGCATCGCGTTTCAACGTTTCAAAGTAAGCAAGTTGTTATTTTCTATGTATAGCATTATGCTTATCTACTTGTACACTTTAAAATTCTTTTCTTCTAAACACCCACTGGCCAGGAAGCCTGTGACAGAGAACGAACTGAACATTATTATTGGCGTCCTGCTTATACTGGTTGTAGCACCCCTACCTGAAATTAGATTATGTTGGTCTCAAAAGAAAATGTATACAAACAATTGAAAAAAACGCGATGAAGCGCGATCGATTTATATCGATACTTAGATATTTTCATTTCACCATTATTTCTACGGCTAGGACTGAGGATTGTTTGTATAAACTTAGAATTATTGTTAACGCAATTGTCTACACATTCGAAAATAATGTTAACACGTTGAGTGCTACGCCAATTCTTGCTATATCTCTCGCTCAGGCGGCAGCGCGTGAGCACTTGATGGCGAACGCTTGACTGATGGGTATAAACAAACAATAACTTTGATACCTGTATTCGTTTCGTTTGGACTGTCGAAATGATACAAGCAATGCATTTGTATATAATGTATAGACATAAGATAATGGGATAGGGAATGCCAGAGAGGCGAAAGAGCAAATAAAAAAGCCACGGGAGTATAAAGACCTATTGCAGCAGAGAGAATTCAGTTTTATAGTGACTATTTTGAAAAACTTTTGGTATCCATCAGCTAAAAATGTTGAGAGGACGAACAGATAGTGACTCGTCGAGAGAGCTATTTGTACCACGCAAATGTCGGCGTATAATACCACTACCATCTTCAGATAGTGACAATTCATCTAGTATTTCACTAAGGAATACTGAAACAAGTGATCCAAATGGTTGGTTTGATCCGCGAGTTTTCCAGCCAAACATTATACCTTTCTCAATTCCCCTTGGTGCCAAACTCGCTCATGAGGAAATGCAAAATTGTAGCACAATGGAAGATTTTTACATCCTTTGTGTGACGGATAAACTATTTCAACATATAAGCGAACAAACAAATATTTATGCGACACAAAGAACAATCGCTTCCAAACGTGTTGAAAAGTGGGTGCCAACAGATGAGAACGAAATAAAGAGGTTTTCTGGAGTGGTTTTGTGGATGGGATTGGAAAAGCTCCCATCTTTGTATCTGTATTGGTGTAAGGATTGTTCATTCAAACATTCCCGCGGAAAATTATGAGTAGAGACAGATTTCAAATACTGTTGAGAATGTTGCATTTTGCCGGCAATACAAAAGTGGATGCTTCCAACCGCCTTTCAACAATTGAATTTTTAATAAAAGAATTAAATATAAATTTTAAAAAATATTATAATCCCGTTGAAATGTCATGCATCGACGAGACGGTAATACCATTCCGTGGACGGATCATATTTAGACAGTGCATGAAGCAAAAAAAGCATAGATATGGCATAAAAATACTTAAATTGTGCTGTGATAATCATTACACATATAATCTTTGCATTTACACCGGCAAATCATTGGATAAAAAAAATACAACATCCAGAAATGTTGTCATGAATTTATGTGAAAATGTGTTTCACAAAGGCCACACTTTATACACTTATAATTGTTATACGAGTGTGTATTTAGCAAACAAACTCATAAAAAAAATATGCATTTGGTTGGTACTCCTCGATCAAATCGGAGAGGCAATCCAAGTAAAGATATGACAACCAAACTGCGATGCGGAGAAGTCATTGCTCAAGAGAACAGTAGAGGAATTACAATAATGAAATGGAAAGACAAGAGGGATGTTTTGATTCTTTCGATCAAGCATTCTGACGAAATGAAATCTGTAATAACAAGAACAGGGGTATCCTGCAAACCAAAAATTATTATTGATTATAATAAAGGTAAAACAACGATTGATCTGTCTTATCAAATGGGTGCTTACAGCAGTCCACTTAGAAGGTCACTAAAATGGTATAGAAAACTGGCATTTGACCTTCTTTTGAATATTGTTGTCATGAATGCGTTACATATGTTCCAAAATGTAACAAGAAGAAAGATGTCAATTACAACATTCCGAAAACAATTGGTAAATGTTCTCACACGACATTCACATGAGGAAACCCCAATTAGAGCCTATACAAGTAGACGAATTCACAAATTTCATAAGAAGGAAGGAAAGGCGCGTGAAGTACGAAAATATTGTGTTGAATGTTACAGCACAAACACAAAAATGTTCGGACGTCAGTTAGCGAGGAAAATGACAAAGAAAGTTACTACATACTATGATATGTGTAAATCACAACCACATCTTTGTTTTAAATGTTTTAATATACTTCATTAAATATTAGCATAAATTTTTTAATTGTTATTAATAATTAACCCTTTACAATGCCGGTCTGATGCACCGATGTCGACTAAACAAGGAGTTCGCTGTCAGTCTCTAGAATCCACATTGTCCAAACGAAAAGTCGATTGTCAGTCCCTGGGGACTGACGTAGCACTCAACGTGTTAAGCCCGGTAAAAATATTGTAATCGACGAAATCATGGTTCAATGGCGAGGGCGCCACAGTTTCTGTCAATATATCCCAGGAAAGCGGCATAAATATGGTATAAAACATTGTAAACTGTGCCTTCCGGAAGGATACGCACATAATATTCTTATTTATGCCGGAAATAATGCAACCAGAATAGCGAAAGCACATGGGCATGCTGTAGTTATGACGTTGGATGGTGAATTATTATTTGAAAGCCGCATATTGCAGGCAAATAGTTTATATACTTGTGTCCCTTTGGCCGAGAAACTTCTGCAAAAAGTAACATTTATTTATGGTACAGTAAAAGTTAATACAGAATTTCTTCCGCTGTAGGCTAAACGGAAACTGTAACGGGGCAGCTTTATGTATTTTCAAAATCGGAGAGGCTTTAAATTTTTAAAGTGGACGGATAAGAGGCCGGTACATACATTATGCATGCTAGCCAGTTCTGCAAATCGCAAATGTGTTATTGTCCAGGGTAGTAATAATAAGTTAAAGCCGGACACAGTGTTCCTTTATAACAAAGCTGAGAAGGGGTTTGACCATCCGACCAGATGTCTTCTTATCACAGTTGATTACGCAAAACGGTAAAGTGGTATAGGAAAATAGTTATCGAAATAGTATGCGGGACTTCTCTCGTCAATGCCTATTATATGCATAGAAAATGGAGTACCAAAGGTATGAGAATATTAAACTTCCGCGAAAAAATTATTGATTATCTCCTCAGTACAGTGGATCATCACGGTGAACAAACGTCAACTGAAACTGAAGCAGTGCCCAAGAAACGTATATATTTTCTGCGGTCGTTCCAAGGATGCGTCAGAAAAACTAGACAGCGATGTAAAGAATGTTATAAACGTGTGTCTAGAATAAATGGTAGACAGTATGCCGCGAATAAGGCGATAAACGTAAAAATCTGTTGTAACTGACGTAAGGGCCAACCGGAACTCTACCCAAAATGATTTGGAAAATTACATAAAAAAATTAAATAATTAAGTTAGGTTTATAATATTGGTTTGTTATGTTTTAAATGTAGAATGTCTGTTTATAATGCTGAGAATTTAAAAATAAACCTATTCTGTACCATCTACTTTGTGAAATATAAGTTCGACCCATCGTGATGTACGCCGGCCCACGAAATAGACGCGTGTGACCCACCGGAGATGCACACTATCTCACGGAACAGACACGTGTGACTCACCTGTGATGCACGCCGGCGTCAACGTGCTAAACGTAGAAATTAGATGTGCCATCGCATTGCGTGGAGCATTAGATCACTACAGCTTTGGCAAGCAAACAATACGTAACCCCAGCCCCGTGCAAGCAACAGTCGAATTTCCATTCGTTTGAAGTGTAGAGGTAGGTAAGGATACATAGAACATTACAACATTCTTGCTTTGGGACCTTGAAATGACAGACAGCCCACCACACAGCATATAGCATTAGAACTCCATTGCTTATACACGTAGACACTATGTAACGCCATCCCGATGCATTTATCTGTAGAATTCGCATTCTTCTGAAGTGTAGAAACAGATCAACAAAATGCAAAGCGTACAAAGTTACAGCTAACTTACTATGAATCGTTGAAATGATTTGCGCTATCGCATTGCATAGAGAAATAGAACACCATTGCTTTGACACACAGACACTTTAAACCACCATCCTGTTGCATGAAACTGTATAATTTACATTCTTTTCAAGAGCTCCAGTAAATAAGCATAGTGCTATGCATAGAAGATTCCAGCTTACTTACTTCGAAACGTTGAAATTCATTACATTCATTACATTCTGTAGAAATGTAGAAGCAGATACGTATAATGACATGCATAGAAGATTAAACGTTAAAATGTGGTACACCATCGCAATCCATCAAGAATTAGAGCTCCATTGTTTTCACACGCAGACACAATGAAGCGCAATCCCGTTGCATGGAACTGTAGTATTCAGATTCTTTAGGAATGTAGAAGCAGATAAGCATAATCCGATGCAACGAGCATTACAACATACTTATTTATTTTGAACTGTTGGAATGAAATGCGATATCGCGATGCACGAAGCATTAGAAATTAAATGCTTCGACACTTAGAAATTTAGAAACACTATCTCCTTGCAAGGAAGTGCGGGATTCAAATTCTTCAGAAGAGGAGAAGCGGATAAGCATAACGCGATGCATTGAACACTACAACCTAGTTAACAACTCTCAACTCGTGAAATGAAACGCAATGTCGCGATGCATGAAACATTAGAAATCAAATACTTCGATACGTATACATCTAGGAACACTATCCCTCAGCAAGGAAGTGTAGGATTCACCTTCTATTGGTGGTAGAAGCAGATAAAAATAACGTGTTGCATTGAATATTACATCTTATCATGGTACATTGAAATGTGATGCGACATCGCATTGAATCAAGTATTAGAACTCTATTGCGTCGACGGGTAAAGTCTGGAATACATATTCTCCCGCAAGGAAGAGCAGGATACACATTCATTTGAAGTGTAGATGCAGATACACAAAATGCGTTGCATTGAACATTACATCTTATCACGATAACTTGAAATGAGATGCGACATCGCGGGGAATGTAGTGTTAGAACTCAGTCGCTTCTACACGCTGCCATCTGGAAACGCTATGCCCTTGCGAGAAAGGGTAGAAAACACATTCTTTTGAAGTGTAGACGGGATAAAATTAACGCATTGCATTGAATATTACACCTTATCTTGTAATATAGAAATGTGATACGATATCGCGTTCTATGAAACAATAGAACTCTATTGCTTCGATGCGTAGAAATCTAGAAATGCTATTCCGCAGCAAGGAAGTGTGGGATTTACATTCTTTTGAAGTGTTGACGAGATATACATAACGCGTTACATTGATATTACATCTTATAATGAGGCATAGAAATAAGATGCGATATCGCGTTTTATGAAGCATTAGAATTCTATTGTTTCCATATATATAGACATCTGGAAACACTATTCCGTAGCAAGGATGTACGGGCTTTACATTCTTTTGAAGTGTTGACGAGATATATATAACGCGGTGCATTGATATTACATTTTATTCTCAGACATAGAAATGAGATACGATATCGCCTTTTATGAAGAATCAGAACTCTAGTGCTACGATACGTAAACATAGAGCAACGCTATATCTTCGCAAGGACGCGTGGGATTTACATTCTTTTGAAGTGTTGACGAGTTATCAATAATGCGTTGCATTGAATATTACATCTTGTCCTGAGGCATAGAAATGAGATGCGATATCGCGTTTTATAAGGCATTAGGACACTATTGCTTCGATACATAGACATCTAGAAACGCTATACCGTCGCAAGGAAGGGTGGCATTTACATTCCTCTGAAGCGTTGACGAGATATACATAACGCGTTGCATTGATTCTACATCTTATCATGAGACATAGAAATGAGATGCGGTATCGCGTTTTATGAAGCATTAGAACTCTATTGCTTCGTTACCTAGATATCTAGGAACGCTATTCCGTAGCAAGGAAGTGTGGCATTTACATTCTTTTGATGTGTTGACGGGATACACATAACGCGTTGCGTTGAACATTACATCTTATCATGAGACATAGAAATGAGATACGATATCGCGTTTTATGAGGCATTACAACTCTATTGGTTCGATGCGTAGACATTTAGAAACGATATCCCGTAAAAGGGAAGTGTGGGATTTACATGCATTTGAAGAGTGGACGAGATGAAAATAACGCGTTGCATTGAATATTACATCTTATCATGAAACATAGAAGTGATATGCGATATTGCTTTTTATGAAGCAATAGAACTCTATTGCTTCGATACGTAGACATATAGGAACACTATCCCGTAGCAAGGAAGTGTGGGATTTATATCCTTAGGAAGTCTCAAAGCAGATAAGCATAATGCTATGCTTAGCAGATCACAGCTTTGTAACCTTGAAATGGTGGAATGAGATGCGTCATCGCATTGCGTGGAGCATTCAAACTCCATTACTTTTACACGCAGACACTATGAAACGCCTTTCTATTGCATGGCACACTCGGATTCACAGTCTTTTGAAGTGTAGAAGCAGATAAGCATTATGCTAAGCACAGAAGATTACAGCTTACTTACTTTGAATCATTGGAATGAGATAAGCCAACGCATTGCATGAAGCATTAGAACCCTATTGTATTTACACGTAGAGACTGTGAAGTGCAATCCCGTTGTATGGTACTGTAGAATACAAATTCATTAGAAGTGTAGAAGCAGTTAAGCATGACGCTATGCCCTGAAGATTACAGCATACTTACTTTGAAACATTGAAATGTGGTGCGCTATGGTACTGTTTGGAGCATTAGAATTCCGTTGTTTTGACACGCAGCCTTTGTGCAGCATTTTCCTGTTGCACGGAATTGTTGAGTTCACATTCTTTTAACACTTTGACTGCCACGCCAAAATCACATGTTTTGTTCAGGATGCCACTGGAATCCTTTTATTATTCATAACATATAATGACAAAATAAAAGTTAACTGATGATATAAGGCCAAATGGAGCGTATACTGACTGTTGGTCACCGGTGACCACCGTGGCGCCATGGTAGCGGTTGCTAAGTACAACTTAAAACAGGGCTTCGTTTATTTCAACAAGCTTCCTCATTTCTTATTTCGTCGTAAACGAATCGTCCACAATTGGCGAAACTAGTATAGAAAAATATAGAAAAAATAGATTGATGATACCTGCAGAAGATAAATAGTATTTGCTCATATATAATAGTACGGTATGTGCACGCTTCTAACGTCCGTAATATAATTATAAAGCAGCATTTACGATATATTATCTAAGATATGTTTATAATAGTGTTTATAGATTACCCCTCGAAAATATGAATGCAAACATTGAATATTTTTCGAGTATATCCGAGAAGTCTTCATGGGAAGATTCGTCCCAAATTGAAGTATCGGAAAACGAAATAGTCTACATATTGCCCAGGATAAGGCGACGCCGAATCGAATCGGATACCGAGGATGAAGTAGATTTAAAAAATGAAGATGGTCGTAATATAAATGATAACGAAAGGTCAAATAATATAACACAAACAGTGACAAGTGTAATTCCATTTGAAAAGACCCGAACTGCTGTACCGATGGAGGGTAATCAGCTACACAGTTTTTACTTTGCTTTTGTTACGGAAGAAATTCTACAAGTAATTGTTAATGAGACCAATAGATACGCTGAACAACATATGCAAAATAGAAGATGCACTCGTTTAGATAAGTGGACAGCAACCGACAAAGATGAAATAATACATTATTTCGGATTACTAATATGGATGGGCCTGGTGAAGTTACCAAAATACGGCTCACATTGATGTACCAATAATACCTATTCCCAATTATTTCCAAGAACAGTTATGTCGAGAAATCGGTTTGAGTTGCTGTTACGATTCCTTCATTCTACCAATAATCAACCAGCAAACATAAATGATAGATTGTATAAGATAAGACAACTTGCTGATATATCAAATAAAACTTTTCCAAATACTATGATTTAGATAAATAGATATGCATTGATGAGTCTTTGGTACCTTTTCGAGGAAGTATAAAGTTCAAGCAATTTTTGAAGGAAGAACGACAACAAATACGGCATCAAAGTTTTCAAAATGTGTTCCGACCAAAGGTATACATACAAATTACAAATATATTCGGGAAAAAACTTAAATGAACCATGCGTAACTCCCATAAGAGTTGTAATGAATATATGCAACAATATTCTACATAGAGGCCACACGATTTACACCGACAATTGGTATACTAGTATAAATTTAGCCGAAAAATTAATCGATTGCAATATTCATTTAGCAGGAACCCTAAGAAAAGATAGAAAGGGAATACCTGTCGACATCAGATTTAAAAAATTGAAACGAGGTGAACTTATCGCTATGCAAAATAAGGAGGGTATTATGGTCCACAAGTGGAAAGACAAAGGTGATATTTTTATGCGTTCGACGAAACATTCGGCCGAAATGGCAGAGGTCTGCAAAAAAAAATTATGTTTGTGATAAACCAGTAGTTGTAGACTACAACAAAGGAAAATGTGCTGTAGATATATCAGACCAATTGATAGCGTATTCTACACCACATAGAAGAACCCTCAAGTCGTATATAAAATTAGCTTTAGAGTTATTATTGAATACATCAGTCTCAAACGCGCTGGTACTCTATAAACTCGCAACGAAAACAAGAATCAAGGTACGAGAATTTACAATGGCATTCGAAATGCACCTTATACGGTACCTTTCACCAGCACTGTCAAATACACATATTCGACGAAGATTGCGGCACGAAATGTAGAAGAAAGAAGGACAAGCGTACCTGGAAAGAAAATTTTGCGGAGAGTGTTATAAAAATAATGTCAAACTGTTAGGATCAAAAGACCTACTGTCCAGACAGCGTTGATACGCCACATTTGTGTTTAAAGTGTTTTAACAAAATGCACCGTTAGATGCAAGACATGTTCTAATATTCTCTTTTATTCATGTTCTAATAAAAATTTTTAATTGTTCAATAAGGCACTTTTTATATCAAAGTATCTTCTATATATCGGCCATATTCAAAATGCACTGACTGCTAATTGTCATTCCTTTTTTACAATTGTAAATAGTTGAAGCGTTCCGGTCAACAATAACCACCGTGGCGTCACAGGAAAAACCGTGGCCGGTCATATATCACCAACATGGCAGTCAAAGTGTTAAAGCGTAGAAGCAGACAGGCATAATGACACAGTATACAGTAGCGAAATCTCCTGTCGGCGACTTTGATGTCGACGTTCCACAAAATTGAGTGCGCATGCGCGTCATCAAAATCCAGATCGCAGAGCCATCTGGATTTCAATCTCACTTATATTTTTTTACTCTCTATCTGCCCAACTTATTTTTACACTTAGTTAACCAAAATTTAATAAAAATAATAAATGTATTATTTCTAATACACTGAAAAATAAGGAAAGAAAACAAAAATAAGAACATAAATATTATACAAGATAAACAAGAGAAAATGTAATGAAAAATACAAAAAATATACTATACATTGTATATTTTATTTTAAAATTTATTTTAAAGTTATTTTATATATACTTAATACCTATGAATACAAATATATCGGTAACAAACATATAATATCTTAAAAGTAAAGGTTTCATTAATGAAAGAAACGAAGATATCATGTTTTTAATAAAAATATACTTTTTATTAAAGTAGGAATATATGTATAAATGTACAATATATATACCAATTACTTCTACATTATTTAAAAATAGCAATGATTTACGCAAAAAGTCTGTCTGCTTCTTACTTCCAACAAAGACTTTACCATGTTCTTTAGAATTAGTCCTGGTCGACGAATTTAAAATATCTAATAATTTGTCAAATTGATCGATTAATTCTACCGTTCCGCCGACCTCTTTTGGAAGTAAGTTGGCAGACAGTAGTGTGTACATGCCTGCAGCCACATGGTTGCTAAATATTTGTACAGCGTATTTAACTTTCATTCTTAAAAAACTATTCGGCTCGATATGCGCTTTTGATAGTGTTGGAGCCTATTTGATCCATTGTTTGCAATCGCGATTATAAAATTGAATAATAAGCGACCACGAAGTCGACGTTAATTTGAAAATGATGTTTTAATCAATTGTTTCGTGTCGTCTTCATTAAGTGTGGCGTATCAAACATATAAGCCGCAGTCTGTTCATTAATTAAGAAAGTGGAATTTTCAGTAGATATGTCTAAATCACGGAACAACTGTACAAAATTAGACCCCATATCTGTAATTAGTGCATGCTCCATAATACCATAACCATTTAATTTAGTTATTATATTAAATATTATATTTTTTAATACATAACTAGGACATGCAGATTCTACAAAACAAAAGTAAATTGGCAATTTCCAATTATCTGCAATACTACGTGCCATTATAACTAAGGAAATCTTTGCAGTTTTGGATGTCTGATTTTCACATGAGCAAAAAGGTTTAAATGAGCCTTCAAACTCATTTCATCAGCACATAATAAGCAGTGTCGTTCTATAGCTGGTAATGTTTCCACTTTTTAAGAGCTCGGAATAGTTTTTCATTCATTCCTGGAACCAGATTCCATTTTTGTGTAAATAACTGCAAAGTACGGACTGGAGGTAATGCCATTGATTTTTGTAATTCCTTGTAAGTTCGTGAGCTTGAAAAAAATAATGACAAGGCAAATTTTTTAAACCATGAATCACATCTTCTGCCATGTTTACTTTTACATTGTGCATCTATTTGTGCTATTAATATTCTGATAAAATCTTCTGGTAATAACTTACGATCTAATTCCCTCAAATTGTTATATTCGTTGTGCCTACTCGTGCTGACTGATTTTCTCCCCCTTTCCTTCGCATGTAATCGTCGAATTTGTGTACGCAATGCTTTATTTTGCATTTATAATCTTTTAACTTGTTCACGTAATTTTTTTATTCTGAGACTATCATCTAATGATTTCTTAACCCTTTGCACTCCGTTGTCGCCGCTACGGCGACACGTACTATAGCCCATAGCACTCCGTTGTCGCCGCTGCGGCGACACGGCACGCCCAGCATCTACAGGCAACATTGTATCTTTATACGGGTAGGAAGATGTTTCGGCACGCGCTAACGATAAGTGTCATCGGTCTGGCGACCGAGCTTGCTCCGTTTCTTTCAATTGTATTTTTGTCTGTCAGCGTAAAACACGAAAAAATGAAATTTGAAAGGCGACCAGACCACCGCTATTGAGCCTAAGTCTGATTTTTCGTACGATTCTCCTGAAAGCGGTCCACTACAGGGCAAATCTGTGTCATATGTTTACGGACAGGTATTATACCAGTATACCTTTGGCAGAGGAATTAATGAAAATGATGTGCCACTTAACTGGAACTATAAAAGAGTGAAAGGTATGAAACCAGTGAATATTGTGATACTTGTCCTGGCAAGCCACAAATGCATCTTGGAGATTGCTTTTCACGGTATCATACTATGAAGAATTTTAAAAGATAATTGTTATTTTTATGTACTGTTATATTCTTTACATCGTAATTTTGTTAATAAAACATAGCTTTCAAATATATAATATACAAGCTTTCTTTAATGACACGGCAAGGTCTTTGAGCTTCCTCAATTGCGCGGTCGCAACATTGTAAACACCTACGGAGTAGCTGACGGTCATGATCAAAATGTTCCGGAGTAGCTGGAACCTCTAGCTAAAAAGTGCGCGGAGTGCAAAGGGTTAATATTCAATCTGATTCTTAATATATTTAATCTGTAATATTCAAATCCGTTAGATTCATTAAAAAAGATTTCTAAATATATAATATAAAATTTATAATTATAAATTAGCTGACACAAAATAATATGAAATAAAATAAAATAAAATACAGTAAAAGTATAAACTTACGGTTTCATTACTTCTATCTCAAAATTCCTGGCAGCAGAATTATTTTAAAGTTTTCTGCATTCCTGAAAACAATTTAGGTATAATTTATAGATTTACTAATTAAAAATACAAAAATTCATTATTCTATTAATATATATATATATATTACCTATTCTCTTCTTCAATTTTTATAATCTCTTCTGCATGTGTATTACTACAACAAAAGAGATATATATTATAGAACTACAAAATTGTATATAAAATTATAACAAAAAAATATGAAATACAATTTCATATACCTACATAGTTCTTCTTTTCCTGTAGATACATTTTGTTCTGTAATTTCATTTGTATTATCTCTGAAAAAAATTTATTTTTTAAATTAAATTGTGTCAAAAAATTTAATTATTAAATTAAATTATGTCAAACAAATAATTATTATTAAACTTACTATTGTTTAGTATTACGTCCCAATAATAGCGTTGGAACAGCATCTAGATGAAGGAAAGCTCTAACTTTATTAATTCTGAATAATTTTTCCTCAAAATGTAAATGGCACAGACGAATATTGTCGCATCAATATTGTGAACCTTTAGATAGTAAATCAAATCTTTTACATGCATCTACCCATTTCAACCATCTGTAATATAAAATTGTATTAGTTTTATCAATAACATTAATTTATATATAATATATATATACTACTCATAATATATATTAGTCGAAAGAAACATGGCATCAAAAAATAATAAGGCATATTATAAGGCATGTTATACCTGTCTTGTTCCTTTCGAAACTTAAAATAATGTCTCTTCACATTGAATTGTTTTAAGCATTCTAGTATTGCACAACTTGGCTTCTTTCTTATGCCCATTTCTTAATTATTAAGTTAGTACAGCCACATCTGAAACAAAGCTAAGATCAAAGTGCTTCCAAAGAGAATATATAATTTAAGATATTTATATAAATTAACAATTCTCTTAAATAATTTATCAAAATATTTCTAGAAATTAACAGTTACTTTAAATTGATTCTTCTTTGCTCTCTTCCCTTTTTCTCCCAAAACCTTCGAAAGAGCTTGAATGCGACTTCAACGCTTACAGGCAGCTTTCAACAGATATTAAATTCCCTCCAAACTCAGCTTCAGGCTTGGATAGATATTCAATCGTCTTTCTGTCTGCTAAAAGAACTAAAGAGCAAGTGAGGCAGAAGTACAGATGGCACTGCGATTCGGAACTTATTGACGTGCATACGCATTAAATTTTGTGTCATATAAAATCGTGCTACTTGCGCTACTGTATACTGTGATAATGCTATGCATAGAATATTACAGCTTACTTACTCTGAAACGTTGGAATGATAAGCGCCATGGAATTGCATGGAGCAGTAGAACACTATGAAGTCCCGTCCTTTTGCATGGAATTGTAGAATTCACATTCTTTTGAAGTCTAGAAAGAAGATGCACATAATGGTATGCTTAGAAGGTTACAGCTTACTTACGTAGAAACGATAGGTTGAGATGGGTAATCGCATTGCATGGAGCATTAGAAATCTGCAGGATTCACACGCAGAAACTGCGACGCGCGACCCCGTTGTATGGAACTGTAGAATTCACATTCTTTAGACATGTAGAAACCGATAAGAATAATTCTATGCATAGGAGATTACAGGTTACTCACTTTGAAACGTTGGACTGAGATGCGACATAGCATTGCATGGAGTATTAGAACCTTACTCTTTTGAAACGCAGACACTGTGAAGCGCTATTCCGCTGCATGGAATTGTGGAATTCACATTCTTTTGAAGTGTAGAAGCAGATAAGTATGGTTCTATGCACAGAAGATAACACCTTACTTACTTTGAGGCGTAGAAATGAGATACGCCGTCGCCTTGCATGCAGTATTAGAACTCTATTACTTTGAAACGCAGACACTACGGAGTGCCATCCTGTTGTATGGAATTGTATAACTCACATTCTTTTGAATGGCTCCAGCAGATAAGCATAACGCTATGCATAAAAGGCTACAGCTTGCTAGTTTTGAAACGTTGAAATGAGATGAAAATGATGATATGATTGAAAACTGCCTGTCAAAGCAATGGAGATATGGATGCCGCATCTCATTTCAATGTTTCATGATAAAATGTAATATTCACTGCAACGCGTTATTCTTATCTGCTTGTACATTTCGAAAGAATATGAATCCAACACTTGCTTGCTAAGAGATAGCGTTTCTAGATGTCTACGTGTCGAAGCATTTGATTTGTACTACTTCATGTATCGCGATATCACACATAATTTCAATAGTTTAAAGCAATCTAGCAATCTAGCGTGCTCTAGGCATCGCATAATGCTTATCTGTCTATACACTTCAATAGAATGTGAATCATACAATTGCTACCACACCGATAACGTTTCTAGGTGTATCTGTCGAAGCAACAGAGTTCTGAAACATCATTCGTATCATAACGTATAATACTCAATGCAACGCGTTAGGATTATCAGCTTCTACACTTCAAAAGAATGTGAATTCTACACTTCCTTGCTGATGGGTAGCGTTTCTTGATGTCTACGTGTCGAAGCATTAGATTTCTAATTCTTCATTCAATGCAATGTCGTATATCACTTCAACGTTTCACGATAAGTTGTAATATTCAATGCAACGCGTTATGCTTCTCTACTTCTACACATCAAAAGAACGTGTATTCTACTGCTCCTCGGAACGGGACAGCGCTGCATAATGCATGCATGTCAAATCAGTAGAATTCTACTGTTCCATGCAGCGGTATGGCGCTCTACATTGTCTGCATGTCAAAGCGGCAGAATGCAAATGCTCCATGCAATGCCATGGCTTATCTCAGTTAAATATTGCAAAGTAAATAATCTGTATTGTTCCATGCATTGTATTAAGCTTATCTGCTTCTACACGTCAAAAGAATGTGAATTCTACATTTTCATGTAACGGAATAGCGCTTCATAGTGCCAGCAAGAAACAGAAGTGGACTTCTAATACTCTATGGAATGCAATGGTATATCTCATTTCAATGATTCAAAGTAAATAAACTGTAATCTTCTATACATAGCATTGTGTCCGTCTGCTTCCACGCTTTAAAAGAACGTCAATTCTACAGTTCTATGCAACTAGTTGGTTCTTCGTACTGTCTGCGTGTAAAAACAATAGGCTTCTACTGCTCCATGATATGCGATGTCGCATCTCATTTCAACGTTTCAAAGAAAATTAAGCTGTAATCCTCCATGCATGGCATTATGCCTGGCTGCTTCTACGCTTTAGAAGAATGTGAATACTACTGTTCTATGCAACTAGATGGTGCTTCATAGTGTTTGTGTATAAAATCAATACACTTCTACTGAGCCATACAATGCGATGGCGCAGCTTATATTCAACTATCAAAGTAAATAGATAATATCATAATATTAAAAAAATATAGCATAAGGTGCGCCATTGCATTGCTTGGAGAATTGGGGCTCCATTTCTTTTACAACGCAGATACAATGAAGCGCCATCACGTTGTATGGAACTGTACAATTCACGTTCTTTTGCATTGTAAAAGCAGATAAGCATAATGCTATGCATAGAAGACTACACTATACTTTCTTTGAAACACTGAAATGTGATGCGACATCGCATTTCATGGACCAGTAGCAGTCTATTTCTTTGATACGCAGGCATTATAAAGCACCATTCCGTTGCATAGATCTGTAGAATTCACATTCCATTGAAGTATAGAATAGATAAGCATAATGCTATGTATGGAAGGCTATGTAAGAAGGCTACAGCTTACTTACTTTCAAACTTTGGAATGAGATGCCCCATCGTTTTGCATAGAGCATTAGAACTCTATTGCTGTGAGACGCAGATACTATGGAGCGCTATTCCGTTGCATAGAATTGTATAACTCTCAATCCTTTGAAATGCAGCAGCAGATAAGCACAATGCTATGGATAGAAGGTTACACCATACTTAATTTGAAACGCTGAAATGAAATGCGCCATTGCATTACATGGAGCGTTAGAACTCTATCTATTTGTCATCCAGACACTATGAAGCGTCATCCTGTTGCATGAAGCATATAGAATTGAGATTCTTTTGACGCGTAGGAGCAGGTAAGCGTTTTGCTGTGCATAAAAGGTTACATTTTATTTACTCTGAAACTTTGAAATAAGATGCGTCACCGCATTGCATTGAGCATTAGAACTCCATTGCTTCTACTCGTAGACAATATGAAGCTCCATTCCGTTGCATGGAACTATAGAATTCACTTTCTTTGGAAGTGTGGAAGCAGATACGCATAATGTCATGTTTAGAGGTTTACAGCTTACTTACTTCGAAACGATGAAATGAGGTGCGCCATCGCATTATATCACTTCCAGAACTAGTGACACTAACGTGGTGCCATCGGCAGGCCAGACGTTGTTTACCGGTGACACTCATGTGATGTCATTGATGTGCCTGTCGTTATTTGCCGGTAACGCTCACATGGTGCCATTGATAGGCCAGTCGCTATTTGCCGGCGACTCCCACGTGGTACCATTGGCAAGCCAATTGCAAAACCTTTTAGAATGTCAGATTCTTAACTGATACAAAATTATATTACGTAAAACCTTTTGACTACTGAAGAGTTTATTTTGAATCGCTTCGGTGGGACTGAATACTATCGCTAGGGACTGAATACTTTTTCACGAAATGCATTTCAATGTTTGCCTATTGATAAGCAACAAGGTATGTAAATTTAAATGTTATAATTTCAGTAGCATTGTGAAGATATTCCCTAATAATAATGAATTACTAAAGAGAGTGACGTTTAGTAGATAATTATGATGATGTGCTTTCTGATGTTCGTGGCGATTGTGATTTAGAAGAGAGAAGTGACAGTGACACAGAATCAGTAGATTCCGATATCAGTATCGGAGTGTGAAAAAGACAACGGGTCATGCCTTTGCTGAGTTATTCTGAAGAAAGCGACGAAGAAATGCATTCATACTGGACAGAAGTTGAATAATAATTAAACTTTTAGGGGTACTCCGGGTCCTACTGTATTTCCAATAAATACAAGTATGATCGATGATTCCGCAGAAATGTTTACTGGAAACGACTTATTTGAATTTATTGCCACGGAAACAAACAGATACCACGCACATAATTGTGGCAAGTATAAACAGCAAAAAAATTGTCAAATTGCTCAATGTAGCAGTAGCATAGCTGAAATAATGGTTTGCACTAATAATTATAATGGGACTTGTAAAAAAACCAAGAGTGGAGGATTACTGGTCCACAAACTCACTGATAGAGACTCCAATATTTTCCAAGACAATGAGTCGTAATAGATTCAGACAAATATTGACACACATTCATTTTGCAAACAATGCTAAGATGCCTCCCGATGGTAACCAACTCTCCAAAGTACAATATCTAATCAACAATTTCTCTAAAAAATTTGAAAAAAATATCAATCCTTCACAAAACATTTGTATTGACGAAGGTATGGTACCGTGGTGCGGAAGGCTTATGCTTAAAACTTATAATCCATCCAAAATTAAGAAATATGGTATTCTTATCCGAATGTTATGCGATTCTGCTAGTGGATATATTTTGAGTTTAAAACTTTATTGTAGCGTTGGACAAAGTTTAAACATCACAATAATGGAATTATTGAGACATCCCTTTAGAAAATGGCACCCTCTCTATATGTATAATCTGTACAATGGTGTTGCCCTCGCAAAAGAACTACTTTTGAAACAAGTCCGAGTGTGTGGATCAATAAGGCTTGATGGAGGACTACCAGATTTTTTAAAAAATGCGAAATTGAAAAAATCAGTACCTTTGTTTAAACGACAAGGGGAAATACTTTTGCAGTTCTGGGAAAGCGTTGAAAAACAGAGTTGTCCAAATGATATCTACAATGCTGAATTTGTGGACATTGGAAAGATTTGTAGAAAAACTGGCCGACCGATTCCAAAACCTCGATGTATTTCTTATTATAATCAGCATATGAATAGAATGGACTGAACTGATCAATATTTAAGCTGTTACCCCATATTCAGAAAGACTGCAAAGTGGTTTGAAACGGTTGCATTGTATCTTTTTAACTGCAGTTTGTTCAATGCGTTTAAAGTACATAGACACATGAACGTAAGTTGTGGTAAAACTCTTGCAGTTCGTGACTTCGTGCTGCATATAGCAAGATATTGGATACAAGACACAGAGACACCGAAGGGAATTTTAAAAGTCCTACAACATCGACTCATCATCATGATCCACTTCACAGACTTTCAGCAAATTTAAAATACCACCAATTGATCCCAACATCTCCAAATAATAAACGTAAAAGAAGAAGAAGCCACGTATGCTATTTACATTGTATTAGAAAAACCACATGATTGATGTACAAAACTTGCAACGTTACTTACTTATTATATTTACTTATATATTATTATACCTACTTATTATAATTACTTATATATATTACTTATTATACTTGAGGAACTGTTTTGCTACTTTTCATCAAATAAAGAAATATTAAGTGTATGCGGAATTTAATTAAATGGAGTTATTTTATAAAAAGCAATTAAGTTTATAAAGCTGTTATGAATTTTTTTTACATTTCTACGTTTTAATAATTATCACACAAAGGAATAAATATTGTTGTATAATAATGTTGTATAATAATGAGATGCGATATCGCATATCGTGGAGCATTAGAACTCCACTTATCTGACACGCAGGCATTTCAAAGCTCCATCCCGTTGCATGGAATTGCATAATTCACATTCTTTTGAAGAACTCAAGCAGATAACCATCATGCTATGCATAGAAGATTATAGTTTACTTACTTTCAAACGTTGAATTCAGTTGCACTATCGCATTGCATGGAGCATTAGATCTCCGCAGCTTTAACAGGTAGACACTATGAAGCCCCTTCCTGTTGCATGAAACAAGCATAGCATTATGCTTATTTGCTTCTACGTTTCTATAGAATAGAGGTCTGCGCAACAGGAATGGGCTTCATATTGTCTACGTGACTCTGTAGTACAGTTCTAATGCCCCATGCAATGCAATGTCGAATCTCATGTCATCGCTTCAAATTAAGTAAGTTGTTATCTTTTAAGCATAGTATTACGCTTAACTGTTTCTACACTTCAAAGGAATGTAACTTCCATAGAGTATGAATGTCAGAGCAACACAGTATCAAGTCCCTATACAATGCATTGCCGCATCTCACTACAACGTTTCAAGGTAAGTAAGCTGTAATCTACTATGCATAGCACTGTGCGCATCTGCTTCTAGACTTCAAATGAATGTCAATTCTCCTGTTCCATGAAACAGGATTGCGCTTCATATTGTCAACGTATCAAAGTAATAGATTTCTAATGCTCCATGCAATGTAACGTCGCATGTTGCTGCAACGTATCAAATTCAGTGTGCTGTAATCTTCTGTGCTTAGCATTATGTTTACCTGCTTCTACACTTCAAAATAGTGTATACTCTACAGTTTCTTGATACGGGAGGGCGCTTCATAATGTCTGCGTGTCAAAGCAACGGAATTTTAATGCTCCATGCTACGTGATGGAGTATCCCATTTCAAAGTTTTAAAGTCAGATAATAGTGTAGAATTCACACATACATTTAAAGTGTAAAAGCAGGTAAGCCTAATGCTATGCATAAAAGATTATAGATTACTTACTTTGGAACGTTGAAATGAGATGCGCCAACGCCTTACATGGACGCCATCGCTCTGACCCGCAGACACTATGAAGCGCCACCTCGCTGCATGTAACTGAACTAACATTCATTTGAAGTGTATAGGCTAATAAGTATAATGCTATTCCTAGAAGATTACAGCCCACAATTCTAGAAATTGTAGAAAATATATACTTTTGAAGTATAGTAGTAGATAAGCATAATGCGCTGCATAGGACATTCCAACTTACTTACTTTGAGAAGTTGAAATAAGATATGCCATTCCATGCATGGACCATACGATCTCTATCGTTTCGACTCGTAGACAATATGAAGCACAACCTCGTTCAAGGAACTATAAAATTCACATTCCTTTTTGGTGTAGAAGCAGACAAGCATAACGCAATGCATAGAACATTACAGCTTACTCACTCTGAATCGGTGAAATAATATGACATCTCGATGCATAAAGCATTAGAACCCTATTATAATACTTTGACACATGGACATGATGAAACGCCAACCTGTTACAAGCAACTGTAGATATCGCATTCTTTTGAAGCGTATAGGGAGATATGCATAATGCGACGCATAGATCGTTACAACCTCGATGCATAAAGCATTAGAACTCTGTTGATATGAAACTCAGACACTATGAAATGCCATTCCGTTAAAAGCTACTGTAGGATTCACACTCGTAAGAAAAAGCGTAGAAACAGATATGCATTTTCCGATGCCTAGAACATTACAACCTACTTACTTTGAATTGATATGCGCCATCTGATTGCAATCCATCACCGATTACAACCTGCTTACTTTGAACTGATATGCATAAATCGATATGATGATGCATAAATCGTTAGAACTCTATTTCTTGGAAACGCAAACACTACGAAACGCCATCCCGATGCAAGCAACAGATGATGTCACATTGTTTTGAACCATAGAGGAGAAGCATAATGCGTTGCATAGAGTATTACGATTTACTGAAATGTTAAAATATGTTGCGCCATCTATTTGCGTTAGGAATTAGAACTATATTGGTTTTTCACGTGGTAACGTAGAATCCCAATCGCGTATTATGAAACTGTAGGGTTCGCATTCTTTTGAACTGGAAGATTAGCATAATGCGATAATTAGCATAAGCTGATTAGCATAATGCGAAACATAGAATATAACAAATTACTTACACTGAAACGTTGAAATGAAATGCGCCATCGCGAAGTACAAAGTATTAGAACTCGCTTCTTGGTTCTACGTTTCAACGTAAGTAAGTTGGAAGGTTTCATATAACGCAATTACGCTTATTTGCTTCTACGTTAGTATATATATAATTTCTACAGATCTATGTATCTGTATAGCGCTTCTAAGTGTTAACTTTTCGAAGTAAGCCCATTATAGATATATGAGTCTGTAGAAATAACATAAATTGTATTGTAGAACCTAGTAAGCATAATTGTGTTGTACAGAATCTAACAACATACATACTTTGACACGCAGTATGAAGATGCACAATTGCGTTGCATGCAATTACATTCTTTGATGTGTAGAAGCAGATAAGCACTGTTACGTTTTATAGAACTATAAAACTTGCATTAAAACGTGCAAAACAGGATCGCTACCACATTGCTTGTAACTTTAGTACTCCATTGCTTTGACGCGTAGACGCTTAGAAGGGCTATCCCGTTGCATGAAACTGTCGTAATCACATACTTTTGACGAGTAGAAGCAGATAAGCATGCTTTACATAAAACATTACAGCCTACTTACTTTAAAGCGCTGAAATGAAATTTGCAACCACGATGGATAGGTTATTAGTACTCTATTACTTGGAACGCATACACTATAAAACGCCATCCCGTTGCATGCAACTGTAGGATCCATATTCTTTGAAAGCGTTTAAGCAGATATGCATAGTGCGATACATAGAATATTACAACCTATTCTATGCTTTTAACTACAGACACTATGAAGTGCAATTCCCTTGGAAGTAACTGTAGGATTTATATTCTTCTGAAGCGTAGAAGCTGTAATGCATAATGTGATGCGTAGTGTGACGTCAGGCATACCACCTGCTACCCTCTTGAGCCACCAACAGCCACACGCCCCTAAACTACAAGTGGTCCGTAGCCACAAATCATAGGCTCTCTTACACCACAGCCTTCGGTCGTCACTTCGCTTGCATACATATAGCGATTCACCGTCTCTCTCTCTCACCAACTCATTCCAGAATTTTGCCTTTCAATGTACTCGCGAATTTATGATTCATGTTAATTCCTCTGAATCCGCAGTTTCCCGTAAGCATATTAATTCCTCTGAATTCGCTGTTTCCCGCATGCATACTAACTTTACAAATTATACTAAATCTGCCGTTTCCTGCATGCATACTAACTCCACCTAATTACTAAATCCTCTGTATCCAGTCCAAAATGACTGCTTTCTAATCCTGCTATATAATACGCAAGTATCGTTACTAAATCTACTGAACCTTGCACTCCAAATTCTATAAATCCTCGCGTACATGTCTACAATATAATCTATCGCGTACAAATAAAACAAATGTCACAGAGCCAGAAGCACTGTTTCCCACGACAAAATTCCACAATCACCGCACAGTTCTAAACAATTCAAGTTCAATCGTAATAAATCCTCCAATGATAAGTCGAAAATTCCACTAATTTTTTTTCAAACACTAACAATAATGCAGAGCGTAGCATAAACAGCCGCATGTCAGATAGAGGAAATAAATCGTTCCCTAGAAACGAATCCGCGCAGACACTCGAGCGACACTCGGATCGCGACTCCAGAACCGTTTCGGCGAAATAGTTGCATCACTCCGCTTAAACCATCTCAATACCAAGGAGAAAGACAACATATATGAACTCAGTGCTAATAATGAAGATCTACTTCATCTTTCTGGCTATAAATTAGGTCTTACAAAAGTAACTGAACACCGCATTCCGACAATAAATGACCAATCGATGAATGTAAAACAATATTTTCCGCCAATCCACAAAGAAGAAATTCAATGACAGGTAGGGCAATTGTTAGAAAATAAGCATTCAGCCATCAAAATCGTCGTATAATTCTCCGCTCTGGGTAGTACCGAAAAAGTCGGACTCCACTGGAAACAAGCGATGGAAGGTAGTTATAGATTATTAGTCTTAATTAAAAATTGATTGCCGACGCGTATCCGTTCCCGTGCATTATGAAGATATTAGACCAGCTAGGTAGTGCGAAATAATTTAGCATGTTCGACGTAGCGAGTGGATTTCATCAAATCCCTATGGCCACGTCCGACTCCGCGAAAACTACATTTTCTACACCCCATGACCACTACAAGTTCTAAAGAATGCCGTTCGCGCTCCGTAACGCCCAGCAACTTTCCAATGGCTGATGGATTATGTTTTAACTGGTTTACAAGACAATGAGACGCACGTTTATCGCGATGACATTGTTTTATATGCAAGTTCATTACAAGAACACGAAATTAAATTCAATAAATTAGCCGAATGTTTTCGAAACGCAAATCTTGTACTTCAGGCGGACAAATGCGAATTTCTACACTGCGATGTAAACTATTTAGGACACATAATCAGCGAAAATGGCGTCAAACCTGACCCGAATGAAGTGCGATTCGTTAAAGATTTTCCACGTCCGCAAAATCCCAAGAAAATACAACAATTCCTAATACACGCAGGATACTATCGCCGTTTCATTTCTCATTTTTCTTCCATTGCTATGCCATAACCAATCTCCGAAAGCAAGACTCAAAATTCATATGGCGAAACGACCATGAAGTCCCATTTGTAACATTTAGTGACATGCTCTGCCAAGCACCCATATTTCAATATCCGGATCTCAAGAAACCATTTATAATCAAATCAGACGCATCCACCAACGCTATCGGCGCCGCTCTCAACCAGGACCCAGTTGGTAGGGACCACCGAATCGCGTATACTTTTCATTTACTAAATAACGCGGAAAGAAATTCTTCAACAGATGAAAAGGGGTGCTTAGCAATCATTTACATTATCCATTATTTCAGACCGTACATTGACGGGAAATCTTTAATGCTCATCACAGACGGCTGGCCGTAGGTCTGGATGAATTCTGTAAAAGATCCATCTAGCAGACTCGTCCATTAGCGCTTTAAACTGGCAGAGTACGAGTACGAGATAGTGTACAAGTCAAGAAAGGTAAATATGAATGCCGAAACTCTGTCACGTAATCCGGTCAGCGTAAACTCTATTTTCTATTCCAGCGACTCCGACGAAGGTATCCTCGACATTCTAAATCCTAGATCTTCCAAACCTCCACCTCCGCCACATCCTACATCAACATCCTCAATGAATAATATGAACCAACATCATTTACCCACAGAAAATCCACCTCCCACGTTACCGACAACATCACCAACTAACTTCTCGACAGACTACCTACGCACAGACCAACAACGCCCCCTTTTCAACACGACGAAAGACTCTTTATCCGCGAGGAACGACAACGTCGCAGTATTTATTACACAACGAAGTTACCTATTGACACGGGCGCACGTGATTTGCAAAACGCAGGAAGATACTTTCAACGCAAAGAAAATATAAATCTAGAAATATCTAAAGTAAGTCCTTGCGGGAACTATTTTCAAATTTCTTTAGCATATCCGATCTCGAGAGAAAACAAATCGACAGCCAAATTCTCTTAGAATCACCTTTAACTAGAATCCTTTAGCATCACACAAACCGTGGTAAGCACAATATCATTGTCTCAAATTAGAAGAATACTCAAAGATCTCTTTTCCAAATCAAACATACAAATTACAGTCTGTCAAGGTCTCGTTCAAGTACCTTGGGAGGAACTCTATTGGCCAAATATGAGACAAGAGATACAGAAATATATAAGTAATTGCTATCAGTGCTAAAAATTGAAACTAACGCGTGTCAAGACTTGCCAACCATTAACACTTACCGAAAGTCCAGGAACAGCGTCCAAAATGTTATCAATAGACGTTATGGGACCACTACACCCCCCCCCCCCACCTTAGACGAATACACGAATATATTTACTATACAAGATCTCCTCACCAAATATTTCCTTGCAATTCCTCTGAAAAGAACCACTGCTGTCGGCACAGCTGATCCATTCATTACTAACTTTACCTGCAAATTCGGATGCCCTAAAGGAATATTAACTGATCAAGGGTCCAATTGTTTAAATTCCTCAGTGAAAACTATCTCACCACGTGTTAGCCGAATACCTGAAGCAATTTATATGAAACTCAAATAGTTGCGATAAATGGCTGCCATACGCGATGTTTAGTTACAATATCAGCACTTATGAGGGACACACATTATACTCCATACGAGTTAGTTTTCGGAAAAGTAGCGAGAACTCTTTCTGCCATTCCACTTAAAGATACGTCTGAGAACGAAGCCTATGCCGCATACTTAAACTAATTAAACGACAGAATACAAAGACGCGCACCAAATACTATTATAACTAAAAACAAAATATGAAGAATTTCCAATTAGGCCAATGGGTTTCTTCGCTCCTCGACCATTTAAAACACAAATTCCAATCGCAGTATACAGGGTAGGGCAAAATCTGGTTGTGCATGCGAGCAAATTTAAACATGGGAAACACTTGCAAGCGATGAATGCACGAATGAAAATGAATATGAATGTAGTAATTAGTGAAAAGTGCAAACAAAAAACTGAAAATCTTAAGAAAAATAAAGGTAATAGAATCAGTGATTGTAGGGAACGAACAAATAGCAACGAAGAAATAAAGTGCAACCACACATAGTGCAGATGTAGCATCCGCAGTACCCGCAACATCCACAGCATCCACAGCATCCGGAAGATCAGAGAGACATCAGGGAGGAGCAGACTCCTCCAGCACAAAAGAGACAAGCTGCAATCCATACCGAGCTGACAGCAAACCAAAGATTACACACAATTTACTTTCAAGCCATAATTTCTAAGTCTACATTATATTTTATATTCTTCAGTTACGAAGAATTGATGCGCCGCGACGCGCGAGTACGCGGCCGCCACAGCGGCACTCGCCGCGTCTCTCATCACGGGACGCAAGACCCCACTCGGGTGTCTCTTACTCCCCCTTGTCGAGGAGGTTTTTAACGCATCTTGGGAGGTGTGAATCGATTTCAGATTCTCACCCGAGCAAGTTTTCTGCTCCAAGTCACGCCATTGGGTAATCTCGCTGCCTCCATAAGATTACTAGTTCTAAATTCGTAGTATAATTTCTATTTCCTTTTTGTGACTTAGTTTATATTTGGAATAATTACTCACTGTACTAAACACTTAGAATACACTTTATTTTATTTTTACTACACATAATGCTAGTTCTGGATTACAATTCCGAGTTCTGCTTCGACTTCAAGTAGTTGCCACGGTGTTGAAGAGTTGCGATAGTACGAACCAGCTCCTATCGTTTAGCGACCTCCGCCTAAATTCGGCGAAAAGGTAGAACGTATGAGCGGAACGAAGGTATCTAAACGGACTCGTTACGCCATGAGGAAGAATTTACTTCGCTTCTTAGTGCACGAATATATCTGTAATACTCCAGCCGTTCTCATTCCGCAACGACTTGTTGCATCCATTATCGTATCCGCTGTTTCGAAATCGATTCCAGACAGCCGCAGCCAAGCCGATTGATCGCTGATTAGAGTAACCATCCCTCTTGCTACGCCGCACGCCACTCCAATTCCAGAAAACGATCCTCGAAGGCTGACGTATTTGAATGCAGCACAGAGAAATCAACACAAAGGTAAGTGAAAATCCTTTCTTTATTCGCCTTCAGAGCTGTTGCGGCACGCGCGTTTGTCAGAATCGACAGACCCGGTCACACTCGTTTCAAACCGGACTGAATTCGAAAACTAGGACAGTGTCGTTTTAGCCTCAAGGACAACGGAAAACTGATACCGCAAGAACGTAACAGTAGGACATTAGAACCTACCTACTTTGAAACGTCGAAATAATATTCGCGATCCCGTTGCCTGAAGGACTAAAACTCTATTGCTTTAAAACACAGACACCAAGAAACGCCATCCCGTTGCAAGCAAATACAGGAATCACATTAACTTCATGCGCAGAAACAGATATGCATAATGCAATACATGTAGCATTACAAACTGCTTACTTTGAGACGCTGAAATGATATGTGCCATCGCCATGCATAAAGCATTAGAACTCTATTGCATTGACACGAAGACACAATCATGAATCGTACAGTCGCTTGTAACTACATTACGATTCATATTCATTTGACGCATAGAAGCTTATATGGATAATAAGATGTATAGAACATTACACACATACTTTGAAACGTTGAAATGAGATGAGCCAACACCATACATAAAGCACTAGAACTGCATTGCTTTGACACGCCGAAGCTATGAAGCAGTTTCCCGTTGCATGGAACTGTGGAAGTCACATTCCTTTGAAGTGTATAAACAGATAGGTATTAGAAGAAGCATTGAGAGTTACAGGTAACATACATTGAAATTTTGAAATGAGACAAACGATCGTGATGCATATAAGATTTTGAACTCCACTGCTTTTACAGGTAGACAACATGAAGCACTAACCAGTGGCAAGGAAATTTGTAATTCCTATTATTTTGAAGTGTAAAAGCTGATAAGTATAATGCGATGTATAGATCCTTAAAACTTACTTAGTTTGAATCGTTGAAATGAGTCGCGCCATTGAGACACATGGAGCATTTAGATCTCAATAGCCTTGACACGAAGACACAATGTAGTGAGATCCCATAGCAAGGAACTGTAGAGTTCACATTCTTTTCAAGTGTACAAACAGACAAGAATAATGCTACGCACAGAAGATTACAGTCTCGTTGGATTGAACCATTGAAATGAAATGCGCCATCAGATTGCATGGATCATTAGGCATCAATTACTTTGACACGCAGGCAATACGAACCGCCATCTCGCTGCTTGGGACTGAAGAATTCACATTCTTATGATGCGCTGAAGCAGATAAACATAATGCTAATCATATAAATTAATAGCTTACTAACTTTGAAACGTTGAACTGAAATGCGCCATCGCATTACTTGGAGCAGTAGATCTCTATTGCAATGAGACACAGATATTATGAAGCGCCATCTGGTTGCAGGGAACTGCAAATTCATATTCTTCTGAATCGTACAAAGCGATAAGTTTCAGAGTAAGAAAGCTGTACCGTTCTGTGCATCGCATTATACTTATCTGCTACTGCACTTCAGAAGAATGTGAATTCTACAGTTCCTTGAAACGAAATGGCGCTTTATAGTGTTTACGTGTCAGAGCAAGAGAGTTCCGATGCTCCATGCAATGCGTTGGAGCAACGCATTTCTACGTTTCAATGTAAGCAAGCTGTAATTCCCTATGCATAGCATTATGCTTAACTGTTTCTAGTTATCAAATGAATGTGAATTATACAGCTTCATGCAACGAGATGGCGCTTCGTATTGTCTACGTGTCAAAGCAGTAGCATTAGAATGTTCCATGTAAATCGATAGGGTATCTAGTTTCAACGTTTCAAAGTATTTAAGCCGTAATCTTCTATCTATAGCATTATGCTTATATGCTGGAGCTCTTCAAAAGAATGAGAAATATGCAATTCAAGATGGCGCTCCATATTATCTGCATGCCAATGAAATATACTTCTACTGCTCCATTCAACGCAATGTTGCGTCTCATTACGATGTTTCATGGTAGGATGTAATTTCAATGCAACGCGTTATGTCTATCTGCTTCTAAACGTGAACAGAATGTGAATCCTAAACTGACCTTTAACGGAATAGCGTTTCTAGATGTCTACGTGTCGAAGCAATAGAGTTTAAATGCTTCATTCAACGCGATCTCGCATCTCACTTCGATGTTTCATAATAAGGTGTAATATTCAATGCATAGCGTTACGTTTATCTGCCACTACACTTCAAGAAAATGTGAATCCTATACTTCCTGGCAACGCGATAGCATTTCTAGATGTCTACGTGTCGAAGCAATGGAGTTCCAATACTTCATTCAACGCGATGTCGCATCTCATTTTAATGTTTCGTGTTAAGGTGTAATATTCAATGCAACGCATTATGTTTATCTGCTTTCAGACTTCAAAAGATTGTGGATCATAAACTGATTTGCAATGGTATGGCATTTCTAGACGTCTACGTGTCGAAGCAATAGATTTCTAATACTTCATTCAAAGCGGTGTCGCAGCTCGTTCCAATGTTTCATGATATGATGTAATATTCAGTGCAACGCGATATGTTTATTAGCTTCTACACTTCAAAAGAATGTGAATACATACTACATTACAATGTATGTAATTTATACAGACTCATGTATCTACATAGCGCTTATTGTGTCAAGTTGACACTTAGAAGCACTATACAGTTACATCGATTTGTACAAATTATGTGCCTTATAACGTACAACCAAATAAGCATATTTCTTTTGTATAAAACCTTTCAAATTACTTACCTTGTAACGTAAATCTAAGAAGAGTCGTCGCGTTGCACGTAGCTTTGGAATTCAATTGCTTTGATAAGATGCCACTTAGAGACAATTTCCTGTTACATGGATCTGTAGAAATTGCATACTTTGTAACGTGGATCTCAGTGCGCATAATTAAGTTGTATACAAACTAACAACTTATTTCCTTCAAACGCAGGACTGAGAAGCACCATTGCGTTGCATAAAATTTTGGAATTCAATTGCTTTGACATGTTCAAAAGAATGTACATTTTACAGTTCCATGCATTGGGATGACGCATCTCATATCAGCATTTCAAGATAAGTAAGGTCCTTGCAACAGGATAACGCATATCATTTCATCGTTTCAAAGTATGTAGGTTGTAATGTTCTACTCATCACATTATTATTATCTGCTTCTGAGATTGAAAAGAATGTTAATCCTACGTTTGCTTGCAACGAGATGGCGCTTCATTGTCTCTACATGTAAAAGCAATGGTTTTCTGATGTTACATGCAATGCGATGGCGCACATCATTTCAACGTTTCAAAGTAAGTAAGCTGTAATACTCTACGCATAGCATTATGCTTATCTGCTTCTACATTTCTAAAGAATCTGAAATTTACAATTCTATTCCTTTTGAAGTGTAGTAGCAGATGAGAATAATTAAATGCATAGAACGTTACTACCTACTTATTTTGTAACGTTGAACTGAGATGCGCCTTCGAATTGTATGAAGCATTGGAACTCTATTGCTCTGACACGTAGACACTATGAAGGGCTATTCCGTTGCTGGGAACTTTAGCATTCACATTATTCTGAAATAGAAGCAGGTAAGCATAATGCGATGCATAGAACATTACAACATAATTGCTTTGAAAAGTGAAACTGTAAAGCATCATCTTGTTGCACAGAATATTTTTTGTTACTTACGAGGAATTATAGTACTGAGATGCTCCACCTTGTTGCAAGGAATCTTCAAAGCTACTCCCATTGACAAGTAGACACTCAGATGCGACATCCCTTTTCGTGGAACTTTAGGAATTACTTCGAAATATAGGACTGTGAAACTGCATCGCGTTGCATGGAGATTTAGAAAATGCTTACTACTATACGTAGAAATGAGAAGCGCCATCATGTTGCATAGAACTTTGCATCTTATGTACTCAGAATCGTCTATACTGATAGGGACCATCACTTTACATAAATATATAGAACACACATAGCTTTAAACGTTGAACTGAGAATTTGAGAACTTACTTTGAAACGTTGATAGTGAGGAGCTCCATCGGATTTCATAGAACTTCAGAACTTGCTTGTTATGAAACGTAGGCAGATAAGAGCCATTGCGTTGTTTAGAGCTTTAGAACTTGCTTACTTCAACAAAGATATCTATTGGGTTCGTCCATTCTTTTAGAAGAGTTTTTGATAAACTACTTACTTTTCACGTTTGCAATATTTTTAAATGTATGCGAGGTGTAATCGTTTAAATTTTAAAATGTTTACTTAGTATTGATTATTATTTAGTAACTCGGTTATAAACGTGTCTGCATAAGATTTAATCAATATGTTCATAAGCTTGATATTTATGCAGTTATTTGTTAGTCACTTATTGCTCAAACGGCAAAGATTCTGACCATTTCAAAATGGTTGTCTTTCATCAATTTTCTGAAAAATTGAGATACTATCCAACTGCTTGCATTAAACACTGTAATTAAAGTTTTCAAAATATTTTACCTCTTATAGATGCATTCTATTATTGAAATTGAATGTTTAATTTTTCTAACTCCTGTTTAGAACATCATTCTATTGGAATGTTCAAGTATTTTTTATATTCGTAATTGTTGAAACTGTTTTGCATGGTTCTTTAATTTAATGTATAGAATTTCCTGAGAAAAATTTTTTATCGTAGTGAACTATATAATTGCAATTAGAATTCTTTATGAAATATTAATAACAGAGAAGAGGTATGTATCCATTCTTGTAGTTTCGAAAAGAGCATTTTATCTTACTATTTAAAATGAAATATTAAGATTTGTTTAAAATCTAATGGAATTTAATTACCTTTTGATTCAAGTTCACAGTGGTAATCTTCCATAGTTCAACAATTTTGTGAGCTGTCCTCAATAATCCGCAGCTTAGTACTTATAAAATGGACGACACAAAGAACTGCCTAACCAAACGTAATCGAACCGATTTTTCAATACTAATCTTATCATGTTTAACTTATCCTGCAAACTATTAAAATGCCCTTCGAACAGTGTTAGTCACAGTAAAGTAAATGGTAAACATTACGCGCTCCCCTACTGTTTACAATAAGTATGTTTCATTTACTATCAAAACCGTAAGTATTATCGCCTTTCTTTACTTTCTGTAATTTTCAATGGCTTCATGTTACAGGTCGTTGAACTCGTTTTAAAATGCTCTATCGTATTACGGAAGAATAAACATACCAATTCATTTTAAAAAATGAAGGTGACCTTCAAATATCTAACGTGCCTACACATACAAAAAAACTATTTTCATCAATGGATAGGCCTTTGTACTGTGCAATTTTATATCAGCAAAAATTTATATGAAACTTATAGTTTCAAAGATATCTAAGATGCTAATTATTACTGCCCCACTGTATATGCTGCTCTGAATGTGTCCAACAAGGCAACGATGAACAAAGTTAAATTTAATATTACGATGTTTTTTATGTTACTTATAATATATTTGTTCTTCTGTAATTTAGCCAAAAAACAGTATTCACGATGTCGGCAGATGAATGTATTTGTCTTAGAATTATAAGAGCCATTGGAAGCCTTAAAAGTAAAGTGCGTGCCTTTCAAAACAGTCAGATGCAAATTATAATACAACGTTTCCAAGAAATGGTACGTGTCATTCTTTTTTATCTCCGTTTATTTAGTTAAAGGAAATTTAATTGAAATGTCCGTATTGAGGACAAAAGAGTTATTATAATCTTACACAACATATATGATGGTGATAAAGGATAAGTATAAGGAACTGAAAATGGAAAGTAGCGAGCAGAAAAAGAAACTGATAGAAGTGCAAAGTAGATTGATACATCCTTCAAATGATGCTTCTATGTCAATAAAATCTGTTAAACAAAGAACTATTGGGAAAATCAAGTATAATCAACATTACTTCTGCTCAAAAGCTATAATAGAATTAGACAGAAATGGATAGAAAACAAGCATTTATATCTATACATTCTATTCTATGCAAAGGCAAATATTTCAAAGAGAAAAGAACGTGTTACTTACAAATTATTTATGTTCACAAAGATCTTAGTAATTCAGGCTTCTCGTCTTGCAGAACTAATCATTCATTTAACATGAAAAGGGTTCGAGGAAATACGTCAATTGGATCACGTAAAATATCGGACACTAATTCCGCCTACACCTTTAGACCTTAAATATATAATTGCAACAGCATATTTAATATCGTATTAATACTATTTTTCTAATTATTTATACCTATACGTAATAAATATATGTTAACCGAATAAGTTGCTTTACCAAAGAATAAAAGAATCCGAGGATTACAAATCTGAGCATTACATAACAAGAGTGCATTACATATATAGTGTTACATGTAACAAAAGATGAATACCAAAAGGATCACACACAAGTAGAATCCACAATGTGGACATAAAGATACAGAAACGGCAAAAATCGCAAACAATAATTAACAAAATTCAAAAAGAGGGGAGTGAAAATCCACCTCCTTGACAATGATAAGAAACAGGTCTGCCTCATGCACTCCAATGTCCCAAACAACCAGCACGCCAATAACAACGGTTGGAACGAATTCCGTGGCAGAACTGTGCTAAGATAGTGCTCCTACTCAGCTCTCGTAACGGCATACTCCTAGTACTGGGGCGAAACTCGTATCACGGTACTATTAAAGCACCGCGATATAGCACACGGGCTACACGGTCGTGGCAATGACACTATCAGCTCACCATAGGTACGCGCGTGGTAGTGGCATAGCCTGACATTTATTAATGGGGAACTTGTTTCCATAAAAATTATAAACAAATATGAAGAATGACTAAACTAAGCAATTTATTTATTTTGATTCCAAAATAGATACACCGGCGCGAAACAATGATATAAGAACTCGATTTTATTATTTTTTATAAACTAGTTCGATACGGCGATTTTTTCTATAAAGTCGTTAATTACATTATCATAAAAATATATACTTTTATTTTATATACATTTTTTCAACTCATCGTTACAAATTCATGCAAGTGAAGGTTATATTAAATACGATGACAGCATGCTATTTAAGAAATTACAAAAGGCGAAGTTAGGGATGCAACAGTATGAATTTTTATTTTGTAAGTAATATTTTATTTTATAAATAATATTTTTAGTTAATGATGGGTTGAAAGAAATATATATGACTCTCTCAATAACTATAAATATAGGAAAACAACTATCAAAATATCTATCAATACTCATATGTTGAACACCTACTGACATCTAACGGTTTTAATTCGTATAAAAGCACAGGTTCCCCATTACCAAATGTGACCCTACGTCATTGCTGAGAAGATTCATGAATGGAGCGATGACACGCGTGTCACGTTGGTGCTCGCTGCGCGATTCACACGGCCTGTTACGCTAATCTAGAACATGCTGGTAACACGTTCTGCCATTTTAGCTAACGAATCCGATTGCCACCATTATGCCATCTGTTATCTGGGATGTTTTTTAGAACATTACCCGGAATTGAATTTGAACACATAGCTACTTAATCGCGAATTTGTATGTACATAATTATACATGACTGCATAAAAACAATATCATACACTTTTATAATCAATGCGATATCAGAATATAAAACGAAGAACTATCAACTCGTATCAGGAGTAAAAACAGTGTTTGGTACGCAAAGTTCATTATAAAATTTAATCAAGCAGTTAATATATCAAATGACATCACATAATATATCACTGAAAGTATAATGATGTGAATAGTAAAAAAACATATTTATTTGTTACATGTTTATACATGAAAATTTAAAGGTCCAAGTTACATTTAATAAATTATTGTTTAACAAGGTGACTTAACGTTGGTTCAAATAGGCGTGGAGAACTAGCTGGTACTTCTGTCAATGTAATTTCATTTCTGCTGGATACAGAAAAATACATTTGCAATCTAAGCAAGGTTTTATTAGATCTGGTGGATTTCCCAAATTTTAGAAAGGGATGCTGCCAAAAGTAGTTGGTTCAGCGCCAGGTGATAAACATATACAACAAGCAAAGCAACGTAAACTGATTTAAAATGTTCAAGATTATATAAATTAAACTATTACACTTGTATAATCCATGTAGCGTTTCTGTCCTTTGTAACTTACGAAGAGTCTTAAGAATATAACGCAATGTAAACAAGTTTTGAAACACAGAAAGCAGATCTTAATTTAAAGGAAAGGAACCTTAGATCTGTTGTATAGAGGTTACCGGCGTGCTATGTTAAGGAATATGCCATTCAGTTTTAATTTTCTAAATGAGAATAATTAAAGAAGATCTGGAATTGAAACATTGGAAGAAAAATTCTTCCAGTGAAAAATGCTCTATGCAATGCAATAGCAGCTTCACGTCCCCTTGATATTCTATAAAAAATCTTATGCCATTTTACTCGATTTACTAGAATCGAAACTATGAAACCTATTAGGTGGTATTTCGGCAACTGCTACCATACACACATACGCGCGCGCGCACACACACGCACCCGTACACACGAAATCCATCAAGATTAAAAAGACTGAGTATGTGCTGAAGGATGCGTACAATAAGAAAGGATTATTACATGGGTAAATTGTAGAATTCAATTTATAATTGATAATTAGATTATAAACATTTATATGCTTTTATCAGAAATTTGAATACGTCAAAATTGCAGCACGCAGATGTGTAAATATCACTTTGCGATTTCATTTCATTTTGGTAGTTATACTTATATATAAGCATCCATCCAAGCATAAAGCTTGATAATCTTTAAACTGTCAAATAATTATGAAGCATTATTAGACTTTTTGCTGGCGTTGGTCTAATTTATCATTTTCGAAATTTGTAAAGCAACTAGAATTATAATAACAAAGTACTTTATATCTTTGCCCCTTGTTTCGAAAAAAAATATTAAATATGAATAACTATGTTCACCTATCTATATCTATCTATCTATCTATCTATCTATATATATATATATATAACTGAATGTGTGTCTGTCTGTCTGTTTGTACTCGATAGATTCAAAAATCATACATCCCATCGCCGTGAAAATTTGGGAAATTATTAGGTATATCCCCGGGAAGGTTTTTGAAAATTTTTTTTAAAATTAGGTTTGGGGTTCTAGGCACTCCCGATCAAACATCCCAAAAATATCAAAATAACATTTAATTAGTAATATTTGTTAAAAGTGTAATCATGAATAAATTGAAAAATTAAATTTTTACACATGAAATTTACTCATAGAATTTACTTTTTTAAGCCAACTTAAACTGTAAAAAATAACATACCCATAATAACAGTTGTAATCAAAATAAAAGTATGAATCACAAGGTAAGTAAAATATTGTAATCAAGTCAAATTGCGTTCTGAAGAGTACATCCATTTACGTGATGCAGTTGTAAATGATGGCAATCTCAGTAAACCGGAAAAATTGTCATTTTACCATCCACATTTACAGGCAGCCCAAAACACATGCACGAATATGCACAAGATGCAATGACGTATGTTTGAAATAATATGCGCCACTTATCGGTTTGTACGATTCAGAACAATATGAATTTTGCTGTTCTCTGCAACCGGATGGCGCTCCACAATATCTATGTCTCTTTGCAATAGAGATCTAATGCTCCACGCATTGCGAGGGCGCATTTCAACTCAACGTTTCAAAGTAAGTAAGCTATATTTTTATATGTATAGCATTATGTATATCTGCTTTGACGCATTATAAGAATGTGAATTCTTCACCTCCAAGCAACGGAATGACGGTTCGTAGTGTCTACGTGTCAATGTAATTGATTCCTAATGCTCCATGCAATGCGATGGCGAGAACCATATCAACGTCTTAAAGTAAGTAAGTTGCAATCTACTATACACATATTATGCTTATTGTCTTCTAGACTTCAAATGAGTGTGAATTCTGTAATTCCCAGCATCGGGATAGGACTCCATAGTGTCTACGTATCGAAGCAACACAGTTCCAATGTTCCTTATCACTTTCACAACCACATGTTTGCGTAGTGAAACATCGCCATAGACCGGAAATATTTTTGAAGAAACAGTTTGCCGTCCGCACTATTTGTAAACATTTCTTCGCTTGAAAAAAACTTTACGTAAATTCATAAAATAATTCAACATTATTATACAACAATATTTATTCCTCTGTGTGATAAATATTAAAACGTACAAATATAAAACAAAATTCATAACAGCTTTATAAACTTAACTGCTTTTTATAAAATAACCCCATTTAATTCAATTCCCCATTCATGTAATATCTCTTTATTTGATGAGAGGTGGCAAAACAGTTCCCCAAGTGTAACGTAACTTTGCAAGTTTTGCATATCAATCTTGTGGTTTTTCTAATACAACATAAATAGCTGCTACTGCTCCATGAAATGCGATATCGCATCTCATTTCAGTGTTTCAAAGAAAGTATACTGTAATCCTCTATGCATAGCAGTATGCTTATCTGCTTCTACACATAAAGAGGTTGTGAATAATACAGTTAGTCTCTGCGTGTCAAAGCAGCAGAGTTCTAACGCTCCATGCAATGCGATGGAGCATCACATTTCAACTTCTCGAATCAGGTAATCCGTAAACTTCTACGCATAGCGCTGTGCTTTTCTGAATCAAAACTCCACTATAATGTCAATTATACAGATCCATGCTCCGGGATGGGGCTTCATAGTGTTTGCTTGACAAAGCAGTATAGTTCTATGCTCCATGCAATGCGATAGCACATCTAATTTCAATGTTTCAAAGTTAGCTGTAATAATGCCGATCTGTTTCTATATTTCAAAAGAATGTGTATTCTACAGTTCTCTGCACCGGGATTGCCCATCATACTGTCTACGTGTCAGAGCAAGGGAGTTCCTATACTCCATGCAATGTGATTGCGCATCTCATTTCATTGTCTCAAATTAAGTAAGTTGTATTTTCCCATGCGTAGGATTGTGATTATCTGCTTCTACATTTCTAAACAATGTGAATTTTACTGCTCCACACTCCAAGACGGCGCTTCGCAGTGTCTGCTTGCCAATTCAGTAGAGTTCTAGTGCGTCATGCAATACGATTGCGCATCTCATTCCAACGGTCCAAAGTAAGTAAACTATAATCTTCTATGCATAGCATTATGCTTATGTATTTCTACATTTCTAAAGAATGAGAGTTCTACTGTTCAATGCAACGGGATGGCGCTTCACAGTGTCTGCATATCAAAACAGTAGTGTTCTAATGCTGCATGCAATGCGATAGTGCATCCCATTTCCTCTCATTAACCTTCTATGCATAGCTTTATGCTTGTCTGCTTCCAGACTTCAGAAGAACGTGAATAGTAGTAACTATTAACGCAGTAACGTGGTGGTATGATATTATAAGTTGCTGCGTTTGGGTTGGGTGGTTAGGGCACTCCCTCTGATTACCCATCCGAGCCTTGTTCTTTGAAAATATAAATCTATAACAGCGCTAGGGCGACTCCAGCGTCGAGATACAGGTCATCTGGCGCTGGATAACAAAAAGTTTGTTCGGCTAATTGTCGATTTCTCGGAATAATGAGCGGAATATCCGAGCGATCAATGGGTTGATCGGGATTGGATGATGAGATATCTGCCACTGTAAAAAAGGTCAGATCTCCTTCATAATCGTTGACCCTTGACTTAAAGGTTGCCGTGATGGAGTGTCTTGCTATTGTGTACATTGTGATTAGAACACCGATGGGTACGGCGCAGCGTTTTCTTGGAATGCCGAGATTCTTCGTGAGGGCCTCCGACATGAAATTTATAGTTGCGCACGTGTCGATCAACGTTCGACAGTTGACTAGTTGTTGATCACTGTCTAAAATATGAATTTGTGTGGTTACAAATAATTCGCTCGTGACTGAATCGACGGCAAACGCGTTTTGATGTCCCCCTTCCTTCGGCGCCTCAACGTCCTGAAGTCATTCGGACATTGAAGATTCTCCGCTCGTTATCGGTTCCTGTTCTTTGGATGGAGTGATGATTGGCGGTTTAGAAGTAGTCTGTTTCCAGGTTCTTTGCGCTTGGTGATATATCATGTAGTATTGCTGATTACATACGCGATAGGAGCCGCTGTTGCACAGGTTATATTTCTGTTCCTTGCGCAAGCAGTGTATTCATAGTGAAGAATTTTCGACAGCTGCCTTGCGGTCCTGGACTGAGAGCCCGTGAAACTCTTCACATGCCCAGATGCTGCGGCCTCCGTGGCATACTAGACGCTTTTGGTTTCTTATGATTCCTCTGTTTGTCCCGCTTTCGGTGTAATCGTCATTAGAATGTCCTTGTGGCAAGAACACCTGGTTTCGCGTCCGATGCTCTTCCGTCGACCCAACTTGCGGTTGAGCTTGCCCTTGGGTTCATCTCTGGTACACAGTTGGCCCGTTTCTCTAGAATCTCAAGAAAGTGGCACTTTGTTGTCCTCTACCGTGAGTTCCCATTAGAACATCGTATTAGGATTTATCTTTGTTCGAATGATGGAAAGCAGAAGTGTTCCATTGTGAGATATTTCCTCCGAAATCTTTCAGTGGCGAAGAAGTTAGTTGACGGTATCGACGACATTGCCTAGTGCTTCTGCAGTGTCTCTTGGTGGACTTGGGATATTCCAGATTGCATCACAATGGTTAGAGGCAGCCCGTCTTATACAATCGAATTTACCTTTTAATATCTCGATCGCATCGGTGTAATTTGCGTCCGTTGTGCTAAGGCATCCAATGCAGACAGCGGCCATTCCGGTTAATGTCGACCCCAGGTATTGCAATTTTTAAACTGGAGTTAGGTTCTCGTTGCGATTGATGATCGATGAGAATACAACGTAGAATGATGCCCAAATTTCGTATGTTCCGTGAAATGTTGGAAGTTGCATTTATGGTAATTTAATGGCATATGGGATGGTTGAGGAAATGGCCGATGATTCGAACGTGTTTCTCCTTGTGACATTCGGAACACTTCTCTCGATTAGAGATTCGGCGCGAGTTATAATAGAGAAGTAGTCGTTTTGAATTTTGTAGCGATGTGACGTTTCTGTTTCGTCTAATTCTTCGAGGTCAAATTGGATGACATCGAATCGCTTCCATGTTTCAGTTAACGCGTATAGGTGTGTTTTTAGTAAACGTATGCTCGGTTGTTCTGATGTTCCACATGTGTTAAGAAGTCGCGTGAAGACAGTGATTTGACCGAATATGGTACCGCCTTTTACGCCGCAGAGAACTAAGAATAATTCCATAACAAATCGACTGAGCTTGTTCGAGAGATTGGGTTGATATCGTGGAATATGGATAAGCAAGGAATTGACGAATAAACGAGTCTACTGTTTCTATGTGAAGATGTCAGATATGTTGATATCTGCCATGATGTCTGGATCCCCTGAGATGTCCGACTTGCTGCTGCTGAGGATCTCAATTTGTCCTGGAGCGTTGACTTGATCACTGGCTTGATTCTTCGGTCGCTGAATGTTGATTGAATGACACTGTAGTTCGGGCACTCACATCACTGATTTTAACTGTTCGTTTAAATAACTCGCGCTCCACAGGATTTTGAATCAGGCTCGAATGACCAAAATGCACGCGTTACGACGAGGCTTATTTTCGGATGATAACTCAACGATGGGCGTAAATTTTCGTCACGAACCTTTTCGTCACCATTGCAACCTGCGCTCTAATACCTGTTATAGTAATAGGGAAGTAGATAGATATAATTGGAATTGATACGATTCCTTAACAAAGAATTATATTTAACTTAAAATGAATTAATAAAAATTGAGTGTATTTCATGTTCTCTGATGTGTCCGAATCAGAATTTCTACTAAGCTCTTCAGCCATGAAGTGTTGTTGTTTTAAAGGGAATTTGTGAGGAGGAGTGGTCATGGGTGTGGCAATCAGATGAGACGTTATTGGTGAAAAATCTGAAAATTTGCTTCTTCTTCGGAAACTGTCAGATGACAAGAAGGCGCGAAGAGTGGGACCAAGGATTGTAGGTCGGTTGCGACCAATGAGAGGAGCAGGCAATAAAGCAGTAAAACGGCCAGCTATATGCTATATACCATTTTAAGATTCACTACGAAGATTTAATTTTGTAATTTATGATGAGACGACATCCTGCTGCTTTAAGGGCTTTTTGCTGTTATGTGTTTAACAGTGATTTTGTAGTATCTGTGCAATTAGGTGTTTGGTAGCCAGATATTTCGTTAAGTAAATTATGACGAGTGTCTGGACAAAGATAAATGGCTTAACTATTATAGCATGAATCGTACGTATGTCGCAAGACACATTGCATGCAACATTACAACTCTACTGCTTTGACAAGCAGACAATTATGAAGCGCCATCGCATTGCATGGAAATGTAGAATTCACATTCGTTTGAAGTGTAGAAGAAGACAAGCATAATACTATGCATAGAAGACTACAGCTTACTCACATTGAAACGCTAAAATGCAATGTGACATCGAATTGCATGGAGCACTAGATTTTTACTTCCTTGACACGCAGACACTACTATGTGTATACAGTGAAAACTGAATCACCCATACCGTGCATCGCCAAACGCTCGATCAGTTCTGAAATCGCGAAAATATACGACCCATCAGGCCTCCTTGGTCCAGTTCTAATGGTAGCCAAGAGCATGCTGATGAAGATTTCCACCCTGATGGTGGAATGGGAAGAATCACTACCAACGGCTATTCGTACCGAGGGGATAATATACTGTGCTCAACTGCCACCGAACATCTTTCAGTTATCAATAAGACAAAATACATGGAGATTCATGGATTCTGTGACGCCAGCAAAGGAAGCCTATGGGCCTTGTATCTGCCTACGATCCGTCGATAAGTAAGGGCATATACAGGCAGAACTCCTCATGCGAAAGCAAAAGTGGCAACCGTAAAAAGCCAATCGATTCTACGACTCGAATTGTGCGAAGCACTACTGCTTACGTTGTTAATGATCACGACTCGCCAGGTCCTACAGCTAGAGTGCAATCACACGGTTCCCTGGACAGATTCCACCATCACTTTACATTGGCTCGAAAGATCGTCACACACCCTATAAACATTCGTAGCAAGTCGCGTATCAGAAATGCAAACAGGAATGAACATCGACGACTGGCGACACGTATCAACAGGTTTGTCACGATCACAGGTTCGACAGCAGAAAGCTCTCACACCGAGAAAGGTGTTTGAACGGTAGCTGAACTCAATCACTCCAAAAAGGTCATCAAAAGAACAGTACAGAGTATACACTTCACCGACGGATTGGTATTCCTGTGATACAAGAGGCACAACCAAATCATGGGAAATTGACAAGATTGAATGCATTCCTTTACAAAGATGGAATCCTGATAGAGGGTGGTCGATTGCACATTCACCACTACCATTCTCCCAGAAACTCCCCATAATTCTACCGAAAACTCATGTAACTATACTTATCATTATAAACGAACGTCTCACATATTTACACGCTGGAAACCAAACAGCATTATACAGCATAAGCTGAAAACATTGACCCATTGACAGCCAAAGCCAAGTCTGGAAAACAATACGGGGTTGTGATCTTTACTGCCGCACCAACCCACCAGCAGTCAATTACTATATGGGCAATCTACCGAAAGAACGCATCACCCAATCTCGACTCTTCATCAATGTAGGCATCGATTATTGTGGACCCTTTTTCATTAAAGAGCGGCAATACCATAATTATAGAAGAAAAAAGAATTATGTGGTTGTTTTCGACTGCCTGGCAGTAAAGGCTGTTCATCTCGAAATTGTCTACGACCTCACTAGTGAGGCTTTCATCGCTGCTCTACAAATATTCATCGCAAGACGGGGATTACGCACAAATCTATACTCTGACAATATCACAAACAAACTTCGTCGGAGCAAATAATGAGTTTCAAGAGATTAAGGAGTTACTACGTTCAGAAGAACACCACAAAGAAGTCACGTCATTTTTATCAAATCAATCAATCAACTGGCACTTCATCGCACCAAAGGCACCGCATTTTGGAAGCCTCTGGGAGGCCGCAGTAAAAACCTTCAAGCACCATTTAACGAGTGTTGCAAAAACTGAGCTGTTCGCAATAGAGAAATTTACAACCCTTATAAGCTCCAAAATCGGAGCTATCCTTAATTCCCGCCCAATCACTCCAATTTCCTCAGATCCAAATGACCTATTAGTCCTCACCCCGGGACATTTCCTAATTGGCGATGCTCTCACGATTCTACGGAAACACAACTAGAAGACACGCAATCCAATCATTCATCTAGTTGGCAACATGTCCAAAAGGTGCGATAACGCCTTTGGACTCGTTGGCATCGCGAATATTTAAACGAGCCCACTAGCCGCATCAAATGGACGATGTGTAATCATCGGATTACGGAGGGAACGATCGTCCTCTTTAGAGAAAAAAACACGCTGTCCATGCAATGGCCACTAGGACGAGTGATCTAAACCTATCCCGGTTTTAATAGCATCAAGCGCAGTCACCGTTAGGACGGTTTCGAACACGTTTGACCTAAGTGTCAAAAAACTTGTTCCATTGCCGATTCAGGCAGAGGGAGGAGACTTCGCGGAATCCATCAAGGATGCAACTCATCCGAAGACCAAAGCAACAATAAGCACGTAAGCACACGATCACACATCCACACACTATTACCTCTTATTACATCACATATTCATTTAGTTGCTCACTAGCCTCTCAACGGGGGGAGGATGTCTTGCGAAAGACATACTTCTCATGCTATAGTAATTAAGCCGTTCATCCTTATTTAGCCACTTGTCATACTTCACTCAACGAAACATCTGATTACCAGACACTTCATTTCACAAATCCTGCAATAACACTAGCCAACACGTAGCAGTAATAAACTCGTAAAGCGACAGGATGTCGCACCATCATAAATATCAAAATTAAGTATTCGTAGTGATCCTTCAAATTGAATATACCATATATCTTGCTGGCCGCACCCTTGATCACTCCTCCACGAATTTACAATAAAACATTCTGACTTTATCGATTAAGAGCTTAGTAGAAGTTCACATTCAGGCACATCAAAAAACATGAAAAGCACTCAATCTCTGTCAATTAATTTTAAGTTAAATATAATAGTTGATCGTTGTGATACCGAGTCAACTCCAATTGTATCTACCTACTTCCCTATTACTGTGACACGAATTAGGGCGTACTTTGCAACGGTGACGAATACGATCGTGACGAAGATTTAAACCCATCGTTAGCTCAACCGAAAATAAGCCTCATCGTTACGTGTACTCAAACACAATACGACAGCACAACTGATTTCATCGCTTGAACGTAAGTAAGCTGTAATATTTAATGCATAGCCATATGCATATCTACTTCTACACTTCAAAGGAATGTGAATTCTGCAGTTCCTTATAACGGCGTGCGGCCTCATATGGTCTACCTGTTAAAGCAATATGGATCGAATGCTCCATGCATTGCGATGGCGCTTTTCATTTCAACGTTTCAAAGTAAGCTGTAATGTTCTGTGCATCGCATAATGCTCACTTGCTTCAACAGTTCTAAAAAATGCGATATCTACAATTTTACGCAGCGTTCTTGAGTTTGACACTGACTACGTATCGAAAGAGAAGAGTTCTGATGCTCCACGCATCGCCATAGCGTATCTCAGTTTAACACTACAAAGTAAATAAGCTCTAATGTTCTATGCATTGCATTAAGCTTATCTCCTTCTACACTTCAAGGGAATGTGAATTGTACGATTACATGCAACGGGTTGGAGTTTGAAACTGCCTGCCTGCCGATGCAATAGATTTCTAATACTCCATGCAATGAGATGTAACATATCATTTCAACGATTCGAAATAAGATCTTTGTAATAGTCTATGCATAGCATTATGCCTATCTGCTTCTACGTTTCAAAGGCATGTGTATTTTACTGTTCCATGCAACGAGAATTCGCTTCATAATACCTGCGAGTCAAAGCAATGAAGTTCTAATGCTGCATGCAATTTAGTAAACGCACCACATTCCAAAATTTCAAAATGACTAACCTGTAATCTTGTATACATATCATTATGCTTAGCTGCTTCTACTCTTCAAAAGAATGTGAGATCTATAGTTCCATGCGACAGGATGGAACCTCAATCTGTCCGCCTGTGGATAAATTAAGTACACTTTACAGGGATGTAAATTCTACAGTTCAATGCATCGGAATGGCGCTTCATAGTGTTTGCGTGTCAAAGCAATGGAGTTCACATTATTATATATGAATTATCCATGCAATGCGATGGCGCATTTCATTTCAACATTTCAAAGTAAGTAAGCTGTAATCCTCTATGCATGACCTTATGTTTGACTGCTTCTACATTTCAAAACAACGCAAATTCTATTGCGCCTGTCTGCGTGTGAAATAATTAAACTTCTACGGCTCTATGCTATGCGACGGCGCATTTTATGCTATATTTTTCTAATATTATGATATTATCTATTTACTTTGAAACGTGAACATGAGGTGCGACATCGCATTGAATGGAGCAGTAGAACTCCGTTGCTTTAACAGATAGCCATTATGAAGCCCCTTCCTGTAGCACATAACTGCAGAATTCACATTCTTATGAACTGTAAAAGCAGATAAGCATAGCGGTATTCATAGAAGATTACAGCTCACGTACTCTGAAACGTTGGAATAAAATGCGTCATCGTATTTCATGGGGCAGTAGAACTCCATTGCTTTAGACGCAGACAATGCGAAGCGCCATCCCGTTACATGGAACTGTATGATTGACATTCTTTTGATGTTCGGAAGCAAATAAGTATAATGCTATGCATAGAAGGTTACAGATTACTTACCTCGAAACGGAAATAATGGGTGATGCAATGTATACTTATATTTTTTCAAAGACAGTAAATCTGTTACTAATGAGTCTTTAATCGATGAGGCAATATTAAAAAACTGAAGGAAAGTCTGATTTTACCCATTATGCGTGTAATCCAGGTGTGAATAATTAACTAAAGATTTACAATTAATACATAAATGTATAATTTACATTTTAGTAAACAAACCAATTTAATTTACAGAATATAAATATTATTGATAAGTTAACTTGTTGCCTGATTCCTTCCTAGAGGAGAATTTGGAACATATAGATTTGGATAATTAAATAAAACAATTGTAAAGAACGAACAAATTATACAGATAAATCAGAGGAAAAGATCATGCAAATATTAATTATCATCCAAACTAATTTAAACAGCGAGTTCGTTAACAAGACTGTAAGCTCAAATACTATATTGTTAAAAAAATATATGTTAAAAAAAATTTATTAGACCTCGTACATTACAGCACATCATAGATCAGTCTGATTAATTTCCCGAGCAACCATAACTAAAGAGTTAATTAACATCACTTTTGCAGAAATTTACAATATGCAAATTTCATAAACATTAATAGTGACGAAGCAGTTGCACGATTTTTGGATCTTAAAAATGATGGAAACGTGCGGCAGGGAGAGGAGAACCTAGTCAACCACTAGGTACAACATTAACAATGGATTCTCAAAATTTTCTCGCAATGCTTTCTCATAAAAAAAATATATTTTTTACGTTCAAATTAATTAGAAATGCAAAATAATTTTACTAGTAACATAATATTATATATCTTTCGGAGAACTGAAACTTGCATCGACAAAGTCGTATTGGGAAAGTTGAAAATTATCGGTGATCTACAAAAAGCAATGAAATTAGGGAAATTAATGGTCAATTCAAAGTCGAAACTTACTTTCAAAAATTAAATACCTTCTTCTTAAAGAGAACTGACATATTAACTAATGAAGGAAAAATTATATAATTATATAATAAAATAATATAATATATAATTATATAATTATATAATAAAATTATATAATTTTGTTACTTTTTGTAAAAGTTTAATATAATAGTATTAAATATTTAAAATATTTAAAAAACTAAAGTAAAGTATATGTTTATATATTTTTGTAATATATTTTGTAACGCCAGCAAGAAGTCTAATATTTCATAATTATTTTATAGTTTAAAGGTTATCAAGCTTTATGCCTGGATGGATGCTTATATATAAGTATAAATGCATAACAAACTGAAATGAGATCGCAAAGTGATATTTACACGCCTGCGTGCTGCAATTTTAACGTATCTAAATTTCTGATAAAAGAAAATAAATGTTTATAATCTAATTATCAATTACAAATGGAATTCTACAATTTATCCATGTAATAATCATTTTTTATTGTACGCATCCTCCAACACATACACAGTATCTTTAATTTTGATGGATTTCGTGTGTGCGTTTGCGCATGTGTGCGCGCGTGCGTGTGTGTGTGCATGGTAGCATTTGCAGATATACCACCTAATAGGTTTCGTAGTTTCGATTCTAGTCAATCGAGTAAAATCGCATAAGATTTTCTATAGAAAATCAAGGGGATGTGAAGATACTATTGCACAGCAGACAGCATTCTCCACTGGAAGAATTTTTCTTCGAATGTACTGACTCCAGATTTATTTGAATTGTTCCCGTTTAGAACATTAAAACTGAATGACATGTCCCTTGACACAGCAGGCCGGTAACCACGATACCCAGCAGATCCAGGGTTCCTTTATCTGAGATTAAGGCCAGCCTTCTTTGTTTCCAAACTTCTTTACATTGCGTTATATTCTTAAGATTCTTTTTAAGTTACAAAGAACAGAAGCGCTACATGGATTATAAAAGTGTAATAGTTTAATTTATATAATCTTTAACACTTTAAATCAGTTTACGTTGCTTTGCTTGTTGTATATGTTTATCACCTGGCGCTGAATCAACTACTACTAGCAGCATCCCTTCCCAAAATTTAGAAAATGCGCCAGATCTAATGAAACCTTGCAAATGTGTTTTTAATGTATCCAGCAGAAATGAAATTACATTGACAGAAACATCAGCTAGTTCTTCACGCCTATTTGAAACAACATTAAATCACCTTGTCAAACAGTAATTTATTTATTGTGACTTGGACCTTTAAATTTGAATTTATAATCATCTAACAAATAAATATGTTTTTCTTGCTATTCATATCATTATAATTTCAGTAATATATTATGTGCTGTCATTTGATATATTAACTGCTTAATTGTATTTTGCAACGAACCTTGCACACTAAACACTGTTTTTACTCCTGATACGAGTGGATAGTTTTTCGTCTTATATTCTTAGATTATAAAAGTGTATGATATTGCTTTTATGCAGTCATGTATAATTATGTACATACAAATTCGCGATTAAGTAGTTATGTGTTCAAATTCAATTCCGAATAATGCTCTAGAATGCATTCCAGATAACAAACTGCAAGATCAGGTCATCGCTCCATTCATGAATCTTCTCAGCAATGACGTAGGGTCACATTTGGTAATAGGGAACCTCTGCTTTCATACAAATTAGAACCGTTAGATGTCAGTAGATGTTCAACATATGAGTATTGATAGACATCTTGATAGTCGTTTTCCTATATTTATAGTTATTGAGAGAGTCGTATATATTTCTTTCATCTCGTCATAAACTAAAAATATTATTTATAAAAAAATATTACTAAGAAAATAAAAATTCATGCTGTTGCGTCCCTAACTTCGCCTTGTGTAATTTTTTAAATAACATGCTGTCATCGTATTTAATATAACCCTCAATTGCATGAATTTGTAACGATGAATTGAAGAAAATATATATAAAATAAATGTATACATTTTTATAATAAAGTAATTAACGACTTTATGGAAAAAATCGGCGTATCGAGCTAGTTTATAGAAAACAATAAAATCGAGTTCTTATATCTTTGTTTCGTGCCGGTGTATCTCCTTTGGAATCAAAATAAATAAATTGCTTAGTGTAGTCATTTTTCATATTCGTTTATAATTTTTATGGAAATAGCTTCTCCATTAGTAAATGTCAGCTTGCGCTACTACCACGCGCGTAGCTATGGTGAGCTGATAGTATCATTGACACGGCCGTGTAGCCTGTATGCTATATCGCGGTGCATTAATAATGCCGTGGTACGAGTGTCGTTCGTTGCTCGTTGTTTGCCAAACATAGGTTGTTTGCAAACCTATGACCGGTTTTTTTCACTTTTAAAATGAATTGGTATGTTCATTCTTCCGTAATATGATAGAGCATTTTAAAACGAGTTCAACAACCTGCAACATGAAGCCATTGAAGGTTACAAAAAGTAAAGAAAGGCGATGGTACTTACGGTTTTGATAGTAAATGAGACATACGTATTGTAAATAGTGGTGGAATGCGTAATGTTTACCGTTTACTTCACTGTCAATAAACACTTTTCGAAGGGCATTTTATTAATTTGCAGGTTAAGTTAAACATGATAAGATTAATATTGAAATATCGGTTCGATTACGTTTGGTTAGGCTGTTCTTTGTGTCGCCCATTTTATAAGTACTGAGCTGCGGATTCCTGAGGACAGCTCACAAAATTGTTGAACTATGAAAGATTATCATTGTGAAATTGAATCAAAAGGTAATTAAATTCCATTAGATTGTAAACAAATCTTAATATTTCATTGTAAATAGTAAGATATAATACTCTTTGCAAAATTACAAGAATGGATACATACCTCTCTGTTATTATTATTTCATAAAGAATTCTAATTGCAATTATATAGTTCACTACGATAAAAAATTATTTATAAGAATTAGATAAGAGTTTCTCAGGAAATTCTAAATATTATATTAAAGAACCAAGTAAGACATTTTCAATAACTACGAATATGAAATATTCTTGAACATTCCAACAGAAAGATGTTCTAATCAGTAGATAGAAAAATCAAACATTCAATATCAATTCCAGAATACAACTGTGATGCCCGCCGAACCTCCCGCTACCTCCTACACCCCCCGGCAGAGCCGCATACAGCGCCTGCCGCCATTGCAGAGACGAGCATACCGACACACGGTAACACAGTCTGATCACCGAGCTAAGGCAGCCACCCTCGCACCAAGGAGTTGAACCACACGATCGCCCCTCGATGCGCATACGTCAGACAGTTGGGGCAGACACCAACCACAGCCTCCGCACGAGGACCATTTCACGCACCACGAGGAGACGCCCACAGTTACGCACACATATTCGTATTATACTCATGTCTATAACCAAGCGAATTCTGGTATTTAAGCACACGACACTTTATCTACATGCACGACACAACACACAAGCATGGCATAAGTCATTTCATGTGCAATCATAATTTTAAAAAGCGTATTATTTATATCAAGAGTATTAGCGAAGCGCTGGAGCGAACGCCCGAATCACGCGGCTCACGCGGACCGCGTACGCCCCACCACGACCGTCCGCTCCAACGCGAGTGTCAAGCGTACACCCCACTCCAGAGCCCAGCGACTCGCGCGATCCGAGAAGGACGCGGAACCGCGAATCAACCGAGAGATCAAGCTCAGCGCTCGACGAGTACAAATCGAGCTAAGCGTTCATCGCGACTGTACTTTTCATGCCTCCGGGCCTTACTCCACCTCACTTGGAGATGTTTGCTATTTCGTTACTATACTAACTCAGAATTCCAGTTGCAATTTCTAATTCTAACTTTAACTTTATTCTAAATCAACGATTCTAGCACTTAGTTATTCTTAGCATAGGGCAATAAAGTGTAAGCTTAGGTTTTACTTAGAATATATTTTATCTTTACCAGTATTTACAAACTCTCATTATTCTCAAAGCATTCCTTGCCTTATATTAAATTAAATTCATTATGGTACGAAGTCTTCCACGAGTTCACGAGTCTTCCAGAATCATTCAAGGATTTCTGACCCTTAGTTATGCTTGGTTATCGACCAGTTAAAGTGGCTCTCCGCTTAGCTGCATTGAACTACAGTTGGACTAAGGATAAGATATCCATCGTTTTCCATATCTCTGGATCGGCAAACTAGAGCGGCCCCGTCCGCTAGTGGATCCGTATCTAGCGTTTTGGAACCCGATTTGAATGCGCCGTTTCGCTACGAATAAACGAACTCGACGCGTGGGAAGGAAGAACTTCCTGCGTTCTTTAGTCCATTCCGCTTCCGTCATCGATCCGCACCAGAGATCAGCCTGCCTAGGTACTTGTTCCATTGTCGATTCCGCCTCACAGCCCGTACGCAAGGACCATACCAGAGGACGATCCTCGCCGACGACGATACCTGGAACGAGGTTAGTAATTATCGGTTTCCAAGACTTTGGAAGGTAAGCACCCTTTTGTATATACTTGCGTCCATGACTTTTGCGCAGTGTTCCGCGTTCCAAAACGAACCCGGTCTTCGAAGCAGTTATACGAGCCGAACCGTTCGAGGCTGCGTGTTGCTCCGGCAAACGGTTAATTTCCAACGACCCGAGACGTGACATATCTATAAGAGGTAAAATTTTATTTATAGTATTTAATGCAAGCAGTTGGACAGTATTTCAATTTTTAAGAAAATTGATGAGTGTCAACCATTTTGAAATTGTCAGAATCTTTGCCGTTTGAGCAATAAGTGACTAACAATTAACTGCATAAATGTCAGGCTTATGAACATATTGATTAAATCTTATGCAGACACGTTTATAATCAAGTTACTAAGTAATAATAAGTTACTAAGTAATAATAAGTTACTAAGTAATAATAATCAACACTAAGTAATCATTTTAAAACTTAAACGATTACACGTCGCATACATTTAAAAATATTGCAAACGTGAAAAGTAAGTGGTTTACCAAAAACTCTTCTAAAAAAACGGAAGAAGCCAATAGAAATCTTTGTCGAAGTAAGCAGTACTTTGTAGAAGTAAGTTCTAAAGTTCTGAGCAACGCGATGTCCCTTATCTGCTTACGTTTCATAGCAAGTAAGTTCTGAAGTTCTATGAAATTCGATGAAGCTCCTCACTATCAACGTTTCAAAGTAAGTTTTCAAATTCTCAGTTCTACGCCTAAAGCTATGTCTTATATATATCTATGTAAAGTAATGGTCCCCATTAGTTGTGACGGGAAGCTATGTACAGTAAGTCAGGGAAGCTCGAAGGGGTTAATTATCCAAATGCTTTAAAATGTAAAACGTACTTTAATCTAAAGCGATCTATCGTTACAAGGTATTCGCTCACGTACAACTTTTTAGTCGATCGCGAACGCAAACATAATTACCGAAACGGGGGGTATTTCGATACTGCGAGACTATAGTTTCTTGGGCGCCAGTTGTTCAGAAAGCAGCAAAGAAATAGACTACACGACCTCGGGAAACCTGGGGCGGAACAACCCTCGAAACTTCGAAACACTCCACCTCTCGACTACGCCTAGCCGAGTACATACACTCGGGTCGCGGGATACTGAAGTCACGGCTTCTTTATTTATGGCCTCGACGTGGGTTTAATTAACAAGGGCTACAGGGAACTACGCAACACGCCGTGAATGACCAGGGATCACCACCCGCTTCACGATATAAGATACAATATACAATATGCAATACAAGAAAAGGGGCATGAAAATGGGACGCTTTAGCGAATAAGCTCTCACGTTCCGTTCACCAGGTTCCTTGAATTCGCTGGTGGTCCTCGGGTCTCCTGAATCCTCCTCGGGGCTCCTTGGTGCGGAGCGCCTCGCGCGCCGCGCTGCCATGGCCCACCTGCAGAGCCGCTGGACTTTTGACTTCTCTTTAGGCGGTTAAGGAGGGGGTTAAGGTTGTTCTTACATCCCAAAGCATTATGAAGTATAGAAGTAGATAAGCATGATTCTATGCATAGAAGATTACAGCTTTCTTACTTTGAATCTTTGAAATTATATGTACCATCGCATTGTGTGGAGCATAAAAACTCCGCTGCTCTGACACGTAGACGCTATGAAGCCCCATCCCGCTGCATAGAAATGTGGAACTCACATTCCTCTGAAGTGTACAAGTAGGTAGGCATAATGCTATGCATAGATGATTTCAGCTTACTTACTTTGCTACATTGGAATGAGGTGCGCCATCGCATTGCATGGAGCACTAGAACTCTATAGCATTGTCAAGTAGAAATTATGAAGACCCATCTCGTTGTTAGAACTGTGGTACACACATTTTTTTGAAGGGGAGTAACGAGTACGGGAGTAAGCTTATCTGCTTCTACATTTTAAAAAAGTGTGTATTTTACAGATCGTTGCAAAGAGATTGATCTTCATAATATCTGCGTGTCAAAGCAGTCGAGTTCTAACGCTTTATGCATCCCGATGGCGCATATCATTTCAGATTTTCAAAGTAGGTTATAATTTTTTATTCATCGCTTTATGCGTATGTTCTTCTGCGCATCAAATAAATATGAATCTTACATTTGCTTGCAATGCGATGGCTTTTCATGATGTCTGCGTTTCGAAGCAATAGGGTCTAGAGCTGCATGCAACGCAATGGCGCATATCATTTCGACGATTCAAAGGATGTTGAGTGGAATAATTTATTGTCACGTTCTTGCAAAATAAATATTCCGTAGTCCTTGAGACTATAACGACATTTGCCTAGTTACCGAATTCAGTCCTGTTTAAAACACGTGTGTCCGGATCCGTTGATTCTAGCAAACGCGCCTGGCTTAACAACTCTCGATCGCGCATAAAGGAAGGATTTTCACTTACCTTTATGTTGATATCTCTGTTCTGCATCCAGATACGACAACCTTCGAGGATCGTTTTCCGGAATTGAGTCGGCGTGCGGCGTAGCTGAGGGATGGTTACCCGAATCAGCGTCCAAGCGGCTTGGCTACGGCTGGTTGGAAGCGATGTTGGAACATCAGGTACGGCGATCGATGCAACAGGTCGTTGATGAATGAGAACAGCTGGAGTATCACCGGCATATTCGCTCACTACATAGCGAAGGAAATCCTTCCTCCTGGCGCGACAAGTTCGTTTAGTAGCTTTCATTTCACTCATATGTTCGATCTTTTCGTCGAGTTTAGGCAATGATCGGTAAACGAGAAGCGCTGGTTCGCTCTATTTCAACTCTTCAACAACGTAGCGACTACTTGAAGTCGAAGCTGAACTCTATCTCTAGTTGTTACGAGCTAGAAAGAATTGTATCAAAACAGCAAATGGAAACGGAAGGAATTGTAATCAAGAACTAGAACTGTCTATAATAAAAATATAATAATGTGTATGCTAAGTATTTGGTACAATGAGTAATTATTCTAACTAAAAACTAAGTTACAAAAAGGAAATGTTAATTAGATTATGAATTTAGTACTAGTAACCAAATTGGGGCAACGAGAGGGCTTTATGGCGCGACTTGGATGAAAGATGCTCGGGTGAGAACCAGGAATCGAATCACACCTCTCAAGGTACGTTAACGACCTTCTCGACAGGTTAGAGTAAGGGATGCCCGAGTGGGATCTCGGCGTCGCGTGATGAGATAAGTGCCGCGTGCCGCTGAGGCGGCCGCGTTCTTGCGCGTCGCGGCGAATCATCTCTTCGCAACGTAAGAATACAGAATGTAACATGGACCTACAAGTTATAGCTTAAAAGTAAATTGTGTGTTGTTTGTGTCAGTACAATATTGTGTCGTGCAGAATTTATATACTAGGGTTTTGAAATACTAACTTAGAATGTAGGAGATATTTGCATAATTCTATAAATAGTATTTTGTGGATGGAATGTTGGAAAACGAGAAGTTGAAGAGTCCTCGGTATAGCGAGGTTTCTCGGCATTGCCTCCTGCAGGGGTTGGTTCTGCTGCGACGTCCCTGGATTAAGCGAGACAGCGGGTAACACCCCTCCGTAGGTGTGACTGAGACAGTGAATCGCTCCGTGAGTGCGAGCGAGACGGCACACGGGATCCCTGGTGCAAGTGCGGCAGCTAATGTGGCCTCTAAGGCAAGAGAGACGGTGAGCACCTCTGCGGGTGCGAGCGAGACAGTGGATGCAAACCTTAGTGAAAGAGAGATGGTAGTCTCTCTATGTTTGTGAGCGAGGTTTGTCTGGTCTCTCGGATGCTGTGGATGCTGTGGATGCTACGGCTGCACTATGTGTGGTTGCACTTTATTTCTTCGTTGCTATTTGTTCGTTCCCCACTATCACTGATTCTATTAGTTTTAGTTTTTTTATGATTTTCACTTTTTTGTTTGCACTTTTCACTAATTTCTACATTCACATTCATTCTCATTCGTTCATTCAACGCTTATAGGTGCTTACAAAGTTTTAGTTTGTTCGCATGCACAGTTTTGTACCTTCCCTTAACATTAATTTTGAAATTTTTGTTGGCTAGAATTTCCAAGATTTTGCATGCCCTGTATACTGCGATTGGAATTTGTGATTTAAATGTTCAAGGAACAAATAAACCCATTGGCCTACTGGGAAACTCTTCACATTTTGTTTTTTATTATAGTAGAACTTGGCGCGTGTCTTTGTACCATCTAGATTCGTTTTTCCGATTTTCTGCGAAATGCGTATTCTGTCGTTTAATTCATTTAAATATGCGGCATAGGATTCGTTTTCAGACGTGTCTTTAAATGGAATAGCAGAAGCAGTTCTCGCTACTTTTCTGAAAACTAACTCGTACGCTGTATAATGTATTCCCTCTTGAGGGCTGGTATTGTAACTAAATATCGCGTATGGCAGCCATTCCTCCCAATTATTTCCGTATCCTATAAACTGTTTCAGATATTCGGCTAATACGTGGTGAGATCTTTCTACAGAACCGGATTGGGGGTGGAAAGCAGTTGCTCTCTACTTTTGGATTCTAAATCCGGTTGCGATAGTTTTCATTAAGGAATTTAAAAAAAATTGGACCCTTGGTCGGTTCATATTCCTTTATAGCATGGGTGGGGGTGCACCGTAAACTACCATACGCGTTCGTAGGTGTCGGGCGGCCCGTTGGCGCCTAGTATCCAAGAATAGCGTTGGTCCCGGTGATAAGGTCACAGGGTGGATGGAGCGAAAACATAGCCTCTCACACCTTAGTGGATCCCGGACCGAAGCAGCAGGTCCGTTGGGCGGCTAGGATGGGCATTTTTATTTATTGCGTATGCCCTAAGAGGCGAGGTAGCATGCCTAAGCCTCCTCCCGGGGCCAGGTTTAAAGTAATTCCTTTATAGCATCCGAATTTGCGGATAAAACAAATAGTCAATGCGTCCGCTATGTCGACGGCAGTGGTTCTTTTCCGAGGAATTACAAAGGAGTATTTGGTGAGGAGATAAAGTTTGGTTAATATATTTGTGTATTTGTCTGAGGTGGGGGGAGGGGAGGGGGTAGCAGTCCCATAACCTTCATTGATATCATTTTGAACGCAGTTGCGGGAGTGTTGGTAAGTGTTAATGGTTGACGAATTTTCCTTTGCGTTAGTTTCAATTTTTGGCACTCACAGCAATTACTTATATATTTCTGTACCTTTTACTTCATATTTGGCCGATACAATCTCTCCCGGATTTTGCTATAAGTTTTATTGACTCCTTTATGTCCCGCTAAAGGCGTATTGTGATTTTCGTGAACCATGTCCGTTCGAAGTTCCTCCCAAGGGACTTGATCGAGACCTTGCCAGACTGTAATCTATACGTTTGATACGAGAAAGAGATCTTTGAGCATTCTTCTGATTTGAGACAATGATATTGTGCTTACCGCGGTTTGTACGATGCTAAAGGATTTTAATTGTAGTTCGGCGGTAACATCGTATAGAGATTGTAATGATTCCAAGAGAATTTGGCTGTCGATTTGTTTTTTCTGGTGATCGAATACTGGTAAAGAAATTTGAAAATAGTTCCCGCAAGGATTTACTTTAGCCCTTTATAGATTTATATTTTCTTTGTGTTGAAAGGATCTTCCTGAATTTTGCAAATCGCTTGCGCCCGTGTCATATAGGCGACTTCCTTGTGTAATAAATATTACGACGCTGTCGCGCCTCGTGGATAAAGAGTCTCCCGTCGTTTTGAAAGGAAGGCGTTGTCGGTGTTCGCGTAGGTTGTCCTCTGTCAAGAAGTTAGTTGGTGATGTTGTCGATAACGTAGGAGATGGATTTTCTGTTGGTAAATGAGGTTGATCCATACTATTCGTTAGGAATGCTGGTATTGGATGCGGCGGAGGTGGAGGTTTGAAAGATTTTGGAATTAGAATGTCGATGATATTTTCGTCGGAGTCGCTGGAATAGGAAATAGGATTTACTCGGTTCGGCTAATTTACTGAATTTAATTTCGTGTTCTTATAATGATCTTACATATAAAACAATGTCATCGAGATAAACGAACGTCTCGTTGCCTTGTAAACTAGTTAAAACATTTTACATCTGCCATTGGAAAGTTGCTGGGGCGTGACGGAGTCCGAACGGCATTCTTCGGAACTCGTAGTGGCCGTGGGGTGTAGAAAATGCAGTTTTCGCGGAGTCGGACGCGGACATAGGGATTTGATGAAATCCACTCTCTGAGTCGAACGTGCTAAATTATTTCGCACTGCCTAGCTGGTCTAATATCTCCATAATGCACGGGAGTGGATACGCGTTAGCTATCAATTTTTCATTAAGACTGCAGTAATTTATAACTACCCTTCAACGTTCGTTTCCTTGGGAGTCCGGCTTTTTCGGTACTACCCAGAGCGGAGAGTTATACGGCGATTTTGATAGCTGAATGATTTTGTTTTCTAACAATTGCTCTACTTGTCGTTGAATTTCTTCTTTGTGGATTGGTGGAAAACAATATTGTTTTACATTGATCAGTTGGTCACTTATTGTCGAGATGCTGTGTTCAGTTACTTTTGTAAAACCTAACTTATCGCCAGCAAGATGAAATAGATCTTAATTAATAACAATGAGTTTATATATGTTATCTTTCCCCTCGGTATTGCGGTGGTTTAAGCGTACAAGTGTGTCGCAACTATTTCATCGAAACGGTTCTGGGGTCGCGTTACCTCCTGGTTATCGCGTTCTGAGTGTCGCTCGAGTGTCTGCTCAGATTCATTTATAGGGAAAGATTTGTTTCTTCTATCTGACATGCGGTTGTTTATGCTAAGCTGTATATTATTGTTAGTGTTTGAAAACGAATTAGTGGAATTTTTGACGTTATCATTGGAGGATTTATTATCATTATTATTATCATTATTAATTTATAATTATTATTATTAATTTATTATTACGTTTGGACTTGAATTGTTTAGAACTGTGAGGTGATTTTGGAATTTTGTCGAAGGAAACAGTGAAGTTGCGTGCTTATAGAATTTGGAGTGCAAAATTCAATGGATTTAGCAACGATAGTTGCGTATTATATATATATTATATATATAATCCATACAGAGGATTTAGTAATATAAGTAGAGTTAGTATACATGCAGGAAACGGCAGAATTAGTAGAATTTGTAGAATTAGTATGCATGCGGGAAACAGCGGATTCAGAGAAATTAGTATGCTTACCGGAAACAGCGGATTCAGAGAAATTAGTAAATAATGAATAAAGTGCTGGTTCGCGTTCCAGCGGTTCGAGGATGGGAAGTGGTTCCAAATGAATTTTGGGTACCTTAATCGCAATTTCTGTGTCTGTTTCATTAGTAATTCGGAGGATAATTCCATCACCGACTCCTTAACTAATTATTTGGCTGCGTATTCCCGAATTTGTGCTCGGAAGAAGAGTTATTTTCTCTAGGACGACTTCTCGCCGTGCTTCCGGAATTCTGTTTCCATGCCAAAGGATATACTTGTTTCGGAAAGAGATATCTGTATCAGCACAAAACTTGCATCCTAGGATCCCGTCGGTTCTAATTGGAAAATTTGCTCCTACGACGTTAAACGGCACGACTCGCGAGAATATGGGTAGCGTGACCGTCCCTAGGGTGGTAACGGTTGCCTGGGTTATTCCGATTATCGTAAGTTATTTAGCTGTATTAATATGTACTCTAGGATTCAAAGCCTTCTGTTTGAATATGCTGCTGATCTCGACAGTGTCAATCATCATCACCACGGGTTGGATTAACGCACTCGACTCGATAATAACTGTGGGAACATTAGTTTTCCTGGTAATATTTAGTGCTGTTCTTCTGTCGTTATTTCCGAATCGTTTTTCGACAAAGCGAGAATTCAGCGATCGGGTCGACCTCGCGTACCGTCTCGTGGCGGACCTGGAGACCGTAAGCGTTTCTCGAATACGGAAGCCAACTATTAATTGCGGTATTATTAATAAACTGTCTTCTCTGACACTCACCGATCGTATGTTCCGGATATCTACAGTATCTGCATATTACTTTCCATTGGTCGGATGACCTGTACTGACCGCGCAATGGTCCCGTTAAAGGAATCCGTCCTGTCAGACGTTTCTAGCGGTATCGCCCCGAGAGTAAGTAATATACGATCTCGAATTTGCGTACCTGCACTCGCGAACGGTATGGCCACGGCAATTGCATTTAGCGCAGGCCGGTTCCTGTCGGCGTTCGGAGTGGAAATTTTATACACGGTTTATATTGCCTGTAGTGATGGTGAAGGCGAGTGAGGCTGGTGGTGGATTGAGAGGGTGTCAGGCGGTACATCTGACGTCACACCATTAAAATAATGTGAATCATACAGTTGCTTAAAATGGGACAGCGTTTCGTAGTCACTGCGTTTTAAAGCAATAGAGTTGTAATTCTCTACGCATAGCAATGCGGCATCACATTTCAGCGTTTCAATGTAACAAGGTTGAAATGTTACATGCATCGCATTATGCTTATCTGCCACTACGCTTCAAAAGAATGTGAAACCTAGAGAAGCTTTCAACGGGATGGCGTTTCATTGTGTCTTCGGTTTAAAGCAAAAGTGTTTTCTGCTTTATGCGTTGCGATATCGCATATCGTTTCAACGTTAGTGTAAGGAGGTTGTAACAATTTATGCATCGCATTATGCTTATCTGCTTCTGCTCGTCAAGAGAATGTGGTTACTACAGTACCATGCAACAGAATGTCGCTTCATAGTTTCTGCGTGCCAAAGCATTAATGTACCAATGCTCCATGTAAAACGGTAGCGTACCTAATTTCAAAGATACAGAGATAGTTAGTGTTTTAAGATAACTAAGCTGTAATCTCATTTGCATAGCAATACGCTTGTCTGCCTCTACACTTCAAGGGAATGTGAATTCTGCAGTTTCATGCAATTGAATGGCACTTCATAGTGTCTGCGTGTCAAAACAATAGACTTGTACTATGCAATGCGATGTCGCATCTTATTTCAAAGCTTCAATTAAGTAACCTGTCATCTTCTATGCATAGTATAATGCTTATCTGCATCCACTGTTTAAAAGAATGTGAATTCTGCAGTCCTATGCAATGGGATGGCGCTTCATAGTATCAATGTGTCAAAGCAATTGAGTTCTGATGCTCCATGCATTGCGATGGCGCATATTATATCTACATCTCAAAGTAAGTAATCTATAATCTCCTAAGCATAGCATTATGCTTATCTGCTTCTACATTTCTAAAGAATGTGTATGTGGCCGTTACTTGCAGACGCTATGCTGCTTCATAATGTCTACATGTCACAGCAGTAAGTTTCGAATGCTCCATGCAATGCGATGGCGCATCTCTTTTCATCGATACAGAGTAAGTAAGTTGTAATGTTCTACGCATTGCATTATGCTTATCTGATTCAGTACTTCAAAGTGATGAGAATCCTGCAGTTCTTTGCAGTGGCTTGGCTTCTCAGTTCAACGTTTCAATGTAAGTAATAAGCTTCTATACAAGTCACTATGCTTTCTTGGTTCTACATTACATTTGCATGCAATTTCTACAGATCCATGTAATTGTTAGCTCTTCTAACTGTCAACTTGACAAACTAATTTACTTCCAAGGGCCATGCAACGCGATGGCACTTTTCAGTTCTACGTTTCAAAGTAAGCATGTTGAAAGGTTCTATACAACGCAGTTGTGCTCACCTGGTTCTTCCTTACAAGGTAAGTAATTTCTACAGATCTATATAACCGTACCGCGCTTCTAGGTGCATTTTGTCAAAGTGATTGTTTTCCAATTGTTCATGTAACGCGATGGCGTTCCTCTGTTCTATGCTTCAAGGTAATTAAATTGTAAGCTTCTGTATAAACATCTATGCCTACTTGGTTCTACATAGCAATTGCATGTAATTTCTACATATACATTTAACTCTATATTCTTCTCCTCCCTAAATGTCAACATGCCAAAGTAATTGACATTCAAAGGACCCTATTCAAAAACCATATGTTTTCGCCCCCAATTGATTTTGTTTAAACTTTGCATATTTGTAGATCTATATGTGTCTCATCAATTTCCAGAGTCTCCATCTGTCGGGCCTTTTAATAAGAGAGGGGGAGGGAGTCAAAGTACGCATTTGGCGAAATCTTTCGGAGGCTATAACTTTTGATTAAAAAAAGATATCGACTTGAATTTTGCATCAAAAAATCACAAAAAAATTAAGCTTTCGAATGCTGTATAATTTTTTCTTTTTTCGGAATTTTTAGGTCACTTTTTATGCTTTTTTCTAGTTTTCGGGTTAGTGAAAAATTGCGAAAAATTGCTATTCCCAAAATAGGTATCCCTAGATTTTAACAAAAAACTCAGTATAGGAAGCTCATTTTATGCTCTTTAAATGGTATAAATCTTACCCTGGGGAAACTTTTTGTTTAAAAGTTATAACATAATATTCGTGTCGATGCGCAAGCTGTGGACGCGAAATTCGAGCAAAGCAAATGCTTTTCTTAACATATTGTGACTTATTATTAAAATTATTATCATCGAAGATTGAGATTGTTATTGTACTAGGAAGAATTCGTTTTTAAAAATACTTTTTAATTTAATGTTACTTACATTATTCTTCTTTTTTTTGGATGTACTTTTTTTTGGCAATTTCTCGTCGCATAAATAATATTAATGAAGATGATGATGCAATAATCACCATATGGGATGGTACTTATGTTTATTTGCATAAAAGTACGAATTATCGCTTCCAAAGAGTGACGTATAGTGGTCAAAAAAAAAAAGAATTTTTTAAAACCGATGCTGGCAATAACTACGAATAGTTATATATTGGATGTTTTTGGTCCAAATAAATTGTGAGCAGCAACAGTATCTGATGCAGATATCTTTAGATTTATTATGAATACCGACTGGTTTAAGAACTTTTTCAAACCTGGTGATATCTTCATTCTTGACAGAGGCTTTTCCTACGTAAAAAATGAAATACTACAAAATAATTACAAAGTCGTCATTCCTGCCCTGCTAAAAAAAGGAGTTAAACAACTATCAACCTCTGAAGCAAACGAAAGTCGAGTATGCACCAAACAAAGATGGGTAGTAGAAAGTGTAAATAGCTCACTTAAAAGATTTAAATATTTCAAACCAGCTATAGCTTCAGAATGTGTCCCAAAATTGTTTGAAGATTTTAAAATTGCAAGTGCTCTTCACAACGCATACTTTAAACGAATATATAGTGATAATGATGATCCAGAAGTGGCTTCAACTTTATTAAAAGACCTAAACAAACCAAATATAATGCAGCAAATTGTAGAATGCGATGGTCTTGTAAAAGAAATAAAAAACTTTGAAAACATGACATTGGAACATTATGAAAACTTCCCAGCCTGGACATTAAAGTGCTTAAAATCGTTCACGGGATCATATCAATTATCACTTGCAAAGTCGTATATAGCGGATCACTTGCTTTCTGGAAAGTACCAATTTTTTATCAGCAAGGAAAGCTATCTTCCAGACTTCAGCAAATATGGATTCGATATTCAGACACCATTGTTCATAAAAGCTAAATTGCAATTGATGAGACACATATAGATCTACAAATATGCAAAGTTTAAACAAAATCAATTGGGGGCGAAAACATATGGTTTTTGAATAGGGTCCTTTCCATGTAAGGTGATCGCGCTTCACAGTTCTACGTTTCAAAGTAAGTAAGTTATAAGGTTCTATACAGCGCAGTTATGCTTATCTGGTTCTACATTACAAAGTATGTGATTTCTACAGATTCATGTAAATGTACAGGGCTTCTAAGTGCTAAGTTGCCATAGTAATTGACTTTCAAATGTCCATGCAACGCGATGGCGCTTTTCAGTTCATCGTTTCGAAGCAAGAACGTTGTAAGTTTCTATACCATGCAATTATGCTTACTAACATTTTTATATTTCAATGTAGGTAATTTCTACAGATCCAAGCAACTGTGTAGCTCTCCTGACTATGAACTTCTGAAAGTAGTTGACTTTCAAACGTCTATGCAACGCGATGGCGCTTCCCTGTCCTACGTTGAAAGGTAAGTAATCTATAAGGTACTATGCATCGCAATTATGATTACTAGTTTCTACATACATTACTATGTATGTTATTTCTGCAGCTCCATGTTACTGTATAGATCTTCATAATGTCTACTTGTCAACATAATTGAGTTCCAAAGGTCCATGCAACGCGATGGTGTTTTTTAGTCCTACAATTCAAAATTCTACAGTTGAAAGTATCTGTTGAAATCATACTTCATAATGTATAAAGTAAATAGTTCAAATAAATGTATGTGTTTATTCTTATCCTTATTACTCAATTCTTATTGACAATACATTACCTTCACTAAATACTCCATTACATCCAAAATTCTATCTAATTTTACATCATTTCATGACGTTCTAAGAAAATGTTCCATATTAGTATGTATAATAAAGTTAGTTAAATGAAAATAGAATATCCCCTTTAACCACTCCATTAGGTCTAAAATGCTATCTAACTTTATATCATTTCATGATGTTCTAAGTAAATATTGCAAATTAGTATATATATTTACCCATATTGTATGTCTTCGTTAATTGCATATAGAATACTCCACTCAATGATCCACTACATTTAAATCCTTTGTAGTTTTATATCATTCATTACGTTTTAAATAATTATTTCAAATTAGTATATATATACAAACTTATCATATAATTTAGCTAATTGTAAATAGAATGGTCTCTCTAAATACCCCATTACATCAAAATCCAATCTAATTTTATATCATTTCATGGTGTCTTAAATAAATATTTCAAACTAGTGTATATATTTGCACTTATCACATAATTTAGTTAATTCTACATAGAAAATCCCCCTAATTACTCCCTTACATCTAAAATCCTACACAGTTTTACATTATTTCATGATGTTTTAATTAAATATTCCAAATTCGTGTATATACTTACTACCATCATATATTTTAGTTAAATGTAAATGGAGTATTCCCTCTATTGCACCTAAACTTCAATCTACTTTTACACCCTGTCATGATGTTTCAACTAAGTATTCAAAATTAGTGTATACATTTACATTTGTCATATATTTTAAATCATAGTAAATAGAATATCCCCTCCAAAAATACTACATTACATCTAAAATCGTATCTAATTTTGAATCATTTCAGAGTTTTTAAATTAATATTTCATTTGAGTGCACATATTTTCACTTATCATATATTTTAGTTAATTGTAAATAGAATGTTCCCACTAAATACTCCATTACATCTAAAATGCTGTATAATTATATATCATTTCATAATATTTGAAATAGATATTGCAAAGTACTACATATATTTACACTTACAATATCCCTCTAAATACACCATTACATCCAAAATCCTAACTAATTTTATATCATTTCATGAAGTTTTAAACAAATATTTCAAATTAGTATGTATATTTGAATATATGTATGTATGTATGAATATTCCCTCTAAATACTTCATTACATCTAAAATACTATCTATATTTCAATCATTTCATGATATTTTAAATAAAGATTCCTAATTAGTATATATACTTACACTCTTCATATATTATAGTTAATTCTAAATAGAATAGTCCCTATAAATACGCCATTAACTGTAATTTTCAATGCATTGCATTATGCTTATCTGCTCCTACACATCAATGGAATATGAGTTTAACAGTTCCCTTCAACAGGATTGCGCTTCGTTGTGTCTACGTTTCAAAGCATTAAAGTTCTAATGCTCCTTGAAATGTGATGGCGCATCTCGTTTCATAGTTTCAACATAAGTAAGTTATAATGTTCTAAGCAACGCATTATACTCACCTGCTTCTAGAGTTCAAAGAAATGTGAATTCCACAGGACCTTGCACCGGCGCTTTGTAGTACCTACGTTTCAGAGCAATAGAGTTCTATCGCACCATGCGATTCGAAAGAGCAGCATTGGTAACGTAGATCTAGGTAAGCATGATTACGTTGTAGAGAATCTTACAACTTACATACTTTGAAACGTAGAACTGCGAAGCGCCATCGTCTTGCATGGACCTTTGGAAGTCAACTTGTTTTACAAGTTGGCACTTCGAAGCGCTATACAGTCACACGCATCTGTACAAATTAAACATATAGGTTCTATGCAAACAACAACGATGCTTACTTAGTTCTACATTACATTTTCATGCAATTTCGTCAGGTCCATGTAATAGTTAGCTCTTCTAACTGTAAATTTGACAAAGTAAATGACTTCCAAAGGTCGATGCAACGGGATGGCGCTCTTTAGTTCTACGTTTCGAAGCAAATCAGTTGTAAGATTCTATACAACGCAGTTATGCTTATCTGGTGCTATATTACAAGGTATACAATCTCTATAGCTCCATGTAGCTGCACCGCTCTTCTAAGTGCCACCTTGTCAAAGTGATTGTCTTGCAATGGTCCATTCAATGCGATGACGCATCTCATTTTAAAACTTTAAAGTACGTTGTATTGTTCCATAACATTCATTAAGCTCATCCGCTTATATACTTCAAAAGAATGTGAATTCCACAGGTTCTTGCTAGTTCTACTGCTCCAATCAATGCGATGGCGCATCTCATTTCAGCGTTTTAAAATAAGTAAGTTGTGATGTTCTGTGCAATAGATTAAGCTCATCTAATTCTACACATTCAGGACAATGTAAATTACACAGTTATATGCAACGGAACGGCGGATTACAGTGTCTGCGTGTCAAAGCAGTAGAGTTCTAATGCTCCATGCCATGCGATAGCGCAGCTCATTTCAACGTTTCAAAGTAAGTAAGCGGTAATGTTCTATGCATAGCTTTATGCTTATCTACATCTACGCTTCAAAAGAATGTGAATTCTACAGTTATACTCCTCGGGATGGGGCTTCATAGTGCCTGCGTATCAAAACAAAAGAGTTTTAGTGCAATGCCAAATCTCATTCCAACGATTCAATATAAGTAAGTTATAATTTGCAACAATATTCTATGCATAGCGTTATGCTTATCTGCTTCTACAACTCAATAGAATGTTAATTATACAGTTCCTTGCAATGTGATAGCTCTTCATAGTATGTGCTTTTCAGAGCAATAGAGTTTTGAATGTTCCATGAATTGCGATGACACATCTCATTTCAACGTTTCAAAGTACGTTAGTCATGTGGCGGCTACGATTCCGGGTATTTTCTAGTCGTAAATTTTCTAACGAGATAACAATGCGTTCCCACGACACAGCGCAGGTCTGGTCACCGCGGGTTAGCACTTGGCGACCAGGCCCGCGCGCTTCCTAAATCCGATACCCGTCTGGTTCGTGTCCATCATCCGGGCCAAGCAATTGTTTCCTTTGAGATTTCGTCGCGACTGAGCATTGCCCAGTCGCGTACGGCAGATCCTTAAACTTGGTTTATTTATGACCAATTTCCGTCCGTTGCGTTTCGTGGAAGCGTTCACTCTCCCCGTCCGTTTTTAAGGGACGACATTTTCGTCCTCGCGACAGTTCGGTCAGAACAACTCTAGCAGACAGTTCGGTCAGAACGATTCAAGCAGACAGTTCGGTTAGAACGATTCGGTTAGAATAGTTCGGTTAGAACAGTTCGTCCAGAACACCCGGTTCGTCTAGAACAGTTCGTTTGGGACAACCTCCATATTCGTTAAGAATCGTGAGGTCGATTAGAGTTTTATTAGCGTCGCGTAGCGACGTGAAAGGAATCGTGGCCATAGCACCGCCCCCAACATTAAGAACTTGTATTCCACTGTTGTTGACTGTTTTATTAAATTGAGAGCAAAAAGATCGAGCGTTATTCCTTACTCCCGGTACATTGCCCTCAGTCATAATGCTCTATGCACTATGCTTATCAGCACTCTATACCTCAAAAGAATGTGGATTCCACTGTTTCTAGCAACTGGACTGCGCTTCATGATTTCTAGGTGTCAGAGTACTAAAGCTGTTATGCATAACGCGATGCATAAAACATAACAGGTTGTTCCACCAACCATCGCATTACATGGAGCACTAAGACTCCATTGCTTAGCCACGTGGACTCCATGATGCGCCATTGCGTTGCAACGAACTCCAGAATTCCATTCCTTTAATCTGTGGAAGCGTATAAGCTTCCACATGCGTTGTCTATAAGATTACAACATACTTACTTTCATACGTTGAAATGAGATGCGTTATTGCATTGCATGGAACATTGGAATGCTCTTGCTTTGATACGTAGATACTAGGAAGCCCCATCCCGCTGAAAGGAACTGTAGAATTCACATTCTTTTGATGTGTCGATACAGGCATGCATAATGCGCCGTATGAAATATGTGGAGTGTTTCGGAATTTGACTTTTCTATTCGGTTGTGCTTTCAGAAAAACTACAAGTTTCACGCGTACGTTTCATTTTGTAGGCGTCTTCACTCGTCAAGCCTTCAAGATTAACTGCACTCTCTTTGGCAGCCAAATCATTAGTTTCTTTTGTTTCTTTATGCGTTTTCTGTGACTCCTCGCGAAATGGAGCCTTACATGTGTGCGTAGTCGAAACGGTATCAAAATACTCTCGTATCCAACACGTATGTATCTTATATTCTTGACACTTTGCGGGCCCCTGTCACGTATACGTGACTTTTCTTAGCTAACCGTTACCGGCCGCTGTCACGTACGCGTGACTTTTCTTTCTCCAGTGGTTATGCTTAATTTTCATGTCTGTGTAGGGAGATACATTGTTGCAGAGCAATGTTTGACGAACAGGGAACTTTGGTTTCAATTGTTTTCCCCTCCCAATTTACCAGATTGTGTTTTATTGAATTTTTTGAGGGAGAAAGTGTCGCGTACTAACTGAGTCACAAGTTCCTTCGATAGATTTATTTGATATCGCTGACTCTAACCGCCAATTCTGAATCTCTGCCTTGAAACTTGTAAAATCTGTCTCTATCAATTTTCGCATTTGCTTATAAACATTTTCTTGCACCCGTTTCGGTGATTGGCCACCGTACATATTCTGGAAAGCCAATCACCTTACTTGTTTGTGGGTGCCGCCCTTTCTGTCGTTTAGGAAGGGCGACACAGACGTTGGCGGGCGTAATTGTTATTTATTTTCAGTAGTATAGCGGGATTTCCCGAATTTCGCTTACCTGGGGCCTAACGAACATGGCCATTTGGGCCGCTGGATCCAGGTCACGGGTAATCCTCGGATTATGGCGTTATGGACGTGCTATCAAGAACGTTGATTAAAGTTTATTTTTCTATTACCTCTTAAAAATATTAAAAGCTAAAATGTCTCCTCAAAGGTAGCTTACTTATCCTGCACACCATAAACCGTGCTAGCTATTTCTACAACGAATATTGCTTTATTGTTACTGCTGCTAGCCCCTACAAATTCTTTAATTACATTGCCGGTCACAGCGAAGCGGGTGCTTGTTCGATCAGTTTGACACTGTCTTTCGCTGCCATCGAGTATCCGAAGCCTACGTTAAATTTATTAAAAATTATGAAATATTCTTTGAAATGTCATACAGTGAGGAAATATATGCTGATCTGTTATCAGACGTGGAGAATAGTTCTGATAGTGATAGTGATAGTGATTTGGACAGTGGCAGCGATATCGTTGTAAGACGATTCAAAAATAACGGAAGACCGATAATTAGTGATTCTGAAGAGATTAGTGACGAAGAGATTTCCGTGACAGATGATTGGTCAGAAGTAGATTATAAACCTGACTTTCATGCCTGTTTGGAACGCTCCGGTTTACAAGTACCATGCACATGTGACATATTGTCAACTGTGGAAATGTTCATTGGTGACGATTTATTTAACTTATTTGTCACAGAAACAAATTTATATTATTATCAGTCGTATAATAATAACAACAGAAATGCTTCAACAAAAAATAAAGCGTGGATTGACACAAACGTTGCAGAAATGAAAAAATTTTTGGGCCTTGTTATCATTATGGGAATAGTAAAAAAGCCAGAAATAGATGATTATTGGTCTACCCACAAAGGATTATATACACCTATTTTCGGAAACACAATGGCACGAAACAGATTTCGTCAGTTATGGAAGTATTGGCACTTTAGCAATAATGAACATTGCCACGATAGGCTTGATAAAATAAGACCAGTCTACATAAACCTGGTAGAAAAATTTCAACAAATTTATAAACCCGAAAAGGAATTATCGCTGGATGAAAAAATCATTCCATGGAGGGGAAAGCTATCTTTTCGGACATACAACCCTGCAAAAATTATTAAATACGGAATTTTAGTCCGTATGGTATGTGAGGCGACATCTAGATATATATGTAATTTAGACATATATTGTGCGCAAGGAAAATCGTTAATTGCGACAATATTTTCCGTGCTATCGCTATATTTAAATTTATGGCATGATGTGTATATGGATAATTACTACAATAGTGTAAAAGTTGCAGAGGAATTATTGAAACACAAGACAAACGTCTGTGGCACTATTAGAGCAAACAGAGGATTGCCAATTTGTCTAAAATCTGCTACATTGAAAAATAAATCTATGGAATTCCGTAGAAAAGGGAAGATTTTGCTACGAAAATGGAATACAACCAAAAAAGTGATAACCATGATTTCAACAATACATTCTGCAAACATGGTCGAATGTGTGACTAAAAGAACAAATAAGAAGAGCATGAAACCAATCTGCGTACGCGATTATAATAAACTAATGAAAGGTGTTGATCGCGCTGATCAGTACCTATCATACTATTCCATACTACGCAAAACAAAAAAAATGGACCAAAAAAACGGTATTATTTCTTATAAACTGTGCATTATCCAACGCCTACCACATTTACACAAAAAATTCCGAAAATCCAATTAGATTAAAAAATTTTTTAATGGATCTTGCAATAGTATGGATTGATGGAAATGAACAGGAGCAAGAATCAAAGTCGGCTGCTGAATGTAGTCAAAGATCGCCGAGGTATGATGCACCAGACAGACTTACAGCAGACATGAGGAAACACAGCATAACGCGTATTTGTGGCAATGGTAAAATTCAACATCCGCGAAGAGCTTGTAAAATCTGTACTTCTGCAAAGAAAAGAAGTTCAACGGCATATATTTGTTCTTCATGTAAAATTCCTCTGCATGTTGGAAAATGTTTCGAAATTTAGCCTACAAAAAAAAAATATGGATCCTAAGGGATAAATTTTTTAAGTAAAATATTTATATAATAATTTAAAAATATAAGATTATACAATAAAAATGGTGTAACAGTTACCTTAATGCCTTCTTTAATAATAATGATATTGCAACTACTTATGTTACGAACGATTGCATAAATACCAGTGTTGGAGAACAGTAGAGCTTGCGTGAATCTCGCCGGCGGCAGCGCAACGGCGGCTCGAGAAATGTGCAGCCGGCAAAGTGTTAACAGTGAGAACCTAACCAGAAGGAAAATACATCAATAACTGTAATAGGTGACCATTTCACCTTCTATAATGAATTCAACTTAATTTCTCTACTGCCTTTAAACTGTGCAATAAATGAAACAAACTTTTCGCAGTAGTTTTGGAGACTGTGAAAATTGTAACAATGTGCAGGGCTCATAATTCTAACTTATCTAGATATTTATTTAGATTAAGGATATAAATTATTTTATTCCTACCTTATCTATACTATATACCTCTAACTACTATCTTATTAGCTACCTTTCTATTCCAACCCTACTACTAATATCCTTATAATTGGTGCCATATTCGGTAGTTACATTGTATTTTTGTTGGTGTCCTGTAATACTTACGTTGGTTTTAACCTACCTATCGTTATTCTGACGTCTTTTTCACATATTCTTACTTCGAAAATTTTCTTGCTTCTAGATATTACTTTGAACGGTACTTCCTACAGATTTTGCAACGATCTTTTGATAGACGTACGAAGACATGTAAGGTGGTTATCAAGTCTCTAATTACAAATACCATCTATTCGCCGCGTCTCCATGCTTCGACTGGGCAATCTTTCAGAAGCGAGCCTAATTGTTTAATCGCTTCAGCTAACTCTATCGCATTACCGGTCGTTACAGGGAAATATTCGGATGGCAAACGGAGATTCTTGCCGTATGCCAACTCTGCGGCTGATGCTGCTAGGTCTTTGCGATAGGCCGTTCGAATGCCTAGAAAGACTACAGGTAAAGCATCAGCCCAGGTCCCGTCATCGTGGCACTTCAATACTGCTTTTAATTGCCTGTGAAAGCCTTCCACAAGGCCGTTTTCGCCGGGATGATACGCGGTCATTTTAATGTGATTTGTTCTTAATATCGCATTCAAACGATGGAATAACTGCGGCGTTCCAACACTCGTGACCCACCCCCCGACGAATGCTTTCGCGACAGTTTCTGTTTCGATGTTCTCAATGGCGAATGCTTCGGGCCATCGAGTGAAACGATGGACGCAGATGAGATAGTATTTGATACCTCGCGGTGTTGGTAGCGATCCTACTAGATCGCATCGTATCATGGGCGTGATCGTTTCTACGCGTGACAATGCCACCGCGATTTCATTGTCTTTCCCGCTGATATGCCTTATATCTGTCGTAAACTGGCTGATGAAATCAAGGTACCTGAACTGCTGTGGCGTACACTTTTCGGGCTTCTGATTAAACGCATACCTTAAAGGTTTGTGATCAGAGTAGACGACGAATGACCGACCGTCTACCACATGTCGGAATTTCTTGATTGCGGAATATATCGCGAGCAATTCCCGATCATATGCGCTGCACTTTTTCTGAGCAGACGAGAGTCTTCGCGCGGAACGTTAGCGGTTCCCACGATTTGCCTAATCGCTGCTGCAGTATTGCGCCGAGCACGAAATCTGACGCGTCTACGACAACCACGAGTCATGCCGAGCTCGACGGGTGGACTAATAACGTAGCGTACACCAACGCGTTTTTTAGTCTCTAGAAAGCTTCTTTGGCTTCGGGTGACCAATGAAGTGCCGCGTATTCCTTTGGCTTCCCTTTTAGAAGCACCTTAATTGGCGCTTGCATATTCGCGGCGGTAGGTATGAACCGACGATAGAAATTGATCATACCGAGAAATCTACGTAGCTGTTCGATCGTTTTTGGCTTGTGAAATTGAAATATTGTGTGTACTTTATCAGGTAATGGCTTTGTGCCGCGTTCATCTACCGTGTACCCCAAAAATGTACTTCTGGTACGGGGAATACATATTTCGATGTATTGACTACGATCCTGCAGTTTTCTAGTCGTCCGAAGAGTTTTCGGAATGTTTCTTATGTTCGATCTCGTCCCTAGATTCGAATAGTATATCGTCTAGGTACGCATAACAGAAGTCTAGACCTCTAGTAGGACGGTATCATTGAATAACTGGAACGTTTGCGCGACATTTCGCAGTCTGAATGGCATCGATACATATAACGAATAATCCGAACGGCATTGTAATCGCGATTTTCGGGATGTCGTTCGTTTGCACCAGAAATTTGCGGTACACACGTACCAAATCTATGGTCAAAAAGATCGTCTTCCCGAACAACATACACCAAAAGTCCTCTATATGGGGTATCGGGTGTCGATCGGGTATCGTCCTTGCGTTTAGCGCTCTGTAGTCGTCGAAGGATCTCCAGCCATGGTCCTTTTTCTGGACCACATGTAAGACTGTGGCCCATTGGCTTTTCGATGATCTGATGAGGCCTTGGCTCATCAAATTCTCGAAAAGCCAATGGGCTTGTACATTTCGGGAGAAAGGCGGCGCCGCTTCGCGTAAGTCGGCGGCCCAGCCGTAGTGTGAATATGATGTGCTACATTGTGTTTGCACTTACTCGTGGCCGCTGCAGGACGTGTGATACTTGGGAATTCGGCGAGCAGCTGATCGTATGCGCAGTTGCCGCTGATCGTCTGTCTCGGTGGTGTGGCGTCGTCGGTGATTCGTCCCCTGGCAGAAAGTGACGTTGTCTGAACAAGCAGTCATTTGTGGCCGAGATCCACCAGTAACCCGTACTGGCTCAGGAAATCCGATGATAGACCTGGAGATGTCCACGATGATGATACGCCATGGAAATGCTCATTGGAGTCCCATGTTCAGGTTGATCGTCCTGTCGCCGTAGATGTTTATTACAATGTTAACCCCACATAGCTGGTACTTTGCCATCTGAATTCGGCCTTTGATACGCATGCGAGGATACACACAAAAGTCCGAACCGGTATCAATCAAAACTTCTTCCTTCGTTGCGCGATCGGTGACGAACAGGCGGCTAGTCGCTGGACCTTTACTGGTTACCGCGTTCATTGACATCCCTCCTCGTTTCCCGAATGGAAACTGGACAGCGAACGGCACCGTGTGGATGAAGTTCCAAATTTCTAGTGGTATCAACAATACTTGTGCTTGGCTGGTGAACTATTGCGAGTAGCAATCCTCGAACTCGAGCAGCGGTTTCAGAATCTCGTGTCTGGACGCAAATTTGAGAACGAAATTTTCGATGCTCCGATATTTTGAGCTCCAATCTTTCCAATCGTTTTAATAAGAGCTCGGTGGTACTGCTCGGCGTTATGCTAGCAACTTGCTGTGCGGTCCCATCGTGGATTTGGTCCGCTATTTTGGCTAATTTGTTTAGCGGGAAGTCCGTTTGGGCCGTGACAAGAGCCCTAGCCATAGCCGGCCGGCGACCGAACCATAACGGCCTTAGGAATTCATCGAACACCGTAACTCCTGCCAGGTCCTCCTCCAGAAACCCTACTTTGGTTCTAACTGAGACATTATTTAATTGAACTTTGTACTGCTGGCTGTGACCCTGTTCGTTATCAACACGATCATAATGAATGTATGAACTTAGCCAGAGCGAAAATACGTCAGTAAACGTCATGGATGGTCATTTCATCTTTCACAATGAATTTAAGTTAATTTCTCTGTCTTTAAATTTTGAAGCAAATGAAACTAACTTTTGCACTGCCAGCCACTACAGACATTCCAGCTTACTTACATTGAAAGGCTGATATGAGATCCAGACACAATTCCAGACGCCACGCCGTTGCGTGGAACTGTAGATTTCACTTTCTTTTGAAGTATAGAAGAAGATAGTCACATTTCTGTGCATAAAAAATCACAACATACTTGCTTTGAAACGTGAAACTGAGAAGCACCATATTGTTGCACAGAATATTTTTTATTATTTACGGCGAATTATAGTACTGAAATGCTCCACCTTGTTGTAAGGAAACTTCGAAGCTACTCACATTGACACGTAGACACTCTGATGCGACATCCCTTTTCGTGGAACTTTAGGAATTACTTTGAAACGTAGGACTATGAAGCTGCATCGCGTTGCATGGATATTTAGAAAGTGCTTACTATGAAACGTAGGAATGAGAAGCGCCATCATGTTGCATGGAACTTTGCATCTTATGTACTCTGAATCGTATATACTGATAGGGGCCATCACTTTACATAGATATATAGAACACACATAGTTTTAGACGTTGAACTGAGAATTTGAGAACTTTCTTTGAAACGTTGATAGTGAGGGCAGATAAGGGCCATCGCGTTGCTTAAAACTTTAGAACTTGCTTACTTCAACAAAGATTTCTATTGGCTTCGTCCGTTCTTTTAGAAGAATTTTTGATAAACTACTTACTTTTCGCGTTTGCAATATTTTTATATGTATGCTAGGTGTAGTCGTTTAAGTTCTTAAATGATTACTTAGTGTTGATTATTATTTAGTAACTAGATTATAAACGTGTCTGCATAAGATTTAATCAATATGTTCATAAGCCTGAAATTTATGCAGTTATTTGATAGTAACTTATTGCTCGAACGGCAAAAAAATTTGAAAATGGTTGACTTTCATTCATTTTCTTAAAAATTGAAATATTGTCCAACTGCTTGCATTAAAGACTATAATTAAAGTTTTCAAAATATTTTACCTCTTATAGATGTGTTACGTCTCGGGTCGTAGAAAACTAGCCGTTTGCCGGAGCAATACGCAGCCTCGAACGGTTCGGCTCGCACAATTGCGTCGAAGACCGGGTTCTTTGTGGAACGCGGAACACTGCGCGAAAGTCACGAACGCGAGTATATAAAATGGGGACTTACCTTTCGAAGTCTTAGAAGCCGCTAATTAATAACCTCGTTCCAGATATTGTCGTCTGCGAGGACCGTCCTCTGGTATGGTCCCTGCGTACGGGCTGTGAGGCGGAATCGACAATGGAACGAGTACCCAGGCAGGCTGATCTCTGGTGCGGATTGACGACGGAGGCGGCAATGCGGAATAGCTGTCCGGTCGGCGGACAACAGGAGATGAGACGGTGCAGTACTGGACGAAGGAGTAGCTGCTTGTACCCAAGTATTCGCGCACTAGGGAACGCAGGAAGTTCTTCCTTCCCGCGCGTCGAATTCGTTTATTCGTAGCGGAACGGCGCATACAAACCGGATTCCAAAACGCCAGATACGGGTCCACTAAGCGGAGAGCCGCTCCAGTTTTCTGGTCCAGAGATGTGGAAAACGATGGATATCTCCTCCTTAGTCGAATTGTAGCTCGATGCAGCTAAGCGTAGGGCTACTCTAACTGGTCGGCAACCAAGCGTAACTAAGGGTCAGAACTCCTTGAATGATTTTGGAAGACGCGTGAACTTGTGGAAGACTTCGTACCGTAATGAATTTAATTTCATATAAGGCCAGGAATGCTTTGAGAATAATGAGAGTTTGTAAATACTGGTAAAGATAAAATATATTCTAAGTAAAACCTAAGCTTACACTTTACTGCCCTATGCTAAGAATGACTAAGTACTAGAATCGTACTGTGTTACCGTGTGTCGGTGTGCTAGCCTCTGCAATTGCAGCATGCGGCTCTACCGGCGGGTGTAGAAGGTACCATAAGGTTCGGCGGACGTCACAGATGCATTCTGGAATTGAAATTGAATGTTTTATTTTTCTATCTGCTGCTTAGAACATCTTTCTGTTGGAACATTCAAGAATTTTTCATATTCGTAATTATTGAAAATGTTTTGCTTGGTTCTCTAATTTTATATTTAGAATTTCCTGAGAAATTCTTATCTCATTCCTATAAATAATTTTTTATCATAGTGAACTATATAATTGCAATTAGAATTCTTTATGAAATAATAATAACAGAGAGGTATGTATCCATTCTTGTAGTTTTGTAAAGAGTATTTAATCTTTCTATTTAAAATGAAACATTAAGATTTGTTTACAATCTAATGGAATTTAATTACTTTTGGATTCAAATTTACAATGATAATCTTCCATAGTTCAACAATTTTGAGAACTATCCTCAGGAATTCGCAGCTCAGTACTTACAAAATGGACGACAAACGAGCAGCCTAACCAAAGGTAATCAAACCGATTTTTCAATACTAATATTTTCATGTTTAACTTATTCTGCAAACTATTAAAATGCCCTTCCATCAGTTTATTCACTTCCTTCCACCAGTGTTTACAATACGTATGTTTCATTTACTAGCAAAGCCATAAATATTATCGCCTTTCTTTACTTTTGTAACCTTCAATGGCTTCATGTTACAAGTCGTTGAACTCATTTTAAAATGCTCTATCGTATTATGGAAGAATGAACATATCAATTCATTTTAAAAAATGAAGGTAACCTTCAAATGTCCATCATACCTCCACTTACAAAAAAACTATATTCATCAACGGATGGGCCCACTGTACTGTATATTGTTATGGATGTGTCCAACAAGGCAACGATGAACAAAGTTAAATTTAATATTTCGATGTTTATTATATTACTTATAATATATTTGTTTTTCTGGAATTTAGCCAAAAAACAGTGTTCACGATGTCAGCAGATAAATGTATTTGCCTTAGAATTACAAGTGCCGACAATTTCGAAAGTAGAATATTTCTTTACTCCGTTAACCGAATCATTGCAAACGTTAAGTAAAGTGCATGCCTTTCAAAACAGTCAGATGCAAATTACGATACAAAGTTTCCACGAAATGGTACGTGTTATTCTTTTTTAATTTCCGTTTTCTTATTCAATGCAAATTTAATTGAAATATCCGCAAAATTTAAGGACAAAAAAGTTATTATAATCTAACGCAACATATATGATGGTGATAAATGATAAGTATATGGAACTGAGAATAGAAAGTAGCGAGCAGAAAAAGAAACTGATAGAACTGCAAAATGGATCGATACATCCCCCAAATGATGCTTCTACGTCTATAAAATCTGCTAAATAAAGAACTATTATAAAAATCAAGTATAATCAATATTACTTTTGCTCCAAAGCTATAATAGAATTGGACCGAAAGGGATATAAAATAGGAATTTATATCTATACGTTCTATTCTATGCAAAGGCAAATATTTCGAAGAGCAAAAATGTATTACTTACAAATTACTTATGTTCGTAGGGATCTCACTAATTCAGCCTTCTCGTCTCGCAGAACTAATCATTCATTTAACGTGAAAAGGGGTCGAGGAATAGTAAAAGATTTTCATATTTCATAGCCTTACTCGATACGTCAATTGGATCACGTAAAATATCGGACACTAATTCCATCTACATCTTTAGAACTTAAATATATAATTGCAACAACATATTTAATACTGTTTTAATAGCATTTTTCTAATTATTTACATCTATGCCTAATGAATATATGTTAATCGAATAAGTTGCTTTACCAAAGAGTAAAAGAATCTGAGGATTACAAATTTGAGCATTACATAACAAAAGTGCATTACATATATAATGTTACAGGTAACAAAAGATGAAATCCAAAAAGACCATACATAAGTTGAATCCATAATGCGGACATAGAGATACAGCAACGGCAAAAATTCCAAATAATTAACAAAATTCAAGAAGAAGGGAGTGAAAATACATCTCCTTGGCGATGATAGGGAACAGGTCTGCCTCATGCACAACAATATCCCAAACAACCACCGATTGACACGCCAATGACAACGGATGGAACGAATTCCGTAGCAGAACTGTGCAAAGACAGTGCTCCTACTCAGCTCTCGTAACGGCATACTCTTAGTACTGGAGCAACACTCGTCTCTCGGTACTATTAATGCACAGCGATATAGCACACGGACTACATGGCCATGGCAATGGCACTATTAGCTCACCATGGCTACGCGTGGTAGTGGAATAGGCTGTCATTTACTAATGGGGAAGCTATTTCCATAAAAATTATAAGCGAATATGAAAAATGACTAACCTAAGCAGTTTATTTATTTTGATTCCAAAATATATACACCGGCACGAAACAAAGATGTAAGAACTCGATTTTATTATTTTCTATAAACTAGCTCGTACGGCGATTTTTTCGATAAAGTTGTTAAGTACCTTATCATAAAAATATATACATTTACTATATATATACTATATATATACTATATATATACATTTTTTTTTCAATTCATCGTTACAAATTCATGCAATTGAGGGTTGTATTAAATACGATAACAACATGTTATTTAAGAAATTGCACAAGGTGAAGTTAGGGACGCAACAACATGCATTTTTATTTCATAAGTAATATTTTATTTTACAAATAATATTTTTAGTTTATGACGGGTTGAAAAAAATATATATGACTATCTCAATAACTAAAAATATAGGAAAACAACTATCTAAACATCTATCAATATTCATATGTTGAACATCTACTGTCATCTAATTTTAATTTGTATGAAAGCACAGGTTCACCATTACCAAATGTGACCCAACGTCATTGTTAAGAAGAGTCATGAATTGTGCGATGACACGTGTGTTACGATGATGCTGGCGCTGCGCAATTCACACGGCGTGTTACACTAGTCTAGTACGTGCTGGTTACACGTTCTGGCAATTTAACTAACGAATCCGGTCACAGATGGCTACGGATCAGCTGACACTCCTCGGAAGTGACAATATAGTGCTGGTATGGTGTCGCCACCATCTTGCCGTTTGTTATCTTGGATGCTTTTTAGAGCACTATTCGGAATTGAATTTGAACACATAGCTACTTAATCGCGAATTTGTATGTTCATAATTATGCATGACTGCATAAAAAAAATATCACACACTTTAATAATCAATGCCATATAAGAATATAAAACGAAGAAGTATCCACTCGTATCAGAAATAAAAACAGTGTTTGGTACGCAAGGTTCGTTGTAAATTATAATCAAGCAGTTAATACATCAAATGACAGCACATAATAAATCACCGAAAGTATAATGATATGAATAGTAGGAAAAACATATTTGTTTGTTAGATGTTTATAAATTCAAATTTAAAGGTCCAAGTCACATTTAATAAATTATTTTCTAACAAGGTGATTTACTGTTGTATCAAATAGGCCTGGAGAACTAGCTGGTACTTCTGTCAATGTAATTTCATTTTTGCTGGATATAGTAAAAACACATTTGCAATCTAAGCAAGGTTTCATTAGATCTGGTGGATTTTCCAAATTTTAGAAAGGGATGATGTCAGTACTAGTTGGTTCAGCGCCAGGTGATAAACATATACAACAAGCAAAGCAACTTAAACGGATTTAAAATGTTTGAGATTATATAAATTGAACTATTGCAATTTTAAAATCCATGTAGCGTTTCTGTTCTTTGTAACTTACAAAGAGTCTTAAGAATGTTACGCACTGTAAAGAAGTTTGGAAAGAAAGAAAGCGGCCCTTTATCTCAGATAAAGGAACCTTGAATCTGTTGTGTATCGCGGTTACCGGCGTGCTATGTTAAGGGATATGTAATTCAGTTTTAATTTTCTAAACGAGAACAATTCAAATAAATCTGAAGTCGACACATTGGAAGAAATATTCTTCCAGTGAAAAATGCTGTATACAGTTCAATAGCACCTTCACATCCCCTTGATATTCTACAGAAAATCTTATGCCATTTTACTCGATTAACTAGAATCGAAACTATGAAACCTATTATGTGCTATTTCTGCAACTGCTACCATAAATACACGCGCGCACGAGCATACACACACGCACACGCACGTACGAAATCCATCAAGATTAAAGATACTGTGTATGTATTTGAGAATGCGTACAATAAGAAAGGTATTACATGGATGAATTGTAGAATTCCATTTGTAATTGATAATTAGATTATAAACATTTATATGCTTTTATCAGAAATTTAAATACGTCAAAATTGCAGCACGCAGGTGTGTAAATATCATTGTGCGATCTCATTTTATTTTGGCAGTTATACTTGTATATAAGCATTCATTCAAGCATAAAGCTTGATAATCTTTAAACTATATAATAATTATAAAACTTTAGACTTTTGCTGGCGTTAGTCTAATTTATCCTTTTCGGAACTTGTGAAGCAGCTAGAACTATAATAACAAAGTACTTTATATCTTTGCCCATTGTTTCCAAACAAAATATTAAATATGGACAACTATGTTCATTTTATTATTAATGCATGAGTAAAGTTCAATCTACATAAATAAATATTGACAAACGCAATTTTTTTAATTTTTATCATTTAGCATTACAAAATATATTACAAAAATATACAATAATATATTTTGTGACGGTTGCCCGTTACAATCCGCAAGAAAAGGGTATATAGAACCAATAATAAAGGGGTATACAGAAGTTTAATCCGGGGTTATATCGGAGTACAGAATATCCGCGTGATGCGACCGTCCGCGGATCCGCCAACGCCAAGTACAGAACAACGAATTTCCTATCCAGCGAGTATTTCGAAGCTGCGAGGCTGGGACTTTTTGGGCACCAGCTACTCAAGAAGTAGCAAAAACTAATAAACCACGCAACCCGGGGAAACCCGGTGCAAGGTAACCCTCGAAATTTCGAAATACTCCTTCGCTCGACTGCTTCTAGCCGAGTGCGCAAATTAGGGTCGCGGGATACTGAACTCACGGCTTCTTTCAAGATTGCCTCGACGCGGTATTACAAAAGGGTATACGACACGCCGCGAATGACCGGGGATCACCACCCGTTATACAATACAAAATACAATACGCAATATCGAAAATGCGGCAGGAAAAATGGGACGCTTTAGCGTATAAGGACTCACGCTCTCGTTTCCAACAAGTATGGATCTCGCTCTATCCTTCTCTCTCTTTCTCTCTCTCTCTCCTCCAAATCGCTCCGTACAATCGTTTGCTCGGTTGCTCGCTAAGTCGTCGCTAAGTAGTCGCTAAGTCGTCGCTAAGAAGTAGAGAGAGTCTTCATGCTGGCTAGCTCGTTATATAGGTTTGCTGGGGGTCTACGGATCCCCTTAGATCCTCCTTAGGGCTCCTTGGTGGGGTAGGGCTATACGTTTCGGTATTGTTCGGGGCATCGATCGGTGGATTTCGGCGATCTTCCCTGATCGCCCCCTCTGGTGTGTCTAGAGGGGGTCCTCTGGATTATTTGAACTGCGGCGCGTGTCGCGCGCCGCGCTTTCCACGGCCCACCTGCAGGTCCGCTGCGCATCTTGCATTTTCCTTTCCATGGGCTCAGGGGAGGGGTGGAGGTTCTTCTCACACCCGAAGTCCATCCTGCTCGTCTCCATGGGCTATGGGAGCGGTCTTATCGTTGCAGGGCTCTGGATCGTATCCTTCGGGCTTCAGGGTCTCTTCTTGCTCACTTTCCGACTCCTCCACCGTCGAGCCCGTCACGCTACCTCGGCGCACAGCCCTTCCGCGAACCTGCGGTCTTCTTATCCGCCGAAGAGGCGTCTTCTGGGTCGCTTCTTCCATCAGCTCGCCAGTCTAATCCGTAGAACGGAGAGAGAGAAAAGAAGGGGGGAGGGGGGAAAGGTTCTACCATCGCGTACTTCACGCTCCTCGCAAATATAGCTATCGCGATGGTCCGTGTCGCACTTCTCGCATGGGTGGTGATCAGCGAGCTAGTCTAATCGAAGCAGGGGGGGGGGGGGGAGCGAGCCTTGTGACGTCACCACGTCACAATTTTACTTTAGTTTTTTTAGTATTTTATATATTTTATATTATCATATTAAACTTTTACAAAAAGTAACCGGATTTTTATAAGTAGGAATGATTTTTCCTTAATTAGTTAATATGTCGGTTCTTTTTAAGATGACTCTATTTAATTTTTCAAAGTAAGTTTCGACTTTAGATTGACCATTAAATTATCTAATTTCATTGCTTCTCATAAATCACCGCTAATTTTCAACTTTCCCATTACGACTTTATCGATGCAAGTTGTAACTCTCCGAAAGATATATAATATTATGTTATTTGTAAAATTGTTTTGCATTTCTAATTAATTTGGACGTACAAAATATATTCTTTTTATGGGAAAGCATTGCGAGAAAATTTTGAGCATCCATTGTTAATGTTGTATCTTGTGGTTGACTAGGTTCTCCTCTCCCTGCCGCACCTTCTTGCCATTTTTAAGATCCAAGAACCGTGTACTAGCTTCGTCACATTTAAAATTAACGAAATTTACATATTGTAAATTTTTGCAAAAGTGATATTAATTAACTCTTGAATTGTGGTTGCTTGGGCAATAAATCAGACTAATCTATGATGTACTGTAATGTACGAAGACCAATGAATTTTTTTTAACATAATGAACAATAAATAGTATTTGAGCTTACAGTTTTGTTAACATACTCGCTGTTTAAATTTAGTCTGGATAGCAAATAATATTTTCAAGATCTTTTCCTCTGATTTACCTGTACAATTTGTTCGTTCTTATCAATTATCATATATAATTATCCAGATCTTAGTGTTCCAAATTCTCCTCTAGGAAGGAATCTGGCATCATCTTATCTTATCAATAATATTTATATTCTGTAAAATAAATTGATTCGTTTACTGAAATATAAATTATACATTCATATATTAATTGTAAACCTTTATTTAATTATTCATATCTGGATTACTCGCATAATGGGTAAAATCAGACATTGCTTCAGTTTTTTGATATTGCCTCATCGATTAAAAAGTGACTAGTAACAGATTTACTGTCTTCGCAAAATAAAAGTGTACATTGCATCACCCATTATTTCCAGCTTTCCACTATAATTTTGTGATTCTGGCTGGTGTTGCTTGTGGTTAATAATTCATAAATTATCGACGACTGGAGTTACTAACAACCGATAACGTATGCTATCACACACGTCTGGTATAACCAACAGTAACTAACTCAAGACTTATCAACGACTGGAGTTGCCTGCGGTCCGTAACTCACGATATATCGACAGTAGGGTGATGCATGCAGTCGATAACTCATGATATTATAACGGCTGATATTGCCAATAGTCGGTAATTTAGAAACCATCGACGGATGGCATTGCCAGCTATCGGTAATCCATGTCTTACTTAGCTTAACTTAATCTAACATCCTCTAAACTTAATTTAAACCAAGCTAATTCCAGTTACACCTAATCTGACTTAACTTTCCTTCACTTAAATCTAACCCAACCTAACACAATGTAACTTTACCTCTTTTAAACATAAACAAATCAAACCTACGCTTTCTTAAATCTAACCCAACATAACCAAGCAACCTAACAAACATTCCCAAACATAACCGAACCTAACCTAACCAGCGTAACCTAACTAAATCTAACGTAACCACAGTTCCATCTCGGGACGGAAGCAGCTTTCGCAACTTTACAGGGATGAGGCTATGCAGTAAGCCTTCCGCAGTTACGGAGTGGCAGAGATCCACTCTGATTGAACACTTATTCACATAATGTAATGTACTGACGGAGGGTTCAATCGGAGCGGGTCCACATCGATTATAGGAGCGCCTTCGACTAAATGAAAACAAACGATCGGAAAAGAATAAAACTTTACTAAAAAATCATATGGAAATCCGATATTTCGACGCGTATTTAATATACACCTAAATAAATGTAATTCGGAATATCTAAAGGATAAGAGGAAATATTCTCCAATATATGACATATATAAATCAATGGATGCAAGGGAGAACATTCAATGGGAAACTTTATCCGTTTCTTCTAATTTTGTTTCCCCTGCTAAGAGTTCCATGATCATGTCATCGAATGTTGTAAAATGTTTGATCACGGGTTGGTCTCCCTGTAATTTTAAACTTAATAGTTTTTTTCTAACAGCCAATTGCGTGACTAAACTCTTCCTTTCATATATGCTATCCAATTTCTGTAAAATTTCAGCAACAGTCTTCGCATTATTTCCGAGTGGGGTCATCAATAACTTTGATGACATCTAATTCATTTAACAGCGCACGAATTCACAATTTCCACATTCTGTAGCGATCACCATCAAATTGTTTATTGTTCCTCTTGGTTTTTGCACTATCCATATTTTTTATTTTTAAAAGACAGATTTATATTCACTAATAATGTTTCTTTTATAGTTTAGTCACTTATTTATACTTCTAATATTACACTTATAATCACGCTTAATGTTTTCACTTATATTACACAAAAGTTATCACTAAAAAGAATATTTACTAAAATAATAATACTATTAAAATAACTAAACTGGGCCCATAACTTATTAAAATTATGGGTGATAATATTAAATGAGAAGCTGCCCAGAGTTCTTTATAGTCTTTACCATTATTCTTAAAGTATGAAGGCAGGTCCGTACGTTTTGAAAGCTCTACTAATTTTGAGGACTCTGCATAGGAAATTCAGCCCCCCCCCCCCCCCCCCCAAAGAATTGACGACGCAAAGTCTGCACGTGTTTTGCTTTCAGGCCTCTACGTATAAACATTCGGGAACGCTACTCGAATTGATACAACCATTCCACAGATTATATATTGGATTCTATTTCCTAACACAAGATTCAGTTTTGATCCACCGTTGGCATGGGATATAATCCAACACAGACAACCATAGAATCACATACTTCTCAAGTGTAGAAGCAGATAAGCATAATGCGATGCATAGAGGATTACAGCTTACTTACTATGCACCGTTGAAAAGAGGTGGGCCATCGCTTTGCATGCAGCATTATAAATCTATAATTTTGAGACGCAGACACTGTGAAGCGCCATCTTGTTGCATTGATGTATAGAATTCACAAACTTATGTAGTATAGAAGCAGATAAGCATAATGGTATGCATGGATTACAGCTTACGTACTTTGAAACGTTGAAATGAGATGCGACAACGTGTTACATGAAGTATTAGAAATGTGTTGTTTGGACGTGTAGAGATCTGGAAACGATATTCTGTTGCAAGAAAGTGTCGGATTCACATACTTCCAAAGTCTAGATGCAGATAAATATAACATATTGCAGAGAACTTTGCAAGTTACCATGAATCATTGAAATGAGTTGCGACATCGCCTTGAATGAAGCATTAGATCTTTATTTCAACGATACGCAGACATCCAGAAATGTTACCCCCTTGAAAGAAAATTTAGGATTCACATTCTTTTGAAGCGTAAAAGCAGATAAACGTTACGCGTTGCATAGAATGTTACATCTTACCGTGAATCACTGAAATGAGATGCTGCATCGCGTCGAATGAAGTGTTAGGACTCTATTGCATCGACACGTAGACATCTAGAAACGCTATCTCGTTGCAAGGAAGGTTAGGATTCACATTTTTTGATGTGTAGAAGCAGATAATCAGAATGCATTGCATAATACATTACAGCTTACCTACTTTGAAACGTTGAAATGAAATGCGCTATCGCGGTCTATGATGCATGAGAACTGTAATGCTTTGGCACGCAGACACTATGAAATGCGATATATTATATATTATATATTATATATTATATATTATATATTATATAAGTCGAACATTTATTTGCAGCGACCCAGTTCTCTTTCTTTCCATCGAGGTTTGCAAATCCCTCTTCGTTATTCTTGTAATTCATACTTTGGAAGGTATGTAGTACGCATTGACAGTCCAATGCTGAAAATATCTCAAACACTTCTGTTTTACGCGACTTAGCGTATATGCAACCTCCTATCAACATTATGTCTATTTTTGATTTGTTTCAGTTCTTAAAGTATGTATAGTCTTCTTTCGGATTTGTCGCGATTAGATCGTTTCTTAGAGCCATTTTGATGATCTTTTCCTCTCTATGGTTGTTCTTCTGATTACCCCAGATTACCGATTTTTCGTTCAGGTCACGTGCGATTATTATTCTGTTTGTTTTCTCTCCTTTTCTATGTTAACCTCAATTTAGTTTATATATTCTTTGATTCCTTTCCGTTCCCCTTCGGCGAGAAGCAGCAGCTTATAATTCTGTTCCTTCGATAATTGCATGAACGATTCCGATCGAGGAGTTCTCGGTGCCATATATGCAAAATTTTCGATTAACGCCGGTTATCCATATCGCAGCGTCACCGGTCTAGTCTTGCAATCAGTATTCTTACATTTTCTGCATGATTTCTTGTACGGTTCGGTATCTGTTCAGATCGATTTGTAGGACTTTCAATTCCATATTCGTTTCTCGTTCTTTTCTATCAAGGTTTTTCTGTAGACCGGACAATTAAAGCTCCGGTAACGTATCTGGTGTACGGATTCATTCTTCCTGCCTCGCTGTAGATGATACATTTCGGTTTGTTCGCGATGCAATCGATCATCGTATGAATCTGGAATCCGCATCTTCTGCAGGTTTCTTTATTATCCTTGACTTTGTCGCAATATCTGTCTATATGTCCCAATTTATGGCTTTTGAAGCTTCTCTCTACTCTCCGTAGCACTTTACAGGGACGAGATGTCAATGCTATTCTGAGTCGTTTTACCTTCTCCAGCTCTGTGCTGTAATTCTGTCCAAATTCAACTAACGCGATTTGGTTGCCTCTCCACGTTCCTTTTAACAACTTGACGTTTATACCGCTATCTTTTCTTTCGATTTCATTCAATGTTCGTCTTATGTCCTTTTTTATTTCTTCTCGGGTAATCCAACAGATATATGTCCCTTAGTTGGGGCATTATACTTGCACTCGTATATTTTACTTCAAATTCTTTTTCCAGAGTTCCTTTTATCTCCTTTATTTTGTTCTCTACACCTGTTTTCTAGTAAATTCTAGAATTATATCTCCCACTCACGATTTTCTTGCGTCATTTTTTCGTCTGTCGTTTTTCCTGCTTTTCCTCATCTCGTTGCTTGTCCTCGAATGCTTTCTACTCCTTTAATTGCTTCATTTTTCTCTGTACCGTTCGCCACTAGTTCCATCAAGTGTTCGATGTCAGTTTTTTTTTATATGCCTGATGTTTCCTACTAACGTTTTCTAATATGTCATTAGCTTGGGCATATCCTCGCTCATAATATCTATCATTACGTCTGATGTGTGGCTGCCTATTCTTTTATTTGGAAGTGTAGACGTTATTCTTATCGGTAGCTTTTCAATTATCTTGCTCTCTCTTTTTGGTCCCCTTATTTCGTCTCCTGATGCTTCTCCTTTTGTGTCTGTGCTTCCTTCCGAGGCTTTCTTCTTCCCCTTTATATACGCATTTCGTATCCTTATCTATTTTCCTATCCTTCTGTGTCATCGACAGAGGGCTCTGAACCGCCTGCTCAACCTTTAATCTTCTGCCAGGACACGATGGGGCTGATTCCGAATCGCGAGCAGGCAGCACCTCTCAGCAGCATACTGCCTGCCCTAATGAGGGCGAGGGACTCCCAGGACTACTCGAACCGCAAACAACATCTATCTTACACTCTAATCGATTCGTAGTCACGCGTTTTCCATTAAGCTTGACGGGATCAGTGATATTGATTCGTTCAATCTAAAGTATTTTCTTCTTTTTGAGTTTCTCAGTTTTTTTATTCTCTCTCACGATATCGTCTATTTCGTTGTACCTTGCCTTTACGGTATGGTATATAATCTGTTGTTTGATATTTCTAGGATTTCCTCTTAATAAATGCAATGTTTTCACAATTTCTCCTTTTCTTTCTCTTTAGTTACGTTGTTGTTATTTTATGCTCTTGACCCTCCACGTTTCCTCTCTGCACCAGCCCGGAACCGGCGTTATACGATTACTTCAGCATGGCGCCGTGGTCTCGCTACCCCGAGATCGAGGGAAAAACTCGTTTATTGGAGTACGAAGTAAAATTACGAACAGGCTGCTCGACAAGCGCGAAAATATAGTGTATTCAAAAGATACATAAAGATGGAGACAATTTTAATTCAAAACTGCATAAAAAAGAAAACAATAGAAACGGAAAAATGGGATTATTTAAAAAGACCAAAGGAACGAAAAATATAAAATTCCATCATTGTGGACGAAAGGGGCATAAAATAAAAGAATGTTTTTATTAAAAAACAACGCTTCAGCACGCTGAGAAGAAAAGGATGTCAAGTAACAGAAGAAATGGATATTGGAAAGGCTGGAACATCCTCGTTTGCCTTTATAACGGGGTGCAACGAGAATAGAGAAGAAGATGAAAACAAATTAAAGTTTCTGTTGGATTCCGGAGCGTCGGATCACATTGTTAAATGTCGACATTCGAGGGGTTGAGTCCACCCTTGAAGATTTCGGTGGCAAAAAGCGGCGCATTTCTCGGAACAACGAAGAAGGGGACAACCCAAGCGGTCACTTACATGAGACTGAAAGGGTCGTTGCAGAACGTACTTTACTGCCCAGGTATAAAGTACAAGCTGCTGACCGTTAGAAGCATGCAAGAAACAGGAATGGACATCGTATTTGTGAAAGATCGAAACGTAGAGGTAATAAGCAATGGTCAGAAAATAATGAAAGGTAGGGGAAAAAACTTATCTATTATTGATTTTCAAGTGGAAAATGGTGAAACATTGATTAATCACCAAATCTATAGTGTAAAGAATGACTATGAATTGTGGCATCAGCGTTTGGGCCACACTGGAAAATAAAAATTCGTAAAATTCAAGAATAAACAAATGGTCAATGATGTAAATCATATTGAAATTATAGTGCCGAATAATAATTTATGTGAGGCTTGCATTAAAGGTAAGCAAGCACGATTATCATTCGAAAAGGTAAAGAATAAGGAGCATGTAAAGCGACCATTTTTATTATTCATTCAGATGTATGTGGGCCTATTATTCCTTCAACTATTAACGGAAAGGATTATTTTGTCCTATTTGTGGACGAATATACATATTACCGTGTAACATATCTGATTACATATAAATCAGAAGTATTTTCTGCATTTAAAGATTTTGTAACTACAAGCGAGGCTCATTTTAATTTAAAAGTTGTTCACTTGTATAATCATAATGGCAGAGAATATCTGTCAAATGAGGTGAAAGATTATTGTGTAAAAAAAGGTACTAGTTAACTTTGATTTGACAGTTCCGCGAACCCCTCTCCCAATTGAATGGTGTTTCTGATAAAGGTGTGAGATACGGAAAAAGAAAAATACGTTACTGTTAGAGATGCAATTGTCCACTGTGACGTGGTGACGTCACAAGGCTCGCTCCCCCTCCCCTGCTTCGGTTAGACTAGCTCGCTGATCACCACCCATGCGAGAAGCGCGACACGGACCATCGCGATAGCTATATTTGCGAGGAGCGTGAAGTACGCGATGGTAGAACCTTTCCCCCCTCCCCCCTTCTTTTCTCTCTCTCCGTTCTACGGATTAGACTGGCGAGCTGATGGAAGAAGCGACCCAGAAGACGCCTCTTCGGCGGATAAGAAGACCGCAGGTTCGCGGAAGGGCTGTGCGCCGAGGTAGCGTGACGGACTCGACGGTGGAGGAGTCGGGAAGTGAGCAAGAAGAGACCCTGAAACCCGAGGGATACGATCCAAGGCCCTGCAACAATATGACCGCTGTCATAGTCCATGGAGACGAACAGGATGGTTTTTGGGTGTGAGAAGAACCTCCACCCCTCCCCTGAGCCCATGGAGAGGAAAATCCAAGATGTACAGCGGACCTGCAGGTGAGCCGTGGAAAGCGCGGCGCGCGACACGCGCCGCAGTTCAAATAATCGAGAGGACCCCCTCTAGACATACCAGAGGGGGCGATCAGGGAAGATTGCCGAAATCCACCGATCGATGCCCTGAACAACACCGAAGCGTATAGCCCTACCCCACCAAGGAGCCCTAAGGAGGATCTAGGAGATCCGAAGACCCCCTGCAAACTCACTTAGCGAGCGAACTAGCCAGCGTGAAAACGACACTAAGCGAGCAACCTAGCAAACGATTGTACGGAGCGATTTGGAGGAGAGAGAGAGAAAGACAGAGCGAGATCCAGAATTGCTGGAAACGAGAGCGTGAGTCCTTATACGCTAAAGCGTCCCATTTTTCCTGCCGCATTTCTAATAGCGCGTATTGTATTTTGTATCGTATAACGGGTGGTGATCCCCGGTCATTCGCGGCGTGTCGTATAACATTTAGTAATCCCGCGTCGAGACAATATAGAAAGAAGCCGTGAGTTCAGTATCCCGCGACCCTAATTTGCGCACTCGGCTAGAAGTAGTCGAGCGAAGAAGTATTTCGAAATTTCGAGGGTTATCTTGCACCGGGTTTCCCCGGGTTGCGTGGTCTATTAGTTTTTGCTACTTCTTGAGTAGCTGGCGCCCAAAAAGTCTCAGCCTCGCAGCTTCGAAATACTGGCTGGTTAGGAAATTTATTTGTTCTGTTACTTGGCGTTTGCGAATCCGCGGACAGTCGAATCACGCGGATATTCTGTACCCCGATATAACCCCGGATTAAACTTCTATATACCCCTTTTATTACTGGTTTCGTTACCTCTTTCTTGCGGATTGTAACGGGAAAACCTGTCACACAACGAAAAGACTTACTTAACGTCTCGGGCTATAAGGAGACATGAAGGGGTCCATTCAGAAGATTCCCATAATGAAACTGATAGATCAAATATGTGGCTAGAATTAGTAGGAAAGTCTAATGAATCTGATAATGATAAATCGGATATGCAAGTTAGTCATAAATCTGATAGTAATGAATCAGATGTGGCAGGACCGAGCGTAAAAGTAAGATCAAAAAGGAAATTAGTTGAGGAAACTAGTAAATCTGTAGCTGAAACAGACAAAAACAAGAAATCTTTATCTTGTAATAAAAGTGGTAAAGAAATACAACAATCAACTGAGCCTAGAAGGAGTGATAGGATTAAAAAATTAGCTACTATATCATATAATGAAAATAGCATATACAATGATTGCCTTATGATGACACAATACTCTGTGCGGAGGATACCAAATTCATTTGACGAAATAGAAACCAAGGATGATAGAGTTCAGTGGTAACAGGCCATCAATGAAGAGATAAATTCTCTTTTGATAAATAAAACTTAGACTTTAGTACAGAGACCTGAGAATCGAAATATAGTAGATTGTAAATGGGAATTCACTATAAAAGATAATGAACTTGGTGATCCAGTAAAATACAAGGCCCGTCTTGTCGCTTGTGGTTCTAGCCAAGAATATTTAGTAGATTATAATGAAACTTTTGCACTAGTTGCAAGAATCACAAGATTCAGATTTATAATTGCGTTTGCAAATCAGTATAACTTGCTAATACACCATTTGGATGTAAAGACTGCATTCTTGAATGGTAAATTAAAAGAGGAAATTTACATAATAGTTCCTCAAGGAATTAAAAGCAAAATTCGTCAGGTTTGCAAATTAAATAAAGCATTGTATGCGTTAAAACAAGCAACAAGATGTTGGTACGAAGTATTTGATAGAAGCCTGAAAGAAAAGGGTTTTAAAACCTCAGCTGTAGATAATTGCATCTACATTCTAGAAAAAGCAAATATATCGAAAAATTTGTATGTTCTTCTATATGTAGATGATCTTGTAATTGCAACGGCCAATAGTGAAGCAATGGAAAACGTTAAAAGTTATTTAATGAATAAGTTTCACATGATCGATTTAAAGGAAGTAAAATATTTTCTTGGTATTAAAATAGAAAGAAATGATGACAAAGTAACATTAGATCAAAGTGCTTACATACGAACAGTATTAGAGGAATTTACTATGCAGGATTGTAAACTTGTAAGTACACCTCTCCCGAGTATATTAGATTTTGTAGCTTTAAATTCGGACGATGAAGTTGAAGCACCATGTCGGAATTTAATCGGATGTTTAATGTATATAATGGTGTGTACGCGGCCTGACTTGTGTACCACGGTAAATATTTTAAGTCGATACACGAACAAAAACACAAGAGAATTATGGCAATAATTGGAACGTGTATTAAGGTATCTAAAAGGTTCAAAAGATATCAAATTAACTTATGTAAGAGTTCAGTATAATAATCTTTTGATTGGCTATACTGACCCTGATTGGGGAGTTAGTGATGTAAATAACAGAAAAAGTACAACTGGGTACCATCGTAAGTTATGTGAGCGATGCACTATATGCTGGAATACGAAGCGGCAAGCATCGATTACGGCTTCGTCTACTGAAGCGGAGTACATGGCTCCGCTTGAAGCTGTTAAAGAAGCACTTTGGTTGAAATCATTAACAATTAGCATAAATATATGGATTGAGCAACCAATCATTATCTATGAAGATAATAATGGGTGCGTAAATATTGCTGAAGATCTGAAAAGAAAAATATACAGCTTGAGTTTGTCTGTACAGAGAACCAGATGGTCGATATGCTGACAAAGCCATTACCAGGGGTTAAATTTCTGAAATATAGGAAAGGAATGGGTTTGGAACAAGTGCACATTACACTAAGTGTAATAAAAAAAAAACAATTATGATAATAATAATAACAATAATAATAAAAAATTGTTAAGATAACAATATTAGATATGATACATATCTATCATAAGATGGCTTGATTAGGTTTTTCTGGTTTTCTCTAATCCCTGCAACAAATGTTGAGCCATGTGTAGTTCCCCAGGTAACGCGAAGAAGGACAGCCTTTAACGTTTCGAATAGACATTTTGATATTAACATTGAAAGTAAAATTCGAAAATAAAAACGTTCCAAAAGTGTTAAAGAATGATAAGCAGGAATTGTGACATGTTATGTTAAATTCTTTGTAACACAGCCGATTCATTTTTGAGGGGGCGTGCTGGATTATTTCACATGTAAACGGTGAAACAAAACTGAATCTTGTGTTAGGAAATAGACTTCAGTATATAAATTGTGAAATAGTTCTCGGTTCGAGTAATGTTCCGTACTGTTTATACCTAGGGGCCTGAAAGAAAAACACGTGCAGACTTTGCGTCGTCAATTTTTTTGTAGGGAGCGTCGTAAAATTTCCTATGCGGAGTCCACACATTAGTATAGCTTTCAAAACGTACAGACGGACCTTCAAAACTTAAGAACAAAGTTAAAAGCTATAAAGGACTCTGGACAGCTTTACATTTATTATTACTACCAATAATTCAATACTAAAGAACGTGTATTCTACAGATCCATGCAATGGAGTGGGGCTTCATAGTGTCTGCGTGCCAAAGCAATGGAGTTCTATTGCTCCATCCAATGTGATGGCACATCTCATTTCAACATTCCGAAGTAAGTATGCTGTAATCCTCTATGCATAGTATTATGCCTATCTGCTTCTACACTTTAAAAGAACGTGAACTCTATAGTTCCATACAACGGGATGGCGCTTTACAGTGTTTGCGTGCAAACGCAATGGAGTTCTAATGCTCCGTACCATGCTATAGCGCATCTCATTTCAACCTATGGAAGTAAGTAAGCTGTAGTTTTCTATGCTTAGCATTAGGCTTGCCTACTTCTATACTTCAAAAGAACGGGAATAGTAGTAACTATTAACGTAGTAACGTGGTGGAATGATATTATAAGTTGCTACGTTTGGGACGGGTGGCTAGGGCACACACTTGGGTTACACATCCGAACTTTGTTTTTTTGAAGATTTAAATCTGTAGCAATGTTAGGGCAACTCAAGCGCCGAGTAGCGGGTCGACTGACGCTGGACGATAAAAAGTTGGATCGGCTAGTTGTAGATTTCTCGGAATCTTAATAGCCGAGCGATCAATGAGTTGATCGGGAATGAATGATGAGATATTTGCGACTGTAAGAAAGGTCAGATTAAGTTCATAATCTCTGACCCTTGATTTAAAGGTTGCCGTGGTGGAGTGTCTTGCTATTGTGTACATTGTGTTTAGAACACCGGTGGGTACGGAGCAGCGTTTTCTTGGAATGCTGAGATTCATCGAGAGATTAAAAGGTGAATTTGTATGGTTACCAATAATTAATTCGTGACTGAATCGACGACAAACGCGTTTTGATGTTCCCCTTACTTCGGCGTCTCAACTCAACGGCGTCTCATGAAGTCATTTGGACATTGAAGATTCTTCGTTCGTTACCGGTTCTTGTTCTTCTTGTGGAGTGATGGTTGGCGGTTTAAAAGTAGTCTGTTTCCAGGTTCCTTGGCGTTGGTGAAGTATCGTGTGTTATTGCTTGTTACGTATGCGACAGGAACCCCTGTGGCACAGGATATATTTGTGTCCCTTGCGCAAGCAGTTTACGCATAGTGAAGCCTTTTCGACAGCTGCCTTGCAGTCCTGGACTGAGAGCCCGTGAAACTCTTCACCTGCCCGTATGCTGAATCCTCCGTGGCATACTGAACACTTTTGGGTTCCTATGATTGTCCTATTTGTCCCGCTTTCGGTTTAATCGTCATTACATTGTCCTTGTGATAAGAACATCTAGTTTCGCGTAGTACGTTGATTGATGAAGCGTGAATGTTCCGATAGTCTTCCGTCGACTCGACTTGCGGTTGAGCTTGCTCTTGCGTTCATCTCTAGTACCCAGTTGGCCCGTTTGTCCAGAAACTCTACAGAATCCATGTAAGGCGGCACCTTGTTGTCCTTTACCGCGAGCTCTCATTGGAACAATATAATAGCATTTATCTTTGTTCGTATGATGGAAAACAGAAGTGTTCCATTGCGGGATATTTTCCGCGGAATTTTTCAGTGCGCGAAGAAGTTAGTTGATGGTGTCGACGATATTGCCTAGTGTTTCTGCAGTGTCTCTTGGCGGTTTTGGGATATTCTAGATTGCATCACAATGTTTAGAGGCAGCCCGTCTTATACATTGGAATTGACCTTTGAATAACTCGATCGCGTCGGTGTAATTTGCGTCCGTTGTCCTAACTATTCGATGCACACAGCGGCCATTCCGGTTAATGTCGGCCGCAGGTATTGCAATTTTTGAACTGGAGTTAGGTTTTCGTTGCGATGGATGATCGATGAGAATACAACACAGAATGATGCCCAATTTTCGTATGTTCCATCGAATGTTGGATGTTGCATTTCTGGTAATTTAATGGCATATAGGATGGTTGAGAAAGTGGCCGATGATTCGAACGTGCTTCGCCTCGTGTCATTCGGAAGTCTTCTCTCGATTAGAAATTCGGCACGAGTTATGATAGAGAAGTAGTCGTTTTCAATTTTGTAGTGACGTGACGTTTCTGTTTCGTCTAATTCTTCAAGATCAAATTGGATGTCATCGAATCGCTTCCATGTTTCAGTTAACGCGTAAAGGTCGGTTTGTTGTAAACGTATGTCCGGTTGTTCGGATCCTTCGCATGTGTTAAGAAGTCGCGTGAAGGCAGTGATTTGACCAAATATGATACCGCATGTACGCTGCAGGGAACTGAGAATAATTTCATGAGGATCGGACTGAGCTTGTTCGAACGATCGGGTTGACATCGTGGAATATGGATAAGAAAGGAATTGACGAATAAACGAGTCTACCTTTTCGATGTGAAGATATCAGGTATGTTGGGATCTGTCATGATATCTGGATCTCCTAGGATGTCCGACTTGTTGCTGCTGAGAATCTCAATTTGTCCTGGAGCGTTCACTTGATCACTGGCTTCATTCTTCGGTCGCTGAGTGTTGATTGAATGACACTGTAGTTCGGGTACTCACATCACTGATTTTAACTGTTCATTTTTATAACTCGCGGTCAGTTTGAATCAGGCTCGATTGACCAAAATGCACGCGTTACGACGAGGCTCATTTTCGGTTGATAAGACAATGAAGGGCGTAAATCTCCGTCAAGAACCTTTTCGTCGTTGTTACAACGTGCGCTCTAATACGTGTTACAGTAATAGGGAAGGAGGTAGATACAATTTGAATTGACACGATTCCTTAACAAACAATTATATTTAACTTAAAATGCATTAAAAAAGATTTAGTGTTTTTCATGTTATCTGACGTGTCTGAATCTGAATTTCTACTCAGCTAATCAGCCATGAAGTCAGACTCTTTTAATGTGAATTCGTGTGGAGGAGTGGTCAAGGGTGTCGCAATTAAATGAGACGTTATTGGTGGAAAATCTGTAAATTTGCTTCTTTCTCGGGTACTGGGAGGAGAGAAGAAGGCGCGAAGAGTGGGACCAACGTTTGTAGGTCGGTTGCGACTGATGTGAAGAGCAGGAAATAAAACAATAAAACGGCTAGTTACATGGTATACACAATTTGAAGATTCACTACGAAGACTCGATTTTAAAATTTATGATGAGATGACATCTTGTTGCTTTACGAGTTTATTGCTGCTGTGTTTAAAAGGAATTTTGCAGGATTTGTGAAATTAGGGGTTTGGTAGCCAGATGTATCGTTGAGTGAATTATGACGAATGTCCGAACGAGGATGAATGGCTTAAGTATTATAGCATGAACCGCATGTTTGTCGCAAGACATAATACATGCAACATTACAATTCTATTACTTTAACAAGCAGACACTACGAGGCGCCATCCTGTTGTAAAAAACTGTAGAATTCGCATTATTTTGAAGTGTAGATGCAGATAAGCAATATGCTGACATTCTTTAGAAACATAGAATTAGATGAGCATAATGTCATCCATAGAAGACTACAACTTACTTAATTTGAAACGTTGAAATTAGATGCGCCATGGCCTTGTATGGAGCATTAGAAGCGTCATCACGTTGCATGTAACAGTAGAATTCACTTTCTTTGGAAGTGTAGATACAGATATGTATAATTCTGTGTTTAGATGATTGCAACTTACTTACTTTGTAACGTGGAAATGTGATGCGCCATCGCATTAACTGGAGCATGAAAACTCTATGGCTTTGACACGTAGACACAATGATCCGTAATCCAATTGGAAGGAACTGTGAAACTCACATTCGTTTGATGTGTACAAGCAGATATGAATGAAGCAGTGTATAGAAGATTACTGCTAATGGAGTGTTTATAGGAACTATTCTATTTAGATTTAACTCTAATATATGGAGAGTGTAATTATATATACAAATTAGAAATGTTTATTTAAAGCATCATAAATTGTAACAAAATTATATAGAATTTAAATATAATGCAGCAATTAGAGGGGGGATTATCTATTTACAATTGACTGAAATATATGATAAGTGTGAGAATATGAACTACTTTGAGTCATTTCTTTAAAACATCTTGAAATGAAATAAAATTAAATAGGATTTTGGATGTAATGGAGCATTTAGAGGGTATATTCTATTTTTAATTAACCAAGATATTTAACAAGTGTAAATATATATATACTAATTTGAAATATTTACCTAGAGCATCTTGAAGTGCTATGAAATTAGGTAGAATTTTAGATGTGATGGTGAATTTAGAGAGGGTATTCTATTAACCACCAAACAAAATATATGATGAGAATAAATATATATACTAATATGGATTATTATCTTAGAACACCATGAAATGATGTAAAATTAGATAGAATTTTGGATGTAATGGTGTATTTAGTGAAGGTAATCCATTGGCAATCATTTAAGAGATATGATAAGAATAAATATATATACTAATATGAAATATTTACTTCCAACATCATAAAGTGTGATTTCAACAGATATTTTTAATTGAAGAACTTTGAATTGCCGGACTGAGAAACACCATCGCGTTGCATGGACCTTTGGAACTCAATTACGTTGACAAGTAGACACTATGAAGCTCCATACTTATATCATACCAATATTATACTACCAACTTATATCATACAACCACCACGTTACCACCCGATATTACACAGTTTTGGGAGATTGAGGAAGTACTCAGCATCCAACGACTCTCCGAATCGGAGAGAGCCTGCGAGGCACATTACCGATTATATACCACGCGACATGCGGACGGCAGATACGTTGTAGCAATCCCATTCAACCACCAAGTATCACGAGTCGGCGAATCCAGATATAGAGATTTAAAATATTTCACACCACTGGAAGAGAAACTGGAGCACGATACAACTTTAACAAGGGAGTACCATGCAGTCATACAAGAATATCTTGATCTAGGACACATGTCAGAGATCGACACCAACCAAAACGTGTACGAGGGACACTATCTGCCCCATCATGGGGTCACGGAAATCAGCAACCAAACGACCAAGTTGAGGATGGTATTTGATGGCTCCGCTGGCTCAACAACGGGAGTATCCCTCAACGATACACTACATACCGGACCGAAGATCCAAGAAGACCTGATTCACATATTGATGTGATTCCATACGCATAAATATGTTATTACGTGCGAAATCGAAAAAATGTTCAGACAATTTATAGTGCGTCCAGCTGATCGCACATACCAACGCATTCTATGTCGCAATGCTACCGGACAAATTCGGACATATAAATTAAATACTGTCACCTTCGTGCTTACAGCTGCACATTTCTTGGCCATCCATTGCCTGACACAACTGGCCAATGACGAAGAACACAGATTTTCCAACGCATCTAACATCTTAAGGCGCGATTTTGCCGACAATGGGCGGCAAATTATAGATCCCTATTGCAGGGCCTTCCCGAACAAGGTATCAATAGATGACTCCATCTTGACGAGTCATCAATCATCAAAACTTTCGGCATGGTTAGGATTTCCGCATATGACTCCATCAGATATACAGCAAAAACGAAATCACCCCTACTGTGCGTCACCAAACGCTCGATCAGTTGGTCCAGTTATAGTCGTGGCCAAGAACCTGCCCCAGAAGATTTGGACCCTAATGGTGGATTGAGACGAATCACTACCGATGGCTATTCATACCGAGGGGATGAGGTACTGTGCTCAACTGCCACTCCTGAACAACTTTCAGTTCCAGCGAAAGACTATTATCAATAAGACAAAAAACATAGGGATTCATAGATTCTGTGACGTCAGCGAGAGAGCCTATGGATCTTGTATCTGCCTACGATCCGTCGATAAGCAAAGGCATATACAGGTAGAAATCCTCATAGCGAAATCGAAAGTAGCAACGCTAAAGAGCCAATCCATTCCACCACTCGAACTGTGCGGATCACTACTACTTACGTCGTTAATGATCACGACTCGCCAGGCTTTACAGCTACAGTGCAATCGCACGGTCCTATAGACGGATTCCACCATCATTCTACAAACATTCGTAGCAAATCGGGTACAGAAAATACAAACAAGAACGACCATTGACGACTGACGACACGTTTTGACATGTTCGTCACGTTCACATGTTCGATAGCGGGAAGGTCCCACACCGAGAAAGGAGTCTTAACTAAACTCGAGCACTCCAAAAAGGTCATCAAAAGAACAGTACAGAGTGCACACTTCACCGACGAATTGGGAGTTCTGCGAAACAAGCGGCACAACCAAATCAAGGGACATTGACGAAAGATTGAATGCATTCCTTGACAAAGATGGAATCCTAAGAATGGGTGATCGATTGACACATTCACCACTACCATTCTCACAGAAATTCCCCATAATTCTACAGAAAACTCACGTAACTACACTTATCATTATAAACGAACATATCACACATTTATACGCTGGAGTCCAGACAGCATTATACAGCATAAGTTCAAAATATTGACCCATTGACATTCGAAGCTAAATCTGGAAAACAGTACGAGTTTGTGTCCGTTACTGAAGCGCCAACCCACCAGCGGTCAATTACCTTATGGGCAATCTACCTAAAGAACGCATCACCCAATATCAATCCTTCACCAATGTAGGCATCGATTATTGTGGACTCTTTTTTATTAAAAAGCGTCAACACCACAATTGTAGAAGGAAAAAGATCTATGTAGCTGTTTCCGTCTGCCTGGCAGTAAAGGCCGTTCAGCTCGAAATTGTCCACAACCTCACTAGTGAGGCTTTCATCGCTGCTCTACAAAGCTCGACACTCGTCATACTTCACTCAACGAAACATATGACTACCAGACTCTTAATTTAGACAAATCCTTCAAAAACGCTAACCGACAAGTAACAGTAATAAACTCGTAAAGCAACAGGATGTGGCAACATCAGAAATAACAAAATTAAGTTTCCTCAGTGATCCTACATATTGCATATACCATATATCTAGCTGGCCATACCCATAACCATTCCTCCACACGAATTCACAATAAAACATTCTGACTTCATCGATCAAGAGCTTAGTAGAAATTAACATTCAGACACATTAGAAAACATGTAAAACACACTATCCCTGTCAATTCATTTTAAGCTAAATATATTTGTTGTTCGTTGAGAAACCGTGTCAACTCCAACTGTATCTACTTACTTCCCTATTACTGTAACACGTATTAGAGCGTACGTTGCAACGATGAGAAAAAGGTTCGTGACGAAGATTTACGCCCTTCGTTGGCATATCAACCGAAAATAAGCCTCATCGTAACGCGAACCCAAACACAATGCGACTCCGCACCTCATTTCTTCGTTCCAACGTAAGTAAGCTGTAATATTTAATACATAGCCTTATGCATATCTAATTCTACACTTCAAAAGAATGTGAATTCTGAATTTCCTTATAACGGGGAGAGGCCTCATATGGTCTACCTGTAAAATGAATATAGTTCGCATGCTCCATGCATTGCGGTGGCGCAATTCATTTCAACGTTTCAAAGTAAGCTGAAATATTCTATGCATGATCACCTGCATCTACAATTCTAAAAAATGCGACTTCTACAATTTTATGCAATGTTATTGTGTGTAATACTGACAACGTGTCAACGCAGAAGAGTTCTAATGCTTTACGCATCGCTATAGCGTATCTCAGTTTAACATTTCAAAGTAAATAGTCTGTAATGTTCTATGAATATCATTAAGCTTATCCGCTTCCACACTTCAAAAGAATGTGAATTCTACTGTTCAATGCAACAGGATGGCAATCCATTTGTCTACGGGATAAAGCAATGGAACTTTAATGCTCCATGCAATGCGATGGCGCATCTTATTTCAACATTTCAATGTAAGTAAGCTGTAATCATCTAAGCATAGCTTGTCTGCTTCTGCACTTCGAAAGAATGAGAATTTTACAGTTCATGCAATGTGTGGCTGCTTCAATATGTCTGCGTGTCAAAGCAGTTCAGTTCTAATGCTCCATGTAATGCAATGTTGCATCTTATTTCAACGTTTCAAAATACGTGAACTGTAATTTTCTGTGCATAGAATTATACTTATTTGCTACGACTCTTCAAGCGATTGTGGATTATACAGTTCCATGGAACAGGAGATGCTTCATAGTGTCTCGTGTTAGAGTAACGGTATTCTAATGTTCCATTTAGTGCGATGTCGCATATCATATCAATGTTTCACAGTAAGGAGGCTGTAATCTTCTGTGCTGTGCATTATGCTTAGCTGCTCCTACACTTCACACGAATGTGAAATCTACAACTCCGTGCAATAGGATGGATGATTAAAGTGTCTGCGTCTTAAAGCAGTAGAGTTCTAATGCTCGTTGCAATGCGATGCCGCATTTCATTTCAACGTGTTAAAGTAAGTGAGCTGTAATCTTCTATGCATAGCATTATGCACGTCTGCTTCTACACATCCAAAGAATGTAAATTCTACAGTTCCATGCAGCGGGACGGCTCTTTGAAGTGTCTACCTGTCAAAGCAATGGAGAAGTAATGCTCCATGCAATGTGATACTTCACTCCATTTTGAAGTTTTATAGTAAGTAAGTTGTAATCTTCTAAGCAAAGCATTATGCTTATCTGCTTCTGCGCTTCAGAAGAATGTGAATTCTGCAGTTGCATAAAACAAAAGAGGGCTACATAGTGTTTACGTGCCAAAGCAACGGAGTTTCAATGCTTCATGCAAAACGATGGCCTATATCATGTCAACTTATCAATGTATGGAAGCTGTAAACTTGTATGCATAGCATTAGGCTTATCTGCTACCACACTTCAAAAGAATGTGAATTTAACGGTTACATCCAACGGGATGGCTCTTCATTGTATCTGCGTCTCAAAGCAATGGAGATTTAATGCTCCATGCATTGCAATGGCGCACCTCATTTCAACGATTTATCGTAAGTAAATTGTAATTTTCTATGCATAGCATTATGCTTATCAGCTTCTACAATTCCAAAGATTGTAAATTCTACAGCCCATGCAACGGGATGGCTTCTCACAGTATCTGCGTTTCAAAGTAATAGAGTTCTAGTGTTCCACGTAATACGATGTCGCATTTCATTTCAACAATTCAATGTAAGTAAGCTGCTCCGTCCTCGAAACATATGGTCGAACCAAGTTTATGCTACGGTCGCATATAATTAGTTATTTTTGAAGAGTCCCACTTTCTGTTTATTACTTTTTCTAATTAACTTCTTAACCGGGATTAAGGCATTAAAAGATTGCTAGAAAACTTAGTTTACCTCTTAATGTTTTTCTTCAATAGCTATTGACGTATCATAAACCCAAAGATCTCAATCACGGGTCCCGTTAGGTCAAATAGCCCCGAATAGGTTACCTTAACGGTTGTGTTCCGTGGCCCTACCCCTACCGGAAGGCAGCGACCACCACCATCTCGGAATCAAGCAGCTTGCGGATTGGCTGCCTGCTGAACTCCGAACCTGTATATAAGTGTACATTTTGTAAAATAAAGCAGAGTCAAATTATACCAAGGCCAACTAAGGCAACTAAACATATCGAGTTGGATTTATTGAAAACTCTTCCTTTCCTTGGCACTCATCAACCAGCAGTAGTAGTCAAAATCCTACCAGCAAAAAGTCGTCCGAGATATTCTATCCGAGCAAGTAAGCGAGGAGAAATTAAGGACGCAACATAAGCTGTAATCTTCTAAGTATAGCATAATGCTTATCCGCATCTACACTATGAAAGAATTCGAATTCTATATTTCCATCTAACGGGATGGTGCTTCATAGTGTCTGCGCGTCAAAACAGTAGAGTTCTAATGCTCCATGCAAGCGATGTATCATTTCATTCCAACGTTTCAAAGCAAGTAAGCTGTAATCTTCTATACATACCATTATGCTTATCTGCGTCTACATTTTTTAAAATCTAAATTCTATACTTCCATGCAAAGGTACGGCATATCATAGTGTCTGCATGTAAATGCAATAGAAATTTAATGCTCCATGCAATGCTATTTCGCATCTCTTTCCAACGTTTCAAAGTGAGTAAGGTGTAATCTTCTATGCATAGCATAATGTTTATTAGATTCTACTACTAATGCGTGGCTTTGAGCTTATCTGCTTCCACATTTTTAAAGAATGAAAATTCTACAATTCCATGGAACTGGATGACGCTTCACAGAGTCTGCGTGTCAAAACAATAGAGTTCCAGTGCACTATGCAATGCGATGGCGCATCTCATTTCAGCTCATCAAATTAAGTAAGCAGTAATCTTCTATGAATAGCATAATGCCTGTCATTCCTTTTAAAAACAAGTTGGGTAGAGTTCCAATTAGCCCTTACATCGGTTACAATAGGTTTTTGCTTTTATCGCCTTATTCGCAGCATACTGCCTACCATTTATTCTAGACATACGTTTATAACATTCTTTAAATCGCTGTTTTGTTTTTCTCGCGCGTCCTTAGAAAGACCGCAGAAAATGTGTACGTTTCTTGGGCACTGCTTCAGTTTCAGATGACGTTTGTTCTCCGTGGCGATCCACTGTACTGAAGAGATAATCAAAAATTTTGTCGCGGAAAATTAATATTTTTATACCTTTAGTACACCATTTTCTATGTATATAACAGGAATTGACGAGAAAAGTCCCGCATACTAATTCGATATTTATTTATCGATATTATTATTAATCGAATATGATAAGTAGATATTTGGTCGGATACTCAAAACACTTCTTAGCATTGTTATAAAGGAACATCATGTTCGGCTTTAACTTGTTATTACTATCCTGGACAATAACGCATTTGTAGTTTTCAGAGGTGGCTAGCATGCATACCGGCCACTCTAAAAATTTAAAGCCGCTCCGATTTTGAAAATACATAAAGCCACGCCATTGCAGTTTCCGTTTTGCCTGCAGTAGAAGAAACTTTTTACTAATTATTACTGTACCACAAATAAATGTTTCCTTTTGCGTAAGTTTTTCGGCCAAAGGGACACTAGTATAAAAACTATCTGCGTATAATACGCTGCTTTCAAATAATAATTCACCTTCCAACGACATAACTACAGCATGCGCAAGTGCTTTCACTATTCTGGTTGCATTTTTCCGACGTAATTAAGAATGTTATGGGTGTAGCCTTCCGGAAGGCACAGTTTACAAAGCTTTATACCATATTTATGCCGCTTTCCTGGGATATATTGGCAAAAACTGGGGCGTCCTCGCCATGGAACCATGGCTTCGTCAATTACAACATTTTTACCGAGCTTATCAGTATTTTTAAAAGTGTGAACAATCGCATTAACAATAATTCCAAGTTTATACAAACGGTCCTCAGTCCTAGCCGTGGAAATAACGGAGAAATGTAAATATCTAAGTATCGATATAAACCGATCGCGCTTCATTGCGTTTTTTATTCAATCGTTTATATACATATCTTTTTGAGACCAATATAATCTAATTTTAGGTACTGGCGCTACAACCAACATAAGCAGGGCACCAATAAAAATGTTTTGTTTGTTTTCTGTCACAGGCTTCCAGGCTAGTTGGTGTTTAGAAGAAAAGAATATTTTAAAGTGTACAAGCAGATAAGTATAATGCTATACACAGAAAATAACAACTTCCTTACTTTGAATCGTTGATATGAGATACACCATCGCATAGCATCGAGCTTTTGAACTGTACTACACGCAGAAGCCATGAAGCGCCATTCCATTGCATGAAACTGTATAATCCACATTGCTTTGAAGTGTAGAAACATATAAGCATAATACTATAAATAGAAAAATGCAACTAACTTACTTCGAAACGTTGAAATGAGATGCACCATCGGATTGCATGGAACATTAGAACTCTATAGGCCTGATACGCAGACATTTTAGACCTCCATCCTGTTGCATGGAGCTGTAGAATTCACATTCTATTGAAGTATAGAAGCAGATAAGAATAATGTTATGCTTAGAAGATTATAACTTACCTGCTTTGAAACGATGGAATGAAATGTGTCATCGCGATACATGAAGCATTATAACTCTGTTGCATCAATACTTATGTGTCCTATGAATCCTACAGTTGCATGCAATGTGATGGCGTTTCATAGTGTCTGCGTGCCAATGCATGAGAGTTCTAACGCTTCATGCAACGCGACAGCCCATCTCTTTTCAACGATTCAAGGTAAGTCATTTGTTTTATACTGTGCACTGCATTATGCTTATCTGCTGCAGCTCTGGAAAACAATCTGAGTTCTACAAATACATGCAACGGGATAGCGCTTCTATGAGTAACGTCGGGCGTAGCGCCTACCACCCATTCCACACATGAGCCTTCTCGCACCCACAGCATCAACCCTTGGACTCAGGCAACCTGCCGCGCTCGCCTGCAGAACTGGCAACCGGCAGCGTTTACGCGCGAACACCTGCACGCGCTCACACGCACCAAGTACCGCTGTGTCAATCGAACCGACTAGTAAACATAGCTCGTTCGCTCCAAGTATCGCTGTTTCACTCTCACCGACGAGCACTACTGTCTCACTCGTACTAATGAGTATATTGTGTCCACCTCGCACGGGGGATTCCGTCCTGCTGAACGGCGCAGCCGCAGACCATTACCTCAATGGGGACTCTTCCAATTCAGGGAGCCGGCTTTACCATAAGTTTACCATAACAGTTAAGGCGTCTAAGTCGACGCTTACGGGATACCATGAAAGGCGTTGGTTGCTTAAGACAGCAGGACGGTGGCCCTAGAAGTTGGAACCCGCTAAGGACTATGTAACAACTCACCTGTCGAAGCAACTAGCCTTGAAAATTGATAGCACTGAAACGTCGCGCCTATATTCAGTTTCGACGATCGATTTGCACGCCAGAATCGCAACGAATCTCCATCAGGGTTTCCCCTGACTTCGTCCTGACCAGGCATAGTTCACCATTTTTCGGGTCCCAGGGCGAGATGCCCCGGAATTGCGAGGCCGCACGGGTACGCGGCCCATTCTCCCTTGGTCGAAGCGAAGGTCGACTTTCACTTTCACTTGGCCTTTAGGTTTATAAATCCCAATGACTCGCGCAAATGTTAGACTCCTTTGTCCGTGTTTGAAGACGGATCCTGAGAGTACCCAAAGCAGTAGCATCGCCAACCGATAATTCGAAGCTTGGTCAGTTCGAGTACACCGTTTGCCAACAGCTGGTCAGGCCAGGCCCGACGTTGACGCAAAGACCGTACCACCGGGTAGTCTGAAAAATTCATTTCAAATGACGTCGAGCGCGCGTCATATTCGTATCGTGCGCTGAAGGCGGACGAAGGCGATGCGTGTGACGGGTGTGCCCATTCGGAACGCGGAACAATATCGGTGATCGAACAACGAAGCGGTTCCCGTATGCGGTCGTCCGTTTAACGGACGACTCATGACGTCATGAAGAACTCACGCGAGTTCGTGATCGACACACCATCGAGTTCCGTGAGCACGTTTACGCACGCCGCATGTGCACACACGTTGCCAATCGCTGATTGCCTCGGCGCGGCCACAATCTACTCGGACGAATATCTATCGATCGCTCATACGTCGCATATTGCTTTTCTTCCTCCCTTTCGATGCCGCCTGAACTCAGAAACGTTCGTAATTTAATCCCAGAATGAACGACGGCGGGCAGATTCGAGCACCGTAGGTAAAAAAGAATCGACGATGCGCACCACAAGCAGTATTTTGGTTACGTAAACGACCCTCAGCTAGGCGTGGTCCAGGAATTGTATCCGTGGACCGCAATGTGCGTTCAAAATGTCGATGTTCATGTATCCTCCAATTTACAAGTGATCCACCGTTCAGGGTAGTCATATATGTATATTTTATTGATCTTTAAGTCTCTTGGTACTAAGTTCGAACAAATCGATACCCAAACGTCTCCCCAGTGAAAGTGACGCGGGCGTCGGATAACCGTGGCAGCTTTCACCGATCGATTGAATTCTAGGCGACACGATATATCGGTCCTACGGATGAAACATATGCTGATGGTTGGTACGTAAGGCCTCTCAAAGTTACAAAGTGCACGCGTCCAAGTATGAAGAAAAAATCTATCAAAAATTCGTTATGGCTCCTCTACGTACCTGTAGCCTCGAGACGGTCTTTTTTCTCCCGACAACGCGAAACGAACATAAACGGTTCGAATTCGCAATGGCGGGTTTTTCTCAGACTCTCGACAACGAGACTTGCGCGCGACGAATCGTCCCCTTCGAACGAACGACGAAGGTCGGCTCAAAGAGCGACGGCAAAGTGCGTGATCCACCAAGCAATATGTAAACGAGCGGTCGAAACTCTTTCAAATTGCCATACCATCCAGTCGAGTTCCGTAGCTCAGGTAAACGAAATAAAAATTCGTAAGTTCGTTAGGAATGTCGTACGCAGTACAGCCTCGAGCGGTCTATACATTTACCTGGCAATACAATCCGAGCATGTAAATTTCGATCTCGCAATGGCGGGATTCAGACTCCCGACAACGAGGCTGCTGCGATGAATATTCCTCTCTGCACTTAATGGATCGACTGAAGGAAGATTATTTTTTGCTGTATAAGCTTTGCGTTTGTTTCATCCATCTCTCGACTCTTATAATTTTTATTTCGGAACGAATAGTTCCGGGTTGCGCAGAGCGCCTAGATCTCTCTAACACAAGGCGGATTTGCACAATTCTAACAGTGGAATGTTACATGCCATTAAGTATTTACATTGGATGCAATGGTCATGTTTTTGTTCGAGTGGCAGTGCGGCTCGTTCGAGCACATTACTTATTGTTTCGTAATTTTCATTTTTCGGTGCCGCGGGTCACGAAGACCACACGCGAGCACGTTGTTTGTTATTTCGTCATTTTCATTTATCGCTCCACCAACTGAGAACGGCCATGCACTACCACCCACCGAATCAAGAAAGAGCTCTCAATCTGTCAATCCTTCCGATGTCTGGGCCTGGTGAGATTTCCAGTGTTGAGTCAAATTAAGCCGCAGGCTCCACTTCTGGTGGTGCTCTTCCGTCAATTCCTTTAAGTTTCAGCTTTGCAACCATACTTTCCCGGAACCCAAAAACTTTGGTTTCCCAGAAGCTGCCCGTCGAGTGATCAGAGGAATATCGGCGGATCGCTGGTTGGCATCGTTCATGGTTAGAACTAGGGCGGTATCTGATCGCCTTTGAATCTCTAACTTTCGTTCTTGATTAATGAAAATATTTTTCGCAAATGCTTTCGCTTTAGTCCGTCTTGTGACGATCCAAGAATTTCATCTCTAACTTCAAAATACGAATACCCCCATCTGTCCCGATTAATCATTACCTCGGGATTCCGGAAACCAACAAAAAAACCAAGGTCCTATTCCATTATTCCATGCACATAGTATTCAGGCGAAAATAGTCTGCTTTAAGCACTCTAATTTATTCAAAGTAAACGTACCAACCCACCTCGACACTCAATGGGAAGCACCGCGAGGGAATGTCTGTTGGACTGTCCCTGGAAGGGCTAAGCCTACCGGTAGGACGTATCACATAATGTCAGTTAAACACCACGAAAGGTGAACCGACACTGTGACACACAACTTCTGACGGAGCCGGCCAGCTGCTCCCCAGGCAACTCCAACTCCTGTGATCATATAACATGGTCGATGGATTGAGCGGGCGCCGACACCTCCCCAGATGGGAACAAAGTTCTGACGACCCGTTCCAAGAGTGGAGGGCCCATCGTCTCCGTGAGTGGAGGCGCCTATAGACATACTTGCCAATAACAAGTTTATAAGGGCGCTCCCATAGATCCCCACGGAGATTGGAGAGGAGTCCGTCCAAGGCCTGAGCCTTGGCACACCCGATGGCCAGCTGCAGCTGCTTCGTGAGTGCACGATAGTCAGCGTACAGCTGTGTCGTTCTCGCTGCGCCGTCGTTATGGCAGCGCTTCCTCCGAGTGTACTGGCGGCGAACGACACCGCAATCGGAGCGGAGCCGCTGAATATCTTCGCTCCACCAGTACACTGGGCGACGGGGCGAATTGGCCCGGACACGTGGCATCGTCACATCGGAAATGGATGCCATAATGTCCGAAAACCAATCCGCCTCCGCGTTGACATCCACTGGCCCAGCAAGAATACCCGGCCAGGCCACTGCGAGAACGGCCCTAAGGGCTCCATCCATACGAATGTACACATGGTCTGAAAGTGTATCCACGTCGTTGACCCTCCAACTCGATATACAGCGCGCGGCCAGGTCATTGGTGAAAAATAGATCGACTATGCTTTCGTTCTGGTACCGCACGCACGTGCTAGCCGAGTTCCAGTTTAACAACCTGAGACTCAGGCCAGCCCCCCAATTCAGCACCAGTGCCCCCTCTGGTAGTGATACGCAAATGCGAGAGCATTGAAGTCCATGAGGACGAACACTGGACGAGCTGTGCGCAAAGAAACGCTGTCCTGCAGCTCGTCCAGCAAGAGGTCGAAGCGACCGAGGAGCCAGGAAGAATTATACCGAAATAGCAAATGAAAATAGAAGGATTTATAATCAAGAACTAGCATTATGTATAGTAAAAATAAAATAAAGTGTATTCTAAGCGTTTAGTACAGTGAGCAATTATTCTAAATATAAACTAAGTTACAAAAAGGAAATAGAAATTAGACTACGAATTTAGAACTAGTAACCTCATGGAGGTAGCGAGAGTGCCCTATGGCGCGACTTGAAAGAAAAAACTTGCTCGGGTGAGAATCTGAAATCGATTCACACCTCCCAAGATGCGTTAAAGACCTCCTCGACAAGTGGGAGTAAGAGACACCCGAGTATGGTCTCAGCGTCCAGTGATGGAGTAATCGGCAAGTGCCGCTGTGGTGGCCGTGTACTCGCGCGTTACGGCGCATCATTTCTTCGGAACTTATAAAATATATATAAAATATAAGATGGACTTAGAAATTATGGCTCAGAAGTAAATTGTGTGTTCTTCGTATCATTATAATATTGTGTCGTGTAGAATTTATATACTAGGATTTGAAAATACGAACTTAAAATGTACGAGATATTTACATAGTTCCAAAAACAGTATTTTGGGGACGGAATGTCGGGTATCGAGTAGTCGAAGGGTCCTCGGTATGATGAGGGCTATCGTCATTGACTCCTGTAGGGGTTGATTCTGCTGGGACGTCCCTGGTGTAAGCGAGCTAACGAATTGCGGCTGCGAGTTGCCTGTAGTGTCGGCACGTGAGGCTAGTGGTGGGTTGAGAGGGTGGCAAGCGGTACGTCTGACATCATACCTTCCCCCCTAGAAAAAGTATTTTGCCCATGGCAAAATCTCTGGTCTGGTGTCGGCTCAGTGTGGATTACTGCTTGTCTCTTTTGTGGTGGAGGAGTCTGGACCTCCCTGATGTTTCTCTGGTCTCTCGGATGCTGTGGATACTGTGGATGCTGCAGGTACTGCGGATGCTACACCTGCACTATTTGTGGTTGCACTTTATTTCTTCGTTGCTATTTGTTCGTTCTCTACTATCACTGATTCTATTACCTTTAGGTTTTTTTAAGATTTTCAGTTTTTTGTTTGCACTTTTCACTAATTCCTACATTCACATTCATTTTCATTTATGCATACATCGCTTGCAAGTGTTTACCATGTTTTAATTTGTTGGCATACACAACTTTGTGCCTTTCCTTAAAATTGATTTTGACATTATTGTTAGCTAGAATTTCCGAGATTTTGTACGACCCTGTATACTGCGTTTGAAATTTGTGTTTTAAATGTTCGAGGAGCAAATAAACCCACTGGCCTACTTGAAAATTCTTCACATTTTGTTTTTAGTTATAATAGTAATTGGCGCGTGTATTTGCAACATTTAGATTCGTTTTTGCGATTTCCTGCGAAGTGCATATTCTGTCGTTTAATTCGTTTAAATATGCGGCATAGGTTTCATTCTCAGACGTATCTTTAAATGGAATGGCAGAAGGAGTTCTCGCTACTTTTCCGAAAACTAACTCGTACGAAGTATAATGTGGTCTCTCGTAAGTGCTGATATTGTAACTAAACATCGTGTACGGCAGTAATTTCTCGCAACCATTTCGGTTTCATATAAACTGCTTCAGGTGTTCGGCTAACACGTGGTGCAGTTTTCATTCGGGAATTTAAAAAATTGGATCCTTGGTCAGTTAATATTCTTTTAGTGCATCTGAATTTGCAGATAAAGTTAGTAATGAGTGTGTTAGCTATAACGACGACAGTGGTTCTTTTCAAAGGAATTGCAAGGGAATATTTGATCAGGAGATCCTGTATGGGCAATATATTCGTGTATTCGTCTCAGGTGGGGGGTAGCGATCCCATAACGTCCATTGATATCCTTTCAGACGCTGTTCCTGGCGTGTCGGTAAGTATTAATGGTTGGCAAGTTTTGACACGCGATAGTTTCAATTTTTGGCACTGATAGCAATTACTTATATATTTCTGTATCTCTTGCTTCATATGTGGCCGATAGAGTTCCTTCCAATGGACTTGAACGAGACCTTGGCAGACTGTAATTTGTACGTTTGATTCGAGAAAGAGATCTTTGAGTATTATTCTGATTTGAGACAATGATATTGTGCTTACCGCGGTTTGTGCGAAACTAAAGGATTTTAATTGAAGTTCGCCAAAACGTCGTATAGAGATTGTAATGATTCTAAAAGAATTTGGCTTTATCTTTTCTCGTGATCGGATACTGGTAAAAAGTTTGAAAATAGTTACCGCAAGGCCTTACTTTAGATATTTCTAAATTTATATCTTCTTCTGTTAAAAGAATCTTCTGTTAAAAGAATCCTGTTGTAATGCGCTCCTAAATGTTTACATATCAAGGTAAATGACTTCCAAAGGTCCATGCATCGCGATGGATATTCTCAGTTCTGTGCCTCGAAGTATGTAAGTTTTATGTTTCCACAGAACACAACTATGCTTGCCTGGTTCTAAGTCACTATGTATAAAATTTCTACATATTCATGCAACGGTATATCGCTGCGAAGTGTCAACTTGTCAAAGTAATAGACGTCCGTGCAGCGCGATGGTGCTTCTCAGATCTACGTTTCAAAGTAAGCAAGTTATAAAGTTCTACACAACGCATTTGCGCTTATTAGGTTCTTCGTTACACTGTATGCAAATTCTATAGATCCATGCATCTGTATAGAGCTTCTAGGAATCAACTTGTTAAAGTAATTAACTTCCAATAGACCAAGCAACGCGGTGGAACGTCAGTTCTACGTTTCAATATAAGTAAGTTATAAGGATCTATGCAACGCAATTGTGCTTACTAGGTTCTATATTACTATGAATGTACTTTCTACAGATCCTGTAACTGTATAGACTCTCTAGCTTTCAAATTGTCAAAGTAATTGATTTCCAAATGTCTACGCAACGCGATGGCGCTTCCTAGTTCTGTGTTTCAAAGAAAGTAATCTGTTGGTATCTAGGCGTCGCAATTATGGTTACTAGGTTTTACATTACACAAAATCCGATTTAAGCAGATATATGTAACTGTATAGCACTTCAAAATGTCAACTTGCCAAATTATCTGACTTCTAAATGTTCATTCAACGCGATGGCCTTTCTAAGTTCTCCGTTCTACAGTAAGTAACCTGTAAGGCTCTATACAGCGCAATTAATATTATTAGGTTCTGTATTGCTATGTACGAAACTACTACAGATCCATGTATCTGTATATTCCTTATAAGTGTCAACTAGACACAAGAAATTGATTTCCTAACGTCCACACACCGCGATGGCGTTTCTTAGTTCTGCGCTTCAAACTATGTAGGTGGTAATTTTCTGTACGAAGCTTTTATGCTCACTAGTATTTACATTACAATATACGTAATTTTTACAGATCTATATAACTGTTTAGCGCTTCCAATTTTCAACTTGCAATGCAATTGACTTCTAAAGGTCCATGCAACGCGATTGAGCATCTTCGTTCTACGGGTCAAAGTATGCATGTTGATAGATTCTGTACAACGCAATTATACTTACTTGTTCTACAATAAAATTTATGTTATTTCTACAGACTCATGTATCTATAATGCACTTACATTGGAAAGTTAACACTTAGATGCGGTATACAGTTACATAGATCTGTAGAAATTACACATATAATAATGCAGCATCTAGTGAGCATATCTCCGTTGTTTCGAACCATACAAAATACTTACATGGATACGCAAAACTAAGAAGCGTCATCGCGTTTCATGGACCTTTGAAAGTCACGTACTTTAACATGCCGATACTTAGAAGCTCTATACAGTTACATGGATCTGTAGAAATTACATACATAGTAACGTAGAAGCAAGTAAGCATAATTGCGTTTTATGGAACCTTCCAACATACTTACCTCGAAATGTAGAACTAACGCATTATGCTTATCTTCGATGCTTCAAAAGAACGTGACACCATCTGTTTTTTGAAACTGGATGGCTTTTCATAGTGTATGCAATTCAAAGCAACAGAATTCTAGCGCCTTATGCATTGCGATGGCGCATATCGCTCCAACACATCGAAATAAGTAGTTTGTAATATTTTATGCATGGCATTATGCTTATATGCCACTACGCATCAAAAGAATCTGAAATCTACAGTTGCTTGTAACAGGATGGCGTTTCGACATGTCCTTGTGTCAAAGTAATAGGGTTCAAATTTATGCATCGAGATGGCACATTATTTTAGCGATTCATAGAAAGTATGCATGGAATGGCATATCTTATTTCAATCTTTCAAAGTAAGTAAGTTGAAATGTTCTATTCAGCGCATTATTCTTATCTGCTACTACACTTCAAAAGAATGTCAATTCTACAGTTCCATATAACGGGATGGCGCATCATTGTGTCTGCGTGTCAAAGAAAAGGAGTTCTAATGCTCCATGCAAGGCGATGGCACATCTCATTTCAACGCTTCAAAGCAAGTAAGCAGTTATTGAATTATGGGTAGAAATAAATGAAAAGCTGTCCAAATTTCTTTATAATCTTTAACTTTATTCTTCAGGTTTGAAGGCACACCTTCACGTTCTGAAAGCTCTACTAATTGTGAGGACTGTATAGGAATTTTGGGGTCCGCCGTCCTAAAGAAATTGACGACGCAAAGTCTGCACGTGTTTTCCTTTCATGCCCCTAGGTATAAACAGTCGGGAACCCTACTCGAACCAATAGAACTATTTCACAGTTTATATACTAGATTCTATTTCCGAACACAAGATTCATTTTTGTTTCTCCGTTGACATGTGAAATAATCGGACAGCAATAAACACTTATGCATAGCATTAAGTTTATCTGCTTCTACGCTTCAAAAGAATGTGACTTCTACAGTTCCATGCAATGGGATGGCGCTTCACAGTCTCTACTTGTCAAAATAGTAGGGTTCTAATGCTCCATGCAATGCGATGGCGCATCTCATTCCATCGTTTCAAAGTAAGTAATTTGTGATCTTCCATGCACAGCATTACGCTTATCTGCCTCCACATTTCAAAAGGATGTGAATTCAATAGTTCCATGCAACGGGATGGCGCTTCATAGTATCAGCGTGTCAATACAGTAGAGTACTAATGATCCATGCATTGCGATGGCGCATATTATTTCAACGATTCAAAGAAAGTAATCTGTAATCTTTTAAGCATAGCATTATGCTTATCTGCTTCTACACTTCCAAAGAATGTGAGCAAACTGTAAGACAGCAAAATGGCTTATGACTATTAAGGGAGCCTTTGCACTCTGTAATAAGACCCAACTGATGTCTCTTATTGCTGATTTTGCACTTGTAGTGACCATTAGGCAAGGTCAATGAATGTCCCCCCTCCTGTCGCATTTAATCAAGTCTTTTAATTTCAGCCGACAATGGTGATGGACATTCTTCCAAAATCTTCCAAAATATTAAATGGACCATTAACCTTAACAAAGCGACTGACTCATTGACAAAACAAATTACATATCATTCAATGTTTGACACCTTCATTTGGGGTGGTCCACATTCCTGAGAAAATTCAGTTTATCACGAGTCGAAAATAGGAGGTCGCTAATAGTAAACCGACTCATTCTTCAACTTCCCTTTCTTACGTCTTCATTCTTGCAATGGTACCAATTATCAAGAAGTCGAGCTTACTTAGCTTCCTACTACGTCTAACAGTAATGTATTCTGTAGGGTATCGTTGAATCACGCACGCTGTGCATCACTTTCCTTAGTTTCATTTTGAGATTAGCAACCGGTGGTAACGAGCACGTCCATTCGTATAGAGGTTTTAGAAATTTCAATAGCATATAATATATTCAATTTTAAGTATTCTATGTTTCTCTGAAATTAAATAATTTATAAAATGACGACTTGTAATCATCCTTATCATATAGTTACATTTATATACTGACCAATGATGCTTTGTCTTTTAACAAATTGCATGGGAGCATAATTTTCTGTATTTTTTGAACGTGTCATGATGTAAAGGAACTATACTAGTACTCCATTATTGTCTACCCCGTAACTGAGATTACAGTTCCTCGATTTTCAACGGTTGCTTATCTGCTCTGTGATCTCTGTCTACCGTCTGCAATACTACGCAATGAAATTACAGGTCCCTGCTTTCAACGTTTGTTTTTCCAAATTGCGATCATCACAGCCACCAACATGCGAATATCATATAACTAAGATTATAGTCCTCGTTGCCAAAGCTCATCTTTTACGGGCTGTGATTACAGTCTCCGACTGCAATGTGTTAATTTAATAAATAAACTAATTAACAAGAGAATCAACTAGCAGCAGCGTATTAACTATACACAATAAAGGCTTTATGTGATCTTTGCTGGTTATATTTCTCATCGATAAGTGGCACGACCTTTCGTTTTAGATTCGAGATTTATTTTGTAACGCAGTAAACAGAGTCTTACGCTTAAGCGAGTCGGTACATAAGGTGAAGTTAAGATCATGATATTGCGGTTACAAAGGTATCTGTCCAGAAGAAAGTCTCATTCTTATATTGACCTTTTGTTGATATTTCAATTTTTTTTTGTTGATTTATATGCTTTCCAAAATCAACTATAGTCACAAGGATTATTTTGTCTCAAAGTTGACCAAAAGTTAGAAAAATGCACGTTATCGACTGACATAGAAAAAATTAAACAATATGTTTGAACATTTCCAAAGTGTTTTATGAAACAAAAAAATGTACTACTGAAAATGCTACACGTATTAAGATATATAAACATATATATCTGGTAGTCGCGGTGAACATGTCTAAACAAAAGTATACCTGACTCCACTAGTTTCATCGTTAAATGAATAGACTAAAGGTTGTCAATGCACTATAAAAACAGATTATATTTGAAAACTGTAAAATTTGCAAAAAATAGTTGAGATAGAAAGAGAAAAGATTAATATTGAACAAGGACGAAAAGAAAGTGTAAAAAGTGTTAATATGTTTAGTATTGGAATAACTACTTCTGATTCTATTAATACCACAACAGGGCAATCATTTCGTAAGCGTTCAGCATCTTTTTTTGTGAATAACGATATAACGCATAAACAAGGAAATAATATATACTCCCTGTTGCGTTCCCATTCATATTTTTTCTGATTCGCCAAAAGACGTTAGAACGCTTCTCAATGTGCCAAGCGATTGGTGAGATGTATCGGTAGTTCCACCAAGAGAATATATTTACTTCGACTCAAAAGCAGAAATTATTAAGAGACTTCTTTGATCTCAATCCATAGGTAACATTAGACAATTAAAATCAGACATTCATAACAATGGATGTACGTTAGATAAATCTAACGGTATGCATCTTCGGTCTATTCAATGTAGTATTTTCAACATTCCAAATACAAAGCTAATTATTATTGGCATTTATACAGGTAGTTAAGAGCCTCACAGTCTTGTTGTTTCTCTGAAAAATTAATTTCCGATATTAAAGAAATCATATCCGTTGGAAGAATCAATCATCGGGGCATTACACTTTTAATATCATTAAGATGTTTTGTAGCTGATATAGTAGCTCCAGTCTTAATTTTAAGTCATCGGGGATATAAGTTTCCACGACTACGTTCAAAGTGCACAGTAAGTGGTGTACATGAAAAAGGTCCATATAAACCACTATATATATATATATGCCATATATATATATATATATATATATATATATATATATATATATATATATATATATATATATATATATATATATATATATATATATATGGCATATATACTGGCACTATATGCTATATGCTATATATATATATATATATATATAGTGCCAGTCCTAGCACAGTACTGCGTTCCACCGGGTGTCACTCGTGTGCCAAATCACTGGTTGTCTGGGATGTTTTCTATTTCCAAATTTTTTATATTCGCTATGTAGATGATAGAAACCGATAATATGAAAAGTTTTAGTACTTCTTTTAGTAGCGTAAGTGCAAAGTTTTAGATTCTTTATATTTTCAAATTGCCAAGTTTCCTTGTAAATTGGAAACGTCTAACAAATTTAATATTGGAAACCTTTTCAATAAAAAATAAAACATTTCTAAAACCGTAAACCCTCCTATAATATAGGTTGACTGTATACTAAATTTATAAAAAACAGTTGTATATAAAATAATTCTGGCAAATATTGGAGAGGACATCCAAGTGTAAAGGTTTGACAGTACCAGCAGTTAAAGTGAAAAACCATTTTTCCACTGTTGTAACTTACTGTCTTTCATAGTAACATATACATGTGTATCATTAACTTATTTCAGAAAATAAATATCATATACTATTCTTAATATTTTATACTATTCTATCTATTACTTCTTTCAAGCTCCTTTCCACGTAACAAATAGAAAAGGTGTGCTATCGTAACGAGAAACGAGTACTTAATACTGTAAGTAAAAATGTGGACTCATAGATCGTTGGTCCAGGGAGATAAAACTTGAATTTGAGGTACAACGAAAAACTTTTGTTACCCCGCTAACGTTATTAATATTTGATTTATTTAGCAAGCGTAACTTTGCACTCGCAAACAACGTTCTTGTATTATTAGCACTTAATAAAGAACTTTAAATATTTAGTGGAACTTTGAATATAAACACTTAAAACTTTAAATATAAGTGTACAAGTCCTTGTTGTACTGAATACTTATACTGTAACTGTAATTGAAACGCGTTATACTGAAACTTGTAATTCACGTTGCTTCATACAATTTACATATTTTTTTTTTTTTTATTTAAAACTGGCACAAATATTAATTCGAGTGATTCAAAGTGGCAAGTTGAATGATGAAGTATTCCTCTCTCTGTCTCTCTCTATGACTTTTCGAACAGACCAATATTAAGATATTCATAATTGACTGCATAATGAATTTTTTAAAAAGTATTGGTTCAAAATGGAGGGTATATAATTTAATAAAATGTTTATACACTCTATAAAAACCGTGTTTCAATTCCACCAAAAAAAACCGAAATGACTTTCTGACCAGACCAATGTTAAGATGCCCATAATTGATTGCATATCCTACGCATTTATTGTATCCCTTTATTATTTCCTTTGTTCTTTTGCGTCGACCAAATATTTTTACTGGTCAGTATTTCAATCCCTTTGGGCGGTATTTAATTTATACAGAAGGATTGAAAATGTAAGCGTTATTTGCGAAAGGATAAATGCAATTTTCGAAAGGATGAATGCAATTTGAAGGAGAATAAATTTCATTCGAGAAACAAATCGGGGGGGGGGGGGGCGGTTATGTATGATTTACAAGTCGGGAGACTTGAATTGCAAGAAAATTATTATTAAATAATTATTAAATTGGTAAACGATGAATTTGATTTCCAAAGGATAAATTTAATTTGTAGAAAAATGTATTTGTTTATATATATTTACTGTAATGTAATGTAATATAAATGTAATAAAAAAATGTATTTAATTTACAAAAAACTGTATTTGACTTGCCAAAAGATGGATTGAATTTGTAAAAGCATGAATTTATTTTGCAAACGGATGAATTTGATTTCCAGAAAGATGAACGCGATTTGTAAAAGGATAAATTTAAGTTGCAAAAGGATGAATGTGATTTGTAAAGAATGAATTTAATTAGCAAAAGAATAAATTCGATTTGCGAAAGGATGAATGTGATTTGTAACAGGGTCATTGCCGCCACCTTCGAACGTAAATTAAATTTGTAAAAAACTGTATTTAATTTACAAGGAACTATATCTGAGTCGAAGAGATATGAATTCAATTAGCGAAAAGATGAATCTGTTTCACTAGATGTATGAATTTGCAGATACTAAATTTGAATTGCAAAAGAATGAATTTAATCCATAAAAAATTCTATCTGATTCACAAAATGACGATAGACTTTTAATATACCTGTATTATCATATACTAACACATAGGCAACCTAATGGGTAGATTTTTAAGTAATATTTTTGTAATATTTTTAGTAATATCTTTTTTCAAAGCAGTAATTTTTTTAAAGTAATAATATTACTTTTTTACTAATAATACTTCTTTTAAGTAATGGTATTCTTTTTTAAGCAATAATATATTTTTTTTGAGTAGTAATAATTTTTTTTAAATAATATTTTTTTTTAATTATGATATTCCGTAGGGCCTGGTGGCAGGATCGTGCGACTGAGAATGTCAACGATGGTTTGTACGTGACCACGAGCGTTTGAAGAATAGAAACCGATGGAATGCGAGCGGAACAGGATGAGTTGTGGGTGTAAGAGGTTCAGTATTTAGCGAGCCGCAATAGTGTAAGATTAGTCAATGTTCAGTGAGCAGCGACGGAGTGAACATCGAGCATTATAGCGAACAGCGATTGAGAATAGAGCGAGTTAGAGTTAGGAAGTACAGAGCGTTTAGTGATTAAGACTATTAGTTGACAATATACACAGTTATTTATTAACAACAGTGAAGATTTATTTGTCCTTCTAACACCAATGAGAGATTTTCCTACCAATTTTTGGTGCTCATCCGAGATTGTGAAATTTTTTCTACATTAATTACATACATTAGATCAGACAAGTATAATTATAAAACTGCTTATCATTATCATCAACAAAGCATAACAATATCTAGTAACACTAGAATAGCCTTGTGGAATGTTAACGGTTTGCATCAACACAAACGAGAAGTAGAACTAATCCTAACTCATTTTACCGGCAAAATCTACTTTAATATTTACAACTACAAAATATATAGCATCAATTATCCTATCCACACAGAACTGCTCACGGAGGAACTGCTATTATTATTAACGAAAAGGTATCACGAAACCGTCAAGGGTCTTAATTACATTTCGCAACACGGAAGACTAAAAAGGAACAAGCCAACCTGCAGAAGTAAAGAATAGAAACATCATATACATATAATGATCGCGGTAATCGCTATGAGTGCTTACCACATGCAAGTCATTTAATCCATCAAATTTTCTGGTTAGCTCAGTGAAACTAGTTGTAGACGTAATATAGTAAAAAAAAATTAAAAAAAAAATTACATACCTACAAGCTGTGGGAAGCAAATCCGCGTATAGTATAAGACATAGTACATATAACCCTGCGCTTTATACTTATCGCAATTTCATCTATTTTATAGATGGAGCAGTCCGAACAGAACCAACGCATGCTTCAGACGAAGTATATAGGGGATAAAATTGAGAACTTTATAGCAAGTCATGGGCCAACAACCGTCGACCAGTTCCGCTAACAACAACGCAGCTGTTACTTACCAATCACTAATGGATAAACGAGTAAGTGTAGCTATGACCAATGTAAAGAAACAGAAGACGGTCATAGATAGGATCATTACGGATAAATTAAAATGGAATTTTGAATAAAATGGATGAAGTTGCATTGTTATACATGAAACAATCGATATTATCTGTATAAAGAGAAATATTCCGAGCTACATGATTGTTATCCGAGTTTTGTACGTTTGGTCCTCGTTACATTTGGCCAGATTAATCTCCCTATTTGTTAAAGAATTTGTCATATGGATAGTAATATCAAAATTCCCAATCGAAGTTCCAATTCCGCGTGTAGTATTTTATCGTCTATGCCTTTACGAACAAGCAGTGATAATAGTTACTCCAAACGGATCCCTTTTTGCCGAGAATGCGCTGAGCCCAGTTACACCACATATTTATTTTCCTCTTGCAGAGAACCTATACTCGATGGAGTTGACCAAACGACTCTTTACACCCGTCGAAGAGCCAGTGTTGATGATGAACGCATGCAAGAGATAATAACGACATAGAGATCGTTAATGGAATTACACAACGCGAAAACCTGCACCGAGCAGTATCGCGCAACCGGCTCGGAAACCGATGCTATTCGTATCAACAAACGAAAATTAGGAACCGCGTCTATAAATTTGTTGCAATTTATTCACATAATATGGAGGGAGTTTGAAAAGACCATAGTTCAAAGTCCACAATGTAAATTTTTAGACCATTTGAAATAGATACCGGGCGGTAAAGAACTGCTGAACCGAAGAAAAAGACAACGAATCTTTAAGAAGAACGAACTAAGGGACAAAAACAAAGCTGAAACTAATTTTGGAACGCATGAACGAAATCGAAACTGCAAACATCGCTATTGAATTTTCAAAAGAAGCGTTAAAGTGCTTTCTTGCTACATATTTCGGGTTTATCACACTTAACGATTTAATAGCCCCAGACACGATTAGAAGGAATGAAAAACGTGACAGAAATAATACCCCATTGCCATTTGGTGGTATATTATTGGAATATACCAAAGATTTGAAATCGTTTCACAACAAGAGCAGTCGTGCCGATAAAGTTGACATACAAACTTTACGCTTGATCGTGCAACATGAAATTAAATTACCCTCGACTGTTTACTATGATCTGAAAAACATTACATTTACGGACATTGTGTACCAGACTGATAAAAAAATGTTGACGATGTCAATTACGTCAAAATTCAAGTGTCGAATTTCAAACGAAGGATTATACGAAAGGATATACATTCGAGTTTGATGATTATCTTCAAAGAAAAAAACGAGTATGTGATATTCGATATACTGTTATCCAGGAGGAATAAAATGCTGGACATTATAGATGCGAAAATAAATGGACTTGATACTATACCCGACAATTACTTGGAACGATTAAAATTAATATCGAAAAGGTTTCCAGACATCAAATGCGTTTCCACAGCCCGCAAATTAAACGATGCTAGTTATATTCGGAAAAGGATTAATGGTTCAGGGACCGCGCATACTTATAACAAACCAAATTTAACCGGAGCAATTGTAGCTTCATCCGGTAAACATGTTCATGTTGCGTTTAGAGAGGACGACGAAAAGTTGATAATAAGTACAAAGTGTAACGTATCTGGCCCAATGATGTATATGATTGCGTGTGCTGCTGATCGAGCGGAGAAACGGTCGGATAAAACGGACGTGACTACCGCCACGATATCATGTAAAGGCAAACGATATCAACTGGTCGCTGATTTAAACTTCATTCGCGTCTTTATCGAAGCGACAACGATGGAAATTAAAGATCGTAACGAGTTAAGTAATTCAAGCGTCAACGATATTTCGAACGTTTACGAATATATGCTGAAACGTAAAGAGTAAATAGTAATAGTATGTAGTAAACGTAAATAGTATAACTATAGGCTGAAATCAGTTAGCTTTTAAACCGTTATTGCTCAAATACTAAATTGCTTTAAAGTTACTATAATAGTAAGTTATACCTGTAATGATGCGAGATTTGTCAACTTTACTGTCTTACTATATACAAATAAGGATACAAATTTTATCGTATTCTCGAAACACGAGAGACAGTAGTGAAATCGAATAGAAAAATTAATCTATTATTCTCAAGTGAGATGAGATGGGACTTTTTACGACGTATATATTACTAAGCTCCGTTTATATAAAAGACGATAGGGCCTCGCAATCTTCAAACATTAATCTCCAATGCTGCATGTCATCGACTCTCTGTTTCAAAGAAAATAAAGTTTAAAGAAAATAAGGAATATTATAAACTATAAATTGGCATTAGTTGTATTCTAAACCCATTTCCAACAATATCGGTGTCGTTTTTCCGCATTTGACAGTTACAGTCGTACAGAAGTACCTCGTGATTGATCCAGCCCAATTAATTCCCGGAATACCTTACTACGTGCGTTCATAGATTAATAGTAAACGCGTATAACGATACTATATATTATTTATTAATTACATACATACAAAATGTGAAAAGGAAATACTCGTATAGTGTAACGCATAAAAGATGTGACCCTGTATTTTATATTGTCTATCGTGTTTTTCCTTCAAGTCCTTCAGTCTAAACTGTTTGCGGACCTCTTGAACCGATAAATCTCTTCTCCTGTTTATATACAGGATTCTATTTCTTAACGCAAAATTCATTTTTGGTTCTACATTCACACGTTGAAATAATCCAACAAGCATACGCTAATACACATACACGTGGTACGTACAAATGTCTGTATAATAACATAATCCATCACTATGTAACAGTCAACATTATATAATAAATATAGCACTGAAATAAAGCTACGCTGTTATCTTTCGTAACAAATTTTACGGTTCTGAAGTTTCGTTTCGCTTACGCCACGCCATATGTCGTCCATCTGAACCAGATACGTTCAATTTCGATTAGTCGGTGAAAATAAAGTCGCTCCACCACGGTATATGGTTTCTTTATTACCAATCTCTCACTATAACAATTTTCTTTAAGCAATCGTCGAACTGATCGCGCATTTATATTATTTCGATCGCATATTTATATAGATTTGTCGCTTTCACCTCGAAACGCAGATGCTGCGGCAGGAGCACTTAGTCCCGAGATTTTGTCCACTTTACAAATAATATTCCGATCAAATTCTATTCTCGTTCTTAAATCTATTTACGATATCTACCACCGTGCTTTTTTTTAAATGAACCATAGCAGCGATTCGTCGGTACGATTATCCTTTTTCGCGATTAAAATGTTAATTTTAAAGATATCATAATAAAGATATTATAAAATCAGATGACGTATCTATTGAGATTTTCTACGATTGGAAGCCAGACAAAAAGCCAAAATGGCGTTCCACGCGCAGGACAACCTTATTTTCAGCGAAAAAGCTTCCACCTAAAATTCCAGCCATTTGAAGGATAAAGAGATTTCTATTGGAAAGGAAACTCAATTGCTTCAACAAATTACAATATATATAATTGAGAAATTCGTGCAAAAGTTCTTTGCTCGTTCAATATTTTGTTTAGATAGGCATTTTGAAACGCTTGTCAACGTATCCGACATTGACTACGATATCGCATCTTTCGCATCTACTCGGCATAATTCTCCATATAATACAGTGTTAGGCCCCTGGCCTTGAATAATAGCGTGGATTTATGACACGGACACTCGACCGTAACACTTTTCAGAATTTTCGACATTTCTATACTTCACTGTTCTTTAGTCTCCTTTTTTGCAAACCAGAAATCAAGGTACATGAGTTGGCCTGCATGTCTGCAGGCCACATGTACGCTCTAGCCTTCGTTTCTGCGCTCTATGGTAATTGACGTGTCAGAAATCCAAAACAACGGTGACCCTGCAATGAGCAAGTGCAGTATCACTTGGGCTTGAACCCCAACCCCACTCCCTCACCTTACGAGGATTTTGGGTGGACATTTTGTCTTTGGGCCGGTCAGTTATACATGGGGGGTGAAACATTCCTCATTCGCCAGCTTGGTCACCTTAGTTTTAAAATAGTCTATTTAATGTATATACTCACTAGTTTTAACGCATTCGTTTAGAAGTCTCTTAGTCACCTAAACATATACACATAAAATAAAATATCCTTATCGTATAGAATAAACTGTTGCTAAGCAAATACTGAAAGTAAATAGTTTCGTCTAAAATACACTAGTTTCTCATTTCTAAGGTGGTCCGTCGAACGGAGTACTAAATCCACCAATAGTTTAACATACGGCAAATACTTATCCGATCGACTCATTTTCTGTTGTGGAAATAGAAATTTACTGATCATTACATATGTACAAGCGCTATTGTTCCGATAGGACATCAACATCTTTCGAAATTTTTTTTTTTTGTACGAAACTTTGGACGGTCCTTCTGAGACGGCCACCATGCATGCCCGGTAAAATACGTGCTGTAGGGGATAATATATATAAGAAAGGATATCGTCAGGTGAGTCGGTTAAGCTCAGGGATTTGGAGAAAGGCACTTCAAAGATAGTGTTACACAATGTTCTATTAATGCTATATTCCTAATGTTCCAGTGTGAATATTCCAGTGTTCTATAAATGCTATATTCCTAACTCTACAGTTCTACTCTACTCTCTACAATACCTTTTCTGAATCTACCTTCTTCTTCTTTCGCCTACGCTTTAACTCTCTACTAGCCAGTAGACGTTGTCTTCCTGGCCAATTAGGTGCTTTCGTAAATTTTAACGCCTACTCCCTTATCCCCATCCAAGGTGCTTTCATCCCTTGACGGGAATTTCCCGGCTCTCTGACAATGATCAGGTTTCATGGTACTCGCTTCACTCGAACCCCGTTTTGATCCCTTTCTGGCAGATCGAGTACTGTAGCGGTTAGCAGCAGTACCAATAAAGTAATATTTGCTGCAGGAATAGTTAGCGCGGTTTACGGTGTGCAGGATAATTTAGGATACGTTTTAGTTTTTAATATTTTTAAGAAGTCTAGGCAAATTTCGCGATTTCAGAAGAGTTCTCAAAATTTATAGGAAAATCTTCACTGCTGCTAATAAATAAGTGTGTTCTTTATTAACTAACAGTCCTAGTCACTAAACCCTCTGTACTTCCTAATTCTAAGCTTGCTGTTTACTCAGTCGCTGTTCACTATTCTCCTCGATCTTAACTTCGTCGCCGCTCCCTAAATACTGACTCTTTCGCTCCTCGGATTCACCCTGATCCCCATGGATTCCATAGAGCTCGCGGTCAGAGGTCCACACCACCCTTATTATTCTAATTATTATCAGCACTTTTCTTTCTCTCGAACCCAGTCGCACGCAGTCACTTTATTTATTGCATTCGCACACACTCAGAATTATTCACACTCTACAGAAGCAATAGAAGTAATAAACTTTAATCAATGTCTTCGACAGCACATCCGAGCGACATAAACCGAGGGACCATTAGGTTCCAGGTAAGCGAACCATTGCAAATCCTGCTACATTATCGAAAATTAATATTTTGCAATAGACTAACCCGCTAACGTCCATGTCGCCCTTCCCAAACGATGAGAACGGCGGCACCAATGCGAAGAAATAAGGTGATTGGCTTACCCAAAAATGTAAGGTGGCCAATCACCGAAACAAACGGGTGAAAGAGAACATTTATAAGCGGATACATAAATTTCTCAAACAAAATATTCGTAGAGATTTCTTAGTGGAAGTTAGAATCCGCTATACCAATAAATATATCGAAAGAAACTTGAGCCTCATTTATCATTCAACACAGATGACAGTCTCCCTCCAAAAAAGCTCAAACCGGACCACCATAATAATAGAGCGGCGTTCTTCTCCATACAAATAGTATCAAAATGCAGTATCAAAATCGCTAGGGTAAAAAGAAAATAGCAAAAAGTTCAGTTGGCAATAATTAAATTCTAGTTCTGTAAAGCAAGTTACGTTCTAGGTTCTAGATTAAATTGTTCCAGTTTAAGGTGGTGCTAATTAAACCAAAAGGATAAAGGAATTCCCTCTCATTTCCCGCGTTCGTCGACTTGTTAAAACGAAAATTAGTGGGAACTTTCTTTCCGTAGTACTTCTCCCCTGTGTATTGTTCCATATTGGGATATCTTTTACAGTGAATGCTATCCAGTACAAAATTCAAAATTAATATCATCATTAACGATCACAAATACCAGTACAGTAAATTCTTTTTGCGGAAAACTGCTTCTTTTTTTGGAAACTATTGCAGTAGGTTCGAGAAGCCCATTAGTGTAACTTGTTTGCTGTATTATATTATTGTTGGGGATGCATATGAGGACGTGCCGATTGTTTTAAGGTTAGTGAAACAGTTTATGCAGAATATTAGTATTTTGCTCGAAAAGTGATTTACAAAATAGAAATATGAATTCGAACTTACGACTCTGTACATACATATGTACATACAATTACTCCTACTAATTTCGGACACTATACATTTCCTATATTTATTGCTGTATATAAATAAGAACAATCTAAATACTATGTTACTTGTTTTACAAAAAAATACATTATTTATTGTAGTTTGAAATTCACAACAAATTGGCATTAATAGGTTAATACTCAAACATTTTATGAAAAGTAAATATTTTGTACATAAAGTTTATGAAAAATTGTGATTTTAATATTTTATCGTGAATCTATTTCGTGCATCGTTTAACCCAATGAGATTGTATTTAAATGTCTTCTAATTTCTTATGAAATCTGACATAAATTTTTTAGCAACAAGGATAGTAGCATAACAATATTGCAAAAGTCATATAAAAATAACCAATAAATATTTTTATCTGAAATTTTGCATATGTAAGAATAGAAATATGAAGTCTTTATCACTGACGGTCCCCAATACAATTATAATGCATGGCAAAACTAAACTTTGCTCATAGCTGCTCCGTTAGCTCCTTACAGTATGAAGGAATGAAATTATTTTTCCACAAAGAAAACCATGTAACAGACAAAGAAAAGATGATTTTGAGAAGACCTTACATTTCTACATTGCTATAGGATACATTAAAAGCTATTTATCAGCTAGGAAGGAAACTACATGCATTTGTATACACGTATGCATTATTGCCTATTTTTTTTTTTAAATATTGCTATTTTATATATAATAACAATAATTCAGCAATAGTCTCTATTTTCTAATTTTAGCAACAGCTGCTATTTCCTAATTTTGTATTTTCTAATTTCCTGTTATTAAAATATTACTATTTTAGCATTAGTTTTTATGACCCACATCTCCCAGTAATAGAAAATTAAAAAATGGAAGCTATTCCTAAAATATTGCTATTTTAGAATAAACAGAAGCTATTGTTAAAATATTACTATTTTAAAAAATATTGCAATAGTTTCTGTCTTCTAATTCTAGTTTCAATTTTCTAATTTTAGGAATACCTTCTATTTTCTAATTTCCTATCAAAATATTGCATATAGTTTCTATTGTGAATGTTCGAAAGGGAACCGAGTGCAAAGCATTACTTCAATGATTGCATCCAAATGATACACATATCATGGTACATACTGTATATCTTAAAATCAATTTCAGTTTTTAGAAGAACATCCAGTTCAAACAGAAAATGTACTACTACATCGAGAAACAAATTAAAAAATTACAGAAAACTTTCAAATATAATTTCCAAGATTTAATTCATATCGCTCATGTTTATGTTTATATAAATTAGGAGAACAAGAGTCGGTTGAACCTCAATATAGCTCAAAATTCAATTAATTAGGCTCTGGCAATATACCACCTAACAAAACACTTGAAAACCTGTTGGAATTCAACGATGGCGGACAAAAAACCACACTCAAAGATTGTCCATGGATTAGACCTGAGTTTCTTAATCTGTGGGTCACGGGATCCACACCAGGATGTGGCCAAAAATTATTTTTATTACTGTATTCTATTTTTTAAGACTGTTATTTATTGAAAGCTTTCACATTCTCATATGTCTTGAAATCAAAAATTAAGTTAAAGTTGAAGAACTCCTGGATGAGACAAAAGTATTTTTTTCTTAAACCTTGCCCATGAAGAAGAGACACAGAGGTCAGTTATACGAGAAACACCAGGCACCAAAAAAAACCTACCTCTTATTGTTATGTATCTTCTTTATTGTAAACAATAATATTCTGCTAAGATATTTGTAAAAAATATTGTGTAACACTGTAACATGAACTGTCGCAAAGGGCCACGTATATTTCCTTGCAATCTCTCTGGGACCTTGCCTAAACGGATTCAGATGAGCTATGGTGTTGGGGGTGTCATCGAGGTCTAAGAAGACATTCTTTGGTTGTAAAGAAAGGAGATAATGTAGTAACGGTAGTGTTGGATGTAGTAGCCTTGATCTAAATTAAGGACGCACGCAACTATGAGACAGCCCAACTGAAGAAGATAAAACTGAACACTTCAACAAGATCCACCTTGACCTAACTTTGATATCAGAGCTCTGCCTGACAATGCAAATCCAGGTCCTCATAGAGAAACACTAAGAGCTGGAAAAATACTCAAATCTAATGGCATCTTATCTACACCATTCCACATGACAGTATTTAACTTAGATTCAGACAACTGAACACTGGAGGGAATTCACCTCTTAATGCTAACATCTTTCCTAGCCCTAATTCTATATCCAAACGCGACAAGAAACAAAATCGAAAACAAAGTACAAATGAGAACGGCTTGAGAAAATACTCTTGAAGAGGTCTGCAACGACCTGGAGATGATCAAGGAAAAATCATTGAAAAGAGAGGAAGCAAGGAGGACGCACCATCCTTTCTACAGGAAGACCTCCAGGAGGTAAGCACTGCACAACGACAAGGAAACTTTGAAAGAGAAACACCAGAAGCTCGGATGATTGACGACCTACAGAGACCAATCAACACAATCCCAATGACTTTAGCAACGTCAAGACTAGGCCACAGAATGCAGAAGGACAGTCCTTGACGAAGACTGACATAACGAGGAGATTCTTTAGGTGGCCAGTGAAAATGCGACAACCGCATGTTTCAGGAAGATTTAAGTGTCGTCAATCGCCTCATGAGAGAACTAGCTACTGACCAATATCGAAACGCACAGTTCAGCCCATTAAGAACACCCAGAAGATCTTGGAAGAAGAGGACCCGACATCCAAACACTTCCACAGCACGAGTGCGAGCAATAAGACGAATATTGAACCGAGCCAACAAACCAAAAAGAACTAACGTGAATGCTTAATCCCTAAAGCGTCAACAATTTGTATTGTTCCATCTTTAGAACTTCAATATTGTAAATTGTATGTTAATATTTTGCGCAACGTGCGCAATTCTTGTTCAAAGAGATACAATTTTATTGCTGTTATAGTCGTCTGTCCCATGAAATCGTTGAGTAACTTCCATGTGGAGATCATAATTAATAACAAATTGTTTCGCGCTTTTGAATTAAAAATATAAACGTTGCCACTTATAGAGCATCACTACTTATTATGAGCAGATGAAATGAGTTTCAAGGCTCACTTATTCTATAATGTATCACACGATGAAATAATTGGCTTCGAAAATTATAGAGGTTACCAAACATCCAAAACTGCAAAGAGTACTTTAATTATAATTACACGTAGTATTGCAGGTAATTGAAAAATACCAATTTACTTTTGTTTCGTGGAGTCTGCATGCCCTAGTAACATATTAAAGAATCTTATATTTGATATAATAATTAAATTGAAAGGTTACGGTGCTTATGATGCAGAATGACGCTTCTAAGTGTCTACGTGTCAAAGTAATTGTGTTCTAAAGTTGTATACAATACGTTGACGCTTCTCAGTTCAATGCTTCAAAGCAAATACATTGTAAATTTCTATACAGCGGAATACTGCTTAGCAGCTTCTATACTAAAAAATATGTAATTTCTAGAGATCGATGCAACAGGATGGCGCTTCTAAGTGTCAACGTATCGAAGTAATTGAGTTCTAGTACTTTATGCAACGCGATGGCGCTTCTCAGTTCATTATATGGTGCATGCACTAATTACAGTGCATGGCGTCTCTAATTTTGTACAGTTGTTCCGTAATTTAGGAATATCCATTAAAAATTCCACGTTTTCGGTTAATCAATAAAATGTGGCTTATATGTTTGACATGCTACACTTAATAAAAGCTACACGAAACAATTGATTCAAACATAATTTTTAAATTAATGATAAAAGCGCTTCGTGCTCGCATATTGTTCAATTTTATAACCAAGATAGTAAACAATGAATAACTTTTTCAAAATTAAAGTCAAATACGCTGTACAAGCATTTGGTAACCATGTAGCTGCAGGTATGTACACACTACTGCTTACCCGTTTACTTCCAAATAAGGTCGACGGAACGGTAGAATTCATTGATCATTTTGATAAATTATTTCATATTTTAAGTTCGCCAACCAGAACTAATTCTAAAGAACATGGTGTAAAGTCTTTGTTGGAAGTAAAAACCAGACAGATTTTTTGCATAAATCATTGCTACGTTTAAACAGTATAAAAGTAATTAGTAGTAATAATAAACACGTTCGAGTGAAATGCTTTAACTGCTGGCAGATAAGAATAGAAAGATTGCAACATCTGCTCTCAAAGAAATAAACCTGGCAAAAGTCATTAAACAAAATAGTATTGCGATAATTATTCTAAAAAACCAGGCATGCATTTTGACAATTGTTGTATAAAATATCATACATCACTAACTTAGAATATAGATGCGTTAAATGCGACCAAAAACATAACCCAGGCGAATCCGAAAAAACAATCGCAACTCTAAGATACCTTCGCCAAAATTCAAGAATACCTCCTTACTTGGAGGCTCAAAATTAACCCTTTCAGTACTACCGCCGCCTAATAGTGGCATCCACGAAACATTTTCTGCGTTCTACCGCCGCTCATTGGCGGCATTCACGAAACGTTCTCTGGGTCCTACCGCCGCTCATTGACGTTATCCACAAAACGTTCTCTGGATCCTACCGCCGCTTATTGGCGGCATTCTTAAAAAGTTACGTGAGTACTACTGCTGACCCTTAACGGCACCCACGGAAAGTTATGTGGGTATGATTACTCTCAATAGTGCGCATTACTTTACTATATAAGCTACGAAAAACAAATTGGTATGTTTGCTCATATCGTATGTTTACTTAATTTTTGAAATGTATAATGTACAATTTCAATTTAGTTCCCTTCAGGATGAGTGTAAAACGTTTGAAAGGAGAACAATGGATAAAGGAAATCATTGGTTCAAAAAGTGATTCTGATGAAGAAACCGAATATTATTGCCAATGAAGTGGTCTGATTGAAATGAATTTTATATGCTTTCCACTATCCATACCGCAGAATTTGCAGAAGTACCGAAAAAGTCGAGAAAAAATGAATTTATTCTAAAATCCAAATGTGTAATAGTACATATTAATAGTACATATTCCAAAAGATGATAACCTCGGCCATACTTGGAAAAAGGTTTAGTTACGATTCGTTAATTTTTATCAGTTTTATACGCCATAGATTATGGTAGCAAATAGAGTGCATTATTGGCATTTAATGCTTTTCTTTTTCCGAAAGGGTAAAAATGCTACACACGCGGCAAACAAGATATGCGCTGTTTATGGCGAAGATGCTGTAGCTGAAAGAACTATGCGGAAGTGGTTTCCTCGGTTTAAAGCTGAAAATTTCGACCTTGAAGATCAAGAACGCCCAGGTAGACCGTCCACCACAGACGAAGATATGATTAAAACAGAAATCGGGAATAACCCAAGCCTGTTTTGTCTGTCTTTCCGTCTGATCCGCGAGATAACATTCCGCTGAAATCGGATTTCGGCCGAGGATTTGTTTAGGTTACGATAAAATAGTATAAACATTTTAAAAATATTTTTTAAATCAAGATTGCGCCAAGAATTTCTTTGGATCTATCCAACAATAAGACAATAATTGCGCTAATCCAATACCTATACAATTTATGCGCGTTTTAATCAATTTTTTAGTATGAAATTTATGGAACATTCGGAAGCGCAGAATTGTACAACTGATCTTGACGAGATATTAAATGTTGTCGACGCGTTAAATTCTACAGAGTTCACAGAATCCGTAGCATCATCCAATTTTAAACATTTGGAAGCATGATTATCGTGCAATGAATCTGCCAAAATCAAATGCATTCGAATATGTACACGGTTATTTAAAAAAAAAAAATTTAGTATACAAATTGTGTATACAATTTATAAATAAAAACAAGATTACTTTAAATTGTAATTGTTCCTTCCTAACTGATGAAAATCAGGAAGGCAATAATATTTGGAACTTTGAATATGGCAAGCAGTTAGTTTTGTGATTACATTAAAAAATTAGAGGAAATATTCGTTAAAAATATTGAGAGCAAGTGTTCTCATAAAAATATTGCTTGGTTATTTATTTCATTTAGTGCAACAGATAAACTTTGAACAATTATGCCCAAATGTCGCAATGATTTTTTTAATAAAATTATATCTCCGCATGCGCATATATTAACGGGATATAACAAAGCGTAGAAAAATAGTAACAGAAACGATGGAAAATTATTAACTATTTTACATTTATAAATTTTCCTTTCAACCGTTATTCTCTTTTTTTATAATACCTTGCAACGCGTTAACGTCACACGTTAAGAATTTAGAGAATGATTGTTCTCAGAAAAAATATTGCTGGTTATTTATTTCAGTTAACGTAAAAGATAAACTTCGAACTATTATGTTCAAATTTTGCAACTGTTTTTTTTTTTCATACAATTATATTTTCATATGCTTTACGACATCATAAGCCCTTCTCCATTCTAAAAGTATGTATTTAATTTAATATATGTATAAACGCGTATTAGAGAAATTTGTTGTATCATTCTTGTTGGAATAGCAAATTACAAAAATTAATATTTCAAAAAGCAATCTTAAAAGGGTAGAAAAGTGTTGTTTTTTTTCATGCAGAAAAATTATGTAATTGAATTTCTAATGCTTCTAAATATTATTCTTAATTTAATAATATTAAAATAATGTTGGAAATAAAACTTTTGAATAACTAAAAATTGAACATTCATCGATCTGCTTGGGATATTAAATTGGTTAGCTGATAATACGGTTATATGTTTTAACAAAGTTCACCGTAACATCCTTTGTAATTCTATATGAATTTGATTTCAATTAAAATGTTTTATTTTAAACTAATATAGGCATGATACAAAAAAATTATGTGTCAGGATGCAACTCGCTTAGTAGAGTAACGTTCAGCCAGGTATTTGTTCAAATAATTCCTAGAAAAATAAATTTATTGATTTGTTATGTTATGCATCTTAAACTATACACTCTTTCCTTGATAGTTATGATTTTTGCATTATTTTAATCCTTGTAAGGCATATGCCAGAAACAAAACAATACAACTGCAAAGCATGGAGCGCATACACCCCACGCTGCCTAAATGGAAAGTCCTTAAAAAAACGGTCTACATGGGAACATGTTAATAGAACAGCCCTCTGCAAGGTATTCATTATTCTAAATAACCATTTATAAACCGAGATTCAGTAATTGTAATTCCATTCACGTGGAATCCAACAGTATAAGTTTCAAAGTATCGTCAATCCAACAATATAAATTTCAATTGTCGTCTATCCACCTCTGATTCAATGCTTTAACAATTGACAATATATCACAAGTGGTTTGCTCTTTAAAACATGACAAGTAAGGGAAGATAATCATAATAAATAAATCTTTAACAAAACGAATTTAGAAGCAATTAAAAAAATGTGACTATTAATTAATATACTTAAAGTAGGATTTGCTTAAAGTAGGATAAACTGATCTTTAGTTTGGCTACCGTTTTAAAAGTTATTTATAATAACTTCTATTTATAATATAATAGAGTTTACAAAAATTAATAAAATAAGATTGTTATATTCATTGTTATATACTTGACATACAACAGATCGGCAATCTTGCAGAAATTATTATTTCATTCAACAGATATTACATATATCAAATGCAATAGTACTTGTATGAAAGTCATCAGAAGACGCCTTGAAAGCAAAGCATGAAAATTAAATGCATAAGAGAGTGCTATAGCTAAAAAATTTTAAGGCAATAATAACAATATTCCATTATAAATAAATGCACATATATTGAAAAAATAGGGAACATAATTTATGAAACATAAAACAATATTTAATAGTAGATGAGTCAGATTCTGAAATATCCCTTGCCAACATCAATTTATGTTATGATTTAAATTTAGGCATTGTACATGTAACATATAATTGATTTCCAAAATATATTTTTAAAAAATTTCAAACAAATGTAAATATTTTTATCCTTCACCTCTAAATGTCACATACTCAACAGTCGTTTCAATTTTTCATTTGCATGCATTTTCGATAAACTGATAAAAATGTTTTTACCAAACATAGAGTTAGTTAATAATCATATATTAACAAATTACATATAAAAGAATTACAATACAAACAGTCTCTATTTAATACAAAACTAAAATCATCTTAGTTCCTCTAACATAACTGCTTTTTCTCATGAATTGATACATCTTTATATTTTCTTTAAAAAGGTACAAACGGTATTAGGTTAAACTAATGAAATGCTTTAATCGAATTTTGTTAACACGAATTTAGAAAAACAGAGGATAGTGCAGTATCTACTATTGAGTGTAATTTCTGCCTTTGTATAAATTGTGTTGATTTGAACCATGTAACCTCCATTTATTACAAACATATGAAGCACGTTAAGTTACTAATTATTCTTCAGTCTTTCAAATTGTTTCAGTGAAGTCAATATTTATAACATACATGCCTACTCATATAAGGTAAAAATCCTAGCTATTAGAGCCGACTTAATCATTGGACACTATCAATAATATTTGTCAATATTGAATTTTAAAAAACTATACATGAAGCTGAGAAAATAAAAAATTATCTCTACTAACTTTTTACGTTGCCAATCATTTAAAAATCTATGAAACACTGCAGAGAGAGAGGAACATAATAAAGATTAAAAAGTAATTGTAAAATTATGAAGAGATCAAATGATAAAATGATAAGAAATCAATTAATGGATTGTAAATCTATTCCAAATCTTTGCAAACAGAATAGAAAATGTATTTAATTAATATTAATATAGGAAAGAAAGAGCTAGAAAGATAGAATTATAGATTAGAGAAGAACAAGGAAGGCAAAGAAATAGACAAGCCGGAAATAATTTGGAAGAGAGAATAGAAACTATGTGAAAAAGTTTCCCGAATTGAATTGAATTGAAAGTTTCCAGAAGAATGAAGAAAACCCTGCTTTATGACAATACAACATTATATTTTATATTATTTAGAAAGCCTTTACATTCTTTATATTAAATTCATATCCATTTTCAAATTTTTAAGATTGTAAAGTGTGAAAAACTGTTCATTTTTATCAACCATTTCCATTAGAATTCTTTCGAAATATAATTTTATTCTGTCTAATCACTCAACCAATTTATCATGATCTCATACACAAATTTTAATATTTCTTTTTAAGAAAATGATAGGTAACAATATACATTATGACTGAAAAATACTCCATCTTATTTTAAATCATAAACAGTTTTAATCATTATAACCATCAGTTTAAAAGTGTAATTACTAGGACATTACCTTATTCATTTCAGCGCAGCTCATTCTTTAGCACAGTATTTTTTAACATATTCTTAGTTTTTAAATAACTTTTTATGCTTCAGTTATTTCTTAGTTTAAATAATAAAATAAGTATTAAATAATATACCAAGCGTAAATATGATTATTTACTATATATATATATGGGCACTATACATTCCCTGTATTTAATGTTATATATAAGTAGGAATAATTTAATTACTATATTACTTATTTTATAAGAATATAAACCATTTTTTGTAGATTAACTAACTAAGTAGCTTAACTAATATTCTAACACTTTTGTACATTCTATTACTTATTAATTCTAAACTATCCCAGACAACCAGCGATTGTAGCGCCAATGGCACCGGGTGGAACTCTAAGCACTGTGCTAGCACGGTGCTGCCTCTCAGTTCTCGTAACAGCACAGGGCTAGCACTGGAGCGACACTGCGTGTCACGGCACTATCAAAGCACGGCGATATAGCACAGGGGCGACACGGCGTGCCAATGACACTATCAGCTCACCATAGTGACACGCGTGGCAGTGGCGTAGGCTAATATATACCAATGAAGAAGCTGTTTGCATAAAAATTATAAACGAATATTAAAAATGACTAAACTAAGCAATTTATTTATTTCGATTCGAAAATAGATATACTGACACGAAAGAAAGATAGAAAAACTTCATTTTATTATTTTCTATAAACTATAACTTAATACAGCGATTTTTTCAGTAAAGTCGTTAATTACTTTATCGTAAAAATACATACACTTATTTTATAAATATTTTTTTCAACTCATCGTTAAAAATTCATGCGACAAAGGGTTATATTATTTTTAATAATCCTTACAAACGATAAAACCATGTACCAAAGGAAAAGAAATAATTACGTTCAATATTTTCACCTGAAAATTGTGATACGCTAGTAAAGTAAACGTAACTTAATTAGTTCAACATTTTATAAGTAAATGTATCATTTATTACATTTCCTTAAACAATATGCTGTCATCGTATTTAATACTCTCTATTGGCATGAATTTTCCTGACGAATTGAAAAAATATATATGGCTCTCTCAGTAACTATAAATGTTGGCAAAGAACTACCAAAACGTCTGTCAGTACTGACGTCTGTCAGTCTCTGACGTATTTAATTTGTACGGAATAACGTGATTCCCCATTAACAAATGTGACGCCTACGCCAATGCAGAAAAAATTTTTGAATGGAACGATGACACGCGTGTCACGCTGGTGCTGGCGCAGTGTCATTCGCACGCGTGTTACGCTGGTAACTAGAACGTGCTGCCGGCATTTTAGCTAACCAGTGCGGACGTAGATGACTACGGATCTGCTGACACTCCTCGGAAGTGTCGCTACAGTGCCGGTATGGTGTCGCCACCATCTTATTTTGTGTTGTCTGGGATTACTTTAAGAGCAAAATAGCTTTGCTCTATGTATAAACTACTGAAGTATAAATTTCCCTTAGTAGAAAGTTGTATTTCAGAGTCTTAACATCTAAAATTTAATACAAAAAAGAGAATTGTTTTGACAAAATACAATTTGCAATTTATCATAAAGATAACAATTATAAATATTAATAAAATGTATAAAAAAAAAGGAGACCAAATTGAATTTAAAGAACCATCTCAAATTCTGAATGAAAAGGAAAAAAGAATAATAATGTAGAAAATTACAAAACATCTCCATGTAAATGCTTCACACAATTAGCTTCAGAAATTCATCATGAAAATTAGGAAAAAACAGGGCTTAAAATAGAGTGATAAGAAGAGCATAGAGTAATAAGAAAAATGAATTTAATGAATTTAATGATCCAAGATCAAATGGCAAAGAGAAAGTTACAAATAAATGAAATAAGTAGAAGAAAAGGGTCAATTTTTACCAAAGAGTTCATTAAAAAATTTCCAGCTTGATGGAAAGATATTATTTTGCTAACAAGAGTAGATTTTTGATTCATAATGAAAAAGTATAATAGTATGGAGGCAAATAAATAAAAGTTTGTAGCTAAGAAATGTAAAATCTACTTTAAGATACGAAGAAGGTTGTACAATTGTATGGGTATTCGTTTAGCCTATCAAAATTGAGGAATTTGTATTTATCAAAGACATTTGAGATCAAACTTGGTATCTGAGATTTCTAGAGAATAATTGTTGGAAATGTTTAATTTATTACGCCATAGGGTATAAGTAGTCATGTCCTCTACTGAGTTATAATTCCATCCAAGAACTGTATATACATTTCTGCCAAGTATGTGTCTATGTACTTCTCATAATAAATTTTGTGCTGTTTCTAAGCACAGGTGAAGCTGTTTCTTTATTTATCCCAATGTGTTACCAGCAATTACAGTGAAAACACTCAAAATAACCAATAATAATTTTCTAAAAATTGTATGGGAATAAATGAGAATAACATAAGAATCCAAAATACATAAAAATTTTATCAACATAATGATCCTAAACAAAAAACAAGAATTATGCAGAAATATTTGTACTACGATTGTTTGAAAGTTTTACATCCATTTCTAAACTTAAACCCTATAGAGAACACATAGGACATATTAGAAAAATGGAAATAAATTCCAAAATTGAATTGCAAATGAAGCTGGAAGAAGACTGCAGCTCTATTTTTTCAAAATATTAAAAAAAAATTATTCTTAATGTGCTTAAATACTGTAAGATTATTAATCCGTTTGGATTATATGACTACCTGTAATCGTACATGTTCCTATATAAATTATATGATGAGTTCAGCTGGTAAGCTTGCACTGATGTATTCAAATGTATTCAACTTCTTTCCTAGCTCTTAAATAGCTCGGAAATGTATTCTATAGTAATGTACAGAGACGTAAAGCCTTCTCAAAACTATCTTTTTTTTATATCTTACATGATTTGCTTTAAGGAAAAATGATTTCATTTTCTTCATACCTTAAAAAGCAGCCGCAAGGAAATCTTCCTTTTGTCATATAATACAATCATATTATGACATTTTTGGTAAAGAGTTGCTTCTAGTACTACACATTCAAAGTTTCAGACAAAAATATTTACTAGTTGCTTTTATATGACATTTTAGGTATTGCTATGCTACTATCCTTCTTGCTGAGACATTTCAATCAGATTTTACAGGATACTACAAGGTATTTAAATGCATTACCATTGGGTTAAGTCAAGGAGATTTGCAATAAAATTTTAAAATCATAAATTTTTATAAAATTTACGTACAAAATATTTATTTAAAAAAAAAACTATATATTATCCTATTAGTGCCAGTCGTCCCAATATAAGGTTTATATAAATTTTTTGTAAATCCTTCCTGTTATCGCTTGGTCTACATATACAAATGAAGTGGTGCGTTACTTTAGTTTATATTATATAGTTATTATTATATTAGTTTATATTATATTAGTTTATATTATATAGTCAGTTATTTAGTTATATGGTTAGTTATATAGTTTATACATGTATGTTACATATGTATTTTGTGTTTAGTTACACAATTTTCATTCGTCAGCTTCTCTGTCTGCATTAGTGGGTTATTGAGACAACTTTTTGTCTAAAATGTATTCTACCCCTAAATGTTATTGTCAGAAAAAATTGTTCTGAATTTCAAACTACTACTTTTTTATCAAATAAATAACTCAGTATTTAAATTATTCTTACTTACATATAGCAATAAATACAGGCAATGTATAGTGTCTGTAATTAGTGTGAGTGACCGTAGGTACATATGTATGTACAGAAACTTTTACCATTTTCTAAATCACTTTTCGTGCAACATATAACATTACAATTCTCCATAAACTGTTTCACTAACCTTAAAACAATGGGCATGTTTTTGTTTGTGCCTCCAGCAGCAGTAATACAGCAATCAATTTACATTAAGCCTCACGAAACGACTACGGCAGTTTCCAATTCGCGTGCTTCGATGTAATAATCATAAACGTAAAAGGTTTTGTACTAGATAGCTCTCAGCACTAGATAGCTCTGTAACAGATACTTCGATATAGAAGAATACAAGAGGATAAAGTACCTTGAAAAGAATGTTCTCATAAATTTTCGTTCTAATACTGACACAAATTTTTCGCGGCAAATGTGAAAGAATCTTTTGTTCCTTTTGGTTTTATTAACACCACCTTAAACTACACTTAACCTAAAGCGTAACGTACTTTACAGGATTGGTTATTTACTTTACAGAGATTTATCCTAGGGATTTTGGTGCTGCATTTTGGTACTGTTGTATGGGAAAACTATCGCTATAATACCATCACGGTTCAACATGAGTTTTATGCTTATTAATTTCTACTGGTTTTACATTAGTTGCTGTCAGTCGAAGTCGTTTGGAAATAACTCGTCGAGCGTAAAACTTGCCATTTCAATATTTTCGTTTCTGTCGTTCTTTTTTTCTCCTTGCACCCAGACAACACACGATAAGATGGTGCCGACACCGTGCCGGCACTGTGGCAACACTTCTGGGGGGGTGTCAGCAGATCCGTAGTCATCTGTGACCGCATTCGTTAGCTAAAATGCCGGCACGCGATGCCAGCACGTTCTACTCACCAGCGTAACACGCGCGTCTTCGTTCCATTCAAACATTTTTTCTGCATTGGCGTAGACGTCACATTCGTTAATGGGGAACGCGTTTTTCCATATAAATAATATCCGTCAGAGTTCAGATGTCCACATACGAGTACTGACAGACGTTTTGGTAGTTCTTTGCCAACAGTTATAGTTACTGAGAGAGTCATATATATTTTTTCAATTCGTCAGAAAAATTCATGCCAATAGAGAATGTTAAATACGATGGCAGCATATTAATATGTAGTAAATGATACATTTACTTATAAAATATTGAACTAATTAAGTTACATTTACTTTACTAGCGTATCACAATTTTCAGGTGAAAATATTGAACGTAATTATTTCTTTTTCTTTGGTACATATATTCTTGTGGTACATGGTTTTATCGTTTGTAAGAATTATTAAAAATAATATAACCCTTTGTTGCATGAATTTTCACGATAAAGTAATTAACGACTTTTCTGAAAAATAATCGATGTATTGTATAATAAAGAGAAATTTTTATATCTTTCTTTCGTGATAGTGTATCTATTTTCGAATCGAAATAAATAAACTGCTTAGTTTAGTCATTTTTAATATCCGTTTATAATTTTTATGAAGCTTTTACAGCTTCTCCATTAGTAAATATCAGCCTACGCCACTGCCACGCGTGCCACTATGGTGAGCTGATAGTGTCATTGGCACTGCCGTGTCGCTCCTGTGCTATTCGCGGTGCTTTGATAGTGCCGTGACACGCGTGTCGTCCCAGTGCTAGCGCTATGCCGTTACGAGAACTGAGTGGGAGCACCGTTCTAGCACAGTGCTTCGTTCCACCCGGTGTCACTGGCGTGCCAATCGCTGGTTGTCTGGGCATACGTATTCACTACTTTTATTTTGCACACTCATTCATTACTTTCTGTTTACATTTTATTATACAATTTTTCTATGAAAACTCTATAATACTCATTTTTTTAATGTTTATGTAATATGTGCTATATGTAGTCTGAGTGCCAGTACAAATATAAGTATTGGATGTAAGTGGTACGTGTATTTTGTTTAGTGGTACGCACAGCTGTTCTTTACGACGCAAACATGGGTGCATCCTCTTCGCCCGTGGAGTAAAGATAAATTTGCTCGTTGATCACCACCCGTGCGAGGAGCGCAACGCGGACATCGCGATAACCGTATTTGTGAGAAGCGTAAAGTACGCGTTGGTAGGTCCTTCCCCCCCCCCCCCCCCCCCCTTCCCCCCTCCTTTCTCCCTCTATCTTAAGGGTTCGTCTGGCAAGCTAGAGGAAGGAACGACCATGAAGAAAATGTCCCTCTGGCTGAATAGCAGACCGCGGGTTCGCGGAAGAGCTGTGCGCCGAGGTCGCGTGAGGGACTCGGCGGTGGAGGAGTCGAAAGCTTGGTCAATGGAGGAGACCCTTCAATTAGATGAACATCACAGTAGGCCTTGCGAAGAGGTGACCGCTGCCCGCCGTCTACTACGACGAAGAGGATGTTCTTTTGGATGTGAGAAGAATCTCAACCCCTCTGAACCTCCTTAAAGAGAAGTCAAAAGTCCAGCGGCCCTGCTGGTGAGCCATGGGAGCGCGGCGAGCGAAGCGCACCGCAATTCAAATAGTCAAGAAGACCACCCTCAGAGACACCCGAGGGGGCGAGAAGAGGTGATCGCCGAAATCCACCGATTGATGCCCCGAACAATACCGAAGCGTACAGCCCACCCCACCAAGGAGCCCCAAGGAGGATCTAGGAGACCCGAGGATCACCAGCGAATTCAATTAGCGAGCGAATTAGCAAGTGAATTAGATTTGTGGAAAGAGAAAGCGAGAGAAAGAGGGAGAGAGAGAGGATCGAAGTTCAGGACAATCTGGAGAAGAGAGCGTGACTTCTTATACGCTAAAGCGTCCCATTCTTCCGCTGCATTTCTTTTATTGCATATTGTGTATTGTATCTGATATCGTGAAGCGGGTTGTGATCCCCGGTCATTCGCGGCGTGTTGCGTAATTCCCGTAGCCCTTGGTAAATCCGCGTCGAGGCAATATAAAAAGAAGCCGTGACTTCAGTATCCCGCGACCCGAATTTGCGTACTCGGCTAGACGTAGTTGAGAGAAGGAACATTTCGAAGTTTCGAGGGTTGTTTCGCCCCTGGTTCCTCGGGTTGTGTAGTCTATTTCTTCGCTGCTTTCTGAGTAGCTGGCGCCCAAGAATCTATAGTCTTGCCGCCCCCTTCAAAATACCCCCGTTTCGGTGATTATTTTTTTGCGTTTGTGAGCCCGTGAGAAGTGTACGTGAGGGGATACCCTGTAACGATAGATCGCTTTAGATTAAAGTATGTTTTACACCTTAAAGCGTTTGGACAAATAATAACCCTTTTGTCGAGCTTCCCTGACTTACTGTAGGCGGGTCTCCGTCACAGTAAATATGTCAAAAAAATTAATAGAAATAGAAAGGTCTTATTTCAATATTTCTTTAGATAATGCCATCTAAATTACTTTAATTACAACTTTATATTAATATGTGCCATTTTTAATTTTTATCATTACGAAAAAGTTTTTGAAAATAGTTATGATGTATTGGAAAATGGTTTTTAGGTAAAATGTTCATACCAGATTGCATTCATTGTTACATTAACTAACTTTTATCAAAACTGGACTTACACCTCATTCAAAGAACCCAGCACCTAAAATACCCATCCCTGATCTTTAAAATCTTAGGATCTAATAGATTTTTAAAATCTGAAAAATCTTTAGGACAGGCAACGCACAAACAAAAAAAAAACTAGAGCATGTAACACATCTTACATCTATGTAGCACAGTAAACATGAAACATATCAGTTTTGCTTTAGTATACAGTAGACCCCTGTAAGCTGGAGAAACGTTCCGCGTAACAGAAAATCTCGTTATATGATACATACATTATAGGCGTACACTTTGTGTAGCTGGCGTCCAAGAGTCTGAGATCTCGTAGCTTCGAATTCCTTCATTTTAACCGGCAAAGTTTGCATTCACGAGCACGCGAAAAGTTGTACGTAAGCGTATAGCTTGTAGCGAGAGAACGATTTGTATTAAAGTTCGTTTTACCCGTTAACGTGTTCGCTTAATTGATCTCTCTCCGAGCTCCCAGGGCGAGGAAACGTCGGAACCCCGTCACAGTTTTGTATATGAAATGGATAATATACGATGCATACAATATATATGATACATACAAAAAGATTGTGTGTTATAGACTAATTTCAACTTGTGTAACTGTACACTTTTATGTGAGTAAAATTGCCAAAGCAAGTGGTGCTTCCTACTATACTGTAGATACTTTACTGTACATTCCTCATTTCTCGATTTACCTTGTATTTATTAAATATGACTCCTTTTAAGTAATATGTAATCTTTGAGTTTTCCCATTTCTCAGTTTATATAATTAGAAAATTAATTACCAGTGTAAAATTTTACAATTTTGTATACACTCATGTTCAAGATTAGCCTTGAACTTGACTCTCTTCAATGGTACGATTAATTGATAGTACACAGCACCAGTGCATAACTCCTCGATCTTGGTAAATGACGACTACAGACAATCGCGCCAGCTCAGATTTTCAGTGGTCACATTTGTTGCATAGACATTGACAGCCATTTTTGTAATCCCTCTCCTTAACTAATAATATCAAAAACATAACAACTCGCAGATTAAAAAATACAGTTGCAAATTTATCATGCGTTAGCAAAACACAAATATCTTATCTAAAATATATATTATATATAGAACACATTGTACTGGGTAAAAACGGTCCGTTATATCCAATCCATCTTTGACCAAACAACGTGTTTAAATACTCACTCTCACATTACGTATAATAAAATTAGGCTGACTCTGGATGAAATCTACCGTTGACACTTAAATGGGGTACATTCAGAATACGGTTTATGAACACTGAAGTAAACATCGCATACGATGGAAGCAAGTAAGTTGATTATAACGCTAAAGAAAAGAACGTTTATATCTCAGAAAGTGTTAATCCTTTCAACTATGTTTACTATGTTCTTTTTTAGCGGGTACAGTCTATATACTATGTAAATGTTGAATGATTTTTTTCTAACACCCCGTACAGAAATGACGGGTTGAAAAGTTAATAGGTAACGTGATTCGATGATAATAAAAATTGACCGATTAATTGGCAAAGGATAATTAAAATCTGTGAAATACTATTTTAGTATTTAGAGAGACTTTATAGGAATAACATTCCATTCACTTTTTTGGCTCGAAACACTGGCCGTCGACATATTCGTAGATTTTTTTCTGGCGTGTCACGATGTTAAATGCACGCATATTTTTGCAGAACTTCACACCAGAAGATATAGAAACGAATTTTATTAGACAATTGAAATGTTTTCTATAGTTAACCACGACAAGCCGCCGTGGATAACAAACCAAGAGAAAACGATCGCGATAATCCAGGCGACACCAACACGCATCCGACCGATCACGCTCATCACGTGAGGCTGTGGTCACAGTATACAATTCTCGCAACTCTCCTGATTTTGTCTTGCTAAAAATTTAATGCGTGTGCGCGTCATTACGATTTCGATAGCAAAGCCATCTGAACTTTTGCCTCGCTTGCTCTTTACTTTCTTTTCTCTTTATTTATTAGCAGTCTTGTTTGTGTAATATGTTATGTATTAACGTATGCTGTAACATAAATGCGCTTTGAATGCATGGGTGTGCGTTTATACGAAATATTTAATTTTGAAGTAAATCATTGACTTCCTTTTCTGTGATTTGTATCGAGGTGGATCGAGTAGCTGAAATATGAAACAAGAAAGGAGTTGGAAGAAATGAAAAATAGGATGTAATATATAATTGTACATATACCTCTATTGTAATAAGTATATTTTCATTAAAAATATGTTATCTTCGGTTTTTCATTATCGGAACCTTTACTTTTAAAATATTAATGTATATATATATGTTGCAGATATATTTGTACAGGTATATATAAAATAATTGTTAAACAAATATTAGAATAAGACATGCAGTGTATAATGGTAATAAAATGTTATATGGTAAATAAATATGGGACAAAAATAGAGCCACAAGCCGCCATAAAGAAGACAAAGGCACGAGCATGGGACGAGCTTCTGCAAATATTACGTTAGCAACAATAAGAAATTACGTCCGTGGTCGCCCCCACTGACAGAATCAATGGAGACGCCGTCCTTGAAGAGCCCGTGCCGATGATCAACTTGATAAATTCTCAAAGACCCGATTCCCACGGACCCGATTATTTGGTCACAGGGAAAGACGTCTCCGAGAAGAAGATGGCTCACGAAATAATAACATGACGTCGAGGGCATTTAGTGTTCCGAAATCAAGACTGCGAAGATTATTCTCGACATGCTTGAAGATGAGCACATTGCCAAGAAGTTGGAAATCCAGCAGACTGGTCCTACTTCGCAAACCCGGAAAACTGAAAAATTCACTGGCCGATTGTTCTGTTCGACAAGATTGAGAAACTGTTTGAAAGAATAATCTATGATCGTGAGGCAACCAAAATTCCAGGGATAAGCATGCTTATGCGACAAATAATGTGAAAACCAAACATGCTTACAACACCGGACGATGTCCAGATGGTCCGGACGGTTTCCATCACTGACACTGCTTAGTCATAAGGGGCATTAACCTGTTTAACCAGTTCACTGTGGTGCCCTCGGTTGAGAGCGCGCACAGTTTTGTGTCGCCAGAACGAGCCATGACAAGTATACTCGTCAATCACAGTTAACTGGATAAATAAGGGCTCATCTAGCCGCCTAAGTCAATCTATTTGCCACGCTTGATTTCTGACGTCTTTCCACCCAAAATTACGTGACAATCGGCTCGTCAAGTATCTATCGTGGACTGGCCTGATTTTAACAGAAAACCAACTCGGTTTCAGAGGAGGAAGATAAACGATGCGATAAGGAAATTCAAGAGCCTCGCAGAGAACGTGATCGCCAGCGGGACACTTGCAATTGCAATATCAATAGATATTAAGAACGCGTTCAACTCCTTCGGGTAAAGTACGATTCGTAAAGCGCTCGAAAGGCACGAATACCTACAGAGGGTCGTGACAAATTACCTGCACAATTATCTGATGATACTCTACGAAAGTCGTGACGGAACGAAGAAGAAGTAAATAGATCGCGGCGTTCCTGAGGAATTTAGGGTACGACACGGTCTTAAAATCGCCAATGCCAACATAAGTGCATCTAACTTGCTATGCAGATGATACTCTAATATTGGTAATGGACACGGACTATCAAAGAGCAATCTGCCGGGCGAAAATCACAATCGTGGCCATGGCAAACGCCATCGAGAAGATGGGCCTCCAAATGGCACCGAAGAAATCCGAAATCCTCTGTTTTGAGAGAAGAAGAAGAAATCCGAGAGGAGGAAACGAAGTAGTTAACATCGGACCAGCCAAAATTACAGTGCAGAGCGAGATGAATTACCTCGAACTGTTCCTCGACGACAAATAGAACGACGCTCAGTTGGATGCTACGACGAATTATTTAAGCCGCATCATGCGAATAAGAATAATCGCACTTTACGAAGCCCCGATATGGAGCGACGCACTCAACAGAGAAGGCAGGAGGATACAACTTCTGCGGAGTAGGTGGAAAAGTACAGCAATCCGTGTCCTAAGAGGATACCGTACGATATTTTACGACGCGGTAACATTACTGGCGGACTTTTTTTACAGTTAGAATACCTGTATTATAGAAGAAATAGGCGGCCGTGCTCCATCCAACGTGAAAGGAAATCAGAAGGGAAGCGAGGAGATTTACCTTTGCAAAATGGAAGGACAAGCTCGCACCTGTGGCGAACCATAGAATCGTTGGAGCAATTCTATCCATTTTAGATAAATGAGTAGAAAACAAAAACGAGCAACTCGACACGATTGCTTCTGTCAATACCTGTACAAGATCAGGAAAGAAGCTACAGCTGAATGTCATCATTGCAGTGATGGAGAAGACTCCAGCATACACTGAAATTCTATCTAGCATAGGAAACGCAGTGTCGCACTCTCTCTTAACACCATTCTGACAAAGATACTGAAAGTTCTTTTCAGAGCGAGAGTCGCTTCAAAGTACCCACCAGGTAAGTATTCCCAAATCATCTGTCCATAGACATGTGGCAGCGTGCGTATCTTTGCTTGCACGCAATGATAAAGATCCGTTTTTAAAACATTTAGTGACTGGTGATGAAAAGTAGATTTCGTACGACGATCTCCAAAGAAAACGAACGTGAATCAGAACAGGAGACCAATACAACGAGTTGCGAAACTAATTCTGCACACTCGCAAAGTTCTCCTCTCCGTGTGATGAAATTATCAAGGTATTTTGTACTTTGAGCGTCTTTCAGTCAACCAGGCGCTTAATTCAGACACTTACTGTGCTCAGTTAGTTAAATTGAATCAAGCGATAAGAGTAAAACGACCATAACTGGCAAATCGAAATTGTACGTTTTTTTTATCACGATAATGCAATGTCACATGTCGCACAGCATGTGCATAAAAAATACGTGAATTCGGTTGGCAAATTTTATTACACCCACCATATTCTTTGGATGTCGCTTCAACTGATTACCACCTATTTCGGACAATGCAACATTTTTTAGCAGAAAATAAATTTGATAATGTCGAGTCTGTAGAAACCAACGTAGAAAAGTATTTTAACGAAAAATCACGGAAGTTTTATAGTGACGGTACAATGTCTCTGTCAAAAGAAGGGACAAGGTTCTGAAACGAGGGGGTGATTACATTTTTTCATAAACCTTGAAGGTATTTTTCGGATTAAGTAAGCATGATGTATTTAAATTACTACCAATCTATCCTGAGAGCGGAAAGTTGGGCCACGTCCCCGGTTCAGCACCGCATCTATCCGTTGACGATTTGGTGGATGATGCCGGGAACGAGGGGTAACACTCATGGAATAGCAACAGAACTGATCTGCATTTTCGTTTTATTTTTGTTTCCTTTTAATTTTGAAGCGTACTATAAAAGTTATTTATTGAAATCATAGAAAACAATTAAATCTATATCTAGATGACTGGCTTTGGATTCAGACACAGTAAAGACTGGAAATAAAATTTGAATTTATATTTAATAGTTAATTTTGAAGCGTATTATACATTACAAGAGTTACTTATCGAAATCATAGGAAATAATTCAATCTCTAAACATTCTTATCCTTTTGAAATCTTTAGATAAGAAGTTGAATTGCTAAATTTTTGTCTTTTTCTTTTGGAACGCTCACAATTTTTATGTAATGGGGATGGATGACTAGGAAGGGAGTGCTGACGTCATGGCAATTGCTTGTTCCAGCACTCTTGATGCGAGGATGGTGACGGGTAGAAAAAAAAGCATGATGTATTTGTCGATGAAGATGAGAATGTTTTAAATGATTTTTATCGGACTTTGAAAGTGATGATGAGCAGAATCCTGAAGGCATTGTAATGGCTCGTGATGAAACTGTGTGGGGAATAAAAGAGTAAAAGAAAGAAAGAAAGGTCAGCAATTGGAAGACCACCGTTTGCCTTTGGAGAAGTGTCAATTCCAACGGCACATGCCAAATGAAATATTCTGTCTGGTGAGACTAAATCAGCATTTTCGGTGATAATAGATCATACTATCATTGACAGCATAAAAAATGTACAGAAGCAGAAGCCTTGCGAGTTTTGGGGATCGAATTGAATCTGCCTATTCTAAAATTATATGACTGCATTGCACTCCCGTGGCATTCGAAATGGGGACATCCCTTCTTTTCGAATGTTATGAGCGGAAACGCTTTCTTAGAAATTTTTATATTTCTCCGATTTAACAACAGAATGCAAGGAATTCAATGTTTGAATGTGGACAATTTCGCTCCAATTTCAGACGTAGGGAAGAAGTTGGTTGAAAATGGCCAAAGCTGTTACAAGCCAGCCGCAGATCTGAGCATCGACGAGCAACTCTTTCCTACGAAAACAAGATGGAAATTTACGCAATACATGCCAAGTAAACCTGACACATTTGAAATCAAATTTTGGTTAGCGTTTGACGTGAAAACCAAATATGTTGTAAACGGGTTGTCATTTTTAAGACGGGATAACACAATTTGTTATCATTAAAATAGCCGAACCTTTCACCAACTGTGGGAGAAATATTACATCGGACAATTTTTTCACCGCTACATCTCTGGCTGCAAAATTGTTGACAAAAGCGATAACATTGGTCGGAACAATACGTGCTAGCAAACGGGAGTTCTCCACACTTGCGAAAACAGCAAAAGATAATTTGAAACTTTTTTCTACAATAACGTATAAATTAAATGACCGTAGGCTGACAATTTATAAATGAAAACAATTTAGAAATGAGAAAAAAGGTTACGTTACTGAATACTAAACGTAAATCCGTCAAAACCAAAAGCAATAGAAAGGAAACACCAGAAACGATCGGTTCTTATAATAAAACTTAGTTTGCCGTCGATATGGTTGACCAAATGGGGAGAAAATATATCGTCAAATCCAAATGTAGTAGATGGCTTGTACAAGAATTTTTTAATATCTTGGATTTCGCTCGAATTAATACATGGATACTCTATCAGGAAACAACTGGGTTGAAAATGTCAAGGCAATGTTTTCTGCTACAATTAGCAGACGAGCTCATTGCAGAGTATCACGAATTTCGTGAAAAAAAAGAAAAAATGGAAAACCAACGAGGAGGAACATCAAGCAACTCCATCAACAATACTTCTTTGGTATAAAACAACTCAAACTTGTATAATTTGTAAAAGATTTGTCTGCGGAAAATGTACGCAGGAGAAACCAATCGTCTGTAAAAAATGTAACTAATACGGATGTCGGTGTCACGTCTTGTAAAGCAGAGGCCACGAAATGGAAGCTCTGACTTAGTAGAGCGACCGACTAGAGCAGCACGGGGATCCAATGTGTTTTCTGCACGAGAATCTTCAAAACGCGAGCCAGCCTGTCAATACATGAGAGATCGAAACATACCCCTGTAAGGAATCTAAAGAGAGCAACTGCTCGCTCCAGCTTAAGTGGGAACCGACTATGCAATAGAGCCTCGGTCTGCTCAAAGGAGGAAGTGGATCTCCTAAAAATATTAAACGAACATTTAGAAAATCTCACAGAGCTAAAATTCATCAGATTTCACATATCTTGTCTTGTCTGGCGTCATCTGGCTTCTGTGGTACTTGGTCGCTCCTTAAAAGCCATTAAAGTCGTACACCACGGCGGACGGTATCGGACCCTTATTTCAGCAACTATGGCCGACGTCATTGCCCTCTGAGAAACAAGCAGCAATACCTTGGAGCGAGCGAGCGACTGCATGTGCTTTCTCTCCAACCTCTATAACACTTTCACTGCCACGCCGAAATCACATGTTTTGTTCAGAACGCCACGGGAGTCCTCTTATCATTTAAAGCATATAATGGCAAAATAAAAATAAATTGATGATATAAGACAAATTTTTAATTGGTTATTAAGGCATATTTTATTTCAAAGTATCTTATGTATATCGGCTATATTTTAAATGCACTAACTGTCAATTGCCATTCATTTTTTACAATTGTAAACAGTTGAAGCGCTCCGGTCACCAATGACCACCGTGGTGTCATAGGAAAAATCATGGCCGGTCATATATCACCAACATGGCAGTCAAAGTGTTAACCTTCTTGGGCCATCTTAGTGAGAATTGTTCTGGTTTCCTTTGTATTTTGGGACATGACACCGACATCCGTGGAGTCTCTGAAACTCCTTTAGGTACTAAGAAAATACAAAGACACCACCGAATATATTAAACTAAAGTTAAACGGACTCACCGCTCATGTGGTACCAATAGTAATTGGTTGTAAGGGAGCAGTCCCTCTCGTCCCTCGCCATGTAATAAACAATCATACAAGGACTAAAAAATTTGGTTTCCTTATTGGTACCCGTAAGTGTCCGATTTATTATTCCAGTTCCTGATATTGCGCCACACAAAGAATAATTAGGGTAATTGAAAAAACAAAGATCAGTATCGAGACAGCTTTGAGTTGGAGCACGACACGCAATACGAGCTTGAAGCATCCCGCGTGCCGATGCTCCATGAAACGCAGTACATCTAACCGTTTCTATGTTCCCTTCCCTTGTTTTCCCTTCTTTTCGGTCCACTATCCCGACGCGATACTGAATGAGTGCCAGCGTGAGTGTTTGTTCAGGTTGACAAACAGACAACTTTCGGCACCTTCTTTTATGCTAAAGAAGCCGTGACGTCAGTATCCCGCGGGCCGTAATTGTGTACTCGGCTAGCCGTGGCCGAGATAAGGAGCCCTTCGAATCTAGGAGAGGCGTCCATTCTCGTAATTTTCAGATTCGCGTAGTCCCTTTTGAGTGCTACACTCCAGCATTCCTCTAGCGTTTTGAGTTACTTCGTCGCTTCGAAGTCCTCCCAATAAAACGGTTATTTTGTGCTAGTGAACAGACCCAAATTTGAACACAGGCGTTTTAACCGATACGGTGTTCACGTAGTTAACCCCTCCCCGAGCTCCCCAGGCAAGGATGCGCCGGATCGCCGTCACAAAAACCTCCTCACATTATTTTTAATAAATAATGTAATATGATTAGCAATACTTTATTCTTTCTTCATTTCATAATATACTGTTCTCTGAATTTTGTAAATACCATTTGTAATTTGGTTTTATGAGCTTTTTCTCCAACCTTAGCAAATTCGTCAAATTAACCCGGTATTCTTCGCATAAGTACAAAATCTTTTTGCAATATTATACCAAATGTATTGCTAACTATAATTTATTATCGAATATTAATTGTAGGACTAACTTGGTGCTCGGTCTACGCGCGTGCCTGCCACTGAACGTCCCATCTTTTGCATGGGATCCCGCACTACTCAGCTTATAAAATTTCTTTCAAAATTGAATATTTATAGATTAGAAATTTCAAAAAGGATTCAAAGTGTAGGAAAGTAATTCAAAAACATTAAATACTATTCACCTATACTCTTATGCATTGACAACAATATTACAGGAAAAAGAAGAAATAATTTGTACTATTAAAGTTACTACCAAAACTTGTTGATTCATCGGCTTTTGGTTTTCATTAACTTGACCATTCTTGATTTCCGCCAAGATCATTGAGGATTCAAAAGTAAATATGCACGTACTGTGAATAGAAACTAATATAAATTGTAGTAGAAAATATGTAATGCAATAATTGTAAAATACAATAAACTCACAAGTGTAATTAATATCTCCCGTGGAATAAGGTGTAATAGATCACGATACATATTTTTCAAATGATAGTATTTTTTAGACGCATATGTGTATGGTGTCTGTAAAACTTGATCAATACTGCTCGTAAATAAACAAAAGATTAACCGTAAAATCCATCGATGATAATAAATATGATTAGAATTAAACCAGTATTTGTCAACTTAAAATCAATAACTCTGTTTATGCTTCACGATTTCGCGATTCGTAATTACAGAGTGCATTATTAACATATATGCACTATCCCGAAACGACACCAACTTATAGACAATCTTTAAAAATAAATCGTCACGATCTGGAATCACAAAATCGTTTTTTTCATCTGAACGAAACACACTTGTTAACGCAGAACGCTGTTACTGAAAGAAGATATACTATACAATTATTTAGAAACAGAACATGCTCTTCGCAAAAAGATACATTCGCTGCCACACCGATAAGTTTTCGTTATCTAATAAAAGCGAAAGCAATAATAATAATAAAATTAATCGATCGTCCCTCAGTTATGTCGACAGCAGAGTTTACGAGTCCCAATGACTTCCTACAGCATTAAATAATCTAACTAGTTCCCCAGTTTGAACAATTTGCATTTAATAAACACAGATTATTCCGACAGTGACCGAAATGACATGAATTGGTTGCCAGTGTGCATTGTTTTATTTCATCATTGATCGTACTTAATTGGCCCATATTCAAATGCTACGACTAATATACTGCAGTCAGACAATTCCGGGATCAAAGAAAAATGGCTGCCTACGATAGTTTCTTCCTTAGACTTTGCTCTTCAAAAATTTTTCGCTATAGTCTCCATTTACTATGAACAACCTCTTCCGATCTTCTGATATCCTATCTTGCGTCTTAGATTTCCGAATGGGACAACGATAAATCTTCCAAGCGTGTTCTAAATAGCACAAAAATTGCTCTCTCGATTAACATAGTACGTGTAGATAGCATTGTACGTGACAATTGCTGGCTTGTGGCTAAAATGTAACTGCTAGTTAGCTTCAGAATCCTTTTTTACGCATTAAGAGTCGCTCGTTTAATTTTCACAACAGAACTAACTTTTATTACTATTTGTCATTAGTACTGAAATATTACAATACTTCTCAAACGTGTATTGTTTGTTTTGGTTACTGGCGATGTTAAGCTTTTCAAAGGGATACCATGTGGTCACTATTTTCAGAACTCCACTGACAATTGGTTGCAGGTACCTTGATGAACTTCTTACTCAAGTTTGCAATGAGGAGAAAAGAACTTCGCCTTGGACACCATCAGATGTCACTAGTTAGACGGAGCATTCAAGAAAGAGTGGTTAATGTGGCCCAATCTGGAATTTATTGCTGCTATCCTCTACTCTATGGCGGTATTAGCTTTTCATCAAAAAAGAAAGACTCAGTGGCCCAGTATTTGGGTCCGTTAACCACTTTCTTATGTTATCTGATATCAGATAGATGAGCACTCAGCAAACTGGCTTATGATTATTAAGAGGGCCATTGTACTCTGTAATAAGACCGAACTGATGTCTCTTATTGTCGATTTTGCACTTGTAATGACCATTAACTCAATGAATGTTCCCTCGTCCTATCGCATTTTCCTATATTCTTATCGCTGCCGATCATAGAGTAAGGAATAGCACTTTTCGTACAGCTGCTTTAATCAAGTCTTTTAATTTCAGCCGACAATGGTGATGGGCATTCTTCCAAAATCTTCCAGAATATTAAATGGACCATTAGCCTTAACAAAGCGACTGACTTATTGACAAAACAAATTACATATCATTCAATGTTTGACACCTTCATTTGGGGCGGTCCACATTCCTGAGAAAATTCAGTTTATCACGAGTCGAAAATAGGAGGTCGCTAATAGTAAACCGACTCATTCTTCAACTTCCCTTTCTTACGTCTTCATTCTTGCAATGGTACCAATTATCAAGAAGTCGAGCTTACTTAGCTTCCTACTACGTCTAACAGTAATGTATTCTGTAGGGTATCGTTGAATCTCGCACGCTGTGCATCACTTTTCTTAGTTTCATTTTGAGATTAGCAACCGGTGGTAACGAGCACGTCCATTCGTATAGAGGTTTTAGAAATTTCAATAGCATATAATATATTCAATTTTAAGTATTCTATGTTTCTCTGAAATTAAATAATTTATAAAATGACGACTTGTAATCATCCTTATCATATAGTTACATTTATATACTGACCAATGATGCTTTGTCTTTTAACAAATTGCATGGGAGCATAATTTTCTGTATTTTTTGAACGTGTCATGATGTAAAGGAACTATACTAGTACTCCATTATTGTCTACCCCCTAACTGAGATTACAGTTCCTCGATTTTCAACGGTTGCTTACCTGCTCTGTGATGTCTGTCTACCGTCTGCAATACTACGCAATGAAATTACAGGTCCCTGCTTTCAACGTTTGTTTTTCCAAATTGCGATCATCACAGCCACCAACATGCAAATATCATATAACTAAGATTATAGTCCTCGTTGCCAAAGCTCATCTTTTACGGGCTGTGATTACAGTCTCCGACTGCAATGTGTTAATTTAATAAATAAACTAATTAACAAGAGAATCAACTAGCAGCAGCGTACTAATTATACACAATAAAGGCTTTATGTGATCTTTGCTGGTTATATTTCTCATCGATAGGTGGCACGACCTTTCGTTTTAGACTCGAGATTTATTTTGTAACGCAGTAAATAGAGTCTTACGCTTAAGGGAGTCGGTACATCCTTCATTCGAAGGTGAAGTTAAGATCATGATATTGCGGTCACAAAGGTATCTGTCCAGAAGTAAGTCTCATTCTTATATTGACCTTTTGTTGATATTTCAATTTTTTTTGTTGATTTATATGCTTTCCAAAATCAACTATAGTCATAAGGATTATTTTGTCTCAAAGTTGACCAAAAGTTAGAAAGATGCACGTTATCGACTGACATAGAAAAAATTAAACAATATGTTTGAACATTTCCAAAGTGTTTTATGAAACAAAAAAAGGAACTACTAAAAATGCTACAAGTATTAAGACATATAAACATATATATCTGGTAGTCGCGGTGAACATGTTTAAACAAAAGTATACCTGACTCCACTAGTTTCATCGTTAAATGAATAGACTAAAGGTTGTCAATGCACTATAAAAACAGATTATATTTGAAAACTGTGAAATTTGCAAAAAATAGTTGAGATAGAAAGAGAAAAGATTAATATTGAACAAGGACGAAAAGAAAGTGTAAAAAGTGTTAATATGTTTAGTATTGGAATAACTACTTCTGATTCTATTAATACCACAACAGGGCAATCATTTCGTAAGCGTTCAGCATCTTTTTTTGTGAATAACAATATAACGCATAAACAAGGAAATAATATATACTCCCTGTTGCGTTCCCATTCATATTTTTTCTGATTCGCCAAAAGACGTTAGAACGCTTCTCAATGTGCCAAGCGATTGGTGAGATGTATCGGTAGTTCCACCAAGAGAATATATTTACTTCGACTCAAAAGCAGAAATTATTAAGAGACTTCTTTGATCTCAATCCATAGGTAACATTAGACAATTAAAATCAGACATTCATAACAACGGATGTACGTTAGATAAATCTAACGGTATGCATCTTCGGTCTATTCAATGTAGTATTTTCAACATTCCAAATACAAAGCTAATTATTATTGGCATTTATACAGGTAGTTAAGAGCCTCACAATAAAATTTATTATTTGTTATTTGTTAAAGTAAATTATTTTATTCCGTTATTCCGAACGAGCATCATTCTGCCTCACCTACGTAGGTCTCCCAAAAGGTATATGTTAGATGACTAGGACCATCGCGAAAACGGTCAAAGTCCATTATCTTTGATACTGAAGCGGCGTTGCTTCGGTTTGCTGTAAAGATGGAGGAAGAAAGAAGGAAGGAAAAGAGAGGGGAAGAACGTTTCGTCCTGGGCCTGCTAGTGGACTCATCAGTAAGGCTACCTAGCAGGCCCTATCTTAGACGCTGGGATATTAGGGACAGGTCAGAACTTCTATATATTGGAAAGGATGGGTCATCGAGTACTTTCAAGAAAGTGTAAACGGTGCTGTCCCTCTAGTGGCGAGTGCCGCCACAATACCATTTAGGATGATGTCACTGGTATCTTTTGAATATATGCATATCGTATGTCCTGGCGTTACGAAAAAATTATCATCTGCCTGCGTAGTTCTTTTTCTATTTTTCCCTTTATCATGATAATTGTAAACAGTAACTTGGTATTTCAGAGAATCGCTATTTTGCGACCGTCACTTCATCAAATCACGAGTTCGTTATTATTCGTGGCCAAAATGATAAATTAAAACCAAACATCGTTGTTTTTTTTACAATGACGCTAAAAAGGGAATAGATCTATCCGACCAAATGTTTTCATAATATAATTGTTTACAGAAAACAGTGAAATGGTATAGAAAAATTGTTATAGAACTGTTTTACGGAAATTGTCTGGTAAATGCGTGGTACGTTCATAAAAAATTGGGAGTTAAGCATTTCCAAATTTTAGAATTTAGAGTAAAAATTATTGATTATCTGCTGATGAATATTGATAATCATTCTAGTGAATTAATAATGAGTAAACGGAATCATTTTCTAACTTTGTACGAATGATCCGCGAAGAAGTCGAGAAAGCGATGCAAAGAATGCTACAAACGCCTAGCAGAGTTAAAAGGTATTAAGTACGCCACGAATAAAACAAAAAAATAACCACGTATTGTAATTATTGTAAGGACAAGCCGGCACTTTGTTTAACCTGTTTTAAAGAATTCCATAGAAAAAATTGATAACTATATTTTATGATACTCAATGTATATGATTGTTTTGTATTGGATGTTTGATTACAATGTTGTAATGTTAATATATAATGTTAAATCAACAAAACAATATTTTGTACTATATTTTGTATTTTTTTTCTATAAAAGCAATCGTGCATGACCAACCGGTAGTTAACTATTCACGATAGTTAATTAGGAAGAAATTTCTTATCAAGTATCTCACAGAGACGTCACACGTAGCTCCATTTACCGACCAGAAATTTACCCGCCGAAAAGTTCCGTATCAGAAGGCGCGTAGGGAAATCTCCTCTAAGAAAGAAAACAGTCGAATCTCTACGAAAAATCTTTGTTCTAATCTTTATTCTTCTTAAAGAGAAGTATTAAGTAAGTAAGAGTAAGTAAGAATAAAAGTAGCTAACAAGACACGCGAGCGACTAGTCGACCTGGTAGACAGTCTAATCGATAATATGTAACACCTGTAATAGTGCCTGGAATTAAATACATTTAAAATTGAAGGCCGTGGTTGAATAACCGCATGATACATCCTTTTCATTTTTCTAACTGTGAGGGTAAAATCGCGAGGTGTCTTACCCACACACGTGCACGCACCCCACAAAAGCGAAGAAACTTGCGACAAAAGGTAAGTATCACTATAGGATGGCCGATTGCAGGGTATTAATGATATTATTGCAACTGGATACGTGTGTAAACAAAAGATGTAATTGCGAATATTCTAGAATATTGAATGTTCGAGATATTCCACAATTTATGCAAAAGAGTACATGTGTGCGTGTATGTGTGTGCCTGGAAGAACAAGGGAATGCATAGAAATCCGGGGAAAATAGTCGCGAATGTACGATAAGTGAATGCATAAAAAGATGTGTGTACGGAGAACGAGTCAGAGTCGATATTGTATTTGAGTTTGAGAGAAGTTGTTGGATTATTTCAACATGTCAATATAGAAACAAAAATGAATATTGTGTTAAGAAATAGAATCCTGTATATAAACAGGAGAAGGAAATTTATCGATTCGAGAGGTCCCCAATCAGTTTAGACTGAATGGTCTGAAAGTAAAATACATATAGATTTTGCACGATTATTATTTCTTAGGAGGGAGGAACCTATATTTTCTGTTGAGTAGTTCCGCAATTCGTATAGGTTTCGAAGCGTAAAGACGATCTATAAGGCCAAGTAATAAAGTATTCAGCTAAACAGAATATCGGATTTTAAATTTATTTCTATAACCCATATCCAATAAACGTAGCACTAACAACAATAAATAAGTAGTACTGTGTTCAATAAAATTTCCACTCAATTACAATTACGCTTGTTTTCGCGAAACTCTACAATCCTACATATACATATATTGACAATTACTTTTCATCATACGCTTTGCTTCTAAAACTGAAGGAAATAAATATTTATGCCGCTGGTACCATTAGAAGAAATAACAATTTAATATGTTTTACATCGAATTTTATAGGAACAGGAGTTGACGATGAAGTACACAGATTGAACAAAGGAATTTAAATATATTTCTATAAGACGATCGGAAATCGTAAAAATTTGCAATAATCATAATATGGAAGGTGTAGATTTATTAAATGAAATGATAAGTATATATAGTGTGACGTGGTTACGTCACAAACTCTCGACCCCCTCGGCTCGCCGACCGCCACCCTCGTACGCAAAGCATTAATGACTGTTGCAGCGGTGATAGCCCGCAGGTTTGCGATAAGTAGCCCCCCTTTCGAGTCTCCGTCCCCGTCCCTTATCCAATAAGCGGTAGGAACGAGAAGAGTCGCTGTCGAAGAAAATGCCCTCAAGGGGGAAAAGGACAGCACATCCCAGGAGCGGCTGTGCGTTGAGGCAGTATGAAGGGCTGAAGTTACAGCGCCTTGAGATGGAACTGCAAATTTTCATGACGTACAAACTGGAGAATGACGATAGAGAAGTATGGAGTATAATCGGCAGAGAAGATATGCCCTCGGACGGATGAAAATTCCAGCGACAATTGTGCGAGCCTGCCATAGAAATTAGCGAGCGATTCGAGTAGTAGAGAGAGGGAGCGAGCGAGAGGGAGAGAGAGAGAGAGAGAGAGAGAGAGAGAGAGAGCTAGGAAAATCCAGTAGGAAATTGAGAGAAGATAGCGGGAGTCCTTGTCCGCTAAAGCGTCTCCCTTTCTTTTGCCGTATTTTCGGTCTTTATTGTGATCTTGACGTATATATTAATGTATAATGTATAATGTCTAATGTATATACCCTGGACACTCGCTATTATTGCAATAGAATTTATAAATTAATTGATAATTTATTAGTGATTAACCATAAATATATTGCTAGACTGGAAGAACTAAATTGAAACAAGAAATAAGAACTAATGGAACATATAATTGAGTTTGAGAGGACTGAATCCAACTAAAAATGTTTATTTCTATACACAAATATACACGATCTCATGTATAAGTATTGTAAAGTAAACGTAAAAATTATATTCTGTAATGTACATGATATCACTTTTGTTCAGATTTTTCACAATTGGACAAGGGAAAATCAAATTATTGAATGTTAAATATATATGTATTGAATAAAATAGTTGTTTAGATGTGAGCAAGATAATATTCAATATGAAAGATGTCTTTCTTGTATGCTCACTTTGCACGTTAATATTAATACCGAGCGAACAGTTAAATTGTGGATGGCGGAATGTACAACGCAATGGTTGAAAACAGAAATAAACATTATTTAATGTTAAACAATATTTCGGATAGTGTTCTTTTGGAAAAATTGTCAGAATTTGCTTTGAACATACGCCTCTAATATTATAGTTTTCCTAGAACTTATATAAAAAAATAATACACGTGGATTGATTAATTTAAATTTTAGCAGGAACCGAGGAAAGGCTTTCGTCAATTTCATTTGTCGATCCAAGTTTTGTATCTGGAACTGATCGTAGCGGGTGATAAACTTATGGAGTGCCTCGACTATAACAGTGAAATATCATGTTCGAACATTTGGTACATAAGGTTATTAACTACTGTCACAAACGTACTTATAGCAATAAGAATTATTTATTATTACTGCTACAGCTAAATTTCTATTCCAAATTATTGTATACTTAGGTATAATCAAGAAAAAGTCCTTAAAAGTGGCCATTGACCGTGTTAATGAAATTCTAACATAGACTGAACTATAATTATTAGTTTTACGCTGTTACACACCTGTAGATATTCATGCAGAACGGCCGAGTGAAGGACAATGAAATTATCTTTATTAATAGTTAATCGACAATTCAGGTTACAACTGTTATACGTGAAATATTCTAGAAAGTGTGGAACGAATGAGTTTCCAAACGACGAGTCAGTTGTTCATCAACCGGTTTCAGAATAACATCTAACTATCTGTCGATTTATAAATATTGTAGAGAGAGATTCGATTACCTAAGTCTTGCTGAAGAGACACTAGCTGGGCAACCGGCATAGTCATTGTTCTATGATGAATGTTTGCCTTTGTCCTTACAAAATTCTAGAAATTGTTAGGACGCAGATAGCGCAGTGAGCCTGAGACCACGTGGCTTCGCGAATATTCTACTCGCAGATTCAAAACGCCGAACGGAAAAGTTATCGTTTCACTGGCGTTACCACGACGAGATCTACTGAACTGCACTGAACGCTAAGCTCGACACGTCTTGACACTCTTAAGGTATTTGGAACTTGGATAAATGGCTAGATGTTTAAAGGACCTTTAATTCAACACAAGGACCAGAGCGTGAAGTGTATCGGTCTTTCGATACTAAATGGATCGTGAAAATTCGTGATTCGGTAGTATATAGGAAAAAGTGAAGAGAACAACAGATACTTGATCTGCGAATGGAATAAGGAAGCTTGAACAACGAAAAGACTGTTAACACAAGAAATCGCTGATCGCTTAGATGTTCGCAAATTTGATGCTGCTATTAATAAGTCTTTACTTATACTAGCGTAATTAGATAACGAGCGAGCTGAAAACGGTCACACTCTCCCCCATCCTCTTCTTCCTCGATCAGAATGCCTCTCCACAGGATTTTTGTTTCGTCGTACCTAATAGTACCATGTGAGCAAAATCTAACCTTCTATATTTCGAATTAATCTAATCGTCTCTATTTCTAATGAACTTACTTAAAATTATTAGTTCGATTTAAATTTAATTTCGAAGTGTTGTTAAATACTGGTTAAGTGAATATGGTGCACACTCTTTGATGAAATAAATATGGGACAGTCTATGAGCGCCACTTTTCAATGAACCACAGCTCCTGAATCATATCTATCTATCTAATCCAAGAGAAGAAGGAATGTAATCTAAAACAATCGATTATAATTTAGAGACCACAACACTGGTGTCCTTCAATATGAACATTCAAGAATTTGAATACGTATGATTTCAGAATAAAATCCTGTATCGATATTAAAAAAATACCAGTTTTACTGCTTATTTGTACCAAAATCTGTTGTGTTCGCTCGACGTTTTGAACGTCAAAGAATTGATGGATATAATAATTCCGTTTGGCAGACCAGACTAGCGGTTCTGTTGTATCAAACATTTCACGACAAATAATACGACACATTCCATGTTCCAAACTATCATGTGAATATTCCAAACCCCATAGACAATGAAAATTTCGCTACAAAGACGAACGATCGAAGCATGATAGATTGTCGTTACGAATTGGATGTTAGTATTATAAAAGATATTCTGCTTGAATACGTTGGCCTGTGTTTCACGTTTCATTTCTTTTAACTTCTTTTTTGTTTCGTATTTTAGCTACTCGATCCACCTCGATGCAAACCAAAAAGGGAGACAAAAAATACAAAATTAGATTACATATACTTTCATTATACAATCTTTTGATCGATTTATATCTAAGCTACTCGATGCACCTCGATACAAATAAAAAAAAAGAAAGTCAATGAAAGTGTAAAAAATCATTTTTATACAATAGTATAAAACATAAAGAAATGTAAAAAAAGGAGACTTATCATGTGGTACGAAAGCGTTTGAAGCCACCGTTTGGACGAGACAATATGAACGTTAATAATACGTACATCTCGAATGTACGATATTACATGGACAAGATTGCAATGGCTGTTGAGAATAGTGGAGAGAAATGGAAATAAAGTGACCGTGCAAACGTATTAATAATAAAGTGGTTTATTGGTCACTTAATGTTGGATTATTTCAACGCGTCAACGTAGAAACAATAATGAATCTTCTGTTAAGAAATAGAATCCTGTATGTAAGCAGTGAACAAAACCTATCGGTTCAAGTGGGACTCCAACTATTTATACCTAAAAACCTGAAAGAAAAACACGTGCGGACTTTGTGTGGTCATTTTTTCTTAAGCGGGAGGGCCCCGGATTTTCAATTCAGTGTCCTTTTTTTTTCTCAGACGTTCCTCAAAGCCTTCGAATAAAGTATACAGTTAAAAGTGTAGAAGACAAATTTCATTTTCTTTTACCCATATCCAATAGATGCACTCGTTGATGAACCGTTGTACCGCTAAACTGATCGTTTTGGGTACTCGACAGTTACCGATTAAGATCAACTATCCAGTTTTAAAATTTATTTTACACTAAATATGATCTTTAATGGTTCAAGGTGTGGATCATGCATTGACTGAATAGGTTTTTAGAATGAATGTGAAGGCGAAGATGACCCTGATTACATGTATTCGGTAGGAGTTATCGAGGATGGTTGGGCTGCTGGAAGTGGAAATTGTGGTACGCTGAGATAGTGTAGTGGATCAATGTAGGGTTGAAAGTGGGAAAAAGCAGAAGAATACTGATAAGCGCGGGAAGGTGCGGAACGAGAGAAAAAAATATGGATGAAAATCCGTCGTAAATCTATTGGAAATTGTTGCTTTTCATTGGAAACCAAATACAAAAATTAATCTCTTATCCTCGAGTGAGAAGAGATGGCATTTCTTTACAGATATATATTTCCAAAGTTTGTTTATATAAAAGGCGATACAGCCTTGTACTCACACATGATTAGTAACCGATGTTTTAGGTCATTGGTTTAACCTGTTTTAACGTCAGTTCAATTCTCTATAGAGAAATTAGAGAAAGGTAACTTCCAGCGCCTAGAAATAAAAGAATGATTATAAAAAAGTGAATCGCTGTTGATTATTCATAAAACCCACTTTCTAACAAACATGTCCATATGTTCGCAGTCTGTCTGGTTGGTCACGAGAATGGTCGAAAATGATGAGATTTATGACGCGCTGAGTGCTATTGAGACAAAAGTGAAAGTTAGGAACTGCAAAATATATGTTAAGTCACGTACCATCTAAGTTACTACCTAGATGGTAGAAAAACTATAGGCGTTTCTCAAAATTAGTAGTCACCCTAACTATGGCATATATCTCGTGATGAAGTATGGGATGAGTCAATGGTTTCCGTAACCAAACAACCGTGGTGTACCAATTCTGATTTGTCCTTTCGACCAGTGGCGGGGTTCTCTTATATAGCCCTCCGAAATTTCTCAACGCCGGCGAGAAGTGGAGGAAACGCGCTCGTTGCTCTCAAGCTAACTACTAGAAGCCTTCAGTAATTTTGTGTTGCTGGTAAACGTTAGCAACAGTTTGCATAATTTCTTTTTCAATAAAAAGCTTTTAGCAAAAATGCATTTCTCAAAATGTTGAGGTAGAATAAGTGTAACCTTCGTAATCACTAGCCAGTTGCCTCAGAGGAGACGTCCGAGTGTCATGCTAAGCTTGCAACGTTTACTTAAAAGGGACATTTGAGTGCAAAGGTTTAAATTCGTTTACCGAACCGATAGACATTTTCACATTTTTAGAAAACGATTGTTCGCCCGTTAATTGTATAGATTCTCAAATGATCAATTGACGGAATTGGTTGAGACGAAGCAAGTTCTATTGAACAACGAGCAGTTTGCTGGTGAATAAAAAAAAAAGAAAAAAAATATATATATTTCTTATAATATCTTTCGCCCATAGAGCCAGTTTTAACTTTTCGTCGCCTATAGCGGATTTATCTAAAGAAGAGGAAAGTTTATATAAGTACATATGTATACTGGTGTAAATAGAATGTATATGCACATGTATAATTTAAGTATGGAAGACCGTTATAACATTTTCTTTCATTGTCCTCTAATCTGTTTAGCCAGGCAAGTCAATCATTAGAAGCACAGCAATGATGAACGCGGCAGTGCTACTTAATGAATATCTTATTTTTGTTAGTATGCTAATTAATGATTCATAAGTTTGGCAGTTATCGTCAATGATAGTGATCGTTGGTTCGAGTTGTGTTTTCGAGTGTCTTTCTAGATTTAAAAAGGACAACACCAACGGTGCGTCGTCGACTTCTTCATCGCCATCCTGGTGACTTTGAGGCTGTTCGTTAAGTGTATCGTTCAAATGGCGTTTCAAGTTTTTTATTGCTTCCTCCAAAAAAACCTGATGCGACCATACTTGCAACGCCCTTGAAGTAAATCTCGAATCGATTTGGTTCTTCATATAGCACAAATATTCTCTGCAAACCATAGACATTTGTGACCTTGGGAAATGTTCCGGAAACATAACACTGGTTGTAATATAATCAATATACATTTTAACCATAGTTGGAACGCTATTTTTATGTCCTCTAAAGAGTTTACAAACAATTTATCATCCTCACTGGCTGCGAGTATTGCACGTATCGTGCTCTTAATGAACAGTAAAACCAATATGCTCTGCACAATTATCCATACCAATTGCTGTTATTTCTCCAGAAGAGGAAAATTTTATTCATAAGCACGAATCTCTTACACAACTAATCCTATCAATGCTGCCAGTGTTCTCATCACCGAGTTTATAAATACACTTGACGTCATCGATCTCTCCGTTATCGGATTTATCGTCACGGGAAGGTTCTAAAGTGTACACAATTTCAGGGCCTATGGTAGGTCTATAGCCATAGCATATAATTAGTATGTCGGTATCATTAGTTACAAACACGTTCAAATGCACATCTCTGTCCCTCTGAAGATACATTTGCAACTCAGATTCGCCGACATTCAATTGTATCTGCAAGCGATTCTTTTCACAATTCTTGATAAACTCGGATCTAATTAAAGCTCCATTGAAATTATATCTTCGATTTGTGGGTATTTTATTGCGAAAAAGACTACGACCGACTGAGGTTCATGATCCATATGTTTCTGGATCGCACGTATAATTTCCAATAAGCACAATATGGATTTATCGGCGATTGTTTTTTCAACAGGGTGACAGCGTAAAGTGTCTGAATCTATACCTTTGTTCTTCATTGATCCTCCGTCCACGTAGATATTGTACTTATCCGCATACTTATCGTACAGTCCACGTTCGAAGTTTTCCATGATAACAAAGCCATTTGTTATTCCCATAGTTATAGGCTCTACTTAGTTCGACGTTGCTTATTTGAAAGCGTTGCACTGACTGCGTAATTCGCCGGAGCATGAGCTATATACATAAGTACATAGGTTTTAATAATTTTCAAAAAGTAATCTATAATATAGCACAGGGATTGTACCAGCTAATGAGATGCTCCCATACAATGTAAAATGAATAAAAATGAATAAAAAAAAAAATATATATATAATCCAATTATTAATAATTGTAAATAATAATTATTTTGTTGAGCGCATATGCACAGTAGAGTAGGGGTAGAGATGTGCATGCGCGAGTGTCATCCCGCGGTAGTATAAAAATAGTGGTGTAATGTGGAGGAACAACTTGGAGCCAAGGCTGATTTCATCGACCAAAATAAAATTGCATAAAAATTATATTTTCTAATGTATAAAATATAATTATTACAAATAAATATGTACGTATAATAATATAATCCATCACTATATAACAATCTACAGTATATAATAAATATAGTACTGAAATAAGGCTACGTTGGTGTCTTCCTTAGCTGTAATTATCACATTACCGTTAGTCCTAAAGCGTGTAGCGGCTAGCATCGAGGTATAATAGAAGACCTTTTTCGCTACAAGCAGCTAGAACGATTTATGGTATGCGCACAAATAAGTTACTTTTGAGAAGACGTCCTTAGCGAACTTTCTCCACATGTTAGTTGTAAATCTTAGTCGACGACCTCAGTAACGCACGCGGACTCCATAAACCGAGGGTTTCCAAAAAGGGTCTAGGCCTACGGTCAAGAGGCTACAGCCTTGACGTGAGAGGAACCAGACCCAGCGGAAACCCCGCTACATTGCCAAATGTTAAAATAACAAAATGCCCCCACTATACCTGCTGCTAAGGGCGCAAGAAGAGGCGGCACCGAGATAAACAAATACATGATTGGCTAAGGTCGAAGCACCGACTTAGCCAATCATGCAACGGAAAGAATTTGTACAAACGCGGCTGCACACGAGAAAATCAAAAAAGACACAGTTGATCTCGAGAACTTGCCGAGTGCAGTTGCTCCAGAATAAAGAGAAAAGTGAACAACCTACGACTTAGTCAGATCATTCAAATAACGAACCCTCCTCCACAAGCGTCTTGACCCAGGTGTACAGGTTTCATTTTAAAGAAAACAAAATTTTACAAAATATAATAATATTAAGTTTCAGGTATAATATTGCAATGGTATTTACAGTAATTTTTATGTATGACATTTCTGTGTTGAGTGCCTCTTACTAGTTATTAAAATTTCAGCACAGACTAAGAGATATTTCGTAGCTGGCAGTTTTGCTAGATACGCTTACTACAAGATATCTCGTAGTTGGCCGTGAATGTGTTAATCAATGCCATGAATAATGTTTGCAATAGCAAAAGAGATATCGATAAACGAAGTCTCTGGTTTAAAGAAATTTATCGGGAAGGAAAGCAAAATATCAGCCGATGCAGCTCTAAAGTTAACGAAAAGCATAAAAAGTGGCCTACATCTCGTGGATTTCTCACAATCGATCTCCTCATTGTCCTCGCTTTCAGAATAGGATCGATCAAAATCTAAATGTTCAAAGTGGTCGAGTTATATGTGGCTACATCTTCATCGTTGGTTACAACAGTGTGTTGGTTCGTAGATTCATTAGTGTCGTTTGCGAACTTCTCTGCGCTAGGATTTTTCCTATAAATACTAGAGTATATGGCGCTTCCTATTATTTTTTTAGAGAAAGTTATAAGCATTTTGTTCTTGTTCTCAGTATGCAAAACGTTAACCAACGTTTTACATATTTTTACAACTATTAAATCGTAAAAACATTGGTAACCTATCCGGAAGATTTCTTAATTAAATATTAAAGATCGGTTATAGCTTATAAAACGAAGTATTCATCGATTATTATCGGACTGTTTGGATAGATATGCACGAAAATGAAATGAAAAAGCAAATTTTCAAATTGTCCGATAGAATAATTTATTAACTGCTTTCTACAGCAACTGGTTAACGTCTTGTGATTTGGACGCAGGTATATATTTCATGCTTTATAGTAACTGAGAAAGAACCCGAAGTTTGATCAGATTTTCCATTGGTTTCATCATCTTCGCCTCCAATTAATTTTCTGATGTTAGCATTATCGTTTTCACTAGTTTGTAATAAATGATCGGTTAATTTATAAATAGTGTCGCGATAAGAACGAATATCTTAGGTCTTAACATTTGTCGCGGTACATTGAAACGATGAGATTGGAGCAATGTACAATTCCTTATCGTCATCTATCCTTTCGGAATATGCAATTTTATCTCTTTCGCTAGCTATGTTCTCGACATGCAGGTCCCTTCTACGACCGAAGGAGTACGGATTCCTTTCCAAGTGCAAGTCGCTCATTAGACTCAACAATCGAATAACTGAATCCATGAACAGGATACTGATAAACGAGAAATTTTGAGCTCTTCTAAAGCTTGTTTATACATATAAAATGCAATAGAGCCTCGCACACACATATGATTAGTAACCGATGCTTTAGGTCGTCGACTCTACATGTTTTAATGTTAGTTCAGTTCTCTAGACATTAATTGCAAAGCAAAGGTCACTTTCAGTGCGTGAAAATAAAGATTAGTTTTATAGAGAATAAATCGCTATTAGTTATTTATAAAATCCATTTCCAACAGTTTTTTCCAATAGTAATTTGTGATAACATATTGCGATAAGTAAAGAAACGACTTCACTTGAGTTTGGTAGAAACGTAACAACGTTTACTTTAAGAAGAACAAAGACAATAAGCATATACTTGGCAGACATACATAGACAGCTGTTCAGCAGAGATTACAAGACAGTCGAGGGCACGATAAATTAAACGTTTCAAACAATTATTTTCTAACGGATCCAGATACCTAGTTTTATCTCAAATGTCTTTGATATGTATGCTCGTGTAATTACAAACCGTTTGTAGTTTAGACTTTAGCTTTTAAATTTGTTGATTACAGATCCTCATTTATGAACGAAAAATCTACTCTTGTCAGCGAAAATGATATCTTTCTGTCAATCCTCAAATTTCTAATGAAATCATTGGCAAAAGTCAATTTTTATCTCTCATTTATTTCGTTTACCTTGAGTTATTTAATCAAGTTTACTCATTACTCTATGCACAGTTTCAGCACAGTTTCTTCCTCATTTTCACGATGGATTTCTGAAGCTGAGTATTTACATTCAGATCTTTTTTCATTTTCTGTCTTATTATTTTTTCCCCTTTTCATTCGAAATTAGAGACGGTTTCGTTTATTAAATTTAATCCGACTTCCTTTTTAATAACATTTATAACTATAACTTCTTTCGTTACTAATAATTGTACAAATTTGTGACGACTTTTACCTTCTTCTTTATGACAAAATTACAAGTTGTCTTTAGTCAAACCGATTCTTTTCTTTCTGTATTAAATCTCAGATATTGATGCTTCGAAATACAATACATATCGTTATGTCCCGTGGTTGATTTTTCGGGATTGTTTGATATTTACATGTGCATTGAAGTCACTGAAACTATTTTCGTAGTATCTCACTTGCAAAAAATTTATAATAAATGTTTTACATTGTTTCAAACAACGTTGCCAATTGATACATTTCATGTGTCCACGATCGTATGTTAACAGTAGTAAGCGAAATTTATTAATAATACGTTAAGCACAAGTGCAGAGGATACCTTTTTCTCCAAGCACAGCAAAACTATTTTGGTAATATTTTATTTGCAAAAAATTTGTAATAAATGTTTTGCATAGCTTCAAACATTTAAATACAGTTTTATTAATATTTAGTTAGTTAAATTATGAGGCATCACGTTTATACTTCCCCGTCTATAAACTAAATTTGTTAAAAGAAGACGATTCATTGATACGAAGGTGGTCAAAGTAGAGCAGCCAGTCGGGCATTAATCCTCCGGGCTTTTCCTTCGACTTGCATAACCTTAAATCGTTACGCTTGCCAATTAGAGGACGGGGTGCCCACTCTATTTCTACTTTCAGTTTAGTTGACAAGCAGCGCGGTTGATTGGTCGTTCATAAGTTGGTTCGCCTTAGTAATGGACGGTCGACGTTTTCTAGCTTTCTCCCCGGTTTTTGTAAACTACGATGCTTCAATACGTTTACGACCGATTACGGAAATCTCCATGTTTGGCCGCTTGAATAATATGAAAAAAAGGAAAGAAACATTGTGCATTTCTTATTTTATTAAAAACTGTTAAAATACAACTATAATAAACCAAATTTTTTGAAGTAATGTTATTTCAGTTTAAAGAATGGAGATCAAAAACCCGGTCGTCAACGATACGATTGATATTATAATACAAACATGCAGTTATTCTATAATAGTTTAGCGTTCATCCAAAGCACGCGGTAACCTTATAATATTGTAGAGTTCATACAAACATATGATAATACTGTCGCTATATACTGTATATACTGTATGTATAATACTGTCGCGTTTATACGAACATGTGGTAAGTACGCTATAATACTACAACGCTCGCACAAAGATATGTGTGTATGGAAATCTGAATGGGCACCGCAAACAACATCAGCTCGATTATACGCTAAAACATCAGATGATTAGATGCTTAGATGCTAGAAAATGTGGAACTCTTGTGAAAGCGAACGTACGAAACTATGTAACGTAATGAAACTAGATTATCCATTACTTATATTCAGCGGGTGATGCATGCAAGCGAGCCCACACTGAAATAGTTAATCGGTACCGAACAAGTGCGAACTTAATTACGCGAGAACAAATAATGGACGGGATGTGAAGCTAATTTTCACTTTGGATAGGAAAATCTATTTTTTTACAGATATATTACAATATAATAACAATTAATTTACTTAAGTAAATTATACCTAAGTAATTATGACTAAACACGCAAGTATCTCTCGTTGACGACAAAGAAATCGGCGATCTTGTTGACTTCGTTGACTCGTTGGCAAATTCAGAATAAAAATTAAGAAATTCAATCTTCATGAATTAAAAAGCCTCCGTCATACCAAAAGAAACCATATTACGAGAACTCAGAAATCAGTATGCCACTTTTCACCGATTTAGATTCAAAACTAATTACTGTATTACTCATCGATGTGATTATTAATTATTAAAATCCTTCCAATATTACATTAAACCAAAGATCAAACAAATTGAAATACCTGTAGGAGTAAAAATTAAACCAAAGAGGAGAAAAATAAAATTCTAAATGATGCAACGATAATTATCTTGCGTTAACTTATATCTTAATTTATTACACTGCTTACAAATTCAATTTAAAGTTTCAGGATTCTGGAAAGGACTTGGAAAATGTACACTGAATTATATATTATTTAACACTAGAACTAACCTCAGTAAGAATAGTCAATATCTCTTTTCAAACAAAATGCAGTGATAATTAGATCACTAAATAGAGAAATACAGAAAATGTAAAGTAACCGTAAAAATAATTGAAGATAACTTTAGCTTCCAAAAATAGTACAGAAACATTCATGCAAATGAATTTATACGATCTATATCAGAATTTTACTTGAAGCGGAGAAGATCAGTCGAGACAAATCCAGGTATAAATAATGCATAAGAAAACCAGCGCGCGCGTTTATTTTACAACGTTAGCGAAGATTGAGGCCCCCTCTGTATTACTAGAAAGATCAGTAAAGATTCGACGATTTCGTTTCCACAGAGAAATGAACACCCAATTAGAATCGATGAGCTATCCGCTGAGTCCATCTCAAGGACTCCAATTGGATAGTCCAATCAATGAGGACTATCCACCACCTGTTCCCAACAGATAAATCTATCCATCGAAGAAGGTACTGTGCGTCGTTCTTCATTTTGTGGCGGGCTGCCGATAAGTACAGTTTACGAAGCTGTAAGTTATTAGGTGCTTTGCAAATACGGGACTCTGAGTGAGTACTCCTTTCGATTCTACTTTTCCTTCTTCTTTTTGTTCTTTCGATCTTTAGTTTATAATCTAAAGCGTTGAGTTTTTGTCCAAGTAGGGATAATTCATAATTTAGGGATATCACGACCACGTGTAACGGTCTATTACGTAATCACTTATGCCGCGTGAAAATGCCGGCTGGTGTATCGTATTATTAAGTTACTAAGCTAATTTCGTTAGCGTCTACTTCTTATTTTATCGTTTCACGTACGTATCAACGTGTAAAGAAATATATCTTGATATATTTCGTTGAACTCGAGAACATTCGTAATATTCATGGCAACGGTACTACGTTGATACGTGATTTTTGCTCGCTTTGTTTTTCATCCTTCGCCCGTTTTCTGTAAACATCTCAGGTGTACGTCTCCGTCGGATAAATATGTTGCAAAAGTAATTTAAACGTTACAATATTGTACTTATATAACGTTACATTAACGCGTTTCATGCCGGATGGATTTTTAGATACACTACTTTCCACGCTTTACAGTTAGATAGTTTTGCTTCTGGCATATACTTTGCAATTTTTACAATATTATAAAGATCATAATTATCAGTATAGAGTTTATGATACAACAAAGCAATAAATTTAATATGGAGCGTATACGCGTGTAAGTATTACATCATCTACATGTAATATAGCTTAATCATTCAATTTTTAACATACTGCTAATTACTTTTTCATACCCGCAAACAGTATTTTATACTATAGTACGACGTCGTAAACGAATATTGCAACGAATAATTTCTTTACAATTAGCATGCTGTAATGAACGAAATGGACGAATATGCTGTAACAAACGCTAGGAAATATAGAGGCTCTTTTATTAAGATGAAGACACAATTGATGGTACAATTATATTAATAACAGCTGTCAATAATAATATTAGAATATTGCTCGTCATCTTTTATTATTATTATACTTGTAGAATTACATATTTCTGCATGTATATATTGTACACAACCGTTGGCAAAAAGTATTCAGCTATACATTACAATTAACAAATTTTTTCGTGCGGTATAAAGTAGTATAAATAATAAAATTCATGGTATCGTTAAATTGGTTTAATATAAAGTGAAAGCAAGTGAAATAATAGTAATATCTCTTTATTATGTATTAAAAATTAGTGAATTTACGAAAGACTGATTGGAAATAAGTATTTAACCGTCAGAAATTCTGGAAAAAGTATTACACCTGATAAATCTTCAGTTAATCTGATAAGGAAATAAACAATTATTTATTTTAAATTCACATTAGCTAATATTTAATAAAAATCGATCGTACAATCGTTTTCATGCATTCTGGAATCGTTTCTTTAATAATTTTTCACTCAGTAGCGATAATTTCATCGCACAATATCATTCATCTTTCTTATAGTTCATTTTTGTTCAATTTTATTTTTAATGTAATGATTTTTCTACATTGCTGATAAACCTATTGAGATTAAATCAGCACTACTCACTGTTTTATTAATTTAATTTCGTTATATTTCAAATAATACAGTTAGACCAGGATGTTTTCGATAAATTGAAAAAACAGTTGAGCAGCAAATTTTTTACTGATGAACGTGAAGTGCTCGTACATCTGTTGATTGTTCTCGTCCTATCTTCGTCCTAATCGTAAACTCTTACAAATTAAAGAAAGCAAAGCAGTACAATGTATTGTTTCTGAAAGTTATTTTTTGTTTTACGGTATTTTGCTTTTGTGTGGTAAAAAGGGACCGAATAAAAGAAACCGCACAAAGAAAATATTCGGAAACCTCATAAATAGCAGTAACAAATAATTTTTTACAACATATTGAAGAAAATTCTTTTCATGCGATGGAGAGGGACACAACCAAAATAAATAATTAAATTACACATGGAAACATTTAATGAAAATTTAATTTCTCATTTTAAACATAAAAGAATTTTCAAAATGTATATAATTGAATATTAGGTATCTGTTAATTCATAAGCGAGTCAGTTCCTCAATGGCTGTTGGGCGAGTGTGGAAGACATTTTTCAAACGTTTTTAGTATGCAATTATTAGATGTGTCTTAGTTACTTATTTTTTTACATACATGTGAATACAAAAACATGTGATCTATACATACATTTTATTTTAAAAGAATTATTCACCTTTTTATTTAAAATAAGAATGAATTTTGCGTTGATTTTTTAACCAGAAATACCACTTATTTTATTATAATTGTATCATAATTAGTAATTAGAGTTTTTTTTATAAATGTACTGTAAGAAATATCGGGTAACAGGGTGCACGGGCGGTCAACGAGGGCCGTGTGCATTTCCGTGCTGCATCGCCCCTCTCCGGGGCCTTGTCTAAACATACGAATGGGCCATGACGTTGAGGGTGTCGTCGAGGCTAGTACGAATGGCCTAAGAAGGCATTCTTGTACGAACCTTCGGATGAACCAGGAATAAATACGCCCAGTAAACAGTTGAGCAATCGAGTTTTTACTTTATTCTCATCCACATCTTACAGTACTTTATTTTCCAAATTGCTAGAACTCCATACAACGTTTTGTAAAAGATCGTCTTCTGAAGCAGGTATTAGAAGACATACAAGGCATTAAGTATCTCACTATAAGACCAACTTACATGTTAAACATACAAGGTGTTCTACAAAGTGACTTATAGCATTGCTTTCTTGACTTGTAGATTATGTGTCTCATTATCAGTTTCAAATGTTTATGTTTGTTGATATCAAAAGAACCGATAAAGAAAAGATCAATCTGATGTCCTCTTGGTTGAACTTTCTTGTTTTTTCATTTATGTCCACTTTTTAAATTTTTAATGGGCAGATACAGAATATATGTGATATAATAATTAATTAGTATAAATAGTATAATATAATTAATATAAATAGTAAAAGAAGTAAATCGTAGTTTTTTTAATATTCTTTTAGTCGAGATTCTAGCAGTATATGTTGAAAATTCCAGAATCACTTATAGTACTGTTAATCGCTAGACTAGACTAGAGAAATGCAAATATGATTCAAAGTTCTTATTAACTGTATGTATTATTAACACGTTGGACGTTACGCTAATTTAATACTGATTGCCTGTATCGCTAACACGAATTTTTTATTATGCGATTTCTGTTTTACACTGCATTCATTTCTTTGCGCCATTGTAATAACGATAATAGCTTCGAAAAATTTAAAAGTATTGACATTTATTTTGATTAGGTATTTCTACTAATATTGACGTTAGCGTCAAGTTGAGTGCCGGTTAGGTTTTCACATTTTTCAAACTGCAGCGAGCAAATTCAGTTTTTTCGCGTGCTCTAGCTAATTTGATAATTTACGAATGTTATTGAGGCGAAGAAACTGAACTTTGTAAATAAATGACGCATTGTCGTCTATCGCGTAATTGAAATTGGAGTCTCCCGATTCCAACGTCTATTTTTCTTCGAACTGTTATCATAAGTTTACTACCTACAGTGTCACGTAACTAAGATTTCAGTTCGTTGCTTTCAGCTATTGTTTTCCTTAGATTGTAATTACTGTTTACCGCTTGCAATGTGTTAAACGGCAATAGTGCGTGCTGAGTTTGGTCTTTTGTAAAAAAACTTATTAAGAGAAATTTATATATACATTGTGCAGTAATTTGTAATACATAATTGTTTTAGATTTCCGAGTTCCCTCTTCATAGATAAAAGATATAGAAATTAGAAAAAATTGATAGCTAATTATAATCTGAAATGTTTCAGGACTCTGGTACGAGAATTGCTAGACCATGCAAGCGTTGTAATGGCTGCAGACAGGCTACCTGATGCGGAACAGGTAGTTACAACGTCTTGGCATAGAACAGCAAATTTTTATGATGTACATACTGGAGAAATTATTCATACGTTAAATGAACACGATCAGGAACTTTCTCATGAATCGACACGTCACGAGCGAGGTCAGTAATTTCCAGGTGCGAGATTTCGGGAGCCCATTCATTCAATTTCCGTTTCAAGCACATACCGAGTAAGTACATTCACTATTATGCTTCAATTGTTTACGGTACACATGATGAAAGTGCAGTACTATACTTATTCAGCGCTTAGAAGTTTGTAATTTGAGTTGGCCTCGAATTGTGTCACGCGCTTCAAGCTGCAACATAATGGCGCCTGAATAGTTAAGGTTGATGCAATGGTGCGGCTTAGTCAATTTTTATAGTAATTTTAACAATGTATCTCAACACTTTCAATTTAATTTATTTCGTTTACGACCAGGAATTTATTTTGGACATTGTTTAGAAATTTGTGGTATAAATTGTAGGTATATTTTACCTATTAGTAATCGGTTTTTGTCTCCAATGCTTTTACCGGGGGGGGGGGGGGGGGGTAGCTTACTCATAGGTTTTTTGTCGACACTTTTTAGTCCTGACACTTATCTGTTTATTTTGAAAGTGGTACAAGTTCATTAATGTTAAAAGCGAGATATTTAAAAATATTGGTAACTAATAACATGGTAATAGAATATTTTTGTGTTTCTAAGGGTATATAATTTATCCACCTAATTAGCATTTGTTGGTATATTGTGGTCTGTGGCTAATGAGTAATTCTTCTCTTCAGTAAGAATTTAATATATTTTGTAGAAAAGGAAACCAAAACTTTCTTATAATATACCTTTTCTCGCGCTGCATATTCTCGGCACAAAATGTTTTTCCCCTTCTTGCAATCTTATTTTACCACTGTCATCTCTCCTCTATACAAATAGATGGTGCATGGATCAAGATTATACCATTTACATGTATTCCAACAACATTATTAAAATTGTGTAAAGAATAATATGTTTTTGACGGCCATAAATGGATTTAATCCATACAGGTCTGATTTCTTTTTCAAAAGCAAGAATGTCTTTTTGAATTATTAGACGATTTGGAACATAATTTTTCAATATACAAAGAATCATTGTTTATTCCAGTTTTTTTTAGTTTTCTTTCACAACATGTACATTGCATTGTACACATTATCCGAAATACTGCATATAAAAAGAAAATAATTTACTTAAAAAGGTTTGCGTACACAAACTTTTTTGTGTTTCTTATAACAGTTACAAAAATTAACTATTTTCAACCCCAATCCCTATGAAATTTTGAGAAACACTTTCTACATTTTACAAAAAATAATTGAACTCGACATTTAAAATACGTGATAACATTTCCTTTATATTCCGGCAACTTGCATCTAGAGGCTTCTTTATTGTCACTCATCTAGGGCATATTTTCTGTACGATCGTTTTAAATTTCTTTGAAAGGCCGTTTCTCTGATGCTCGAAATAGTTTTATATTTTATCATGTCTCTATATTAATTTTATATTCTAAGAAATATAAAGTATGTTTTTGGCATGTTGAACTGTACATAGTCTCTCTTATATTCAAATCAGCTATTCATTAATGCAAAATTGACAAAGTGCATGCTCTATCTCAGAGTTCATTTCTTTGATCTGATAAATATTCTACTGTGATGGGGTACCGACGTTTCCACGCCCGGGGATCTTGGGGAGCGATCAATTAAGCTAACACGTTATGGACTGATACGCACTTTACCACTATTCCCGCTTTCGTACAAATCTTCGCGTGTTCGCGAACGCAAAATTGCCGTTTCAAAGGAAGAAATTCGAAGCTGTGAGGTCTCAAAATACTAGGGCGCCAGCTACACGGGATGTAGCACGAAAAAAAAAGGTTAACGCGGTTCGGGAATTACGGGATGGAACAATTCTCGAAGCTTCGAAGGGCTCCTTAAGTCGACCAACGCCTAGTCGGATAACGCAGATATGGGCCGCGGGATATTGACGTCATGGCATCTTTCTCTATAGCCTCGACACGATCTGGCAAAAGGAACACCAGAATTACTCGAAACCCGAGATAAACGGAACACGAACTAGCTAGAAGGGCCACGAGAATTACGCAATAAACGCAACAGGTGAATTCTGATCACCATGCGCTTACCGCGCACTAAGCAATCTAATTAAGCAATCGGTAGTCGGCACTCTCGGCCACCGTTAACATCACAATTGTAATTCAAAAATATACACCAAGACCGCAATAAAGGCCGAAAATAAGGCAAAAGAAAGGGAGACGCTTCAGCGGATAAGGACTCCCGCTATCTTCTCTCAATTTCCTACTGGATTTTCCTAGTTCTCTCTCTCTCTCTCTCTCTCTCTCTCTCTCTCTCTCGCTCCCTCCCTCTCTCTCTCTCTCCCTCTCTCTCTCACTCCCTCTCTCTCTCTCTTTCTCTCGCTCCCTCTCTCTACTACTGGCATCACTCGCTAATTTCTATGGCACGCTCGCACAATTGCTCGCTGGAAATTTCATTCGTCCGAGGGCATATCTCCTCTGCCGATTATACTCCATACTTCTCCACCGTCATTCTCCAGTTTGTATACCATGAAAATTTGCAGTTCTATCCCAAGACGCTGTAACTTCAGCCCTTCATGCTGCCTCAACGCACAGACGCTCCTGGAATATGCTGTCCTCTTCTTCCTTGAGGACATTTTCTTCGACAGAGACACTTCTCGTTTCTACCGCTTATAGGATAAGGGACGGAAAGGGGGACTCGAAAGGGGGGCTACTTATCGCAAACTTGCGGGCTATCACCGCTGCAACTGTCGCTAATGCTGTGTCACCACGTCACACTATATATGCTTATCATTTCATTTAATAAATCTACATCTTCCATGATATGATTATTGCAAATTTTTACGATTTTCGATCGTCTTATAGAAATATATTTAAATTCCTTAGTTCAATCTGTGTACTTCATCGTCAACTCCTGTTCCTATAAAATTCGATGTAAAACATATTAAATTGTTATTTTTTCTAATGGTACCAGCGGCATAAATATTTATTTCCTTCAGTTTTAGAAGCAAAGCGTATGATGAAAAGTAATTGTCAATATATGTATATGTAGGATTGTAGAGTTTCGCGAAAACAAGCGTAATTGTAATTGAGTGGAAATTTTATTGAACACAGTACTACTTATTTATTGTTGTTAGTGCTACGTTTATTGGATATGGGTTATACAAATAAATTTAAAATCCGATATTCTGTTTAACTGAATACTTTATTACTTGGCCTTATAGATCGTCTTTACGCTTCGAAACCTATACGAATTGCGGAACTACTCAGCAGAAAATATAGGTTCCTCCCTCCTAAGAAATAATAATCGTGCAAAATCTATATGTATTTTACTTTCAGACCATTCAGTCTAAACTGATTGGGGATCTCTCGAATCGATAAATTTCCTTCTCCTGTTTATATACAGGATTCTATTTCTTAACACAATATTCATTTTTGTTTCTATATTGACATGTTGAAATAATCCAACAACTTCTCTCAAACTCAAATACAATATCGACTCTGACTCGTTCTCCGTACACACATCTTTTTATGCATTCACTTATCGTACATTCGCGACTATTTTCCCCGGATTTCTATGCATTCCCTTGTTCTTCCAGGCACACACATACACGCACACATGTACTCTTTTGCATAAATTGTGGAATATCTCGAACATTCAATATTCTAGAATATTCGCAATTACATCTTTTGTTTACACACGTATCCAGTTGCAATAATATCATTAATACCCTGCAATCGGCCATCCTATAGTGATACTTACCTTTTGTCGCAAGTTTCTTCGCTTTTGTGGGGTGCGTGCACGTGTGTGGGTAAGACACCTCGCGATTTTACCCTCACAGTTAGAAAAATGAAAAGGATGTATCATGCGGTTATTCAACCACGGCCTTCAATTTTAAATGTATTTAATTCCAGGCACTATTACAGGTGTTACATATTATCGATTAGACTGTCTACCAGGTCGACTAGTCGCTCGCGTGTCTTGTTAGCTACTTTTATTCTTACTTACTCTTACTTACTTAATACTTCTCTTTAAGAAGAATAAAGATTAGAACAAAGATTTTTCGTAGAGATTCGACTGTTTTCTTTCTTAGAGGAGATTTCCCTACGCGCCTTCTGATACGGAACTTTTCGGCGGGTAAATTTCTGGTCGGTAAATGGAGCTACGTGTGACGTCTCTGTGAGATACTTGATAAGAAATTTCTTCCTAATTAACTATCGTGAATAGTTAACTACCGGTTGGTCATGCACGATTGCTTTTATAGAAAAAAAATACAAAATATAGTACAAAATATTGTTTTGTTGATTTAACATTATATATTAACATTACAACATTGTAATCAAACATCCAATACAAAACAATCATATACATTGAGTATCATAAAATATAGTTATCAATTTTTTCTATGGAATTCTTTAAAACAGGTTAAACAAAGTGCCGGCTTGTCCTTACAATAATTACAATACGTGGTTATTTTTTTGTTTTATTCGTGGCGTACTTAATACCTTTTAACTCTGCTAGGCGTTTGTAGCATTCTTTGCATCGCTTTCTCGACTTCTTCGCGGATCATTCGTACAAAGTTAGAAAATGATTCCGTTTACTCATTATTAATTCACTAGAATGATTATCAATATTCATCAGCAGATAATCAATAATTTTTACTCTAAATTCTAAAATTTGGAAATGCTTAACTCCCAATTTTTTATGAACGTACCACGCATTTACCAGACAATTTCCGTAAAACAGTTCTATAACAATTTTTCTATACCATTTCACTGTTTTCTGTAAACAATTATATTATGAAAACATTTGGTCGGATAGATCTATTCCCTTTTTAGCGTCATTGTAAAAAAAACAACGATGTTTGGTTTTAATTTATCATTTTGGCCACGAATAATAACGAACTCGTGATTTGATGAAGTGACGGTCGCAAAATAGCGATTCTCTGAAATACCAAGTTACTGTTTACAATTATCATGATAAAGGGAAAAATAGAAAAAGAACTACGCAGGCAGATGATAATTTTTTCGTAACGCCAGGACATACGATATGCATATATTCAAAAGATACCAGTGACATCATCCTAAATGGTATTGTGGCGGCACTCGCCACTAGAGGGACAGCACCGTTTACACTTTCTTGAAAGTACTCGATGACCCATCCTTTCCAATATATAGAAGTTCTGACCTGTCCCTAATATCCCAGCGTCTAAGATAGGGCCTGCTAGGTAGCCTTACTGATGAGTCCACTAGCAGGCCCAGGACGAAACGTTCTTCCCCTCTCTTTTCCTTCCTTCTTTCTTCCTCCATCTTTACAGCAAACCGAAGCAACGCCGCTTCAGTATCAAAGATAATGGACTTTGACCGTTTTCGCGATGGTCCTAGTCATCTAACATATACCTTTTGGGAGACCTACGTAGGTGAGGCAGAATGATGCTCGTTCGGAATAACGGAATAAAATAATTTACTTTAACAAATAACAAATAATAAATTTTATTGTGAGGCTCTTAACTACCTGTATAAATGCCAATAATAATTAGCTTTGTATTTGGAATGTTGAAAATACTACATTGAATAGACCGAAGATGCATACCGTTAGATTTATCTAACGTACATCCGTTGTTATGAATGTCTGATTTTAATTGTCTAATGTTACCTATGGATTGAGATCAAAGAAGTCTCTTAATAATTTCTGCTTTTGAGTCGAAGTAAATATATTCTCTTGGTGGAACTACCGATACATCTCACCAATCGCTTGGCACATTGAGAAGCGTTCTAACGTCTTTTGGCGAATCAGAAAAAATATGAATGGGAACGCAACAGGGAGTATATATTATTTCCTTGTTTATGCGTTATATTGTTATTCACAAAAAAAGATGCTGAACGCTTACGAAATGATTGCCCTGTTGTGGTATTAATAGAATCAGAAGTAGTTATTCCAATACTAAACATATTAACACTTTTTACACTTTCTTTTCGTCCTTGTTCAATATTAATCTTTTCTCTTTCTATCTCAACTATTTTTTGCAAATTTCACAGTTTTCAAATATAATCTGTTTTTATAGTGCATTGACAACCTTTAGTCTATTCATTTAACGATGAAACTAGTGGAGTCAGGTATACTTTTGTTTAAACATGTTCACCGCGACTACCAGATATATATGTTTATATGTCTTAATACTTGTAGCATTTTTAGTAGTTCCTTTTTTTGTTTCATAAAACACTTTGGAAATGTTCAAACATATTGTTTAATTTTTTCTATGTCAGTCGATAACGTGCATCTTTCTAACTTTTGGTCAACTTTGAGACAAAATAATCCTTATGACTATAGTTGATTTTGGAAAGCATATAAATCAACAAAAAAAATTGAAATATCAACAAAAGGTCAATATAAGAATGAGACTTACTTCTGGACAGATACCTTTGTGACCGCAATATCATGATCTTAACTTCACCTTCGAATGAAGGATGTACCGACTCCCTTAAGCGTAAGACTCTATTTACTGCGTTACAAAATAAATCTCGAGTCTAAAACGAAAGGTCGTGCCACCTATCGATGAGAAATATAACCAGCAAAGATCACATAAAGCCTTTATTGTGTATAATTAGTACGCTGCTGCTAGTTGATTCTCTTGTTAATTAGTTTATTTATTAAATTAACACATTGCAGTCGGAGACTGTAATCACAGCCCGTAAAAGATGAGCTTTGGCAACGAGGACTATAATCTTAGTTATATGATATTTGCATGTTGGTGGCTGTGATGATCGCAATTTGGAAAAACAAACGTTGAAAGCAGGGACCTGTAATTTCATTGCGTAGTATTGCAGACGGTAGACAGACATCACAGAGCAGGTAAGCAACCGTTGAAAATCGAGGAACTGTAATCTCAGTTAGGGGGTAGACAATAATGGAGTACTAGTATAGTTCCTTTACATCATGACACGTTCAAAAAATACAGAAAATTATGCTCCCATGCAATTTGTTAAAAGACAAAGCATCATTGGTCAGTATATAAATGTAACTATATGATAAGGATGATTACAAGTCGTCATTTTATAAATTATTTAATTTCAGAGAAACATAGAATACTTAAAATTGAATATATTATATGCTATTGAAATTTCTAAAACCTCTATACGAATGGACGTGCTCGTTACCACCGGTTGCTAATCTCAAAATGAAACTAAGAAAAGTGATGCACAGCGTGCGAGATTCAACGATACCCTACAGAATACATTACTGTTAGACGTAGTAGGAAGCTAAGTAAGCTCGACTTCTTGATAATTGGTACCATTGCAAGAATGAAGACGTAAGAAAGGGAAGTTGAAGAATGAGTCGGTTTACTATTAGCGACCTCCTATTTTCGACTCGTGATAAACTGAATTTTCTCAGGAATGTGGACCGCCCCAAATGAAGGTGTCAAACATTGAATGATATGTAATTTGTTTTGTCAATAAGTCAGTCGCTTTGTTAAGGCTAATGGTCCATTTAATATTCTGGAAGATTTTGGAAGAATGCCCATCACCATTGTCGGCTGAAATTAAAAGACTTGATTAAAGCAGCTGTACGAAAAGTGCTATTCCTTACTCTATGATCGGCAGCGATAAGAATATAGGAAAATGCGATAGGACGAGGGAACATTCATTGAGTTAATGGTCATTACAAGTGCAAAATCGACAATAAGAGACATCAGTTCGGTCTTATTACAGAGTACAATGGCCCTCTTAATAATCATAAGCCAGTTTGCTGAGCGCTCATCTATCTGATATCAGATAACATAAGAAAGTGGTTAACGGACCCAAATACTGGGCCACTGAGTCTTTCTTTTTTGATGAAAAGCTAATACCGCCATAGAGTAGAGGATAGCAGCAATAAATTCCAGATTGGGCCACATTAACCACTCTTTCTTGAATGCTCCGTCTAACTAGTGACATCTGATGGTGTCCAAGGCGAAGTTCTTTTCTCCTCATTGCAAACTTGAGTAAGAAGTTCATCAAGGTACCTGCAACCAATTGTCAGTGGAGTTCTGAAAATAGTGACCACATGGTATCCCTTTGAAAAGCTTAACATCGCCAGTAACCAAAACAAACAATACACGTTTGAGAAGTATTGTAATATTTCAGTACTAATGACAAATAGTAATAAAAGTTAGTTCTGTTGTGAAAATTAAACGAGCGACTCTTAATGCGTAAAAAAGGATTCTGAAGCTAACTAGCAGTTACATTTTAGCCACAAGCCAGCAATTGTCACGTACAATGCTATCTACACGTACTATGTTAATCGAGAGAGCAATTTTTGTGCTATTTAGAACACGCTTGGAAGATTTATCGTTGTCCCATTCGGAAATCTAAGACGCAAGATAGGATATCAGAAGATCGGAAGAGGTTGTTCATAGTAAATGGAGACTATAGCGAAAAATTTTTGAAGAGCAAAGTCTAAGGAAGAAACTATCGTAGGCAGCCATTTTTCTTTGATCCCGGAATTGTCTGACTGCAGTATATTAGTCGTAGCATTTGAATATGGGCCAATTAAGTACGATCAATGATGAAATAAAACAATGCACACTGGCAACCAATTCATGTCATTTCGGTCACTGTCGGAATAATCTGTGTTTATTAAATGCAAATTGTTCAAACTGGGGAACTAGTTAGATTATTTAATGCTGTAGGAAGTCATTGGGACTCGTAAACTCTGCTGTCGACATAACTGAGGGACGATCGATTAATTTTATTATTATTATTGCTTTCGCTTTTATTAGATAACGAAAACTTATCGGTGTGGCAGCGAATGTATCTTTTTGCGAAGAGCATGTTCTGTTTCTAAATAATTGTATAGTATATCTTCTTTCAGTAACAGCGTTCTGCGTTAACAAGTGTGTTTCGTTCAGATGAAAAAAACGATTTTGTGATTCCAGATCGTGACGATTTATTTTTAAAGATTGTCTATAAGTTGGTGTCGTTTCGGGATAGTGCATATATGTTAATAATGCACTCTGTAATTACGAATCGCGAAATCGTGAAGCATAAACAGAGTTATTGATTTTAAGTTGACAAATACTGGTTTAATTCTAATCATATTTATTATCATCGATGGATTTTACGGTTAATCTTTTGTTTATTTACGAGCAGTATTGATCAAGTTTTACAGACACCATACACATATGCGTCTAAAAAATACTATCATTTGAAAAATATGTATCGTGATCTATTACACCTTATTCCACGGGAGATATTAATTACACTTGTGAGTTTATTGTATTTTACAATTATTGCATTACATATTTTCTACTACAATTTATATTAGTTTCTATTCACAGTACGTGCATATTTACTTTTGAATCCTCAATGATCTTGGCGGAAATCAAGAATGGTCAAGTTAATGAAAACCAAAAGCCGATGAATCAACAAGTTTTGGTAGTAACTTTAATAGTACAAATTATTTCTTCTTTTTCCTGTAATATTGTTGTCAATGCATAAGAGTATAGGTGAATAGTATTTAATGTTTTTGAATTACTTTCCTACACTTTGAATCCTTTTTGAAATTTCTAATCTATAAATATTCAATTTTGAAAGAAATTTTATAAGCTGAGTAGTGCGGGATCCCATGCAAAAGATGGGACGTTCAGTGGCAGGCACGCGCGTAGACCGAGCACCAAGTTAGTCCTACAATTAATATTCGATAATAAATTATAGTTAGCAATACATTTGGTATAATATTGCAAAAAGATTTTGTACTTATGCGAAGAATACCGGGTTAATTTGACGAATTTGCTAAGGTTGGAGAAAAAGCTCATAAAACCAAATTACAAATGGTATTTACAAAATTCAGAGAACAGTATATTATGAAATGAAGAAAGAATAAAGTATTGCTAATCATATTACATTATTTATTAAAAATAATGTGAGGAGGTTTTTGTGACGGCGATCCGGCGCATCCTTGCCTGGGGAGCTCGGGGAGGGGTTAACTACGTGAACACCGTATCGGTTAAAACGCCTGTGTTCAAATTTGGGTCTGTTCACTAGCACAAAATAACCGTTTTATTGGGAGGACTTCGAAGCGACGAAGTAACTCAAAACGCTAGAGGAATGCTGGAGTGTAGCACTCAAAAGGGACTACGCGAATCTGAAAATTACGAGAATGGACGCCTCTCCTAGATTCGAAGGGCTCCTTATCTCGGCCACGGCTAGCCGAGTACACAATTACGGCCCGCGGGATACTGACGTCACGGCTTCTTTAGCATAAAAGAAGGTGCCGAAAGTTGTCTGTTTGTCAACCTGAACAAACACTCACGCTGGCACTCATTCAGTATCGCGTCGGGATAGTGGACCGAAAAGAAGGGAAAACAAGGGAAGGGAACATAGAAACGGTTAGATGTACTGCGTTTCATGGAGCATCGGCACGCGGGATGCTTCAAGCTCGTATTGCGTGTCGTGCTCCAACTCAAAGCTGTCTCGATACTGATCTTTGTTTTTTCAATTACCCTAATTATTCTTTGTGTGGCGCAATATCAGGAACTGGAATAATAAATCGGACACTTACGGGTACCAATAAGGAAACCAAATTTTTTAGTCCTTGTATGATTGTTTATTACATGGCGAGGGACGAGAGGGACTGCTCCCTTACAACCAATTACTATTGGTACCACATGAGCGGTGAGTCCGTTTAACTTTAGTTTAATATATTCGGTGGTGTCTTTGTATTTTCTTAGTACCTAAAGGAGTTTCAGAGACTCCACGGATGTCGGTGTCATGTCCCAAAATACAAAGGAAACCAGAACAATTCTCACTAAGATGGCCCAAGAAGGTTAACACTTTGACTGCCATGTTGGTGATATATGACCGGCCATGATTTTTCCTATGACACCACGGTGGTCATTGGTGACCGGAGCGCTTCAACTGTTTACAATTGTAAAAAATGAATGGCAATTGACAGTTAGTGCATTTAAAATATAGCCGATATACATAAGATACTTTGAAATAAAATATGCCTTAATAACCAATTAAAAATTTGTCTTATATCAACAATTTATTTTTATTTTGCCATTATATGCTTTAAATGATAAGAGGACTCCCGTGGCGTTCTGAACAAAACATGTGATTTCGGCGTGGCAGTGAAAGTGTTATAGAGGTTGGAGAGAAAGCACATGCAGTCGCTCGCTCGCTCCAAGGTATTGCTGCTTGTTTCTCAGAGGGCAATGACGTCGGCCATAGTTGCTGAAATAAGGGTCCGATACCGTCCGCCGTGGTGTACGACTTTAATGGCTTTTAAGGAGCGACCAAGTACCACAGAAGCCAGATGACGCCAGACAAGACAAGATATGTGAAATCTGATGAATTTTAGCTCTGTGAGATTTTCTAAATGTTCGTTTAATATTTTTAGGAGATCCACTTCCTCCTTTGAGCAGACCGAGGCTCTATTGCATAGTCGGTTCCCACTTAAGCTGGAGCGAGCAGTTGCTCTCTTTAGATTCCTTACAGGGGTATGTTTCGATCTCTCATGTATTGACAGGCTGGCTCGCGTTTTGAAGATTCTCGTGCAGAAAACACATTGGATCCCCGTGCTGCTCTAGTCGGTCGCTCTACTAAGTCAGAGCTTCCATTTCGTGGCCTCTGCTTTACAAGACGTGACACCGACATCCGTATTAGTTACATTTTTTACAGACGATTGGTTTCTCCTGCGTACATTTTCCGCAGACAAATCTTTTACAAATTATACAAGTTTGAGTTGTTTTATACCAAAGAAGTATTGTTGATGGAGTTGCTTGATGTTCCTCCTCGTTGGTTTTCCATTTTTTCTTTTTTTTCACGAAATTCGTGATACTCTGCAATGAGCTCGTCTGCTAATTGTAGCAGAAAACATTGCCTTGACATTTTCAACCCAGTTGTTTCCTGATAGAGTATCCATGTATTAATTCGAGCGAAATCCAAGATATTAAAAAATTCTTGTACAAGCCATCTACTACATTTGGATTTGACGATATATTTTCTCCCCATTTGGTCAACCATATCGACGGCAAACTAAGTTTTATTATAAGAACCGATCGTTTCTGGTGTTTCCTTTCTATTGCTTTTGGTTTTGACGGATTTACGTTTAGTATTCAGTAACGTAACCTTTTTTCTCATTTCTAAATTGTTTTCATTTATAAATTGTCAGCCTACGGTCATTTAATTTATACGTTATTGTAGAAAAAAGTTTCAAATTATCTTTTGCTGTTTTCGCAAGTGTGGAGAACTCCCGTTTGCTAGCACGTATTGTTCCGACCAATGTTATCGCTTTTGTCAACAATTTTGCAGCCAGAGATGTAGCGGTGAAAAAATTGTCCGATGTAATATTTCTCCCACAGTTGGTGAAAGGTTCGGCTATTTTAATGATAACAAATTGTGTTATCCCGTCTTAAAAATGACAACCCGTTTACAACATATTTGGTTTTCACGTCAAACGCTAACCAAAATTTGATTTCAAATGTGTCAGGTTTACTTGGCATGTATTGCGTAAATTTCCATCTTGTTTTCGTAGGAAAGAGTTGCTCGTCGATGCTCAGATCTGCGGCTGGCTTGTAACAGCTTTGGCCATTTTCAACCAACTTCTTCCCTACGTCTGAAATTGGAGCGAAATTGTCCACATTCAAACATTGAATTCCTTGCATTCTGTTGTTAAATCGGAGAAATATAAAAATTTCTAAGAAAGCGTTTCCGCTCATAACATTCGAAAAGAAGGGATGTCCCCATTTCGAATGCCACGGGAGTGCAATGCAGTCATATAATTTTAGAATAGGCAGATTCAATTCGATCCCCAAAACTCGCAAGGCTTCTGCTTCTGTACATTTTTTATGCTGTCAATGATAGTATGATCTATTATCACCGAAAATGCTGATTTAGTCTCACCAGACAGAATATTTCATTTGGCATGTGCCGTTGGAATTGACACTTCTCCAAAGGCAAACGGTGGTCTTCCAATTGCTGACCTTTCTTTCTTTCTTTTACTCTTTTATTCCCCACACAGTTTCATCACGAGCCATTACAATGCCTTCAGGATTCTGCTCATCATCACTTTCAAAGTCCGATAAAAATCATTTAAAACATTCTCATCTTCATCGACAAATACATCATGCTTTTTTTTCTACCCGTCACCATCCTCGCATCAAGAGTGCTGGAACAAGCAATTGCCATGACGTCAGCACTCCCTTCCTAGTCATCCATCCCCATTACATAAAAATTGTGAGCGTTCCAAAAGAAAAAGACAAAAATTTAGCAATTCAACTTCTTATCTAAAGATTTCAAAAGGATAAGAATGTTTAGAGATTGAATTATTTCCTATGATTTCGATAAGTAACTCTTGTAATGTATAATACGCTTCAAAATTAACTATTAAATATAAATTCAAATTTTATTTCCAGTCTTTACTGTGTCTGAATCCAAAGCCAGTCATCTAGATATAGATTTAATTGTTTTCTATGATTTCAATAAATAACTTTTATAGTACGCTTCAAAATTAAAAGGAAACAAAAATAAAACGAAAATGCAGATCAGTTCTGTTGCTATTCCATGAGTGTTACCCCTCGTTCCCGGCATCATCCACCAAATCGTCAACGGATAGATGCGGTGCTGAACCGGGGACGTGGCCCAACTTTCCGCTCTCAGGATTGATTGGTAGTAATTTAAATACATCATGCTTACTTAATCCGAAAAATACCTTCAAGGTTTATGAAAAAATGTAATCACCCCCTCGTTTCAGAACCTTGTCCCTTCTTTTGACAGAGACATTGTACCGTCACTATAAAACTTCCGTGATTTTTCGTTAAAATACTTTTCTACGTTGGTTTCTACAGACTCGACATTATCAAATTTATTTTCTGCTAAAAAATGTTGCATTGTCCGAAATAGGTGGTAATCAGTTGAAGCGACATCCAAAGAATATGGTGGGTGTAATAAAATTTGCCAACCGAATTCACGTATTTTTTATGCACATGCTGTGCGACATGTGACATTGCATTATCGTGATAAAAAAAACGTACAATTTCGATTTGCCAGTTATGGTCGTTTTACTCTTATCGCTTGATTCAATTTAACTAACTGAGCACAGTAAGTGTCTGAATTAAGCGCCTGGTTGACTGAAAGACGCTCAAAGTACAAAATACCTTGATAATTTCATCACACGGAGAGGAGAACTTTGCGAGTGTGCAGAATTAGTTTCGCAACTCGTTGTATTGGTCTCCTGTTCTGATTCACGTTCGTTTTCTTTGGAGATCGTCGTACGAAATCTACTTTTCATCACCAGTCACTAAATGTTTTAAAAACGGATCTTTATCATTGCGTGCAAGCAAAGATACGCACGCTGCCACATGTCTATGGACAGATGATTTGGGAATACTTACCTGGTGGGTACTTTGAAGCGACTCTCGCTCTGAAAAGAACTTTCAGTATCTTTGTCAGAATGGTGTTAAGAGAGAGTGCGACACTGCGTTTCCTATGCTAGATAGAATTTCAGTGTATGCTGGAGTCTTCTCCATCACTGCAATGATGACATTCAGCTGTAGCTTCTTTCCTGATCTTGTACAGGTATTGACAGAAGCAATCGTGTCGAGTTGCTCGTTTTTGTTTTCTACTCATTTATCTAAAATGGATAGAATTGCTCCAACGATTCTATGGTTCGCCACAGGTGCGAGCTTGTCCTTCCATTTTGCAAAGGTAAATCTCCTCGCTTCCCTTCTGATTTCCTTTCACGTTGGATGGAGCACGGCCGCCTATTTCTTCTATAATACAGGTATTCTAACTGTAAAAAAAGTCCGCCAGTAATGTTACCGCGTCGTAAAATATCGTACGGTATCCTCTTAGGACACGGATTGCTGTACTTTTCCACCTACTCCGCAGAAGTTGTATCCTCCTGCCTTCTCTGTTGAGTGCGTCGCTCCATATCGGGGCTTCGTAAAGTGCGATTATTCTTATTCGCATGATGCGGCTTAAATAATTCGTCGTAGCATCCAACTGAGCGTCGTTCTATTTGTCGTCGAGGAACAGTTCGAGGTAATTCATCTCGCTCTGCACTGTAATTTTGGCTGGTCCGATGTTAACTACTTCGTTTCCTCCTCTCGGATTTCTTCTTCTTCTCTCAAAACAGAGGATTTCGGATTTCTTCGGTGCCATTTGGAGGCCCATCTTCTCGATGGCGTTTGCCATGGCCACGATTGTGATTTTCGCCCGGCAGATTGCTCTTTGATAGTCCGTGTCCATTACCAATATTAGAGTATCATCTGCATAGCAAGTTAGATGCACTTATGTTGGCATTGGCGATTTTAAGACCGTGTCGTACCCTAAATTCCTCAGGAACGCCGCGATCTATTTACTTCTTCTTCGTTCCGTCACGACTTTCGTAGAGTATCATCAGATAATTGTGCAGGTAATTTGTCACGACCCTCTGTAGGTATTCGTGCCTTTCGAGCGCTTTACGAATCGTACTTTACCCGAAGGAGTTGAACGCGTTCTTAATATCTATTGATATTGCAATTGCAAGTGTCCCGCTGGCGATCACGTTCTCTGCGAGGCTCTTGAATTTCCTTATCGCATCGTTTATCTTCCTCCTCTGAAACCGAGTTGGTTTTCTGTTAAAATCAGGCCAGTCCACGATAGATACTTGACGAGCCGATTGTCACGTAATTTTGGGTGGAAAGACGTCAGAAATCAAGCGTGGCAAATAGATTGACTTAGGCGGCTAGATGAGCCCTTATTTATCCAGTTAACTGTGATTGACGAGTATACTTGTCATGGCTCGTTCTGGCGACACAAAACTGTGCGCGCTCTCAACCGAGGGCACCACAGTGAACTGGTTAAACAGGTTAATGCCCCTTATGACTAAGCAGTGTCAGTGATGGAAACCGTCCGGACCATCTGGACATCGTCCGGTGTTGTAAGCATGTTTGGTTTTCACATTATTTGTCGCATAAGCATGCTTATCCCTGGAATTTTGGTTGCCTCACGATCATAGATTATTCTTTCAAACAGTTTCTCAATCTTGTCGAACAGAACAATCGGCCAGTGAATTTTTCAGTTTTCCGGGTTTGCGAAGTAGGACCAGTCTGCTGGATTTCCAACTTCTTGGCAATGTGCTCATCTTCAAGCATGTCGAGAATAATCTTCGCAGTCTTGATTTCGGAACACTAAATGCCCTCGACGTCATGTTATTATTTCGTGAGCCATCTTCTTCTCGGAGACGTCTTTCCCTGTGACCAAATAATCGGGTCCGTGGGAATCGGGTCTTTGAGAATTTATCAAGTTGATCATCGGCACGGGCTCTTCAAGGACGGCGTCTCCATTGATTCTGTCAGTGGGGGCGACCACGGACGTAATTTCTTATTGTTGCTAACGTAATATTTGCAGAAGCTCGTCCCATGCTCGTGCCTTTGTCTTCTTTATGGCGGCTTGTGGCTCTATTTTTGTCCCATATTTATTTACCATATAACATTTTATTACCATTATACACTGCATGTCTTATTTTAATATTTGTTTAACAATTATTTTATATATACCTGTACAAATATATCTGCAACATATATATATATATATATATATATACATTAATATTTTAAAAGTAAAGGTTCCGATAATGAAAAACCGAAGATAACATATTTTTAATGAAAATATGCTTATTACAATAGAGGTATATGTACAATTATATATTACATCCTATTTTTCATTTCTTCCAACTCCTTTCTTGTTTCATATTTCAGCTACTCGATCCACCTCGATACAAATCACAGAAAAGGAAGTCAATGATTTACTTCAAAATTAAATATTTCGTATAAACGCACACCCATGCATTCAAAGCGCATTTATGTTACAGCATACGTTAATACATAACATATTACACAAACAAGACTGCTAATAAATAAAGAGAAAAGAAAGTAAAGAGCAAGCGAGGCAAAAGTTCAGATGGCTTTGCTATCGAAATCGTAATGACGCGCACACGCATTAAATTTTTGGCAAGACAAAATCAGGAGAGTTGCGAGAATTGTATACTGTGACCACAGCCTCACGTGATGAGCGTGATCGGTCGGATGCGTGTTGGTGTCGCCTGGATTATCGCGATCGTTTTCTCTTGGTTTGTTATCCACGGCGGCTTGTCGTGGTTAACTATAGAAAACATTTCAATTGTCTAATAAAATTCGTTTCTATATCTTCTGGTGTGAAGTTCTGCAAAAATATGCGTGCATTTAACATCGTGGCACGCCAGAAAAAAATCTACGAATATGTCGACGGCCAGTGTTTCGAGCCAAAAAAGTGAATGGAATTTTATTCCTATAAAGTCTCTCTAAATACTAAAATAGTATTTCACAGATTTTAATTATCCCTTGCCAATTAATCGGTCAATTTTTATTATCATCGAATCACGTTACCTATTAACTTTTCAACCCGTCATTTCTGTACGGGGTGTTAGAAAAAAATCATTCAACATTTACATAGTATATAGACTGTACCCGCTAAAAAAGAACATAGTAAACATAGTTGAAAGGATTAACACTTTCTGAGATATAAACGTTCTTTTCTTTAGCGTTATAATCAACTTATTTGCTTCCATCGTATGCGATGTTTACTTCAGTGTTCATAAACCGTATTCTGAATGTACCCCATTTAAGTGTCAACGGTAGATTTCATCCAGAGTCAGCCTAATTTTATTATACGTAATGTGAGAGTGAGTATTTAAACACGTTGTTTGGTCAAAGATGGATTGGATATAATGGACCGTTTTTACCCAGTACAATGTGTTCTATATATAATATATATTTTAGATAAGATATTTGTGTTTTGCTAACGCATGATAAATTTGCAACTGTATTTTTTAATCTGCGAGTTGTTATGTTTTTGATATTATTAGTTAAGGAGAGGGATTACAAAAATGGCTGTCAATGTCTATGCAACAAATGTGACCACTGAAAATCTGAGCTGGCGCGATTGTCTGTAGTCGTCATTTACCAAGATCGAGGAGTTATGCACTGGTGCTGTGTACTATCAATTAATCGTACCATTGAAGAGAGTCAAGTTCAAGGCTAATCTTGAACATGAGTGTATACAAAATTGTAAAATTTTACACTGGTAATTAATTTTCTAATTATATAAACTGAGAAATGGGAAAACTCAAAGATTACATATTACTTAAAAGGAGTCATATTTAATAAATACAAGGTAAATCGAGAAATGAGGAATGTACAGTAAAGTATCTACAGTATAGTAGGAAGCACCACTTGCTTTGGCAATTTTACTCACATAAAAGTGTACAGTTACACAAGTTGAAATTAGTCTATAACACACAATCTTTTTGTATGTATCATATATATTGTATGCATCGTATATTATCCATTTCATATACAAAACTGTGACGGGGTTCCGACGTTTCCTCGCCCTGGGAGCTCGGAGAGAGATCAATTAAGCGAACACGTTAACGGGTAAAACGAACTTTAATACAAATCGTTCTCTCGCTACAAGCTATACGCTTACGTACAACTTTTCGCGTGCTCGTGAATGCAAACTTTGCCGGTTAAAATGAAGGAATTCGAAGCTACGAGATCTCAGACTCTTGGACGCCAGCTACACAAAGTGTACGCCTATAATGTATGTATCATATAACGAGATTTTCTGTTACGCGGAACGTTTCTCCAGCTTACAGGGGTCTACTGTATACTAAAGCAAAACTGATATGTTTCATGTTTACTGTGCTACATAGATGTAAGATGTGTTACATGCTCTAGTTTTTTTTTTGTTTGTGCGTTGCCTGTCCTAAAGATTTTTCAGATTTTAAAAATCTATTAGATCCTAAGATTTTAAAGATCAGGGATGGGTATTTTAGGTGCTGGGTTCTTTGAATGAGGTGTAAGTCCAGTTTTGATAAAAGTTAGTTAATGTAACAATGAATGCAATCTGGTATGAACATTTTACCTAAAAACCATTTTCCAATACATCATAACTATTTTCAAAAACTTTTTCGTAATGATAAAAATTAAAAATGGCACATATTAATATAAAGTTGTAATTAAAGTAATTTAGATGGCATTATCTAAAGAAATATTGAAATAAGACCTTTCTATTTCTATTAATTTTTTTGACATATTTACTGTGACGGAGACCCGCCTACAGTAAGTCAGGGAAGCTCGACAAAAGGGTTATTATTTGTCCAAACGCTTTAAGGTGTAAAACATACTTTAATCTAAAGCGATCTATCGTTACAGGGTATCCCCTCACGTACACTTCTCACGGGCTCACAAACGCAAAAAAATAATCACCGAAACGGGGGTATTTTGAAGGGGGCGGCAAGACTATAGATTCTTGGGCGCCAGCTACTCAGAAAGCAGCGAAGAAATAGACTACACAACCCGAGGAACCAGGGGCGAAACAACCCTCGAAACTTCGAAATGTTCCTTCTCTCAACTACGTCTAGCCGAGTACGCAAATTCGGGTCGCGGGATACTGAAGTCACGGCTTCTTTTTATATTGCCTCGACGCGGATTTACCAAGGGCTACGGGAATTACGCAACACGCCGCGAATGACCGGGGATCACAACCCGCTTCACGATATCAGATACAATACACAATATGCAATAAAAGAAATGCAGCGGAAGAATGGGACGCTTTAGCGTATAAGAACTCACGCTCTCTTCTCCAGATTGTCCTGAACTTCGATCCTCTCTCTCTCCCTCTTTCTCTCGCTTTCTCTTTCCACAAATCTAATTCACTTGCTAATTCGCTCGCTAATTGAATTCGCTGGTGATCCTCGGGTCTCCTAGATCCTCCTTGGGGCTCCTTGGTGGGGTGGGCTGTACGCTTCGGTATTGTTCGGGGCATCAATCGGTGGATTTCGGCGATCACCTCTTCTCGCCCCCTCGGGTGTCTCTGAGGGTGGTCTTCTTGACTATTTGAATTGCGGTGCGCTTCGCTCGCCGCGCTCCCATGGCTCACCAGCAGGGCCGCTGGACTTTTGACTTCTCTTTAAGGAGGTTCAGAGGGGTTGAGATTCTTCTCACATCCAAAAGAACATCCTCTTCGTCGTAGTAGACGGCGGGCAGCGGTCACCTCTTCGCAAGGCCTACTGTGATGTTCATCTAATTGAAGGGTCTCCTCCATTGACCAAGCTTTCGACTCCTCCACCGCCGAGTCCCTCACGCGACCTCGGCGCACAGCTCTTCCGCGAACCCGCGGTCTGCTATTCAGCCAGAGGGACATCTTCTTCATGGTCGTTCCTTCCTCTAGCTTGCCAGACGAACCCTTAAGATAGAGGGAGAAAGGAGGGGGGAAGGGGGGGAAAAGGACCTACCAACGCGTACTTTACGCTTCTCGCAAATACGGTTATCGCGATGTCCGCGTTGCGCTCCTCGCACGGGTAGTGATCAACGAGCAAATTTATCTTTACTCCACGGGCGAAGAGGATGCACCCATGTTTGCGTCGTAAAGAACAGCTGTGCGTACCACTAAACAAAATACACGTACCACTTACATCCAATACTTATATTTGTACTGGCACTCAGACTACATATAGCACATATTACATAAACATTAAAAAAATGAGTATTATAGAGTTTTCATAGAAAAATTGTATAATAAAATGTAAACAGAAAGTAATGAATGAGTGTGCAAAATAAAAGTAGTGAATACGTATGCCCAGACAACCAGCGATTGGCACGCCAGTGACACCGGGTGGAACGAAGCACTGTGCTAGAACGGTGCTCCCACTCAGTTCTCGTAACGGCATAGCGCTAGCACTGGGACGACACGCGTGTCACGGCACTATCAAAGCACCGCGAATAGCACAGGAGCGACACGGCAGTGCCAATGACACTATCAGCTCACCATAGTGGCACGCGTGGCAGTGGCGTAGGCTGATATTTACTAATGGAGAAGCTGTAAAAGCTTCATAAAAATTATAAACGGATATTAAAAATGACTAAACTAAGCAGTTTATTTATTTCGATTCGAAAATAGATACACTATCACGAAAGAAAGATATAAAAATTTCTCTTTATTATACAATACATCGATTATTTTTCAGAAAAGTCGTTAATTACTTTATCGTGAAAATTCATGCAACAAAGGGTTATATTATTTTTAATAATTCTTACAAACGATAAAACCATGTACCACAAGAATATATGTACCAAAGAAAAAGAAATAATTACGTTCAATATTTTCACCTGAAAATTGTGATACGCTAGTAAAGTAAATGTAACTTAATTAGTTCAATATTTTATAAGTAAATGTATCATTTACTACATATTAATATGCTGCCATCGTATTTAACATTCTCTATTGGCATGAATTTTTCTGACGAATTGAAAAAATATATATGACTCTCTCAGTAACTATAACTGTTGGCAAAGAACTACCAAAACGTCTGTCAGTACTCGTATGTGGACATCTGAACTCTGACGGATATTATTTATATGGAAAAACGCGTTCCCCATTAACGAATGTGACGTCTACGCCAATGCAGAAAAAATGTTTGAATGGAACGAAGACGCGCGTGTTACGCTGGTGAGTAGAACGTGCTGGCATCGCGTGCCGGCATTTTAGCTAACGAATGCGGTCACAGATGACTACGGATCTGCTGACACCCCCCCAGAAGTGTTGCCACAGTGCCGGCACGGTGTCGGCACCATCTTATCGTGTGTTGTCTGGGTGCAAGGAGAAAAAAAGAACGACAGAAACGAAAATATTGAAATGGCAAGTTTTACGCTCGACGAGTTATTTCCAAACGACTTCGACTGACAGCAACTAATGTAAAACCAGTAGAAATTAATAAGCATAAAACTCATGTTGAACCGTGATGGTATTATAGCGATAGTTTTCCCATACAACAGTACCAAAATGCAGCACCAAAATCCCTAGGATAAATCTCTGTAAAGTAAATAACCAATCCTGTAAAGTACGTTACGCTTTAGGTTAAGTGTAGTTTAAGGTGGTGTTAATAAAACCAAAAGGAACAAAAGATTCTTTCACATTTGCCGCGAAAAATTTGTGTCAGTATTAGAACGAAAATTTATGAGAACATTCTTTTCAAGGTACTTTATCCTCTTGTATTCTTCTATATCGAAGTATCTGTTACAGAGCTATCTAGTGCTGAGAGCTATCTAGTACAAAACCTTTTACGTTTATGATTATTACATCGAAGCACGCGAATTGGAAACTGCCGTAGTCGTTTCGTGAGGCTTAATGTAAATTGATTGCTGTATTACTGCTGCTGGAGGCACAAACAAAAACATGCCCATTGTTTTAAGGTTAGTGAAACAGTTTATGGAGAATTGTAATGTTATATGTTGCACGAAAAGTGATTTAGAAAATGGTAAAAGTTTCTGTACATACATATGTACCTACGGTCACTCACACTAATTACAGACACTATACATTGCCTGTATTTATTGCTATATGTAAGTAAGAATAATTTAAATACTGAGTTATTTATTTGATAAAAAAGTAGTAGTTTGAAATTCAGAACAATTTTTTCTGACAATAACATTTAGGGGTAGAATACATTTTAGACAAAAAGTTGTCTCAATAACCCACTAATGCAGACAGAGAAGCTGACGAATGAAAATTGTGTAACTAAACACAAAATACATATGTAACATACATGTATAAACTATATAACTAACCATATAACTAAATAACTGACTATATAATATAAACTAATATAATATAAACTAATATAATAATAACTATATAATATAAACTAAAGTAACGCACCACTTCATTTGTATATGTAGACCAAGCGATAACAGGAAAGATTTACAAAAAATTTATATAAACCTTATATTGGGACGACTGGCACTAATAGGATAATATATAGTTTTTTTTTTAAATAAATATTTTGTACGTAAATTTTATAAAAATTTATGATTTTAAAATTTTATTGCAAATCTCCTTGACTTAACCCAATGGTAATGCATTTAAATACCTTGTAGTATCCTGTAAAATCTGATTGAAATGTCTCAGCAAGAAGGATAGTAGCATAGCAATACCTAAAATGTCATATAAAAGCAACTAGTAAATATTTTTGTCTGAAACTTTGAATGTGTAGTACTAGAAGCAACTCTTTACCAAAAATGTCATAATATGATTGTATTATATGACAAAAGGAAGATTTCCTTGCGGCTGCTTTTTAAGGTATGAAGAAAATGAAATCATTTTTCCTTAAAGCAAATCATGTAAGATATAAAAAAAAGATAGTTTTGAGAAGGCTTTACGTCTCTGTACATTACTATAGAATACATTTCCGAGCTATTTAAGAGCTAGGAAAGAAGTTGAATACATTTGAATACATCAGTGCAAGCTTACCAGCTGAACTCATCATATAATTTATATAGGAACATGTACGATTACAGGTAGTCATATAATCCAAACGGATTAATAATCTTACAGTATTTAAGCACATTAAGAATAATTTTTTTTTAATATTTTGAAAAAATAGAGCTGCAGTCTTCTTCCAGCTTCATTTGCAATTCAATTTTGGAATTTATTTCCATTTTTCTAATATGTCCTATGTGTTCTCTATAGGGTTTAAGTTTAGAAATGGATGTAAAACTTTCAAACAATCGTAGTACAAATATTTCTGCATAATTCTTGTTTTTTGTTTAGGATCATTATGTTGATAAAATTTTTATGTATTTTGGATTCTTATGTTATTCTCATTTATTCCCATACAATTTTTAGAAAATTATTATTGGTTATTTTGAGTGTTTTCACTGTAATTGCTGGTAACACATTGGGATAAATAAAGAAACAGCTTCACCTGTGCTTAGAAACAGCACAAAATTTATTATGAGAAGTACATAGACACATACTTGGCAGAAATGTATATACAGTTCTTGGATGGAATTATAACTCAGTAGAGGACATGACTACTTATACCCTATGGCGTAATAAATTAAACATTTCCAACAATTATTCTCTAGAAATCTCAGATACCAAGTTTGATCTCAAATGTCTTTGATAAATACAAATTCCTCAATTTTGATAGGCTAAACGAATACCCATACAATTGTACAACCTTCTTCGTATCTTAAAGTAGATTTTACATTTCTTAGCTACAAACTTTTATTTATTTGCCTCCATACTATTATACTTTTTCATTATGAATCAAAAATCTACTCTTGTTAGCAAAATAATATCTTTCCATCAAGCTGGAAATTTTTTAATGAACTCTTTGGTAAAAATTGACCCTTTTCTTCTACTTATTTCATTTATTTGTAACTTTCTCTTTGCCATTTGATCTTGGATCATTAAATTCATTAAATTCATTTTTCTTATTACTCTATGCTCTTCTTATCACTCTATTTTAAGCCCTGTTTTTTCCTAATTTTCATGATGAATTTCTGAAGCTAATTGTGTGAAGCATTTACATGGAGATGTTTTGTAATTTTCTACATTATTATTCTTTTTTCCTTTTCATTCAGAATTTGAGATGGTTCTTTAAATTCAATTTGGTCTCCTTTTTTTTTATACATTTTATTAATATTTATAATTGTTATCTTTATGATAAATTGCAAATTGTATTTTGTCAAAACAATTCTCTTTTTTGTATTAAATTTTAGATGTTAAGACTCTGAAATACAACTTTCTACTAAGGGAAATTTATACTTCAGTAGTTTATACATAGAGCAAAGCTATTTTGCTCTTAAAGTAATCCCAGACAACACAAGATAAGATGGTGGCGACACCATACCGGCACTGTAGCGACACTTCCGAGGAGTGTCAGCAGATCCGTAGTCATCTACGTCCGCACTGGTTAGCTAAAATGCCGGCACGCAGTGGCAGCACGTTCTAGTTACCAGCGTAACACGCGTGCGAATGACACTGCGCCAGCACCAGCGTGACACGCGTGTCATCGTTCCATTCAAAAATTTTTTCTGCATTGGCGTAGGCGTCACATTTGTTAATGGGGAATCACGTTATTCCGTACAAATTAAATACGTCAGAGACTGACAGACGTCAGTACTGACAGACGTTTTGGTAGTTCTTTGCCAACATTTATAGTTACTGAGAGAGCCATATATATTTTTTCAATTCGTCAGGAAAATTCATGCCAATAGAGAGTATTAAATACGATGACAGCATATTGTTTAAGGAAATGTAATAAATGATACATTTACTTATAAAATGTTGAACTAATTAAGTTACGTTTACTTTACTAGCGTATCACAATTTTCAGGTGAAAATATTGAACGTAATTATTTCTTTTCCTTTGGTACATGGTTTTATCGTTTGTAAGGATTATTAAAAATAATATAACCCTTTGTCGCATGAATTTTTAACGATGAGTTGAAAAAAATATTTATAAAATAAGTGTATGTATTTTTACGATAAAGTAATTAACGACTTTACTGAAAAAATCGCTGTATTAAGTTATAGTTTATAGAAAATAATAAAATGAAGTTTTTCTATCTTTCTTTCGTGTCAGTATATCTATTTTCGAATCGAAATAAATAAATTGCTTAGTTTAGTCATTTTTAATATTCGTTTATAATTTTTATGCAAACAGCTTCTTCATTGGTATATATTAGCCTACGCCACTGCCACGCGTGTCACTATGGTGAGCTGATAGTGTCATTGGCACGCCGTGTCGCCCCTGTGCTATATCGCCGTGCTTTGATAGTGCCGTGACACGCAGTGTCGCTCCAGTGCTAGCCCTGTGCTGTTACGAGAACTGAGAGGCAGCACCGTGCTAGCACAGTGCTTAGAGTTCCACCCGGTGCCATTGGCGCTACAATCGCTGGTTGTCTGGGATAGTTTAGAATTAATAAGTAATAGAATGTACAAAAGTGTTAGAATATTAGTTAAGCTACTTAGTTAGTTAATCTACAAAAAATGGTTTATATTCTTATAAAATAAGTAATATAGTAATTAAATTATTCCTACTTATATATAACATTAAATACAGGGAATGTATAGTGCCCATATATATATATAGTAAATAATCATATTTACGCTTGGTATATTATTTAATACTTATTTTATTATTTAAACTAAGAAATAACTGAAGCATAAAAAGTTATTTAAAAACTAAGAATATGTTAAAAAATACTGTGCTAAAGAATGAGCTGCGCTGAAATGAATAAGGTAATGTCCTAGTAATTACACTTTTAAACTGATGGTTATAATGATTAAAACTGTTTATAATTTAAAATAAGATGGAGTGTTTTTCAGTCATAATGTATATTGTTACCTATCATTTATTTATAATGGAATATTGTTATTATTGCCTTAAAATTTTTCAGCTATAGCGCTCTCTTATGCATTTAATTTTCATGCTTTGCTTTCAAGGCGTCTTCTGATGACTTTCATACAAGTACTATTGCATTTGATATATGTAATATCTGTTGAATGAAATAATAATTTCTGCAAGATTGCCGATCTGTTGTATGTCAAGTATATAACAATGAATATAACAATCTTATTTTATTAATTTTTGTAAACTCTATTATATTAATTTTGTGTTCATGTTAAATAACTTCTAAAACGGTAGCCAAACTAAAGATCAGTTTATCCTACTTTAAGCAAATCCTACTTTAAGTATATTAATTAATAGTCACATTTTTTTAATTGCTTCTAAATTCGTTTTGTTAAAGATTTATTTATTATGATTATCTTCCCTTACTTGTCATGTTTTAAAGAGCAAGCCACTTGTGATATATTGTCAATTGTTAAAGCATTGAATCAGAGGTGGATAGACGACAATTGAAATTTATATTGTTGGATAGACGATATTTTGAAACTTATACTGTTGGATTCCGCATGAATGGAATTACAATTACTGAATCTCGGTTTATAAATGGTTATTTAGAATAAAGAATACCTTGCGAAGGGCTGTTCTATTAACATGTTCCCATGTAAACCGTTTTTTTAAGGACTTTCCATTTAGGCAGTGTGGGGTGTATGCGCTCCATGCTTTACAGTTGTATTGTTTTGTTTCTGGCATATGCCTTACAAGGATTAAAATAATGCAAAAATCATAACTATCAAGGAAAGAGTGTATAGTTTAAGATGCATAACATAACAAATCAATAAATTTATTTTTCTAGGAATTATTTGAACAAATACCTGGCTGAACGTTACTCTACTAAGCGAGTTGCATCCTGACACATAATTTTTTTGTATCATGCCTATATTAGTTTAAAATAAAACATTTTAATTGAAATCAAATTCGTATAGAATTACAAAGGATGTTACAGTGAACTTTGTTAAAACATATAACCGTATTATCAGCTAACCAATTTAATATCCCAAGCAGATCGATGAATGTTCAATTTTTAGTTATTCAAAAGTTTTATTTCCAACATTATTTTAATATTATTAAATTAAGAATAATATTTAGAAGCATTAGAAATTCAATTACATAATTTTTCTGCATGAAAAAAAACAACACTTTTCTACCCTTTTAAGATTGCTTTTTGAAATATTAATTTTTGTAATTTGCTATTCCAACAAGAATGATACAACAAATTTCTCTAATACGCGTTTATACATATATTAAATTAAATACATACTTTTAGAATGGAGAAGGGCTTATGATGTCGTAAAGCATATGAAAATATAATTGTATGAAAAAAAAAACAGTTGCAAAATTTGAACATAATAGTTCGAAGTTTATCTTTTACGTTAACTGAAATAAATAACCAGCAATATTTTTTCTGAGAACAATCATTCTCTAAATTCTTAACTTGTGACGTTAACGCGTTGCAAGGTATTATAAAAAAAGAGAATAACGGTTGAAAGGAAAATTTATAAATGTAAAATAGTTAATAATTTTCCATCGTTTCTGTTACTATTTTTCTACGCTTTGTTATATCCCGTTAATATATGCGCATGCGGAGATATAATTTTATTAAAAAAATCATTGCGACATTTGGGCATAATTGTTCAAAGTTTATCTGTTGCACTAAATGAAATAAATAACCAAGCAATATTTTTATGAGAACACTTGCTCTCAATATTTTTAACGAATATTTCCTCTAATTTTTTAATGTAATCACAAAACTAACTGCTTGCCATATTCAAAGTTCCAAATATTATTGCCTTCCTGATTTTCATCAGTTAGGAAGGAACAATTACAATTTAAAGTAATCTTGTTTTTATTTATAAATTGTATTCGAATGCATTTGATTCTGGCAGATTCATTGCACGATAATCATGCTTCCAAATGTTTAAAATTGGATGATGCTACGGATTCTGTGAACTCTGTAGAATTTAACGAGTCGACAACATTTAATATCTCGTCAAGATCAGTTGTACAATTCTGCGCTTCCGAATGTTCCATAAATTTCATACTAAAAAATTGATTAAAACGCGCATAAATTGTATAGGTATTGGATTAGCGCAATTATTGTCTTATTGTTGGATAGATCCAAAGAAATTCTTGGCGCAATCTTGATTTAAAAAATATTTTTAAAATGTTTATACTATTTTATCGTAACCTAAACAAATCCTCGGCCGAAATCCGATTTCAGCGGAATGTTATCTCGCGGATCAGACGGAAAGACAGACAAAACAGGCTTGGGTTATTCCCGATTTCTGTTTTAATCATATCTTCGTCTGTGGTGGACGGTCTACCTGGGCGTTCTTGATCTTCAAGGTCGAAATTTTCAGCTTTAAACCGAGGAAACCACTTCCGCATAGTTCTTTCAGCTACAGCATCTTCGCCATAAACAGCGCATATCTTGTTTGCCGCGTGTGTAGCATTTTTACCCTTTCGGAAAAAGAAAAGCATTAAATGCCAATAATGCACTCTATTTGCTACCATAATCTATGGCGTATAAAACTGATAAAAATTAACGAATCGTAACTAAACCTTTTTCCAAGTATGGCCGAGGTTATCATCTTTTGGAATATGTACTATTAATATGTACTATTACACATTTGGATTTTAGAATAAATTCATTTTTTCTCGACTTTTTCGGTACTTCTGCAAATTCTGCGGTATGGATAGTGGAAAGCATATAAAATTCATTTCAATCAGACCACTTCATTGGCAATAATATTCGGTTTCTTCATCAGAATCACTTTTTGAACCAATGATTTCCTTTATCCATTGTTCTCCTTTCAAACGTTTTACACTCATCCTGAAGGGAACTAAATTGAAATTGTACATTATACATTTCAAAAATTAAGTAAACATACGATATGAGCAAACATACCAATTTGTTTTTCGTAGCTTATATAGTAAAGTAATGCGCACTATTGAGAGTAATCATACCCACATAACTTTCCGTGGGTGCCGTTAAGGGTCAGCAGTAGTACCCACGTAACTTTTTAAGAATGCCGCCAATAAGCGGCGGTAGGATCCAGAGAACGTTTTGTGGATAACGTCAATGAGCGGCGGTAGAACGCAGAAAATGTTTCGTGGATGCCACTATTAGGCGGCGGTAGTATTGAAAGGGTTAATTTTGAGCTTCCAAGTAAGGAGGTATTCTTGAATTTTGGCGAAGGTATCTTAGAGTTGCGATTGTTTTTTCGGATTCGCCTGGGTTATGTTTTTGGTTGCATTTAACGCATCTATATTCTAAGTTAGTGATGTATGATATTTTATACAACAATTGTCAAAATGCATGCCTGGTTTTTTAGAATAATTATCGCAATACTATCTTGTTTAATGACTTTTGCCAGGCTTATTTCTTTGAGAGCAGATGTTGCAATCTTTCTATTCTTATCTGCCAGCAGTTAAAGCATTTCACTCGAACGTGTTTATTATTACTACTAATTACTTTTATACTGTTTAAACGTAGCAATGATTTATGCAAAAAATCTGTCTGGTTTTTACTCCCAACAAAGACTTTACACCATGTTCTTTAGAATTAGTTCTGGTTGGCGAACTTAAAATATGAAATAATTTATCAAAATGATCAATGAATTCTACCGTTCCGTCGACCTTATTTGGAAGTAAACGGGTAAGCAGTAGTGTGTACATACCTGCAGCTACATGGTTACCAAATGCTTGTACAGCGTATTTGACTTTAATTTTGAAAAAGTTATTCATTGTTTACTATCTTGGTTATAAAATTGAACAATATGCGAGCACGAAGCGCTTTTATCATTAATTTAAAAATTATGTTTGAATCAATTGTTTCGTGTAGCTTTTATTAAGTGTAGCATGTCAAACATATAAGCCACATTTTATTGATTAACCGAAAACGTGGAATTTTTAATGGATATTCCTAAATTACGGAACAACTGTACAAAATTAGAGACGCTATGCACTGTAATTAGTGCATGCACCATATAATGAACTGAGAAGCGCCATCGCGTTGCATAAAGTACTAGAACTCAATTACTTCGACACGTTGACACTTAGAAGCGCCATCCTGTTGCATCGATCTCTAGAAATTATATATTTTTTAGTATAGAAGCTGCTAAGCAGTATTCCGCTGTATAGAAATTTACAATGTATTTGCTTTGAAGCATTGAACTGAGAAGCGTCAACGTATTGTATACAACTTTAGAACACAATTACTTCGACACGTAGACACTTAGAAGCGTCATTCTGCATCATAAGCACCGTAACCTTTCAATTTAATTATTATATCAAATATAAGATTCTTTAATATGTTACTAGGGCCATATTTAATATGTAACCAGACCTAAAGAATCTCCTCGTTATGTCAGTCTTCGTCAAGGACTGTCCTTCTGCATTCTGTGGCCTAGTCTTGACGTTGCTAAAGTCATTGGGATTGTGTTGATTGGTCTCTGTAGGTCGTCAATCATCCGAGCTTCTGGTGTTTCTCTTTCAAAGTTTCCTTGTCGTTGTGCAGTGCTTACCTCCTGGAGGTCTTCCTGTAGAAAGGATGGTGCGTCCTCCTTGCTTCCTCTCTTTTCAATGATTTTTCCTTGATCATCTCCAGGTCGTTGCAGACCTCTTCAAGAGTATTTTCTCAAGCCGTTCTCATTTGTACTTTGTTTTCGATTTTGTTTCTTGTCGCGTTTTGATATAGAATTAGGGCTAGGAAAGATGTTAGCATTAAGAGGTGAATTCCCTCCAGTGTTCAGTTGTCTGAATCTAAGTTAAATACTGTCATGTGGAATGGTGTAGATAAGATGCCATTAGATTTGAGTATTTTTCCAGCTCTTAGTGTTTCTCTATGAGGACCTGGATTTGCATTGTCAGGCAGAGCTCTGATATCAAAGTTAGGTCAAGGTGGATCTTGTTGAAGTGTTCAGTTTTATCTTCTTCAGTTGGGCTGTCTCATAGTTGCGTGCGTCCTTAATTTAGATCAAGGCTACTACATCCAACACTACCGTTACTACATTATCTCCTTTCTTTACAACCAAAGAATGTCTTCTTAGACCTCGATGACACCCCCAACACCATAGCTCATCTGAATCCGTTTAGGCAAGGTCCCAGAGAGATTGCAAGGAAATATACGTGGCCCTTTGCGACAGCTCATGTTACAGTGTTACACAATATTTTTTACAAATATCTTAGCAGAATATTATTGTTTACAATAAAGAAGATACATAACAATAAGAGGTAGGTTTTTTTTGGTGCCTGGTGTTTCTCGTATAACTGACCTCTGTGTCTCTTCTTCATGGGCAAGGTTTAAGAAAAAAATACTTTTGTCTCATCCAGGAGTTCTTCAACTTTAACTTAATTTTTGATTTCAAGACATATGAGAATGGTTTAAGAAAGGTTTAAGAAAAAAATACTTTTGTCTCATCCAGGAGTTCTTCAACTTTAACTTAATTTTTGATTTCAAGACATATGAGAATGTGAAAGCTTTCAATAAATAACAGTCTTAAAAAATAGAATACAGTAATAAAAATAATTTTTGGCCACATCCTGGTGTGGATCCCGTGACCCACAGATTAAGAAACTCAGGTCTAATCCATGGACAATCTTTGAGTGTGGTTTTTTGTCCGCCATCGTTGAATTCCAACAGGTTTTCAAGTGTTTTGTTAGGTGGTATATTGCCAGAGCCTAATTAATTGAATTTTGAGCTATATTGAGGTTCAACCGACTCTTGTTCTCCTAATTTATATAAACATAAACATGAGCGATATGAATTAAATCTTGGAAATTATATTTGAAAGTTTTCTGTAATTTTTTAATTTGTTTCTCGATGTAGTAGTACATTTTCTGTTTGAACTGGATGTTCTTCTAAAAACTGAAATTGATTTTAAGATATACAGTATGTACCATGATATGTGTATCATTTGGATGCAATCATTGAAGTAATGCTTTGCACTCGGTTCGAACATTCACAATAGAAACTATATGCAATATTTTGATAGGAAATTAGAAAATAGAAGGTATTCCTAAAATTAGAAAATTGAAACTAGAATTAGAAGACAGAAACTATTGCAATATTTTTTAAAATAGTAATATTTTAACAATAGCTTCTGTTTATTCTAAAATAGCAATATTTTAGGAATAGCTTCCATTTTTTAATTTTCTATTACTGGGAGATGTGGGTCATAAAAACTAATGCTAAAATAGTAATATTTTAATAACAGGAAATTAGAAAATACAAAATTAGGAAATAGCAGCTGTTGCTAAAATTAGAAAATAGAGACTATTGCTGAATTATTGTTATTATATATAAAATAGCAATATTTAAAAAAAAAAATAGGCAATAATGCATACGTGTATACAAATGCATGTAGTTTCCTTCCTAGCTGATAAATAACTTTTAATGTATCCTATAGCAATGTAGAAATGTAAGGTCTTCTCAAAATCATCTTTTCTTTGTCTGTTACATGGTTTTCTTTGTGGAAAAATAATTTCATTCCTTCATACTGTAAGGAGCTAACGGAGCAGCTATGAGCAAAGTTTAGTTTTGCCATGCATTATAATTGTATTGGGGACCGTCAGTGATAAAGACTTCATATTTCTATTCTTACATATGCAAAATTTCAGATAAAAATATTTATTGGTTATTTTTATATGACTTTTGCAATATTGTTATGCTACTATCCTTGTTGCTAAAAAATTTATGTCAGATTTCATAAGAAATTAGAAGACATTTAAATACAATCTCATTGGGTTAAACGATGCACGAAATAGATTCACGATAAAATATTAAAATCACAATTTTTCATAAACTTTATGTACAAAATATTTACTTTTCATAAAATGTTTGAGTATTAACCTATTAATGCCAATTTGTTGTGAATTTCAAACTACAATAAATAATGTATTTTTTTGTAAAACAAGTAACATGGTATTTAGATTGTTCTTATTTATATACAGCAATAAATATAGGAAATGTATAATGTCCGAAATTAGTAGGAGTAATTGTATGTACATATGTATGTACAGAGTCGTAAGTTCGAATTCATATTTCTATTTTGTAAATCACTTTTCGAGCAAAATACTAATATTCTGCATAAACTGTTTCACTAACCTTAAAACAATCGGCACGTCCTCATATGCATCCCCAACAATAATATAATACAGCAAACAAGTTACACTAATGGGCTTCTCGAACCTACTGCAATAGTTTCCAAAAAAAGAAGCAGTTTTCCGCAAAAAGAATTTACTGTACTGGTATTTGTGATCGTTAATGATGATATTAATTTTGAATTTTGTACTGGATAGCATTCACTGTAAAAGATATCCCAATATGGAACAATACACAGGGGAGAAGTACTACGGAAAGAAAGTTCCCACTAATTTTCGTTTTAACAAGTCGACGAACGCGGGAAATGAGAGGGAATTCCTTTATCCTTTTGGTTTAATTAGCACCACCTTAAACTGGAACAATTTAATCTAGAACCTAGAACGTAACTTGCTTTACAGAACTAGAATTTAATTATTGCCAACTGAACTTTTTGCTATTTTCTTTTTACCCTAGCGATTTTGATACTGCATTTTGATACTATTTGTATGGAGAAGAACGCCGCTCTATTATTATGGTGGTCCGGTTTGAGCTTTTTTGGAGGGAGACTGTCATCTGTGTTGAATGATAAATGAGGCTCAAGTTTCTTTCGATATATTTATTGGTATAGCGGATTCTAATTTCCACTAAGAAATCTCTACGAATATTTTGTTTGAGAAATTTATGTATCCGCTTATAAATGTTCTCTTTCACCCGTTTGTTTCGGTGATTGGCCACCTTACATTTTTGGGTAAGCCAATCACCTTATTTCTTCGCATTGGTGCCGCCGTTCTCATCGTTTGGGAAGGGCGACATGGACGTTAGCGGGTTAGTCTATTGCAAAATATTAATTTTCGATAATGTAGCAGGATTTGCAATGGCTCGCTTACCTGGAACCTAATGGTCCCTCGGTTTATGTCGCTCGGATGTGCTGTCGAAGACATTGATTAAAGTTTATTACTTCTATTGCTTCTGTAGAGTGTGAATAATTCTGAGTGTGTGCGAATGCAATAAATAAAGTAACTGCGTGCGATTGGGTTCGAGAGAAAGAAAAGTGCTGATAATAATTAGAATAATAAGGGTGGTGTGGACCTCTGACCGCGAGCTCTATGGAATCCATGGGGATCAGGGTGAATCCGAGGAGCGAAAGAGTCAGTATTTAGGGAGCGGCGACGAAGTTAAGATCGAGGAGAATAGTGAACAGCGACTGAGTAAACAGCAAGCTTAGAATTAGGAAGTACAGAGGGTTTAGTGACTAGGACTGTTAGTTAATAAAGAACACACTTATTTATTAGCAGCAGTGAAGATTTTCCTATAAATTTTGAGAACTCTTCTGAAATCGCGAAATTTGCCTAGACTTCTTAAAAATATTAAAAACTAAAACGTATCCTAAATTATCCTGCACACCGTAAACCGCGCTAACTATTCCTGCAGCAAATATTACTTTATTGGTACTGCTGCTAACCGCTACAGTACTCGATCTGCCAGAAAGGGATCAAAACGGGGTTCGAGTGAAGCGAGTACCATGAAACCTGATCATTGTCAGAGAGCCGGGAAATTCCCGTCAAGGGATGAGAGCACCTTGGATAGGGATAAGGGAGTAGGCGTTAAAATTTACGAAAGCACCTAATTGGCCAGGAAGACAACGTCTACTGGCTAGTAGAGAGTTAAAGCGTAGGCGAAAGAAGAAGAAGGTAGATTCAGAAAAGGTATTGTAGAGAGTAGAGTAGAACTGTAGAGTTAGGAATATAGCATTTATAGAACACTGGAATATTCACACTGGAACATTAGGAATATAGCATTAATAGAACATTGTGTAACACTATCTTTGAAGTGCCTTTCTCCAAATCCCTGAGCTTAACCGACTCACCTGACGATATCCTTTCTTATATATATTATCCCCTACAGCACGTATTTTACCGGGCATGCATGGTGGCCGTCTCAGAAGGACCGTCCAAAGTTTCGTACAAAAAAAAAAATTTCGAAAGATGTTGATGTCCTATCGGAACAATAGCGCTTGTACATATGTAACGATCAGTAAATTTCTATTTCCACAACAGAAAATGAGTCGATCGGATAAGTATTTGCCGTATGTTAAACTATTGGTGGATTTAGTACTCCGTTCGACGGACCACCTTAGAAATGAGAAACTAGTGTATTTTAGACGAAACTATTTACTTTCAGTATTTGCTTAGCAACAGTTTATTCTATACGATAAGGATATTTTATTTTATGTGTATATGTTTAGGTGACTAAGAGACTTCTAAACGAATGCGTTAAAACTAGTGAGTATATACATTAAATAGACTATTTTAAAACTAAGGTGACCAAGCTGGCGAATGAGGAATGTTTCACCCCCCATGTATAACTGACCGGCCCAAAGACAAAATGTCCACCCAAAATCCTCGTAAGGTGAGGGAGTGGGGTTGGGGTTCAAGCCCAAGTGATACTGCACTTGCTCATTGCAGGGTCACCGTTGTTTTGGATTTATGACACGTCAATTACCATAGAGCGCAGAAACGAAGGCTAGAGCGTACATGTGGCCTGCAGACATGCAGGCCAACTCATGTACCTTGATTTCTGGTTTGCAAAAAAGGAGACTAAAGAACAGTGAAGTATAGAAATGTCGAAAATTCTGAAAAGTGTTACGGTCGAGTGTCCGTGTCATAAATCCACGCTATTATTCAAGGCCAGGGGCCTAACACCGTATTATATGGAGAATTATGCCGAGTAGATGCGAAAGATGCGATATCGTAGTCAATGTCGGATACGTTGACAAGCGTTTCAAAATGCCTATCTAAACAAAATATTGAACGAGCAAAGAACTTTTGCACGAATTTCTCAATTATATATATTGTAATTTGTTGAAGCAATTGAGTTTCCTTTCCAATAGAAATCTCTTTATCCTTCAAATGGCTGGAATTTTAGGTGGAAGCTTTTTCGCTGAAAATAAGGTTGTCCTGCGTGTGGAACGCCATTTTGGCTTTTTGTCTGGCTTCCAATCGTAGAAAATCTCAATAGATACGTCATCTGATTTTATAATATCTTTATTATGATATCTTTAAAATTAATATTTTAATCGCGAAAAAGGATAATCGTACCGACGAATCGCTGCTATGGTTTATTTAAAAAAAAGCACGGTGGTAGATATCGTAAATAGATTTAAGAACGAGAATAGAATTTGATCGAAATATTATTTGTAAAGTGGACAAAATCTCGGGACTAAGTGCTCCTGCCGTAGCATCTGCGTTTCGAGGTGAAAGCGACAAATCTATATAAATATGCGATCGAAATAATATAAATGTGCGATTAGTTCGACGATTGCTTAAAGAAAATTGTTATAGTGAGAGATTGGTAATAAAGAAACCATATACCGTGGTGGAGCGACTTTATTTTCATCGACTAATCGAAATTGAACGTATCTGGTTCAGATGGACGACATATGGCGTGGCGTAAGCGAAACGAAACTTCAGAACCGTAAAATTTGTTACGAAAGATAACAGCGTAGCTTTATTTCAGTGCTATATTTATTATATAATGTTGACTGTTACATAGTGATGGATTATGTTATTATACAGACATTTGTACGTACCACGTGTATGTGTATTAGCGTATGCTTGTTGGATTATTTCAACGTGTGAATGTAGAACCAAAAATGAATTTTGCGTTAAGAAGTAGAATCCTGTATATAAACAGAAGAAGAGATTTATCGGTTCAAGAGGTCCGCAAACAGTTTAGACTGAAGGACTTGAAGGAAAAACACGATAGACAATATAAAATACAGGGTCACATCTTTTATGCGTTACACTATACGAGTATTTCCTTTTCACATTTTGTATGTATGTAATTAATAAATAATATATAGTATCGTTATACGCGTTTACTATTAATCTATGAACGCACGTAGTAAGGTATTCCGGGAATTAATTGGGCTGGATCAATCACAAGGTACTTCTGTACGACTGTAACTGTCGAATGCGGAAAAACGACACCGATATTGTTGGAAATGGGTTTAGAATACAACTAATGCCAATTTATAGTTTATAATATTCCTTATTTTCTTTAAACTTTATTTTCTTTAAAACGGAGAGTCGATGACATGGAGCATTGGAGATTAATGTTGGAGGATTGCGAGGCCCTATCGTCTTTTATATAAACGGAGCTTAGTAATATATACGTCGTAAAAAGTCCCATCTCATCTCACTTGAGAATAATAGATTAATTTTTCTATTCGATTTACTACTGTCTCTCGTGTTTCGAGAATACGATAAAATTTGTATCCTTATTTGTATATAGTAAGACGGTAAAGTTGACAAATCTCGCATCATTACAGGTATATCTTACTATTATAGTAACTTTAAAACAATTTAGTATTTGAGCAATAACGGTTTAAAAGCTAACTGATTTCAGCCTATAGTTATACTATTTACGTTTACTACATACTATTACTATTTACTCTTTACGTTTCAGCATATATTCGTAAACGTTCGAAATATCGTTGACGCTTGAATTACTTAACTCGTTACGATCTTTAATTTCCATCGTTGTCGCCTCGGTAAAGACGCGAATGAAGTTTAAATCAGCGACCAGTTGATATCGTTTGCCTTTACATGATATCGTGGCGGTAGTCACGTCCGTTTTATCCGACCGTTCCTCCGCTCGATCAGCAGCACACGCAATCATATACATCATTGGGCCAGATACGTTACACTTTGTACTTATTATCAACTTTTCGTCGTCCTCTCTAAACGCAACATGAACATATTTACCGGATGAAGCTACAATTGCTCCGGTTAAATTTGGTTTGTTATAAGTATGCGCGGTCCCTGAACCATTAATCCTTTTCCGAATATAACTAGCATCGTTTAATTTGCGGGCTGTGGAAACGCATTTGATGTCTGGAAACCTTTTCGATATTAATTTTAATCGTTCCAAGTAATTGTCGGGTATAGTATCAAGTCCGTTTATTTTCGCATCTATAATGTCCAGCATTTTATTCCTCCTGGATAACAGTATATCGAGTATCACATACTCGTTTTTTTCTTTGAAGATAATCATCAAACTCGAATGTATATCCTTTCGTATAATCCTTCGTTTGAAATTCGACACTTGAATTTTGACGTAATTGATATCGTCAACATTTTTTTATCAGTCTGGTACACAATGTCCGTAAATGTAATGTTTTTCAGATCATAGTAAACAGTCGAGGGTAATTTAATTTCATGTTGCAATGATCAAGCGTAAAGTTTGTATGTCAACTTTATCGGTACGACTGCTCTTGTTGTGAAACGATTTCAAATCTTTGGTATATTCCAATAATATACCACCAGGTGGCAATGGGGTATTATTTCTGTCACGTTTTTCATTCCTTCCAATCGTGTCTGGGTCTATTAAATCGTTAAGTGTGATAAACCTGAAATATGTAGCAAGAAAGCACTTTAACGCTTCTTTTGAAAATTCAATAGCGATGTTTGCAGTTTCGATTTTGTTCATGCGTTCCAGAATTAGTTTCAGCTTTGTTCTTGTCCCTTAGTTCGTTCTTCTTAAAGATTCGTTGTCTTTTGCTTCGGTTCAGCAGTTCTTTGCCGCCCGGTATCTATTTCAAATGGTCTAAAAATTTACATTGTGGACTTTGAACTGTCGTCTTTTCAAACTCCCTCCATATTATGTGAATAAATTGCAACAAATTTATAGACGCGGTTCCTAATTTTCGTTTGTTGATACGAATAGCATCGGTTTCCGAGCCGGTTGCGCGATACTGCTCGGTGCAGGTTCTCGCGTTGTGTAATTTCATTAACGATCTCTATGTCGTTATTATCTCTTGCATGCGTTCATCATCACCACTGGCTCTTCGACGGGTGTAAAGAGTCGTTTGGTCAACTCCATCGAGTATAGGTTCTCTGCAAGAGGAAAATAAATATGTGGTGTAACTGGGCTCAGCGCATTCTCGGCAAGAAGGGATCCGTTTGGAGTAACTATTATCACTGCTTGTTCGTAAAGGCATAGACGATAAAATACTACACGCGGAATTGGAACTTCGATTGGGAATTTTGATATTACTATCCATATGACAAATTCTTTAACAAATAGGGAGATTAATCTGGCCAAATGTAACGAGGACCAAACGTACAAAACTCGGATAACAATCATGTAGCTCGGAATATTTCTCTTTATACAGATAATATCGATTGTTTCATGTATAACAATGCAATTTCATCCATTTTATTCAAAATTCCATTTTAATTTATCCGTAATGATCCTATCTATGACCGTCTTCTGTTTCTTTACATTGGTCATAGCTACACTTACTCGTTTATCCATTAGTGATTGGTAAGTAACAGCTGCGTTGTTGTTAGCGGAACTGGTCGACGGTTGTTGGCCCATGACTTGCTATAAAGTTCTCAATTTTATCCCCTATATACTTCGTCTGAAGCATGCGTTGGTTCTGTTCGGACTGCTCCATCTATAAAATAGATGAAATTGCGATAAGTATAAAGCGCAGGGTTATATGTACTATGTCTTATACTATACGCGGATTTGCTTCCCACAGCTTGTAGGTATGTAATTTATTTTTTAATTTTTTTTTTACTATATTACGTCTACAACTAGTTTCACTGAGCTAACCAGAAAATTTGATGGATTTGCATGTGGTAAGCACTCATAGTGATTACCGCGATCATTATATGTATATGATGTTTCTATTCTTTACTTCTGCAGGTTGGCTTGTTCCTTTTTAGTCTTCCGTGTTGCGAAATGTAATTAAGACCCTTGACGGTTTCGTGATACCTTTTCGTTAATAATAATAGCAGTTCCTCCGTGAGCAGTTCCGTGTGGATAGGATAATTGATGCTATATATTTTGTAGTTGTAAATATTAAAGTAGATTTTGCCGGTAAAATGAGTTAGGATTAGTTCTACTTCTCGTTTGTGTTGATGCAAACCGTTAACATTCCACAAGGCTATTCTAGTGTTACTAGATATTGTTATGCTTTGTTGATGATAATGATAAGCAGTTTTATAATCATACTTGTCTGATCTAATGTATGTAATTAATGTAGAAAAAATTTCACAATCTCGGATGAGCACCAAAAATTGGTAGGCAAATCTCTCATTGGTGTTAGAAGGACAAATAAATCTTCACTGTTGTTAATAAATAACTGTGTATATTGTCAACTAATAGTCTTAATCACTAAACGCTCTGTACTTCCTAACCCTAACTCGCTCTATTCTCAATCGCTGTTCGCTATAATGCTCGATGTTCACTCCGTCGCTGCTCACTAAACATTGACTAATCTTACACTATTGCGGCTCGCTAAATACTGAATCTCTTACACCCACAACTCACCCTGTTCCGCTCGCATTCCACCGGTTTCCATTCCTCAAACGCTCGTGGTCACGTACAAACCATCGTTGACATTCTCAGTCGCACGATCCTGCCACCAGGCCCTGCGGAATATCTTAATTAAAAAAAAATATTATTTAAAAAAAAATTATTACTACTCAAAAAAAATATATTATTGCTTAAAAAAGAATACCATTACTTAAAAGAAGTATTATTAGTAAAAAAGTAATATCATTACTTTAAAAAAATTACTGCTTTAAAAAAAGATATTACTAAAAATATTACAAAAATATTACTTAAAAATCTACCCATTAGGTTGCCTATGTGTTAGTATATGATAATACAGGTATATTAAAAGTCTATTGTCATTTTGTGAATCAGATAGAATTTTTTATGGATTAAATTCATTCTTTTGCAATTCAAATTTAGTATCTGCAAATTCATACATCTAGTGAAACAGATTCATCTTTTCGCTAATTGAATTCATATCTCTTCGACTTAGATATAGTTCCTTGTAAATTAAATACAGTTTTTTACAAATTTAATTTACGTTCGAAGGTGGCGGCAATCACCCTGTTACAAATCACATTCATCCTTTCGCAAATCAAATTTATTCTTTTGCTAATTAAATTCATTCTTTACAAATCACATTCATCCTTTTGCAACTTAAATTTATCCTTTTACAAATCGCGTTCATCTTTCTGGAAATCAAATTCATCCGTTTGCAAAATAAATTCATGCTTTTACAAATTCAATCCATCTTTTGGCAAGTCAAATACAGTTTTTTGTAAATTAAATACATTTTTTTATTACATTTATATTACATTACATTACATTACATTACATTACAGTAAATATATATAAACAAATACATTTTTCTACAAATTAAATTTATCCGTTGGAAATCAAATTCATCGTTTAGCAATTTAATAATTATTTAATAATAATTTTCTTGCAATTCAAGTCTCCCCACTTGTAAATCATATATACCCCCCCCCCCCCCCTGATTTGTTTCTCGAATGAAATTTATTCTCCTTCAAATTGCATTCATCCTTTCGAAAATTGCATTTATCCTTTCGCAAATAACGCTTACATTTTCAATCCTTCTGTATAAATTAAATACCGCCCAAAGGGATTGAAATACTGACCAGTAAAAATATTTGGTCGACGCAAAAGAACAAAGGAAATAATAAAGGGATACAATAAATGCGTAGGATATGCAATCAATTATGGGCATCTTAACATTGGTCTGGTCAGAAAGTCATTTCGGTTTTTTTTGGTGGAAATGAAACACGGTTTTTATAGAGTGTATAAACATTTTATTAAATTATATACCCTCCATTTTGAACCAATACTTTTTAAAAAATTCATTATGCAGTCAATTATGAATATCTTAATATTGGTCTGTTCGAAAAGTCATAGAGAGAGACAGAGAGAGGAATACTTCATCATTCAACTTGCCACTTTGAATCACTCGAATTAATATTTGTGCCAGTTTTAAATAAAAAAAAATATGTAAATTGTATGAAGCAACGTGAATTACAAGTTTTAGTATAACGCGTTTCAATTACAGTTACAGTACAAGTATTCAGTACAACAAGGGCTTGTACACTTATATTTAAAGTTTTAAGTGTTTATATTCAAAGTTCCACTAAATATTTAAAGTTCTTTATTAAGTGCTAATAATACAAGAACGTTGTTTGCGAGTGCAAAATTACGCTTGCTAAATAAATCAAATGTTAATAACGTTAGCGGGGTAACAAAAGTTTTTCGTTGTACCTCAAGTTCAAGCTTCATCTCCCTGGACCAACGATCTATGAGTCCACGTTTCTACTTACAGTATTAAGTACTCGTTTCTCGTTATGATAGCACACCTTTTCTATTTGTTACGTGGAGAGGAGCTTGAAAGAAGTAATAGATAGAATAGTATAAAATATTAAGAATAGTATATGATATTTATTTTCTGAAATAAGTTAATGATACACATGTATATGTTACTATGAAAGACAGTAAGTTACAACAGTGGAAAAATGGTTTTTCACTTTAACTGCTGGTACTGTTAAACCTTTACACTTGGATGTCCTCTCCAATATTTGCCAGAATTATTTTATATACAACTGTTTTTTATAAATATAGTATACAGTCAACCTATATTATAGGAGGGTTTACGGTTTTAGAAATGTTTTATTTTTTATTGAAAAGGTTTCCAATATTAAATGTGTTAGACGTTTCCAATTTACAAGGAAACTTGGCAATTTGAAAATATAAAGAATCTAAAACTTTGCACTTACGCTACTAAAAGAAGTACTAAAACTTTTCATATTATCGGTTTCTATCATCTACATAGCGAATATAAAAAATTTGGAAATAAAAAACATCCCAGACAACCTGCGATTTGGCACACGAGTGACACTCGGTGGAACGAAGCACTGTGCTAGGACAGTGCTGCCACAGTATACAGCAGCGAAGCTTTCTGTCGGCAACTTTGATGTCGGTGTCCCAAAAAATTGAGTGCGCATGCGCCTCAGAAAAATTCTGATTGCAGTGGCATCTCGATTTCAATTTCACTTGCATTTTTTTACTCTTTATCTGCTCAACTTACTTTTACGTTTAGTTAATCAAAATTTAATAAAAATAATAAATGTATTATTTCTAATATACTGAAAAATAAGAAAAGAAAGCAAAAATCGAAAAAATATAAAATACGCATGTCACTATGACTATAAAAATATAAGAACATAAATATTATACAAGATAAACAAGAGAAAATATAATGAAAAATATAAAAAATATTATACATTGTATATTTTATTTTAAAATTTATTTTAAAGTTATTTTATATATACTTAATACCTATATATACAAATATATCGGTAACAAACATATATCTTAAAAGTAAAGATTTCATTAATGAAAAAACGAAGATATCATATAAAAAATATATCAGATAAAAATATGATATCTTCGTTATATATATAATTTTTATTTCTTCCAACTCCTTTCATATTTCATATTTCAGCTACCTGATGTAAATAACTGCAAAGTACGGATTGAAGTAATTCCATTGATTTTTGTTATTCCTTGTAAGTTCGTGGGCTTGAAAAAAATAATGACAAGGCAAATTTTTTAGACTGTGAATCATATCTTCTGCCACGTTTACTTTTACATTGTGCGCCTATTTGTCTAGCTATTAAAATCTTCTGGTAATAACTTATAACCTAGTTCCCTCAAATTGTTATATTCATCTTGTCTACTCGTAGTGACTGGTTTTTCCTTCTTTTCCTTCACATACAGTCGCCAAAATTGTTCATGCAATGTACTATCTTGCGCTGATAATTTTTTACCTTGTTCGCATAATATTTTATTCTGAAACTATTATCTAACAATTTCTTTGTATGAGTCGTCACCAGGCTCATTTCAGGCTCCTCAGCCTCTGTAATATTCAAGTCTATCAGATTCATAAAAAGGACTTTTAAATATATGATATACAATTATATAATTATAAATTAGCTGAAACAAAATGAACAACAAAATAATATGAAATAAAATAAAATAAAATACAGTAAAATTATAAACTTACGATTTTATTATTTCTATCTTAAAATTACTAGTAGCAGAATGGCAGGTTAGCAGAATTATTTTATTTTATTATTTATAGGTTTCTGTTAATTATTATTTATAGGTTTCTGCATTGCTGAAAACAATTTAGATATAATTTATACATTTAATAATTAAAAATACAAAAATTCATTATTCCATTAATATATATTACCTACTCCCTTCTGAAACTTTTACAGCCCTTTCTACACATATATTTCTACAACAAAAAATATATATATTATAGAAAATTACAAAAAAATATAAAATATAATTTTAATTATTCTATTAATATATATTACTTAGTCTCGCCTTCAACTTTTACAGCATCTTCTGCACATGTTATTTTGTCTGCTAAGAAAGAGAGAGAAAGAAAAACTAAAGAGCAAGTGAGGCAGAAGTTCAGATGGCACTGCGATTCGGAATTTATTGACGCGCATGCGCATTAAATTTTGTGACATAAAATCGTGCTACCTGCGCTACTGTATACTGTGGTGCTGCCACTCAACCCCCGTAACGGCACAAGCTTAGCACTGGGGCGACAGGCGTGTCACGGCACTATCAAAGCACCACGATATAGCACAGGAGCTACGCGGTAGTGGCAATGATACTATCAGCTCATCATAGTGACACGCGTGGCAGTGGCATAGGCTGATATTTACTAATGGGGGAGTTGTTTCCATAAAAATTATAAAAATTAAAAATGACTAAACTAACCAGTTTATTTATTTTGATTTTAAAATAGATACACTGACACGAAACAAAGATATAAAAACTTCTTTTTATAATTTTCTATAATCTATAACTCGATACCGCGATTTTTTTGCAAAGTCGTTAATTACTTTATCGTAAAAATATATACACTTATTTTATAAATATTGGTTTCAACTCATCGTTAGAAATTCATGCAATAGAGGGTATATTAAATACGATGACAGCATGTTATTCAAGCAAATTTAATGAACGATATTAGTGGTCCTGTATATAGAAGAAATTGCCAGAATTCGGTAGCTTTAAATTTAGAAAAAATTTCGATTTCCCTGGGACGCCTTGTAAAATCGGAGGGGTAGTACTTTCTTAATCTCATTAACCTACTAGATATTATTGGAATATCTTTACTTGATAATTTGGAAGAATAGGAATATTTGCCGTCTACCCAGGGAGATAATAATTTTTTCGTTACACCTAGGCATACGAGATGCATGTATTCGAAAGGTAATTGTGATACCACTCCAAACGGTATCAAAGATAGTGGACTTAGACCTTCTTTGTGATGGTCCTCATCAAGACGTCTAACATACGTCTCATCATTTCTGAGAGAATGGTATACACCAGTGAAAATATATCTACCTTTCTGACGTACACTGCTTACTTTGCACTTAGAGCAAGGTTGGTAAGACGTATGTCCCCGATGATTTAAGATAAAAGCTCGAGCTTTTATAGTTGGTGCAGCAGCTATAAAACATCTTACTGATAATGGAAATGTTTTGCTTACAAACTGCAGCAATTCAAAGTTCGATATGCTTTTTACATATATCTCAGAAACTGCGAAAACTCAGAAAACGTAGATACATCGTTGAACAGGTCAAATAACCGCTCATGGTAGGTAAGACAGACTACACATTTCTTCCAGAAAGGTAAGAATAAAGAAGAAGCGAATCCTGAAAAATGTATTGTACGTATATCGCATATAGAGGAAAGATCGTTCAGTTTAAAGGTGATCCAATTACATTTTATGTAGGAAATTGTAATCGAAATTTAGAAAATGATCATTTAACTGGTCGTAGTAGGTTTAATGTCAAAAGTACAATATTTTCCTTTGATTTTGTGATAATCCCGAGCACGGAATTGCATTTAAATTATAAATAGTCTGTAAATTTAATTTCTGTGAATTTAAATCGTAAGGAAAAGGAATAGTTTAATGTGCGAGAGAGAGAGAGAGAGAGAGAGAGAGAGAGAGAGAGAGAGAGAGAGAGAGAGAGGGAAAGAGAGAGAGAGAGATTCTCATACATTTTCATCTTCGTTATTGTAGGAGAAAGCTGGAATTGAAGCGGCCCAGGGTGCCGCCTGGTTTTCGTCACCTTTGAGCCAAGCTGAAGAAAAGGGAAAACGATAAATTAGGCCCTTCTCTGCTGCGCTCCATTATGGAAAGAGGACCGCGCGATTGCCATGCAAGGACAGCTATTCTTTCTAAGAATCACTGAGACAACGTACAAGTCTATTGTAAATTTAATTCTATAATAATTCTTTAGTAATGAACTAACGTGTTTTCCTACATTTTCAAAAACACTTTAACTCACTTTTAAATGCCTGCTCTTGAGGACCTCCTTGGATTTCTCTTTTAAGACCCGCATATTTGTATGTGTCCTTTGCATAAACATCCCTCGCTAGAAGCGTAGGACCCTTCAAAAAACGCAATCTGGCGCGCAAATAGAGTGACATTGAGATATTCCTTAACCATCTTTTCCGGCATCAAGGATAGGTTGCCCTAAAATGTAGAGGGAGGTGAATAAACAAAAAATGCGTTACGCGATCGAACGGAACGCGATCATCCGTCAGTTAAAATTTGGAGATCACAGAAGTAACATGGAACGAAAAAAACGTATGATAGCAAAACTGACGCGCTATGTGACACCGGATTCGGAGGACGAAGCGCCATGGAAGAAAAGGACCAGGAACATAACATTGGATATAGAGAGAGACATTAACATATTTCAAAAAATGCAATTTTCCAAAAACACAAGTACACAATTAACTCATACACTATCAACCGCACAAAATTATATATCGCCATACGCACTTCACACATTTCCTACCATACAAATTTATACATCAACATACGCAGCTCACACACTTCGTACCACGCATACATCGACATACGCACCTCACACACTTCCATCAACTTCTAGAAATTACCAACACACACACGCACATCACACACCCACTCTAATGGAAAAATTGGATTCCATCCTCGACAGTATGGAGGAGATAAAAATGCAAACTAGGTAAGTATACAATATATATATTATAAAATAAATTTCTAAATTTGTTGCGCCATTTTATAGCATTTTTCTATAAATGTTCATAGAAGTCTCCAGGAAGCTATTTATTCCTTAAATACAAGGGATGTACGAGCATTAAATATGGAAAAGCCGTCCTAGATTCCGCTTCATAGAATCGAAGCGTTAATACGCTTTCAGAGCTTGTAAGTATAAACATAGGAAGAATAGAATTATTTATTGTTATAAATTGCTATTAAATACATTTAATATGCATATTTATGTTTGCATAGGTTGCGTACCTCCAACAATTAGGCGGCTTCAGTGCAAAAGAAGCAATAGCCATACCAATGAAGGAGACCTTGCACGACACAATTTCGCCGCACCTCTCCTGGTACGACAAGGAAAGAAACAAAGCAACATTAGCTGTCAGGCAGTTGAAATTTGCAATATATAGTACGTATTAATTTTCCTTCGTATTCATACCTTGTTTCTATGTTGTATTGCAAGTAATGCATGTTCACTACTTTTTTCTTTCAAAAGCTGTATGTTGAAACAGTTATTTTCTAAAGCCTACCAGGAGGCAGTTTCAGGAATATGCGCAGCAGGTTCTGCGAGCTTGTAAAGAAAGGTACAGAATGGCAGCGGAACGATAGGGACCAGCTACTGTCCATTTTTGGAACAGAGATGAAGCTGACGCCGAAGAATTTTAAGAGGTACATTTTATTTCTAAACGAAAATACTCTCAATAACGTAAAATTATTTTAAATAACATTATATTTCACTATTTTATAGGAAAGCAAAATATATATATATATATATACGACGGTTTCATCTATTGTTTATTAATTATAATTAGTTATATCTTTATTATTGTCTATTAGTTATATCTTTACTATTGTTTATTAGTTATATCTTTTAATTTTATAGTTTAAAATACATATATGATAATAAGAAGTAGAACATTTTTTTTGCACCCGTCTCACAGTCTATTGTAAAACATTTGCATGATTACTTTACATAAAAGCACTGTACAAGTACGCTAGAAAAAAGAATCGCGAAGCAGGATGGAAATGAAAGAATAAAGAATTGAAGTGAATTGTCTTCATTCCATTGTATTTTATATATCTCTTATAATTCCTACAAAAAAAAAATAAAAAATTGTTAACGAAGTAATAGAAATATTGCATGTGTCGCGTCGCGAAATTGGTCGACTTCCTAATTACAGAATCAATTTTATGGTACGGACACAATTAACTAGCTATTTTTGAGGACTTCCAAATATTACTTATCTTTTTCCTTATTACTTTAATTTTTCTAAATGCAGAGATTAGGGTCTTAAAGGTTGTTTTGGAATTTGTAAAGATTCGCATCTTTAGTGTCTTAACTCAATACCTATGACGTGCCATAAACTCAATACGCCTAATTAGTATTCCGTTCGACCGCGTAATCCCAAGCGTTACCCTAACGGATCTTTCCGGGATCCTACCTCTAACGACCGGGCAGCGATCATCTCTTCACCGAAGAAGAAGCAGCAAAAGAATCGGCTCGTGGCTACTTCGGTTTTTAATATATAAGATTGTACAAGTGTAAAATAGTCAGTATTAAATTAAGTATTAAACTAAACATTAACCCAACTACTAAACTATTCAATCAACACAAAAAAAGTCATCTTCAGCATTCCAACCGAACAATTACACAAGGCGAAGTTAGGGATGTAACAGCATGAATTTTTATTTCATAAGTAATTATTATTTTATAATTGTATCTTAGAAATAATATTTTCATTTTATGACAAGTTGAAAGAAATATATATGGCTCTCTTAATAACGATAAATATTGGAAAACAACTATCAAAATGTCTATCAATACTCATATGTTGAACACCTACTGACATCTAACGGTTTTAATTTGTATGAAAACACAGGTTTCCTGTTAGCAAATGTGACCTAACGCCACTGCTGAGAAGATTCATGAATGGAACGACGACATACGTGTCACGATGGAGCTGGTGCTGTGCGATTCACACGGCGTGTTACGTTGATGTCTAGAACGTGCTGACAACGCATGTCAGCATTTTAGCTAACAAATACGGTCACAGATGGCTACAGATCTGCTGACACTCCTCGAAAGTGCCGCTAAAATGCCAGGACGGTTTCGCCACCATCTTACCATGTGTTGTTTGAGTAAAAGTATGCAGAGTCAAAGTAAAGAAGTAGCGCGAAAAGGGAAGAAGAATGTGAAATACCAAAGTAATACAAGGAAAGAAGACTGAAATCAAATAAAAAGAAAAATTTGACACTGAGCAAATTAAAAGCAACATGGTGATAACCGATAAACAAATGTTACAAAGAGTGACATCGAGGCTAAGTTAGTTTAAGTAAAATAGAATAAAATAGCTTAAGGCTAGTTTTAAGATAGCATAATATTAGAATAAGAAAAAATCTAGTCCTTAGCTAGTGAGGGCGATGTACCGGGAGTAAGGAATAATACTCGACCTTTTTGCTCTCAATTTTAATATAACAAACAACAATAATGGTGTAGCAAATTCTTAATAGTGGGGGCGGTGCTATGGCCACGATTCCTTCACGTCGCTACGCGACTCTACTAAAACTCTGATCGAATTCACAATTCTAAACGAATGTGAAAGTTGTTCTAAACGAACTGTTCTAGACGAACCGGGTGTTCTAGACGAACTGTTCTAACCGAACTATTCTAACCGAATCGTTCTAACCGAACTGTCTGCTTGAATTGTTCTGACCGAACTGTCACGAGGATGAAAACGTCGTCCCTTAAAAATGCGTACAGAAAAGGATGGGAAAGCCAAGAATGCAAAGGATGGATGCACGGACGGGGAGAGTGAACGCTTCCACGAAACGCAACGGACGGAAATTGGTCATAAATAAACCAAGTTTAAGGATCTGCTGTACGCGACTGGGCAATGCTCACGAGATCTCAAAGGAAACAATTGCTTGGCCTGGATGATGGACACGAACCAGACGAGTATCGGGTTTAGGAAGCGCGCGGGCCTGGTAGCCAAGTGCTAACCCGCGGTGACCAGACCTGCGCTGTGTCGTAGGAACGCATTGTTATCTCGCTAGAAAATTTACGACGAGAAAATACTCGTAATCGTAGCCGCCACAATAATATCATATTTGTTATTATACCCACATATAAGGCCGGTTAGAAATAGCCTTAGCGACGGGACAGGGCGGAGCGAGCACTCGTTGTCGAGCGAGACCACGTTGTTTTCCTTATTAGTATCTGTAAGTATCCGACTTCCTATTCCTGTCCCTGTTATCGGGCCGCGCAAGGAATAATTAGGGTAATTGAAAAAACAAAGATCAGTATCGAGATAGTTATTGAGTTGGAGCAAGACACGCAATACGAGTTTAAAGCATCCCGTGTGTCGATGCTCCATGAAACGCTGTACATCTAACCGTTTCTTTGTTCCCTTTCCTTGTTCTCCCTTCTTTTTGGTCCACTATCCCGATGCGATACTGAATGAGCGCAAGTGTGAGTGCTTGTTCAGGTTGACTAAGAGACAACATTTGGCACCTCCTTTTATGCTAAAGAAGCCGTGACGTCAGTATCCTGCGGGTCGTAATTCCGTACTCGACTAGCTGTGACCGAGATAAGGAGCCCTTCGAAGCTACGAGACTCATCCATTCTCGTAATTTTCAGATTCGCGTAGTCCCTTTTGAGTGCTACACTTCATGTAGCTAGCGCCCTAGCGTTTTGAGTTACTTCGTAGCTTCGAAGTCCTCCCAATAAGCCGACTATTTTGTGTCCGCGAACACACCCAAACTTGTACGTAGACGAGTATCTCATAGCGAGAGATCGAGTTATATTGAAATCCGTTTTAACCGATACTGTGTTCGCGTAGTTAATCCCTCCCCGAGCTCCCCGGGCGAGGATACGCCGGAACTTCGTCATAACATTCATATGATTTTTAACAAATAATGAAATATGATTAGCATTACTTTATTCTTTCTTTATTTCGTAATCTGATTTTTGTAAATACCATTTGAAATTTTGGTTTTTATGAGCTTTTTTCTCAAACCTTAGAAAATTCGTCAAATTGACCCGGTAATCTTCGCATAAGTATGAATACTTTTCATAATATGAAATTTTTTGCAATATTGTACCAAATGTATCATTAGCTCTTAATATATTATAGAATATTAATTGTAGGACTAACTTGACGCTCGGCGGACGCGCGTGCCTGCCACTGAACGTCCCATCCTTTCCATGGGATCCCGCACTACTCAGCTTATAAAATTTCTTTCAAAATTGAATATTCATAGATAAGAAATTTCAAAAAAAAATTCAAAGAGTAGGAAAGTAATTCAAAAACATTAAATACTATTGACCTATACTCTTATGCATTGACAACAATATTACAGGAAAAAGAAGAAATAATTTGTACTAATAAAGTTACTACCAAAACTTGTTGATTCATCGGCTTTTGGTTTTCATTAACTTGACCATTCTTGATTTCCGCCAAGATCATTGAGGATTCAAAAGTAAATATGCACGTACTGTGAATAGAAACTAATATAAATTGTAGTAAAAAATATGTAATGCAATAATTGTAAAATACAATAAACTCACAAGTTTAATTAATATTTCCTGTGGGATATGATATAACAGATCACGATACATATTTTTAAAATGATAGTATTTTTTAGGCGCATATGTGTATGGTGTCTGTAAAACTCGATCAATATTGGTCATAAATAAGCAAAAGATCGACCATCTAAAATCCATCGATGATACTAAATATGATTAGAATTAAACCAATATTTTTCAATTTAAAATCAATAACTCTGTTTATGCTTCACGATTTCGCGATTCGTAATTACAGAGTGCATTATGAACATATATGCACTCTCCCGAAATAATACCAATTTATAGACAATCTTTAAAAATAAATCGTAACGCCCTGGAATCACAAAATCGTTTTTTTCATCAGAACGAAACACATTTGTTAAGGTAGAACGCTGTTACTGCAAGAAGATATACTACACAATTATTTAGAAACAGGACATGCTCTTCGCAAAAACATACATTTGCTGCCACACCGATAAGTTTTCGTTATCTAATAAAAGCGAAAGCAATAACTTATTTGGCTCATATTCAAATGCTACGACCAATATACTGCATTCAGATAATTCCGGGATCGAAGAAAAATGCTTGCCTACGATATTTTCTTCCTTAGACTTTATTCTTCAAAATTTTTTCGTTACAGTCTTCATTTACTGTAAATATTCTTTTACTGTAAATAACCGATCTTCTGATATCCTATCTTGCGTCTCACATTTCCAAATGGGACAACGAAAAATCACCCAAGCATCTTCCAATTAGTACGAAAATTGTTCTCTGGACTAACATAGTACGTGTAGATAGCACTGTACGTGACAACTACTGGCTTGTGGCTATGTAAATGTAACTGTTAGCCAGCTTCAGAATTCTTTGTTGCGCATTAAGCGTCGCTCGTTTAATTTTCACAGCAGAAATAAGCTTTGATGCGATTTTCTTTTCCTTCCATTTTTTGTCATTAGCACTGAAGTATTACAATACTTTCCAAACTTGCATTGTTTGTTATGATCGTTGGTGATGTTAATCTTTTCAAAGGGATACCATTTTATCACTATGCTCAAGACTCCACTGACAATTCGTGTAGGATTGCAGGTATCTTGTTAAACTTCCTATCCGGATTCGCAATAAGGAGAACAGAACTTCGCCTTGGACACCATCAGATGTCATTAGTTAGACCGAGCAGTCAAGAAAGAGTGGTTAATGTGGCCCAATATCGAATTTATGATTGCCATCATATCCCCTATGACTGTATTAGCTTTTCACCAGAAAAGAGAGACTCAATGATCCACTTTTTTGGTCCGTTAACTACTTTCTTATGTTACCTGATATCAGATAGACAGAGTTTCATACGGTAAGTGCGCTTAGTAAGCACTTCGTACTTCAGTTCCATGCAACAGGAAGGGGCTTCATAGTGTCTACGAGTCGAAGTAACGGAGTTCTAACGCTTCATGCAATGCCATGGTGCATCTTTTTCCATCGTTTCAGAGTAAGTAAGCTGTAATCTTCTATGCATAACATTATGCTTATCTTTATCTTCATTTCTAAAGAATGTGAATTCTATAGTTCCATGCAATAGCATGACGCTTCATAGTGTCTGCACGTCAAAACAGTAGAGTTCTAATGCTCCATGCTATGTGTTGGCTCATCTAATTTCAACGTTTCAAAGTAAGTAAGCTGTAATCTTCTGTGCATAGTTTTATGCTTATCTGCTCTTACATTTCAAAATAGTGTGGATTCTTCAGTTCCATACAACAGGATGGCGCTTCATAGCGTCTGCGTGTTAAAGCAATGTTCTAATGCTTCAAGGAACGCGATGGCGCACCTCATTTGAATGTATCAGAGTAAGGAAGCTGTAGTTTTCATTGCATGCCGACAGTATGACGTTCCATGCCGTCGCATGGAACTATAGAATTCACATTCTGTTGAAGTATGAAAGCAGATATGCATAATACTATACTCAGAAGATTACAGCTTATTTACTTTGAAACGTTGAAATGAGATGTGCCATAGCATTGTATGGAGCATTAGAACTCTGTTGCTTTGATTTCTAGACACTATGAAGACCCATCCCGTTGCAGGGAACGGAAACTTCAGGAGAGGTGTGTCAGCTCGTAGCTCAGAATCGTTTAGACGTCCTGCTATTGCAGGAACCATACGTTAGAACGCTGGGCTCCAACCACACCGTGAGCGGTTCAAGAATCGGAACGAGGGTGGCGACCGTCGGCTCACAATACCCGTGGGCGGCGTTTGCCGTTTGTAACCCTCGATCAAAATGGTCTTTGTCTTGCAGCTTAGCATGCGAGCATGACCAGCATGCTGGCGCCTGACTTCTCTGTACATGTCGTGTCGTGCTACTTCCAGTTTAGCGACGATATCGAGGGGCACCTCAGGCACGAAGTGGTGTTTCGTTCCCTGAGGGGGAAGAGGCTCTTAGTCTCGTTAGATGCCAATTCTCGGTCGTTACTTTGGGGGCCATAGAGTACAGACGATAGAGGAGCTCAATTCGAGGAGCTCATTCAAGCGTTCGGCATGGAAGTTGTGAACGACGTTGAACAGCCGCCTACCTACTGGTCGACCAAGGGTTCGTCTTTTATCGATGTTACTCTGGTGTTGCCATCCATGCTCCCCTTTGTCCGGGGCTGGAGGGTCAGGAGCGGGTGGGTAAACAGCGATCATAACGCCATAAATAGCGGGCTGAGAGTGCCGAGAGCCGATGCGGCGGGACGGGGCGAAGCGAGCACTCGGTTCGACACTCGTCGGACCGATTAGGAGCTCTTTTCCGAACGCCTGAACGATCAGTCTAGATCGAGGCTCGAAACCTTAAGGTTCGAGTCTATGGCAGAAGTCGAAAGGATGGCAGCAACGCTCGCAGAAGTCATTTCCGATGCCTGTGTCGCGTCAATGCCACGAAAAAGAATTTTTAGGAAGTCCAACCCGTGGTGGACCCGCGAATTAACGAAACTAAAGAAGTCCGTGTACCGTCTACGTTGTGCTCTCCAGGGGGAAAGAGACGAAACCGGTCGCTATGAAAAACTACGAAATTATCGCACTTCTTTGCGAGAATACACTAGGAAGGTGAAGCGGACGAAACTCGAAAGCTGACAGCAATTTGTAACGTCGAACGGGAAATCGGGGCCCTGGAGTCTCGTATATTAACTCCAGACGAAAAAACTCCGAGTCGGGAGAGTACTCAGTACCCTCTGGCGTGATAGCGAGACAATGTGTAATAGCAGCAAAACCGCTAGCTTGCTCCTGAAGGCCCACATTCCAGACGACTGGAAAGTAGAAGACATGCCGGCGCAGCCTGCAATTAGGGAGGGTGCACTCACCGCACCCGACGTGGCGTCTTTCCCTTCTCGTGGAAAGAGAGCTGCCTTCAAGTTCTCCTGAAGGGTGAGGGGAAGGACAAGAAGGATCCAAAATCCTACCGTCCGATTTGCCTCCCCTCGGTTATAGCGAAAATGTCGAAAACCTTCTCAAGAAGCGTTTATACTAGACGTCGCTGGCTCCCAGGGATTTCCGATCGGCAGTACGGGTTTACGTCCGGGAAATCGACGGAGAACGCGGTCGTGGAGCTGCGCCGCATGGTCGATACTTCTCGTTGTAAAACAAAATTGACACAGAGTCAAGACAGAAAAGATCTTCTTCTCACTGCTAAAGTGTTGATGGAGAACACACTCAGTGCATGGGCGGATGTTATAAGAGATGGCTTATAGCAAGTGACGAAAATGTGGTGCATGTCCTGGCCCCTACCGGAAGCTCTGGCTAGCCGAGAGGTAGGTCCAGGTTGAAAAATTTTGCATATGCCCTAATAGGCGAGGTAGCATATTCGAGCCCTCTTCCGGGGCCGTATTTATAATAGTCCTGTCCCTATCTACTTTCTAGCGAAACCACTGCCAAGGGAACGGGCTTGGAAAAATTGGCGGGGAAAGAAGACCCTGTTGAGCTTGACTCTAGTCTGACATTGTAAGGAGACATGAGATGTGTAGTATAAGTAGAAAATGGTAATATCGCCGGTGAAATAACACTATTTTCATCGTTTCTTTACTTACTCAGTTGGGCGGAGCGCGTGCGCTGGTGCTTCAACCCGGTTGTCACGGAATTCTTGAGTCAAATGTATATGAGTGACGTGTGGTCTACGATCGATCGCCAATTATATTCCCGCGTGATCCGATTCGAGGACACTGCCAGGCGGGGAGTTCGACTGGGGCGGTACATCTGTCAAAGAGTAACGTATGTGTCCTAAGGCCAGCTCAGCGAGGACAGAAACCTCGCGTAGAGCAAAAGGGCAAAAACTGGCTTGATCTCAATGTTCAATACGCATAGAGACTGTGAAAGCACGGCCTATCGAACCTTTTGGCTTGAAGAATTTTCAGCAAGAGGTGTCAGAAAAGTTACCGCAGGGATAACTGGCTTGTGGCGGTCAAGCGTTCATAGCGACGTCGCTTTTTGATCCTTCGATGTCGGCTCCTCCTATCATTGCGAAGCAGAATTCGCCAAGCGTCGGATTGTTCACCCGCTAACAGGGAACGTGAGCTGGGTTTAGACAGTCGCGAGACAGGTTAGTTTTACCCTACTGATGACTAATCGTTGCCATAGTAATCCTGCTCCGTATGAGAGGAACCGCAGGTTCGGACATATGGTTCACGCACTCGGTCGAGCGGCCGGTGGTGCGAAGCTACCATCCGCAGGATTATGCCTGAACGCCTCTAAGGCCGTATCCTTTCTAGTCAAAGGGGGCAACGATATCTCTAGGAGTCTCGAGTGTGTCGAAAGGCTCAAAACAATGTAAATCTACTACTACTGTGCGTCTTTGGATCCGTCGTCGGGATTTCGCCAAACGATGGCCGCGGCGCTCTAACGATTGATCATGAGTACACCAATTTCGACGTTGAGACTTGGAATCGTCTGTAGACGACTTAGGTCCCTGCCGGGGTATTGTACTCGGTAGAGCAGTCACCACGATGCGATCAATTGAGACTCAGCCCTATAGTTGGGGATTCGTTTTGTAAACTAAACGAGACCCTACTCACCTCTCTCCTGAAGAAAGAGAGAGTTAAACGGAAAAAAAAGTAAAAGGCAGGAGGAAGCGCAAAGCGCGAGAGAAAGAAAGAAAAAAAAAGAAGTACAAGCCGCTGGCACTTGGCGTTTAATAATATTAATATTAAACGCCAAGTGCCAGCGGCTTCTTCTACAACTCGTCGCAAAGCAATACGCCGCTGGAACTTGGAAAATAGACGATCGTCACGTCGGAACAGACGCGCATGGAGAAAGCAACACACCGCCGGCATCTTGCAAATAGACGGTCGACGGCGTGAACAGAATAAACACGCTTAAAAAAGAGAACTGAAGAACATGCTCAAACATAGGCGGCTGCCCAACGGCGGCTGCGTACTTCGATAACCAAACCTAGACCGGGTAAAACAACGTACCCGTTGTACAAATCGCATTATTCACAGTCAAGTACCCGACGATACGGGTTTAGGTTAGGCTAGTAAAGAATAGCGCCCGAGATTGACAGCAAAATGCAAATGTCGGACCTGGAGTCAAAATTGGTATATTGACGATAGTTTGACCAAAAAATTCCAATCGACAGTTAAATTTCGTATATAGACGATAGTTTGAAGAAAAAAATTCCAACCTAGCGTTCAAATTCCTATATTGACGATGGTTTGACAAAAACATTTCACCCAAGAGCTAAAATTAGAATATTGACAGTAGTTTGAAGAAAAAAATTCCCACCAAGAGTTAAAATTCGTTCATTGACGATAGTTTGACCAAGAAATTCTCAACGAGAGATAAATTTCGTATATAGACGATTGTTTAAAGAGAAAAATTCCAACCTAAAATTAAAATTCGTATATTGACGATTGCTTGACAAAAAGATTACAACCAAGAGCTAAAATTTCAATATTGATGGTAGTGTGGCGGCACTCGCCACTAGAGGGACAGCACCATTTACAATTTCCTGAAAGTACCCGATGACCCATCGTTTCCAATATATAGAAGTTCTGAACTGTCCCTAATATCCCAGCGTCTAAGGCAGGGTCTGCTAGGTAGCCTTACTGATGAGTCCACTAGCAGGCCCAGGACGAAACGTTCTTCCCCTCTCTTTTCCTTCCTTCTTCCTTCCTCCATCTTTACAGCACAGCAAACCGAAGCAGCGCAGCCGCTTCACCTGGTGACCCCGACGTGATATGGACACGCAGCCTACTACGACACAGGAAGACCAAGGAAGCAGCTCGTCGAGCATATACCACCTGCGACGACAACCTCACCCAGAACATCTGGGAGGATGAAGTATTCATCGATGGGCTTTGGGTACCGCCGCAGCACGCCGAAATCGTAACCCCTCTCCTAGGGTGGCCACGCCTCGACGCCGAGCCCACGACGATCCCGCAGGAGTCCGGACATGCAGACAAGGATCGCTGGGACCTCACGGCCATTACTACAACGCGCGACGAATTTCGTCGTTTACACAGGGGCCATCCTAGGACAGCAGAGTATACGACTGCACAGCGCTGGTCTTCTCACAGCGCGCTCGCTGGCTAGGCTTGAGCACCGCGGCATTCGCCGCATCCGAAAGAGCAGCACTCATGGCACCGCGGTTACCACACCCAGTAATCTACCATCATACGAGGTTCTACACCCATCGTCGCATCTGAGGGAACACCTTGAAGAACGAAGACGCACAGCTGGATATCGTTCACCACTGGCAAGGGAGTGATGTGGCGGCACTCCCCACTAGAGAGACAGCACCATTTACACTTTCCTGAAAGTACCCGATGGCCCATCGTTTCCAATATATAGAAGTTCTGAACTGTCCCTAATATCCCAACGTCTAAGGCAGGGCCTGCTAGGTAGCCTTACTGATGAGTCCACTAGCAGGCCCAGGACGAAACGTTCTCCCCCTCCCTTTTCCTTCCTTCCTTCTTCCTCCATCTTTACAGCACAGCAAACCGAAGCAGAACAGCCGCTTCAGTAATTTGAAGAAAAAAGTGCCCACCGAGAGTTAAAATTCGTACTTTGACGGTAGCTTGACCAAAAAATTCCTACCGAGAGTTAAATTTCGTATATAGGCGATAGTTTGAAGAAAAAAATTCAAACCTAGTATTAAAATTCGTTTATTGACGATTGTTTGACATAAAGGTATCAACCAGTAGTTAAAATTTGACTGTTGACTGTAGTTTGAAGAAAAAAGCGCCCACCAAGAGTTCAAATTCGTACATTGACGGTAGCTTGACCAAAAAATTCCTACCGAGAGTTAAATTTCGTATATAGGCGATAGTTTGAAGAAAAAAATTCCAACCTAGTAATAAAATTTGTTTATTGACGATTGTTTGACAAAAAGATTTCAACCAGTAGTTAAAATTTGAATATTGACAGTAGTTTGAAGAAAAAAGTGACCACCGAGAGATAAAATTCGTACATTGACTATAGTTTGACCAAAAAATTCCCACCGAGAGTTAAATTTCGTATATAGGCGATAGTTTGAAGAAAAAAATTCGAACCTAGTATAAAAATTCGTATATTGACGATAGTTTGACTTAAAGACTATCAACCAATAGTTAAAATCTGAATATTGACAGTAGTTTGAAGAAAAAAGTGCCCACCTAGAGTTAAAATTAGTACATTGACTATAGTTTGAACAAAAAATTCCAACCGAGAGTCAAATTTCGTATGTAAGCGATAGTTTGAAGAAAAAAATTCCAGCCTAGTGTTAAAATTCGTTTATTGACGATTGTTTGACATAAAGATTTCAACCAATAGTTAAAATTCGTACACTGACGATAGTTTGAACAAAAAGTACCCACCGAGAGTTAAATTTCATATATAGGCGATAGCTCGAAGAAAAATATTCCAACCTAGTATTAAAATTCGTTTATTGTCGATTGTTTGACATAAAGATTTCAACCAATAGTTAAGATTTGAATATTGACAGTAGTTTGAAGAAAAAAGTGCCCACCGAGAGCTCAAATTCGTACATTGACGATAGTTTGACCAAAAAATTCCTACTGAGAGTTAAATTTCGTATATAGGCGATAGGTTGAAGAAAAAAATTCCAGCCTAGTATTAAAATTCGTTTATTGACGATTGTTTGACATAAAGATATCAACCAATAGTTAAAATTCGTACATTGACGATAGTTTGAACAAAAAGTTCCCACCGAGAGTTAAATTTCGTATATAGGCGATAGGTTGAAGAAAAAAATTCCAGCCTAGTATTAAAATTCGTTTATTGACGATTGCTTGACATAAAGATTTCAACCAATAGTTAAAATTTGAATATTGACAGTAGTTTGAAGAAAAAAGTGCCCACCGAGAGCTCAAATTCGTACATTGACGATAGTTTGACCAAAAAATTCCTACTGAGAGTTAAATTTCGTATATAGGCGATAGGTTGAAGAAAAAAATTCCAGCCTAGTATTAAAATTCGTTTATTGACGATTGTTTGACATAAAGATATCAACCAATAGTTAAAATTCGTACATTGACGATAGTTTGAACAAAAAGTTCCCACCGAGAGTTAAATTTCGTATATAGGCGATAGGTTGAAGAAAAAAATTCCAGCCTAGTATTAAAATTCGTTTATTGACGATTGCTTGACATAAAGATTTCAACCAATAGTTAAAATTTGAATATTGACAGTAGTTTGAAGAAAAAAGTTCCCACCGAGATTTAAAATTCGTACATTGACGATAGTTTGACCAAAAAATTCCCAACGAGAGTTAAATTTCGTATATAGGCGATAGTTTGAAGAAAAAAATTCCAACCTAGTATTAAAATTCGTTTATTGACGATTGATTGACATAAAGATTTCAACCAGTAGTTAAAATTTGAATATTGACAGTAGTTTGAAGAAAAAAGCGCCCACCGAGAATTAAAATTCGTACATTGACGGTAGCTTGACCAAAAAATTCCCACCGAGAGTTAAATTTCGTATATAGGCGATAGTTTGAAGAAAAAAATTCCAGCCTAGTGTTAAAATTCGTATATTGACGATAGTTTGACTTAAAGACTTCAACCAATAGTTAAAATCTGAATATTGACAGTAGTTTGAAGAAAAAAGTGCCCACCTAGAGTTAAAATTCGTACATTGACTATAGTTTGACCAAAAAATTCCAACCGAGAGTCAAATTTCGTATGTAAGCGATAGTTTGAAGAAAAAAACTCCAGCCTAGTATAAAAATTCGTTTATTGACGATTGTTTGACAAAAAGATTTCAACCAGTAATTAAAATTTGAATATTGACAGTAGTTTGAAGAAAAAAGTGCCCACCGAGAGTTAAAATTCGTACATTGACGGTATCTTAACCAAAAAATTCCTACCGAGGATTAAATTTCCTATAAGGGCGATACTTTGAAGAAAAAAATTCCAACCTAGTATAAAAATTCGATTACTGACGATTGTTTGACATAAAGATTTCAACCAATAGTTAAAATTTGAATATTGACAATAGTTTGAAGAAAAAAGTGCCCACCAAGAGTTAAAAATCGTATATAGGCGATAGTTTGAAGAAAAAAATTCCAACCTAGTATTAAAATTCGTTTACTCACGATTGTTTGACATAAAGATTTCAACCAATAGTTAAAATTTGAAAATTGACAATAGTTTGAAGACAAAGTTCCCACCGAGAGTTAAAATTCGTACATTGACGATAGTTTGACCGAAAAATTCCCACCGAGAGTTAAATTTCGTATATAGGCGATAGTTTGAAGAAAAAAATTCCAGCCTAGTGTTAAAATTCGTTTATTGACGATTGTTTGACATAAAGATTTCAACCAATAGTTAAAATTTGAATATTGACAATAGCTTGAAGAAAAAAGTGCCCACCAAGAGTTAAAAATCGTATATAGGCGATAGTTTGAAGAAAAAAATTCCAACCTAGTATTAAAATTCGTTTATTGACGATTGTTTGACATAAAGATTTCAACCAATAGTTAAAATTTGAATATTGACAGTAGTTTGATGAAAAAAGTTCCCACCGAGAGTTAAAATTCGTACATTGACGATAGTTTGACCAAAAAATTCCCACCGAGAGTTAAATTTCGTATATAGGCGATAGTTTGAAGAAAAAAATTCCAACCTAGTATTAAAATTCGTTTATTGACGATTGTTTGACATAAAGATTTCTACCAATACTTAAAATTTGAATATTGACAGTAGTTTGAAGAAAAAAGTGCCCACCGAGAATTAAAATTCGTACATTGACGGTAGCTTGACCAAAAAATTCCCACCGAGAGTTAAATTTCGTATATAGGCGATAGTTTGAAGAAAAAAATTCCAACCTAGAATTAAAATTCCTGTATTGACGATTGTTTGACAAAAAGATTTCAATCAATACTTAAAATTTGAATATTGACAGTAGTTTGAAGAAAAAAGTGCCCCCCGAGAGTTAAATTTCATATATAGGCGATGGCTCGAAGAAAAATATTCCAACCTAGTATTAAAATTCGTTTACTGACGATTGTTTGACATAGAGATTTCAACCAATAGTTATAATTTGAATATTGACGGTAGTTTGGAGAAAAAAGTTCCCACCGAGAGTTAAAATTCGTACATTGACGATAGCTTGACCAAAAAATTCCTACCGAGAGGTAATTTTGAATATAGGCGATAGGTTGAAGAAAAAAATTCCAACCTAGTATTAAAATTCGTTTATTGACGATTGTTTGACATAAAGATTTCAACCAATAGTTAAAATTTGAATGTTGACAGTAGTTTGAAGAGAAAGGGCATAGCGAGTGTTAAAATTCGTACATCGACGATAGTTTGACCAAAAAATTCCCACCGAGAGTTAAATTTCGTATATAGGCGATAGTTTGAAGAAAAAAATTCCAACCTAGTATTTAAATTCGGTTATTGACGATTGTTTGACATAAAGATTTCAACCAATAGTTAAAATTTGAATATTGACAGTAGTTTGAAGAAAAAAGTGCCCACCTAGAGTTAAAATTCGTACATTGACTATAGTTTGACCAAAAAATTCCAACCAAGAGTCAAATTTCGTATGTAAGCGATAGTTTGAAGAAAAAAACTCCAGCCTAGTATAAAAATTCGTTTATTGACGATTGTTTGACAAAAAGATTTCAACCAGTAATTAAAATTTGAATATTGACAGTAGTTTGAAGAAAAAAGTGCCCACCGAGAGTTAAAATTCGTACATTGACGGTATCTTAACCAAAAAATTCCTACCGAGGATTAAATTTCCTATAAGGGCGATACTTTGAAGAAAAAAATTCCAACCTAGTATAAAAATTCGATTACTGACGATTGTTTGACATAAAGATTTCAACCAATAGTTAAAATTTGAATATTGACAATAGTTTGAAGAAAAAAGTGCCCACCAAGAGTTAAAAATCGTATATAGGCGATAGTTTGAAGAAAAAAATTCCAACCTAGTATTAAAATTCGTTTACTCACGATTGTTTGACATAAAGATTTCAACCAATAGTTAAAATTTGAAAATTGACAATAGTTTGAAGACAAAGTTCCCACCGAGAGTTAAAATTCGTACATTGACGATAGTTTGACCGAAAAATTCCCACCGAGAGTTAAATTTCGTATATAGGCGATAGTTTGAAGAAAAAAATTCCAGCCTAGTGTTAAAATTCGTTTATTGACGATTGTTTGACATAAAGATTTCAACCAATAGTTAAAATTTGAATATTGACAATAGCTTGAAGAAAAAAGTGCCCACCAAGAGTTAAAAATCGTATATAGGCGATAGTTTGAAGAAAAAAATTCCAACCTAGTATTAAAATTCGTTTATTGACGATTGTTTGACATAAAGATTTCAACCAATAGTTAAAATTTGAATATTGACAGTAGTTTGATGAAAAAAGTTCCCACCGAGAGTTAAAATTCGTACATTGACGATAGTTTGAAGAAAAAAATTCCAACCTAGTATTTAAATTCGGTTATTGACGATTGTTTGACATAAAGATTTCAACCAATAGTTAAAATTTGAATATTGACAGTAGTTTGGAGAAAAAAGTTCCCACCGAGAGTTAAAATTCGTACATTGACCGTAGCTTGACCAAAAAATTCCTCCCTAGAGTTAAATTTCGTATATAAGTGATAGTTTGAAGAAAAAAATTCCAACCTAGTATTAAAATTCGTTTATTGACGATTGTTTGACATAAAGATTTCAACCAATAGTTAAAATTTGAATATTGACAATAGTTTGAAGACAAAGTTCCCACCGAGAGTTAAAATTCGTACATTGACGATAGTTTGACCAAAAAATTCCCACCGAGAGTTAAATTTCGTATATAGGCGATAGTTTGAAGAAAAAAATTCCAACCTAGTATTAAAATTCGTTTATTGACGATTGTTTGACATAAAGATTTCAACCAATAGTTAAAATTTGAATATTGACGGTAGTTTGGAGAAAAAAGTTCCCACCGAGAGTTAAAATTAGTACATTGACAATAGTTTGACCAAAAAATTCCCACCGAGAGCTAAATTTCGTATATAGGCGATAGGTTGAAGAAAAAAATTCCAGCCTAGTATTAAAATTCGTTTACTGACGATTGTTTGACAAAAAGATTTCAACCAATAGTTAAAATTTGAATATTGACAATAGTTTGAAGACAAAGTTCCCACCGAGAGTTAAAATTCGTACATTGACGATAGTTTGACCAAAAAATTCCCACCGAGAGTTAAATTTCGTATATAGGCGATAGTTTGAAGAAAAAAATTCCAACCTAGTATTTAAATTCGGTTATTGACGATTGTTTGACATAAAGATTTCAACCAATAGTTAAAATTTGAATATTGACAGTAGTTTGGAGAAAAAAGTTCTCACCGAGAGTTAAAATTCGTACATTGACCGTAGCTTGACCAAAAAATTCCTCCCGAGAGTTAAATTTCGTATATAGGCGATAGTTTGAAGAAAAAAATTCCAACCTAGTATTAAAATTCGTTTATTGACGATTGTTTGACATAAAGATTTCAACCAATAGTTAAAATTTGAATATTGACAATAGTTTGAAGACAAAGTTCCCACCGAGAGTTAAAATTCGTACATTGACGATAGTTTGACCAAAAAATTCCGACCGAGAGTTAAATTTCGTATATAGACGATAGTTTGAAGAAAAAAATTCCAACCAAGTACTAAAATTCGTTTATTGACGAATGTTTGACATAAAGATTTCAACCAATAGTTAAAATTTGAATATTGAAAGTAGTTTGAAGAAAAAAGTTCCCACCGAGAGTTAAAATTCGTACATTGACGGTAGCTTGGCCAAGAAATTCCTCCCGAGAGTTAAATTTCGTATATCGGCGATAGTTTGAAGAAAAAAATTCCAACCTAATATTAAAATTCGTTTATTGACGATTGTTTGACATAAAGATTTCAACCAATAGTTAAAATTTGAATATTGACAGTAGTCTGAAGGAAAAAGTGCACACCAAGAGTTAAAATTCGTATATAGGCGATAGTTTGAAGAAAAAAATTCCAACCTAGTATTACAATTCGTTTACTCACGATTGTTTGACATAAAGATTTCAACCAATAGTTAAAATTTGAATATTGACAATAGTTTGAAGAAAAAAGTTCCCACCGAGAGCTAAAATTCGTACATTGACGATAGTTTGACCAAAAAATTCCCACCGAGAGTTAAATTTCTTATATAGGCGATAGTTTGAAGAAAAAAATTCCAACCTAGTATTAAAATTCGTTTATTGACGATTGTTTGACATAAAGATTTCAACCAATAGTTAAAATTTGAATATTGACGGTAGTTTGGAGAAAAAAGTTCCCACCGAGAGTTAAAATTCGTACATTGACGATAGTTTGACCAAAAAATTCCCACCGAGTGTAAAATTCCGTATATAGGCGATAGTTTGAAGAAAAAAATTCCAACCTAGTATTAAAATTCGTTTATTGACGATTGTTTGACATAAAGATTTCAACCAATAGTTAAAATTTGAATATTGACAATAGTTTGAAGACAAAGTTCCCACCGAGAGTTAAAATTCGTACATTGACGATAGTTTGACCAAAAAATTCCGACCGAGAGTTAAATTTCGTATATAGACGATAGTTTGAAGAAAAAAATTCCAACCAAGTACTAAAATTCGTTTATTGACGAATGTTTGACATAAAGATTTCAACCAATAGTTAAAATTTGAATATTGAAAGTAGTTTGAAGAAAAAAGTTCCCACCGAGAGTTAAAATTCGTACATTGACGGTAGCTTGGCCAAGAAATTCCTCCCGAGAGTTAAATTTCGTATATCGGCGATAGTTTGAAGAAAAAAATTCCAACCTAGTATTAAAATTCGTTTATTGACGAGTGTTTGACATAAAGATTTCAACCAATAGTTAAAATTTGAATGTTGACAGTAGTTTGAAGAAAAAAGTGCGCACCGAGAGCTAAAATTCGTGCATTGACGGTAGCTTGACCAAAAAATTCCTACCGAGAGGTAATTTTGAATATAGGCGATAGGTTGAAGAAAAAAATTCCAACCAAGTATTAAAATTCGTTTATGGACGAATGTTTGGCATAAAGATTTCAACCAATAGTTAAAATTTGAATATTGACAGTAGTCTGAAGGAAAAAGTGCACACCAAGAGTTAAAATTCGTATATAGGCGATAGTTTGAAGAAAAAAATTCCAACCTAGTATTACAATTCGTTTACTCACGATTGTTTGACATAAAGATTTCAACCAATAGTTAAAATTTGAATATTGACAATAGTTTGAAGAAAAAAGTTCCCACCGAGAGCTAAAATTCGTACATTGACGATAGTTTGACCAAAAAATTCCCACCGAGAGTTAAATTTCGTATATAGGCGATAGTTTGAAGAAAAAAATTCCAACCTAGTATTAAAATTCGTTTATTGACGATTGTTTGACATAAAGATTTCAACCAATAGTTAAAATTTGAATATTGACGGTAGTTTGGAGAAAAAAGTTCCCACCGAGAGTTAAAATTAGTACATTGACAATAGTTTGACCAAAAAATTCCCACCGAGAGTTAAATTTCGTATATAGGCGATAGGTTGAAGAAAAAAATTCCAGCCTAGTATTAAAATTCGTTTACTGACGATTGTTTGACAAAAAGATTTCAACCAATAGTTAAAATTTGAATATTGACAATAGTTTGAAGACAAAGTTCCCAACGAGAGTTAAAATTCGTACATTGACGATAGTTTGACCAAAAAATTCCCACCGAGTGTAAAATTCCGTATATAGGCGATAGGTTGAAGAAAAAAATTCCAGCCTAGTATTAAAATTCGTTTGTTGACGATTGTTTGACATATAGATTTCAACCAATAGTTAAAGTTTGAATATTGACAATAGTTTGAAGACAAAGTTCCCACCGAGAGTTAAAATTCGTACATTGACGATAGTTTGACCAAAAAATTCCGACCGAGAGTTAAATTTCGTATATAGACGATAGTTTGAAGAAAAAAATTCCAACCAAGTACTAAAATTCGTTTATTGACGAATGTTTGACATAAAGATTTCAACCAATAGTTAAAATTGGAATATTGACAGTAGTTTGAAGAAAAAAGTTCCCACCGAGAGTTAAAATTCGTACATTGACGGTAGCTTGACCAAGAAATTCCTCCCGAGAGTTAAATTTCGTATATAGGCAATAGTTTGAAGAAAAAAATTCCAACCTAGTATTAAAATTCGTTTATTGACGATTGTTTGACATAAAGATTTCAACCAATAGTTAATATTTGAATGTTGACAGTAGTTTGAAGAAAAAAGTGCGCACCGAGAGCTAAAATTCGTGCATTGACGGTAGCTTGACCAAAAAATTCCTACCGAGAGGTAATTTTGAATATAGGCGATAGGTTGAAGAAAAAAATTCCAGCCTAGTATTAAAATTCGTTTACTGACGATTGTTTGACAAAAAGATTTCAACCAATAGTTAAAATTTGAATATTGACAATAGTTTGAAGACAAAGTTCCCACCGAGAGTTAAAATTCGTACATTGACGATAGTTTGACCAAAAAATTCCCACCGAGAGTAAAATTCCGTATATAGGCGATAGGTTGAAGAAAAAAATTCCAGCCTAGTATTAAAATTCGTTTATTGACGATTGTTTGACATATAGATTTCAACCAATAGTTAAAATTTGAATATTGACAATAGTTTGAGGAAAAAAGTGCGCACCGAGAGCTAAAATTCGTGCATTGACGGTAGCTTGACCAAAAAATTCCTACCGAGAGGTAATTTTGAATATAGGCGATAGGTTGAAGAAAAAAATTCCAACCAAGTATTAAAATTCGTTTATGGACGAATGTTTGGCATAAAGATTTCAACCAATAGTTAAAATTTGAATATTGACAGTAGTCTGAAGGAAAAAGTGCACACCAAGAGTTAAAATTCGTATATAGGCGATAGTTTGAAGAAAAAAATTCCAACCTAGTATTACAATTCGTTTACTCACGATTGTTTGACATAAAGATTTCAACCAATAGTTAAAATTTGAATATTGACAATAGTTTGAAGAGAAAGGGCATAGCGAGAGTTAAAATTCGTACATTGACGATAGTTTGACCAAAAAATTCCCACCGAGAGTTAAATTTCGTATATAGGCGATAGTTTGAAGAAAAAAATTCCAACCTAGTATTTAAATTCGGTTATTGACGATTGTTTGACATAAAGATTTCAACCAATAGTTAAAATTTGAATATTGACAGTAGTTTGGAGAAAAAAGTTCCCACGGAGAGTTAAAATTCGTACATTGACGATAGTTTGACCAAAAAATTCCCACCGAGAGTTAAATTTCGTATATAGGCGACAGGTTGAAGAAAAAAATTCCAGCCTAGTATTAAAATTCGTTTATTGACGATTGTTTGACATAAAGATTTCAACCAATAGTTAAAATTCGTATATTGACGATAGTTTGAACAAAAAGTTCCCACCGAGAGTTAAATTTCGTATATAGGCGATAGTTTGAAGAAAAGAATTCCAACCTAGTATTAAAATTCGTTTACTGACGATTGTTTGACATAAAGATTTCAACCAATAGTTAAAATTTGAATATTGACAATAGTTTGAAGACAAAGTTCCCACCGAGAGTTAAAATTCGTACAGTGACGATGGTTTGACCAAAAAATTCCCACCGAGAGATAAATTTCGTATATAGGCGATAGTTTGAAGAAAAAAATTCCAACCTAGTATTAAAATTCGTTTATTGACGATTGTTTGACATAAAGATTTCAACCAATAGTTATAATTTGAATATTGACGGTAGTTTGGAGAAAAAAGTTCCCACCGGGAGTTAAAATTCGTACATTGACGATAGTTTGACCAAAAAATTCCCACCGAGAGTTAAATTTCGTATATAGGCGATAGGTTGAAGAAAAATATTCCAACCTAGTATTAAAATTCGTTTATTGACGATTGTTTGACATAAAGATTTCAACCAATAGTTAAAATTTGTATATTGACAGTAGTTTGAAGAAAAAAGTTCCCACGGAGTGTTAAAATTCGTACATTGACGATAGTTTGACCAAAAAATTCCCACCGAGAGTAAAATTCCGTATATAGGCGATAGGTTGAAGAAAAAAATTCCAACCTAGTATTAAAATTCGTTTATTGACGATTGTTTGACATAAAGATTTCAACCAATAGTTAAAATTCGTACATTGACGATAGTTTGAACAAAAAGTTCCCACCGAGAGTTAAATTTCGTATATAGGCGATAGTTTGAAGAAAAATATTCCAACCTAGTATTCAAATTCGTTTATTGACGATTGTTTGACATAAAGATTTCAACCAATAGTTAAAATTTGTATATTGACAGTAGTTTGAAGTAAAAAGTTCCCACGGAGAGTTAAAATTCGTACATTGACGGTAGCTTGACCAAAAAATTCCTCCCGAGAGTTAAATTTCGTATATAGCCGATAGTTTGAAGAAAAAAATTCCAACCTAGTATTAAAATTCGTTTATTGACGATTGATTGACATAAAGATTTCAACCAGTAGTTAAAATTTGAATATTGACAGTAGTTTGAAGAAAAAAGTGCCTACCGAGAGTTAAAATTCGTACATTGACGATAGTTTCATCAAAAAATTCCCACCGAGAGTTAAATTTCGTATATAGGCGATAGGTTGAAGAAAAAAATTCCAGCCTAGTATTAAAATTCGTTTATTGACGATTGTTTGACATAAAGATTTCAACCAATAGTTAAAATTCGTACACTGACGATAGTTTGAACAAAAAGTTCCCACCGAGAGTTGAATTTCGTATATAGGCGATAGTTTGAAGAAAAAAATTCCAACCTAGCATTAAAATTCGTTTATTGACGATTGTTTGACATAAAGATTTCAACCAATAGTTAAAATTTGAATATTGACAGTAGTTTGAAGAAAAAAGTGCCCACCGAGAGTTAAAATTCGTACATTGACGGTAGTTTGACCAAAAAATATCTACCGAGAGCTAATTTTGTATATAGGCGATAGGTTGAAGAAAAAAATTCCAGCCTAGTATTAAAATTCGTTTATTGACGATTGTTTGACATATAGATTTCAACCAATAGTTAAAATTTGAATATTGACAGTAGTTTGAAGAAAAAAGTTCCCACCGAGAGTTAAAATTCGTACATTGACGGTAGCTTGACCAAGAAATTCCTCCCGAGAGTTAAATTTCGTATATAGGCAATAGTTTGAAGAAAAAAATTCCAACCTAGTATTAAAATTCGTTTATTGACGATTGTTTGACATAAAGATTTCAACCAATAGTTAATATTTGAATGTTGACAGTAGTTTGAGGAAAAAAGTGCGCACCGAGAGCTAAAATTCGTGCATTGACGGTAGCTTGACCAAAAAATTCCTACCGAGAGGTAATTTTGAATATAGGCGATAGGTTGAAGAAAAAAATTCCAACCTAGTATTACAATTCGTGTACTCACGATTGTTTGACATAAAGATTTCAACCAATAGTTAAAATTTGAATATTGACAATAGTTTGAAGAAAAAAGTTCCCACCGAGAGCTAAAATTCGTACATTGACGATAGTTTGACCAAAAAATTCCCACCGAGAGTTAAATTTCGTATATAGGCGATAGTTTGAAGAAAAAAATTCCAACCTAGTATTAAAATTCGTTTATTGACGATTGTTTGACATAAAGATTTCAACCAATAGTTAAAATTTGAATATTGACAGTAGTTTGAAGAAAAAAGTTCCCACCGAGAGTTAAAATTCGTACATTGACGGTAGCTTGACCAAAAAATTCCTACCGAGAGGTAATTTTGAATATAGGCGATAGGTTGGAGAAAAAAATTCCAACCAAGTACTAAAATTCGTTTACTGACGAATGTTTGACATAAAGATTTCAACCAATAGTTAAAATTCGAATATTGACAGTAGTTTGAAGAAAAAAGTGCTCACCGAGAGTTAAAACTCGTATATAGGCGATAGTTTGAAGAAAAAAATTCCAACCTAGTATTAAAATTCGTTTATTGACGATTGTTTGACATAAAGATTTCAACCAATAGTTAAAATTTGAATATTGACGGTAGTTTGGAGAAAAAAGTTCCCACGGAGAGTTAAAATTCGTACATTGACGATAGTTTGACCAAAAAATTCCTACCGAGAGGTAATTTTGAATATAGGCGATAGGTTGAAGAAAAAAATTCCAACCAAGTATTAAAATTCGTTTATGGACGAATGTTTGGCATAAAGATTTCAACCAATAGTTAAAATTTGAATATTGACAGTAGTCTGAAGGAAAAAGTGCACACCAAGAGTTAAAATTCGTATATAGGCGATAGTTTTGAGGGCAATGTAACGGGAGTAAGAAATCACACTCGACCTTTTTGCCCACAATTTAATATAAAACAATCAAAAACAGTTAACAATAGCGAAACAATAATAAAACAATAGTTCTTAATGTTGGGGGCGGTGCTACGGCTACGATTTCTTTTACGTCGCTACGCGACTCTAGTGAAACTCAACTTGACCTCACAATTCTTAACGAATATGGAGGCTGCTCTAACGAACAGGGTGTTCTCGCCGAACTGTTCTAACCGAACTATATGCTAGCGTCGTTCTAACAGAACTATGTGCTTGCCTCGTTCTAACCGAACTGTCCGAATCGAACTGTCGCGAGGACGAAAATGTCGTCCCTTAAAAATGCGTATAGAAAAGGATGGGAAATCCCAGAATGAAAAGGATGGATGCACAGACGAGGAGAGTGAACGTTTCCACGAAACGTAACGGACGGAAATTGGTCATAAATAAACCAAGTTTAAGGATCTACCGTACGCGACTGGCAATGCTCAGTCGCGACGAAATCTTAAGGGAAACAATTGCTTGGCCCAGATGATGGACACAAACCAGACGGGTATCGGGTTTAGGAAACGCGCGGGCCTGGTCGCCAAGTGCTAACCCGCGGTGGCCAGACCTGCGCTGTGTCGTAGGAACGCATTGTTATTTCTTTAGAGAATTTACGACTCGAAAATACCAGGAATCGTAGCCGCCACATCACCCCCCTGCCAGTGATTGATCCAATCACGATAATTGTAGACGATCGGGGAAACGAACGCGTCTCCCGGATCGTGTCGTCCTGAGTGGTGCCTCCGGGACGGTTGCCGCTGACGGGGTCCGTGGTTCTTCCGGCGGCGTGTGGTACGTTGGCCTATCATCCGCGTCCTGGATGACGTAGGCTGGCTTGAGGCGGTCAATACTGACCGTTGACCGCTTGCCCCTGATGTCCAGGGTGTAGAATTTCTCGGTCCTTGACAGGACCTTGAACGGTCCATCGTACGGCGGTTGCAGGATCCCTTTAACCGCGTCGTTGCGTAAGAAGACGTAGTCCGCCTCCGGTAGATTTTTAAAGATGAAAGTACGGCGTGTGCCGTGTCGACTGCCAGCAGCCGTAGCGATGCTGCGGAAATGCTGGCGCAGTCGTTGGACGAAGTCCTCTGGACGGTGGTCCGCTCCTTCCGGATGTGGGGCGAGGAATTCGCCGGGCAGGCGTAGAGACTCGCCGTAGAGAAGGTCCGCCGATGTCGCGTGGAGGTCCTCTCGCCATGCTGCCCTGATGCCCAGAAGGATGGTTGGTAGTACCTCCGTCCATGTGGTGTTGGCGTGGCAGCGGATCGCTGCTTTCAGTTGTCGGTGGAAACGTTCCACCATGCCGTTGGCTGCCGGGTGGTAGGCCGTGGTCCTCCAGTGGGTCGTACCTGTCAACTCCGTAAGGTGTTTAAAAAGGTGCGACTCAAATTGCCTACCTTGATCGGTGGTGATCCTCGCGGGCGTGCCGAACCGGCTGATCCAACCCTCGTAAAATGCCCGCGCCACGGTGGCTGCCTCCTGGTCCCTCAGGGGTATCGCCTCAGGCCAACGGCTGAAGCGGTCGATGCAGGTGAGGCAATACCTGAAACCTTCAGACATCGGTAAAATTACAATGTCCAAATGTACATGTTCGAACCTCCCTGAGGGCGTTGCGAAGTTGCCTGGCGGTGCTTGCACGTGCCGTGTCACCTTGCACCGTTGGCATTCCAGGCAACTTCGAGCCCACTCTCGGCAGTCCTTCTTGATGGACGGCCAAACGTAACGCTCCGTTACGAGTTTGACCGTCGCGTTGATTCCGGGATGCGCCAGGCGATGGACGGCGTTGAAGGCCGCTCGTCTAAATGGTCCAGTGATGTAAGGCCTCATGGTCTCCGTTGATGCGTCACAATAGACGCTGGTACTGGTCCCTGGCAGGGTCACCTTCTTCAGGTGGAGCGTGGTCCCGGTGTTGTCACGCAGGTACGCCTGCAGCTCTTCGTCGCTGCTCTGCGATTGCGCTAGCGCGTCGTAGTCCAACGCTTCCTCTAGCGTTTCCACTCTGGACAGGGCGTCGGCGACGATGTTATCCTTGCCGGCGATATGACGTATATCCGTCGTGAACTGGCTTATAAAGTCCAGGTAGCGAAATTGCCTGGGCGTGCACTTCTCCGGCTTCTGCTTGAACGCGAACGTGATGGGTTTGTGATCGGTAAATACCGTGAACGTTCGCGCCTCCACCATGTGGCGGAAATGTTTGATAGCCAGGTAGATTGCCAGCAGCTCTCGGTCGTAGGCCCCGTAATTCTTCTCGGTGGGGCTGAGTTTCTTCGAGAAGAAGGCTAACGGCTCCCAATGATCGCCGTTGCGTTGTTGGAGGACCCCACCAACGGTGAAGTCTGATGCGTCGCATGTCAGCGACAGAGGCGCGTCCGCCTTAGGATGAGCTAGCAGCGCGGCTTGTGCAAGGCCTTGCTTGCACTCTTCAAAAGCCGCGGCTGCTTCGGGGGTCCAGTTGACCGGCGCCCGACCCTTGACGCCATCGTGTAACAGGTCGTTCAGGGGCGCCTGCACCTGTGCGGCCCTAGGTATAAACCTTCTATAAAACTTTAGCATACCTAGAAACTGCCGTAACTGCTTCGCCGTGGTAGGCTGCGGGTATCTCGCGATGGCCTCCACCTTGTCTTCTAACGGCCGAGATCCTTCGCCGTTAACGAGGTAGCCCAAAAACTTAACCTCGGACTTTCCGAAGTGGCATTTCGACGGGTTAACCACCACGCCGTATTGCTTCAGCGGCTTAAACAGCTCCTCCAGGTGCTGTCGGTGCTCCTCTTCGGACGATGAGGCGACGAGGATGTCATCGATGTACGCATAACAAAAGTCCAACCCGCGTAACACCTCATCGATGAATCGTTGGAAAGTCTGTGCCGCGTTACGTAGTCCGAACGACATGAACGGGAACTCAAACAGCCCGAACGGTGTCGTTATCGCGGTCTTATGCACGTCTTCCGCGGCGACGGGAATCTGATTGTATGCGCGCACTAAGTCGATGGTAGAGAATATCGTCTTACCATGAAGTGCCTGCGCGAAGTCCTCGATATGCCGCACCGGGTATCTATCGGGCAGCGTCCGTGCGTTGAGACCCCTGTAATCGCCACAGGGTCTCCATTCGTCCTCTCCTTTCTTCGGCACCATGTGCAACGGAGAAGACCAGCTGCTCTCCGACGGTCGAACGATGCCTAGCTGCATCATAGTTTCGAACTCCTTTTTCGCCGCCTTCAGCCGATCAGGTGCGAGTCGGCGGGGTTTGCTTGTCACTGGCGGCCCCGGTGTCGTGCGGATGTAATGCACGGTCGAATGTGCAGTCTGCGACGGTGATCCCTCTGGCCGAGTGATCTCCGGGAATTTTTGCAGCACCTCGTGGAACATCGAACCGCCATGCACGGTTTTAATGCTCGGAATCGACGAGGCCTGCTTGGTCGTCCAACCGGACACTGATATTGACGTCGTCTGATCCAACAGACGACGATTTCGCACATCGACTAGCAACCCATAATGGTACAAAAAGTCCACACCAATTATGGGTTTTCTTACCTCGGCTACCACAAAACGCCAGGTGAACGCGCGGCGTAGCCCGAGGTCTAAGGTTATTGTCACTGTCCCGTACGTAGGGATCTCCGTCCCGTTCGCCGCGTAGAGAAGATACTGCGACTTTTCCCGATTGCCACGAGCCATCGCTCTCGGGATTACACAGAGGTCGGCGCCTGTGTCGACCAAAAACTGCGTCTTCGTCGCGTAATCGACTACAAATAGACGGCGATTCGTCGGGCCAGCGTCGTCCGCCGTCATTAACGACTGCCCTTGGCGTTTCCCGACGAGTGCCAGTTGCACGGCGGTGTGCAGATATGGGCCTGCGAGCCGAATTTCCAATGGCAGTAACACCTACCTCCTCGTAGCTCGAGGCGTCGTCGGGCAGCTGAACCGGATCGCGAACGTCGAGGTGATCTTCCCCGCTCTCCGTCACGTCGCGAAGGTCTTCCCCGGTTCACTTCTCTGCGGAGGGTCGCGATTTCTTCTCGCAGCTGACTAATACACTCGTGAACCGAGGCGTCAGCGCTACCGCTTCCATGTGTATTTCCGCCGGCCGCTCCGGCGGAGGCGGAAGCTACCGCGATCTTGGCGCTGCCGTGGTAGGTTTCGGACACGGCGTCCGCCACTTCCGCAATGCGGTCCAACTCCGCGTCCCGCATCGTGGCGAGAATCAGCTGCAGGCTCGCAGGTAGCCGACCCATCCACAGGGTCTTCAGCACGTTGTCCGATACGGTCGTACCGGCCAGGTTTCGGAGGTGGCGCAGAAATTGCGACGGTCTTCTGTCGCCCATTTCCTCGGATTCCAGGAGGCGCCGGGTCTTCTGCTCCTGCGACGAGCTCAACCGGCGGATCAGCTCCGTCTTCAGCTTCTGGTACGGCGTGGCGGCGGGTGGATTCATGATAATGTCTCTCACCTCCATGGAGTACTGCGTTGGCAACGCACCGAGGATATAGCCGTACCTGGTGTGCTCCGTGGTTACTCCTGCGGCCTCGAAACTGCGTTCCGCGATAGTAAACCACATCTCCGGATCCGCTGCGTAAAAATCCGGTAGACGGACGGCCACGCGATCCACGGAGGCACCGGAGTGAGATGGTGTAGCCATAATGATGTTATGCACCAACCAAAAAAAAAAAACGTTCCGCACCACTGCTGTATGTTACGACGGATCACTACCGCACTACACGTTCGGTGATCACGTCTGGGTCACCAATAATTGAGGGCAATGTAACGGGAGTAAGAAATCACACTCGACCTTTTTGCCCACAATTTAATATAAAACAATCAAAAACAGTTAACAATAGCGAAACAATAATAAAACAATAGTTCTTAATGTTGGGGGCGGTGCTACGGCTACGATTTCTTTTACGTCGCTACGCGACTCTAGTGAAACTCAACTTGACCTCACAATTCTTAACGAATATGGAGGCTGCTCTAACGAACAGGGTGTTCTCGCCGAACTGTTCTAACCGAACTATATGCTAGCGTCGTTCTAACAGAACTATGTGCTTGCCTCGTTCTAACCGAACTGTCCGAATCGAACTGTCGCGAGGACGAAAATGTCGTCCCTTAAAAATGCGTATAGAAAAGGATGGGAAATCCCAGAATGAAAAGGATGGATGCACAGACGAGGAGAGTGAACGTTTCCACGAAACGTAACGGACGGAAATTGGTCATAAATAAACCAAGTTTAAGGATCTACCGTACGCGACTGGCAATGCTCAGTCGCGACGAAATCTTAAGGGAAACAATTGCTTGGCCCAGATGATGGACACAAACCAGACGGGTATCGGGTTTAGGAAACGCGCGGGCCTGGTCGCCAAGTGCTAACCCGCGGTGGCCAGACCTGCGCTGTGTCGTAGGAACGCATTGTTATTTCTTTAGAGAATTTACGACTCGAAAATACCAGGAATCGTAGCCGCCACAGTTTGAAGAAAAAAATTCGAACCTAGTATTACAATTCGTTTACTCACGATTGTTTGACATAAAGATTTCAACCAATTGTTAAAATTTGAATATTGACAATAGTTTGAAGAGAAAGGGCATAGCGAGAGTTAAAATTCGTACAGTGACGATAGTTTGACCAAAAAATTCCCACCGAGAGATAAATTTCGTATATAGGCGATAGTTTGAAGAAAAAAATTCCAACCTAGTATTAAAATTCGTTTATTGACGATTGTTTGACATAAAGATTTCAACCAATAGTTATAATTTGAATATTGACGGTAGTTTGGAGAAAAAAGTTCCCACCGGGAGTTAAAATTCGTACATTGACGATAGTTTGACCAAAAAATTCCCACCGAGAGTTAAATTTCGTATATAGGCGATAGTTTGAAGAAAAAAATTCCAACCTAGCATTAAAATTCGTTTATTGACGATTGTTTGACATAAAGATTTCAACCAATAGTTAAAATTTGAATATTGACGGTAGTTTGGAGAAAAAAGTTCCCACGGAGAGTTAAAATTCGTACATTGACGATTGTTTGACCAAAAAATTCCTACCGAGAGGTAATTTCGAATATAGGCGATAGGTTGAAGAAAAAAATTCCAACCTAGTATTAAAATTCGTTTATTGACGATTGTTTGACATAAAGATTTCAACCAATAGTTAAAATTTGAATATTGACAATAGTTTGAAGACAAAGTTCCCACCGAGAGTTAAAATTCGTACACTGACGATAGTTTGACCAAAAAATTCCCACCGAGAGTTAAATTTCGTATATAGGCGATAGTTTGAAAAAAAAAATTCCAACCTAGTATTTAAATTCGGTTATTGACGATTGTTTGACATAAAGATTTCAACCAATAGTTAAAATTCGTACATTGACGATAGTTTGAACAAAAAGTTCCCACCGAGAGTTAAATTTCGTATATAGGCGATAGTTTGAAGAAAAATATTCCAACCTAGTATTAAAATTCGTTTATTGACGATTGTTTGACATAAAGATTTCAACCAATAGTTAAAATTTGAATATTGACAGTAGTTTGAAGAAAAAAGTTACCACCGAGAGTTAAAATTCGTACATTGACGGTAGCTTGACCAAAGAATTCCTCCCGAGAGTTAAATTTCGTATATAGCCGATAGTTTGAAGAAAAAAATTCCAACCTAGTCTTAAAATTCGTTTATTGACGATTGTTTGACATAAAGATTTCAACCAATATTTAAAATTTGAATGTTGACAGTAGTTTGAAGAAAATAGTGCGCACCGAGAGCTAAAATTCGTGCATGGACGGTAGCTTGACCAAAAAATTACTACCGAGAGGTAATTTTGAATATAGGCGATAGGTTGAAGAAAAAAATTCCAACCAAGTACTAAAATTCGTTTATTGACGAATGTTTGACATAAAGATTTCAACCAATAGTTAAAATTTGAATATTGACAGTAGTATGAAGAAAAATGTGCCCACCGAGAGTTAAAACTCGTATATAGGCGATAGTTTGAAGAAAAAAATTCTAACCTAGTATTTAAATTCCTTGATTGACGATTGTTTGACATAAAGATTTCAACCAATAGTTAAAATTTGAATATTGACAGTAGTTTGACGAAAAAAGTTATCACCGAGAGTTAAAATTCGTACATTGACGGTAGCTTGACCAAAAAATTCCTCCCGAGAGTTAAATTTCGTATATAGCCGATAGTTTGAAGAAAAAAATTCCAACCTAGTCTTAAAATTCGTTTATTGACGATTGTTTGACATAAAGATTTCAACCAATATTTAAAATTTGAATGTTGACAGTAGTTTGAAGAAAATAGTGCGCACCGAGAGCTAAAATTCGTGCATGGACGGTAGCTTGACCAAAAAATTCCTACCGAGAGGTAATTTTGAATATAGGCGATAGGTTGAAGAAAAAAATTCCAACCAAGTACTAAAATTCGTTTATTGACGAATGTTTGACATAAAGATTTCAACCAATAGTTAAAATTTGAATATTGACAGTAGTATGAAGAAAAAAGTGCCCACCGAGAGTTAAAACTCGTATATAGGCGATAGTTTGAAGAAAAAAATTCCAACCTAGTATTAAAATTCGTTGATTGACGATTGTTTGACATAAAGATTTCAACCAATAGTTAAAATTTGAATATTGACAGTAGTTTGAAGAAAAAAGTTCCCACCGAGAGTTAAAATTCGTACATTGACGATAGTTTGACCAAAAAATTCCCACCGAGAGTAAAATTCCGTATATAGGCGATAGGTTGAAGAAAAAAATTCGAACCTAGTATTAAAATTCGTTTATTGACGATTGTTTGACATAAAGATTTCAACCAATAGTTAAAATTTGAATACTGACGGTAGTTTGGAGAAAAAAGATCCCACCGAGAGTTAAAATTCGTACATTGACGATAGTTTGACCAAGAAATTCCCACCGAGAGTTAAATTTCGTATATAGGCGATAGTTTGAAGAAAAAATTCCAACCTAGTATTAAAATTCGTTGATTGACGATTGCTTGACATAAAGATTTCAACCAATAGTTAAAATTTGAATATTGACAGTAGTTTGAAGAAAAAAGTTCCCACCGAGAGTTAAAATTCGTACATTGACGATAGTTTGACCAAAAAATTCCCACCGAGAGTTAAATTTCGTATACAGGCGATAGTTTGAAGAAAAAAATTCCAACCTAGTATTAAAATTCGTTTATTGACGATTGTTTGACATAAAGATATCAACCAATAGTTAAAATTCGTGCATTGACGATAGTTTGAACAAAAAGTTCCCACCGAGAGATAAATTTAGCATATAGGCGATTGTTTGAAGAAAAATATTCCAAACTAGTATTAAAATTCGTTTATTGACGATTGTTAGACATAAAGATTTCAACCAATAGTTAAAATTTGAATATTGACAGTAGTTTGAAGAAAAAAGTGCCCGCCGAGAGTTAAATTTCATATATAGGCGATAGTTCGAAGAAAAAAATTCCAACCAAGTACTAAAATTCGTTTATTGACGAATGTTTGACATAAAGATTTCAACCAATAGTTAAAATTTGAATATTGACAGTAGTTTGAAGAAAAAAGTTCCCACCGAGAGTTAAAATTCGTACATTGACGGTAACTTGACCAAGAAATTCCTCCCGAGAGTTAAATTTCGTATATAGGCAATAGTTTGAAGAAAATAATTCCAACCTAGTATTAAAATTCGTTTATTGACGATTGTTTGACATAAAGATTTCAACCAATAGTTAATATTTGAATGTTGACAGTAGTTTGAGGAAAAAAGTGCGCACCGAGAGCTAAAATTCGTGCATTGACGGTAGCTTGACCAAAAAATTCCTACCGAGAGGTAATTTTGAATATAGGCGATAGGTTGAAGAAAAAAATTCCAACCAAGTATTAAAATTCGTTTATGGACGAATGTTTGGCATAAAGATTTCAACCAATAGTTAAAATTTGAATATTGACAGTAGTCTGAAGGAAAAAGTGCACACCAAGAGTTAAAATTCGTATATAGGCGATAGTTTGAAGAAAAAAATTCCAACCTAGTATTACAATTCGTTTACTCACGATTGTTTGACATAAAGATTTCAACCAATAGTTAAAATTTGAATATTGACAATAGTTTGAAGAAAAAAGTTCCCACCGAGAGCTAAAATTCGTACATTGACGATAGTTTGACCAAAAAATTCCCACCGAGAGTTAAATTTCGTATATAGGCGATAGTTTGAAGAAAAAAATTCCAACCTAGTATTAAAATTCGTTTATTGACGATTGTTTGACATAAAGATTTCAACCAATAGTTAAAATTTGAATATTGACAGTAGTTTGGAGAAAAAAGTTCCCACCGAGAGTTAAAATTAGTAAATTGACAATAGTTTGACCAAAAAATTCCCACCGAGAGATAAATTTCGTATATAGGCGATAGGTTGAAGAAAAAAATTCCAGCCTAGTATTAAAATTCGTTTACTGACGATTGTTTGACAAAAAGATTTCAACCAATAGTTAAAATTTGAATATTGACAATAGTTTGAAGACAAAGTTCCCACCGAGAGTTAAAATTCGTACATTGACGATAGTTTGACCAAAAAATTCCCACCGAGAGTAAAATTCCGTATATAGGCGATAGGTTGAAGAAAAAAATTCCAGCCTAGTATTAAAATTCGTTTATTGACGATTGTTTGACATATAGATTTCAACCAATAGTTAAAATTCGTACATTGACGATAGTTTGAACAAAAAGTTCCCACCGAGAGTTAAATTTCGTATATAGGCGATAGTTTGAAGAAAAATATTCCAACCTAGTATTAAAATTCGTTTATTGACGATTGTTTGACAGAAAGATTTCAACCAATAGTTAAAATTTGAATATTGACAGTAGTTTGAAGAAAAAAGTTCCCACCGAGAGTTAAAATTCGTACATTGACGGTAGCTTGACCAAAAAATTCCTACCGAGAGGTAATTTTGAATATAGGCGATAGGTTGGAGAAAAAAATTCCAACCAAGTACTGAAAGTCGTTTATTGACGAATGTTTGACATAAAGATTTCAACCAATATTTAAAATTCGAATATTGACAGTAGTTTGAAGAAAAAAGTGCTCACCGAGAGTTAAAACTCGTATATAGGCGATAGTTTGAAGAAAAAAATTCCAACCTAGTATTAAAATTCGTTTATTGACGATTGTTTGACATAAAGATTTCAACCAATAGTTAAAATTTGAATATTGACGGTAGTTTGGAGAAAAAAGTTCCCACGGAGAGTTAAAATTCGTACATTGACGATAGTCTGACCAAAAAATTCCTACCGAGAGGTAATTTTGAATATAGGCGATAGGTTGAAGAAAAAAATTCCAACCAAGTATTAAAATTCGTTTATGGACGAATGTTTGGCATAAAGATTTCAACCAATAGTTAAAATTTGAATATTGACAGTAGTCTGAAGGAAAAAGTGCACACCAAGAGTTAAAATTCGTATATAGGCGATAGTTTGAAGAAAAAAACTCCAACCTAGTATTACAATTCGTTTACTCACGATTGTTTGACATAAAGATTTCAACCAATAGTTAAAATTTGAATATTGACAATAGTTTGAAGAGAAAGGGCATAGCGAGAGTTAAAATTCGTACAGTGACGATAGTTTGACCAAAAAATTCCTCCCGAGAGTTAAATTTCGTATATAGCCGATAGTTTGAAGAAAAAAATTCCAACCTAGTATTAAAATTCGTTTATTGACGATTGATTGACATAAAGATTTCAACCAGTAGTTAAAATTTGAATATTGACAGTAGTTTGAAGAGAAAAGTGCCTACCGAGAGTTAAAATTCGTACATTGACGATAGTTTCACCAAAAAATTCCCACCGAGAGTTAAATTTCGTATATAGGCGATAGGTTGAAGAAAAAAATTCCAGCCTAGTATTAAAATTCGTTTATTGACGATTGTTTGACATAAAGATTTCAACCAATAGTTAAAATTTGAATATTGACGGTAGTTTGGAGAAAAAAGTTCCCACGGAGAGTTAAAATTCGTACATTGACGATTGTTTGACCAAAAAATTCCTGCCGAGAGGTAATTTCGAATATAGGCGATAGGTTGAAGAAAAAAATTCCAACCTAGTATTAAAATTCGTTTATTGACGATTGTTTGACATAAAAATTTCAACCAATAGTTAAAATTTGAATATTGACAATAGTTGGACGACAAAGTTCCCACCGAGATTTAAAATTCGTACACTGACGATAGTTTGACCAAAAAATTCCCACCGAGAGTTAAATTTCGTATATAGGCGATAGTTTGAAGAAAAAAATTCCAACCTAGCATTAAAATTCGTTTATTGACGATTGTTTGACATAAAGATTTCAACCAATAGTTAAAATTTGAATATTGACAGTAGTTTGAAGAAAAAAGTGCCCACCGAGAGTTAAAATTCGTACATTGACGGTAGTTTGACCAAAAAATATCTACCGAGAGCTAATTTTGTATATAGGCGATAGGTTGAAGAAAAAAATTCCAGCCTAGTATTAAAATTCGTTTACTGACGATTGTTTGACAAAAAGATTTCAACCAATAGTTAAAATTTGAATATTGACAATAGTTTGAAGACAAAGTTCCCACCGAGAGTTAAAATTCGTACATTGACGATAGTTTGACCAAAAAATTCCCACCGAGAGTTAAATTTCGTATATAGACGATAGTTTGAAGAAAAAAATTCCAACCAAGTACTAAAATTCGTTTATTGACGAATGTTTGACATAAAGATTTCAACCAATAGTTAAAATTTGAATATTGACAGTAGTTTGAAGAAAAAAGTTCCCACCGAGAGTTAAAATTCGTACATTGACGGTAGCTTGACCAAGAAATTCCTCCCGAGAGTTAAATTTCGTATATAGGCAATAGTTTGAAGAAAAAAATTCCAACCTAGTATTAAAATTCGTTTATTGACGATTGTTTGACATAAAGATTTCAACCAATAGTTAATATTCGAATGTTGACAGTAGTTTGAGGAAAGAAGTGCGCACCGAGAGCTAAAATTCGTGCATTGACGGTAGCTTGACCAAAAAATTCCTACCGAGAGGTAATTTTGAATATAGGCGATAGGTTGAAGAAAAAAATTCCAACCAAGTATTAAAATTCGTTTATGGACGAATGTTTGGCATAAAGATTTCAACCAATAGTTAAAATTTGAATATTGACAGTAGTCTGAAGGAAAAAGTTCCCACCGAGAGCTAAAATTCGTACATTGACGATAGTTTGACCAAAAAATTCCCACCGAGAGTTAAATTTCGTATATAGGCGATAGTTTGAAGAAAAAAATTCCAACCTAGTATTAAAATTCGTTTATTGACGATTGTTTGACATAAAGATTTCAACCAATAGTTAAAATTTGAATATTGACAGTAGTTTGGAGAAAAAAGTTCCCACCGAGAGTTAAAATTAGTACATTGACAATAGTTTGACCAAAAAAGTTCCCACCGAGAGCTAAAATTCGTACATTGACGATAGTTTGACCAAAAAATTCCCACCGAGAGTAAAATTCCGTATATAGGCGATAGGTTGAAGAAAAAAATTCCAGCCTAGTATTAAAATTCGTTTATTGACGATTGTTTGACATATAGATTTCAACCAATAGTTAAAATTCGTACATTGACGATAGTTTGAACAAAAAGTTCCCACCGAGAGTTAAATTTCGTATATAGGCGATAGTTTGAAGAAAAATATTCCAACCTAGTATTAAAATTCGTTTATTGACGATTGTTTGACATAAAGATTTCAACCAATAGTTAAAATTTGTATATTGACAGTAGTTTGAAGAAAAAAGTTCCCACGGAGTGTTAAAATTCGTACATTGACGATAGTTTGACCAAAAAATTCCCACCGAGAGTAAAATTCCGTATATAGGCGATAGGTTGAAGAAAAAAATTCCAACCTAGTATTAAAATTCGTTTATTGACGATTGTTTGACATAAAGATTTCAACCAATAGTTAAAATTCGTACATTGACGATAGTTTGAACAAGAAGTTCCCACCGAGAGTTAAATTTCGTATATAGGCGATAGTTTGAAGAGAAATATTCCAACCTAGTATTAAAATTCGTTTATTGACGATTGATTGACATAAAGATTTCAACCAATAGTTAAAATTTGAATATTGACAGTAGTTTGAAGAAAAAAGTTCCCACCGAGAGTTAAAATTCGTACATTGACGGTAGCTTGACCAAAAAATTCCTACCGAGAGGTAATTTTGAATATAGGCGATAGGTTGGAGAAGAAAATTCCAACCAAGTACTAAAATTCGTTTATTGACGAATGTTTGACATAAAGATTTCAACCAATAGTTAAAATTTGAATATTGACAGTAGTTTGAAGAAAAAAGTGATCACCGAGAGTTAAAACTCGTATATAGGCGATAGTTTGAAGAAAAAAATTCCAACCTAGTATTAAAATTCGTTTATTGACGATTGTTTGACATAAAGATTTCAACCAATAGTTAAAATTTGAATATTGACGGTAGTTTGAAGAGAAAGGGCATAGCGAGAGTTAAAATTCGTACATTGACGATAGTTTGACCAAAAAATTCCCACCGAGAGTTAAATTTCGTATATAGGCGATAGTTTGAAGAAAAAAATTCCAACCTAGTATTTAAATTCGGTTATTGACGATTGTTTGACATAAAGATTTCAACCAATAGTTAAAATTTGAATATTGACAGTAGTTTGGAGAAAAAAGTTCCCACGGAGAGATAAAATTCGTACATTGACGATAGTTTGACCAAAAAATTCCCACCGAGAGTTAAATTTCGTATATAGGCGACAGGTTGAAGAAAAAAATTCCAGCCTAGTATTAAAATTCGTTTATTGACGATTGTTTGACATAGAGATTTCAACCAATAGTTAAAATTCGTACATTGACGATAGTTTGAACAAAAAGTTCCCACCGAGAGTTAAATTTCGTATATAGGCGATAGTTTGAAGAAAAATATTCCAACCTAGTATTAAAATTCGTTTATTGACGATTGTTTGACATAAAGATTTCAACCAATAGTTAAAATTTGAATATTGACAGTAGTTTGAAGAAAAAAGTTACCACCGAGAGTTAAAATTCGTACATTGACGGTAGCTTGACCAAAGAATTCCTCCCGAGAGTTAAATTTCGTATATAGCCGATAGTTTGAAGAAAAAAATTCCAACCTAGTCTTAAAATTCGTTTATTGACGATTGTTTGATATAAAGATTTCAACCAATATTTAAAATTTTATTGTTGACAGTAGTTTGAAGAAAATAGTGCGCACCGAGAGCTAAAATTCGTGCATGGACGGTAGCTTGACCAAAAAATTACTACCGAGAGGTAATTTTGAATATAGGCGATAGGTTGAAGAAAAAAATTCCAACCAAGTACTAAAATTCGTTTATTGACGAATGTTTGACATAAAGATTTCAACCAATAGTTAAAATTTGAATATTGACAGTAGTATGAAGAAAAATGTGCCCACCGAGAGTTAAAACTCGTATATAGGCGATAGTTTGAAGAAAAAAATTCCAACCTAGTATTAAAATTCGTTGATTGACGATTGTTTGACATAAAGATTTCAACCAATAGTTAAAATTTGAATATTGACAGTAGTTTGAAGAAAAAAGTTATCACCGAGAGTTAAAATTCGTACATTGACGGTAGCTTGACCAAAAAATTCCTCCCGAGAGTTAAATTTCGTATATAGCCGATAGTTTGAAGAAAAAAATTCCAACCTAGTCTTAAAATTCGTTTATTGACGATTGTTTGACATAAAGATTTCAACCAATATTTAAAATTTGAATGTTGACAGTAGTTTGAAGAAAATAGTGCGCACCGAGAGCTAAAATTCGTGCATGGACGGTAGCTTGACCAAAAAATTCCTACCGAGAGGTAATTTTGAATATAGGCGATAGGTTGAAGAAAAAAATTCCAACCAAGTACTAAAATTCGTTTATTGACGAATGTTTGACATAAAGATTTCAACCAATAGTTAAAATTTGAATATTGACAGTAGTATGAAGAAAAAAGTGCCCACCGAGAGTTAAAACTCGTATATAGGCGATAGTTTGAAGAAAAAAATTCCAACCTAGTATTAAAATTCGTTGATTGACGATTGTTTGACATAAAGATTTCAACCAATAGTTAAAATTTGAATATTGACGGTAGTTTGAAGAGAAAGGGCATAGCGAGAGTTAAAATTCGTACATTGACGATAGTTTGACCAAAAAATTCCCACCGAGAGTTAAATTTCGTATATAGGCGATAGTTTGAAGAAAAAAATTCCAACCTAGTATTTAAATTCGGTTATTGACGATTGTTTGACATAAAGATTTCAACCAATAGTTAAAATTTGAATATTGACAGTAGTTTGGAGAAAAAAGTTCCCACGGAGAGATAAAATTCGTACATTGACGATAGTTTGACCAAAAAATTCCCACCGAGAGTTAAATTTCGTATATAGGCGACAGGTTGAAGAAAAAAATTCCAGCCTAGTATTAAAATTCGTTTATTGACGATTGTTTGACATAAAGATTTCAACCAATAGTTAAAATTCGTACATTGACGATAGTTTGAACAAAAAGTTCCCACCGAGAGTTAAATTTCGTATATAGGCGATAGTTTGAAGAAAAATATTCCAACCTAGTATTAAAATTCGTTTATTGACGATTGTTTGACATAAAGATTTCAACCAATAGTTAAAATTTGAATATTGACAGTAGTTTGAAGAAAAAAGTTACCACCGAGAGTTAAAATTCGTACATTGACGGTAGCTTGACCAAAGAATTCCTCCCGAGAGTTAAATTTCGTATATAGCCGATAGTTTGAAGAAAAAAATTCCAACCTAGTCTTAAAATTCGTTTATTGACGATTGTTTGACATAAAGATTTCAACCAATATTTAAAATTTGAATGTTGACAGTAGTTTGAAGAAAATAGTGCGCACCGAGAGCTAAAATTCGTGCATGGACGGTAGCTTGACCAAAAAATTACTACCGAGAGGTAATTTTGAATATAGGCGATAGGTTGAAGAAAAAAATTCCAACCAAGTACTAAAATTCGTTTATTGACGAATGTTTGACATAAAGATTTCAACCAATAGTTAAAATTTGAATATTGACAGTAGTATGAAGAAAAATGTGCCCACCGAGAGTTAAAACTCGTATATAGGCGATAGTTTGAAGAAAAAAATTCCAACCTAGTATTAAAATTCGTTGATTGACGATTGTTTGACATAAAGATTTCAACCAATAGTTAAAATTTGAATATTGACAGTAGTTTGAAGAAAAAAGTTACCACCGAGAGTTAAAATTCGTACATTGACGGTAGCTTGACCAAAAAATTCCTCCCGAGAGTTAAATTTCGTATATAGCCGATAGTTTGAAGAAAAAAATTCCAACCTAGTCTTAAAATTCGTTTATTGACGATTGTTTGACATAAAGATTTCAACCAATATTTAAAATTTGAATGTTGACAGTAGTTTGAAGAAAATAGTGCGCACCGAGAGCTAAAATTCGTGCATGGACGGTAGCTTGACCAAAAAATTACTACCGAGAGGTAATTTTGAATATAGGCGATAGGTTGAAGAAAAAAATTCCAACCAAGTACTAAAATTCGTTTATTGACGAATGTTTGACATAAAGATTTCAACCAATAGTTAAAATTTGAATATTGACAGTAGTATGAAGAAAAATGTGCCCACCGAGAGTTAAAACTCGTATATAGGCGATAGTTTGAAGAAAAAAATTCCAACCTAGTATTTAAATTCCTTGATTGACGATTGTTTGACATAAAGATTTCAACCAATAGTTAAAATTTGAATATTGACAGTAGTTTGACGAAAAAAGTTATCACCGAGAGTTAAAATTCGTACATTGACGGTAGCTTGACCAAAAAATTCCTCCCGAGAGTTAAATTTCGTATATAGCCGATAGTTTGAAGAAAAAAATTCCAACCTAGTCTTAAAATTCGTTTATTGACGATTGTTTGACATAAAGATTTCAACCAATATTTAAAATTTGAATGTTGACAGTAGTTTGAAGAAAATAGTGCGCACCGAGAGCTAAAATTCGTGCATGGACGGTAGCTTGACCAAAAAATTCCTACCGAGAGGTAATTTTGAATATAGGCGATAGGTTGAAGAAAAAAATTCCAACCAAGTACTAAAATTCGTTTATTGACGAATGTTTGACATAAAGATTTCAACCAATAGTTAGAATTTGAATATTGACAGTAGTATGAAGAAAAAAGTGCCCACCGAGAGTTAAAACTCGTATATAGGCGATAGTTTGAAGAAAAAAATTCCAACCTAGTATTAAAATTCGTTGATTGACGATTGTTTGACATAAAGATTTCAACCAATAGTTAAAATTTGAATATTGACGGTAGTTTGAAGAGAAAGGGCATAGCGAGAGTTAAAATTCGTACATTGACGATAGTTTGACCAAAAAATTTCCACCGAGAGTTAAATTTCGTATATAGGCGATAGTTTGAAGAAAAAAATTCCAACCTAGTATTTAAATTCGGTTATTGACGATTGTTTGACATAAAGATTTCAACCAATAGTTAAAATTTGAATATTGACAGTAGTTTGGAGAAAAAAGTTCCCACGGAGAGATAAAATTCGTACATTGACGATAGTTTGACCAAAAAATTCCCACCGAGAGTTAAATTTCGTATATAGGCGACAGGTTGAAGAAAAAAATTCCAGCCTAGTATTAAAATTCGTTTATTGACGATTGTTTGACATAAAGATTTCAACCAATAGTTAAAATTCGTACATTGACGATAGTTTGAACAAAAAGTTCCCACCGAGAGTTAAATTTCGTATATAGGCGATAGTTTGAAGAAAAATATTCCAACCTAGTATTAAAATTCGTTTATTGACGATTGTTTGACATAAAGATTTCAACCAATAGTTAAAATTTGAATATTGACAGTAGTTTGAAGAAAAAAGTTACCACCGAGAGTTAAAATTCGTACATTGACGGTAGCTTGACCAAAGAATTCCTCCCGAGAGTTAAATTTCGTATATAGCCGATAGTTTGAAGAAAAAAATTCCAACCTAGTCTTAAAATTCGTTTATTGACGATTGTTTGACATAAAGATTTCAACCAATATTTAAAATTTGAATGTTGACAGTAGTTTGAAGAAAATAGTGCGCACCGAGAGCTAAAATTCGTGCATGGACGGTAGCTTGACCAAAAAATTACTACCGAGAGGTAATTTTGAATATAGGCGATAGGTTGAAGAAAAAAATTCCAACCAAGTACTAAAATTCGTTTATTGACGAATGTTTGACATAAAGATTTCAACCAATAGTTAAAATTTGAATATTGACAGTAGTATGAAGAAAAATGTGCCCACCGAGAGTTAAAACTCGTATATAGGCGATAGTTTGAAGAAAAAAATTCCAACCTAGTATTAAAATTCGTTGATTGACGATTGTTTGACATAAAGATTTCAACCAATAGTTAAAATTTGAATATTGACAGTAGTTTGAAGAAAAAAGTTACCACCGAGAGTTAAAATTCGTACATTGACGGTAGCTTGACCAAAAAATTCCTCCCGAGAGTTAAATTTCGTATATAGCCGATAGTTTGAAGAAAAAAATTCCAACCTAGTCTTAAAATTCGTTTATTGACGATTGTTTGACATAAAGATTTCAACCAATATTTAAAATTTGAATGTTGACAGTAGTTTGAAGAAAATAGTGCGCACCGAGAGCTAAAATTCGTGCATGGACGGTAGCTTGACCAAAAAATTACTACCGAGAGGTAATTTTGAATATAGGCGATAGGTTGAAGAAAAAAATTCCAACCAAGTACTAAAATTCGTTTATTGACGAATGTTTGACATAAAGATTTCAACCAATAGTTAAAATTTGAATATTGACAGTAGTATGAAGAAAAATGTGCCCACCGAGAGTTAAAACTCGTATATAGGCGATAGTTTGAAGAAAAAAATTCCAACCTAGTCTTAAAATTCGTTTATTGACGATTGTTTGACATAAAGATTTCAACCAATATTTAAAATTTGAATGTTGACAGTAGTTTGAAGAAAATAGTACGCACCGAGAGCTAAAATTCGTGCATGGACGGTAGCTTGACCAAAAAATTCCTACCGAGAGGTAATTTTGAATATAGGCGATAGGTTGAAGAAAAAAATTCCAACCAAGTACTAAAATTCGTTTATTGACGAATGTTTGACATAAAGATTTCAACCAATAGTTAAAATTTGAATATTGACAGTAGTATGAAGAAAAAAGTGCCCACCGAGAGTTAAAACTCGTATATAGGCGATAGTTTGAAGAAAAAAATTCCAACCTAGTATTAAAATTCGTTGATTGACGATTGTTTGACATAAAGATTTCAACCAATAGTTAAAATTTGAATATTGACAGTAGTTTGAAGAAAAAAGTTCCCACCGAGAGTTAAAATTCGTACATTGACGATAGTTTGACCAAAAAATTCCCACCGAGAGTAAAATTCCGTATATAGGCGATAGGTTGAAGAAAAAAATTCGAACCTAGTATTAAAATTCGTTTATTGACGATTGTTTGACATAAAGATTTCAACCAATAGTTAAAATTTGAATATTGACGGTAGTTTGGAGAAAAAAGATCCCACCGAGAGTTAAAATTCGTACATTGACGATAGTTTGACCAAGAAATTCCCACCGAGAGTTAAATTTCGTATATAGGCGATAGTTTGAAGAAAAAATTCCAACCTAGTATTAAAATTCGTTGATTGACGATTGCTTGACATAAAGATTTCAACCGATAGTTAAAATTTGAATATTGACAGTAGTTTGGAGAAAAAAGTTCCCACCGAGAGTTAAAATTAGTAAATTGACAATAGTTTGACCAAAAAATTCCCACCGAGAGATAAATTTCGTATATAGGCGATAGGTTGAAGAAAAAAATTCCAGCCTAGTATTAAAATTCGTTTACTGACGATTGTTTGACAAAAAGATTTCAACCAATAGTTAAAATTTGAATATTGACAATAGTTTGAAGACAAAGTTCCCACCGAGAGTTAAAATTCGTACATTGACGATAGTTTGACCAAAAAATTCCCACCGAGAGTAAAATTCCGTATATAGGCGATAGGTTGAAGAAAAAAATTCCAGCCTAGTATTAAAATTCGTTTATTGACGATTGTTTGACATATAGATTTCAACCAATAGTTAAAATTCGTACATTGACGATAGTTTGAACAAAAAGTTCCCACCGAGATTTAAATTTCGTATATAGGCGATAGTTTGAAGAAAAATATTCCAACCTAGTATTAAAATTCGTTTATTGACGATTGTTTGACAGAAAGATTTCAACCAATAGTTAAAATTTGAATATTGACAGTAGTTTGAAGAAAAAAGTTCCCACCGAGAGTTAAAATTCGTACATTGACGGTAGCTTGACCAAAAAATTCCTACCGAGAGGTAATTTTGAATATAGGCGATAGGTTGGAGAAAAAAATTCCAACCAAGTACTGAAATTCGTTTATTGACGAATGTTTGACATAAAGATTTCAACCAATAGTTAAAATTTGAATATTGACGGTAGTTTGGAGAAAAAAGTTCCCACGGAGAGTTAAAATTCGTACATTGACGATAGTCTGACCAAAAAATTCCTACCGAGAGGTAATTTTGAATATAGGCGATAGGTTGAAGAAAAAAATTCCAACCAAGTATTAAAATTCGTTTATGGACGAATGTTTGGCATAAAGATTTCAACCAATAGTTAAAATTTGAATATTGACAGTAGTCTGAAGGAAAAAGTGCACACCAAGAGTTAAAATTCGTATATAGGCGATAGTTTGAAGAAAAAAACTCCAACCTAGTATTACAATTCGTTTACTCACGATTGTTTGACATAAAGATTTCAACCAATAGTTAAAATTTGAATATTGACAATAGTTTGAAGAGAAAGGGCATAGCGAGAGTTAAAATTCGTACAGTGACGATAGTTTGACCAAAAAATTCCCACCGAGAGATAAATTTCGTATATAGGCGATAGTTTGAAGAAAAAAATTCCAACCTAGTATTAAAATTCGTTTATTGACGATTGTTTGACATAAAGATTTCAACCAATAGTTATAATTTGAATATTGACGGTAGTTTGGAGAAAAAAGTTCCCACCGGGAGTTAAAATTCGTACATTGACGATAGTTTGACCAAAAAATTCCCACCGAGAGTTAAATTTCGTATATAGGCGATAGGTTGAAGAAAAATATTCCAACCTAGTATTAATATTCGTTTATTGACGATTGTTTGACATAAAGATTTCAACCAATAGTTAAAATTCGTACATTGACGATAGTTTGAACAAAAAGTTCCCACCGAGAGTTAAATTTCGTATATAGGCGATAGTTTGAAGAAAAATATTCCAACCTAGTATTCAAATTCGTTTATTGACGATTGTTTGACATAAAGATTTCAACCAATAGTTAAAATTTGTATATTGACAGTAGTTTGAAGTAAAAAGTTCCCACGGAGAGTTAAAATTTGTACATTGAAGGTAGCTTGACCAAAAAATTCCTCCCGAGAGTTAAATTTCGTATATAGCCGATAGTTTGAAGAAAAAAATTCCAACCTAGTATTAAAATTCGTTTATTGACGATTGATTGACATAAAGATTTCAACCAGTAGTTAAAATTTGAATATTGACAGTAGTTTGAAGAAAAAAGCGCCTACCGAGAGTTAAAATTCGTACATTGACGATAGTTTCACCAAAAAATTCCCACCGAGAGTTAAATTTCGTATATAGGCGATAGGTTGAAGAAAAAAATTCCAGCCTAGTATTAAAATTCGTTTATTGACGATTGTTTGACATAAAGATTTCAACCAATAGTTAAAATTTGAATATTGACGGTAGTTTGGAGAAAAAAGTTCCCACGGAGAGTTAAAATTCGTACATTGACGATTGTTTGACCAAAAAATTCCTACCGAGAGGTAATTTCGAATATAGGCGATAGGTTGAAGAAAAAAATTCCAACCTAGTATTAAAATTCGTTTATTGACAATTGTTTGACATAAAAATTTCAACCAATAGTTAAAATTTGAATATTGACAATAGTTGGAAGACAAAGTTCCCACCGAGATTTAAAATTCGTACACTGACGATAGTTTGACCAAAAAATTCCCACCGAGAGTTAAATTTCGTATATAGGCGATAGTTTGAAGAAGAAAATTCCAACCTAGCATTAAAATTCGTTTATTGACGATTGTTTGACATAAAGATTTCAACCAATAGTTAAAATTTGAATATTGACAGTAGTTTGAAGAAAAAAGTGCCCACCGAGAGTTAAAATTCGTACATTGACGGTAGTTTGACCAAAAAATATCTACCGAGAGCTAATTTTGTATATAGGCGATAGGTTGAAGAAAAAAATTCCAGCCTAGTATTAAAATTCGTTTACTGACGATTGTTTGACAAAAAGATTTCAACCAATAGTTAAAATTTGAATATTGACAATAGTTTGAAGACAAAGTTCCCACCGAGAGTTAAAATTCGTACATTGACGATAGTTTGACCAAAAAATTCCCACCGAGAGTTAAATTTCGTATATAGACGATAGTTTGAAGAAAAAAATTCCAACCAAGTACTAAAATTCGTTTATTGACGAATGTTTGACATAAAGATTTCAACCAATAGTTAAAATTTGAATATTGACAGTAGTTTGAAGAAAAATGTTCCCACCGAGAGTTAAAATTCGTACATTGACGGTAGCTTGACCAAGAAATTCCTCCCGAGAGTTAAATTTCGTATATAGGCAATAGTTTGAAGAAAAAAATTCCAACCTAGTATTAAAATTCGTTTATTGACGATTGTTTGACATAAAGATTTCAACCAATAGTTAATATTCGAATGTTGACAGTAGTTTGAGGAAAGAAGTGCGCACCGAGAGCTAAAATTCGTGCATTGACGGTAGCTTGACCAAAAAATTCCTACCGAGAGGTAATTTTGAATATAGGCGATAGGTTGAAGAAAAAAATTCCAACCAAGTATTAAAATTCGTTTATGGACGAATGTTTGGCATAAAGATTTCAACCAATAGTTAAAATTTGAATATTGACAGTAGTCTGAAGGAAAAAGTTCCCACCGAGAGCTAAAATTCGTACATTGACGATAGTTTGACCAAAAAATTCCCACCGAGAGTTAAATTTCGTATATAGGTGATAGTTTGAAGAAAAAAATACCAACCTAGTATTAAAATTCGTTTATTGACGATTGTTTGACATAAAGATTTCAACCAATAGTTAAAATTTGAATATTGACAGTAGTTTGGAGAAAAAAGTTCCCACCGAGAGTTAAAATTAGTACATTGACAATAGTTTGACCAAAAAAGTTCCCACCGAGAGCTAAAATTCGTACATTGACGATAGTTTGACCAAAAAATTCCCACCGAGAGTAAAATTCCGTATATAGGCGATAGGTTGAAGAAAAAAATTCCAGCCTAGTATTAAAATTCGTTTATTGACGATTGTTTGACATATAGATTTCAACCAATAGTTAAAATTCGTACATTGACGATAGTTTGAACAAAAAGTTCCCACCGAGAGTTAAATTTCGTATATAGGCGATAGTTTGAAGAAAAATATTCCAACCTAGTATTAAAATTCGTTTATTGACGATTGTTTGACATAAAGATTTCAACCAATAGTTAAAATTTGTATATTGACAGTAGTTTGAAGAAAAAAGTTCCCACGGAGTGTTAAAATTCGTACATTGACGATAGTTTGACCAAAAAATTCCCACCGAGAGTAAAATTCCGTATATAGGCGATAGGTTGAAGAAAAAAATTCCAACCTAGTATTAAAATTCGTTTATTGACGATTGTTTGACATAAAGATTTCAACCAATAGTTAAAATTCGTACATTGACGATAGTTTGAACAAAAAGTTCCCACCGAGAGTTAAATTTCGTATATAGGCGATAGTTTGAAGAGAAATATTCCAACCTAGTATTAAAATTCGTTTATTGACGATTGATTGACATAAAGATTTCAACTAATAGTTAAAATTTGAATATTGACAGTAGTTTGAAGAAAAAAGTTCCCACCGAGAGTTAAAATTCGTACATTGACGGTAGCTTGACCAAAAAATTCCTACCGAGAGGTAATTTTGAATATAGGCGATAGGTTGGAGAAGAAAATTCCAACCAAGTACTAAAATTCGTTTAGTGACGAATGTTTGACATAAAGATTTCAACCAATAGTTAAAATTTGAATATTGACAGTAGTTTGAAGAAAAAAGTGATCACCGAGAGTTAAAACTCGTATATAGGCGATAGTTTGAAGAAAAAAATTCCAACCTAGTATTAAAATTCGTTTATTGACGATTGTTTGACATAAAGATTTCAACCAATAGTTAAAATTCGTACATTGACGACAGTTTGAACAAAAAGTTCCCACCGAGAGTTAAATTTCGTATATAGGCGATAGTTTGAAGGAAAAAATTCCAACCTAGTATTAAAATTCGTTTACTGACGATTGTTTGACATGAAGATTTCAACCAATAGTTAAAATTTGAATATTGACAATAGTTTGAAGACAAAGTTCCCACCGAGAGTTAAAATTCGTACATTGACGACAGTTTGACCAAAAAATTCCCACCGAGAGTTAAATTTCGTATATAGGCGATAGTTTGAAGAAAAAAATTCCAACCTAGTATTTAAATTCGTTTATTGACGATTGTTTGACATAAAGATTTCAACCAATAATTAAAATTTGAATATTGACAGTAGTTTGAAGAAAAAAGTTCCCACCGAGAGTTAAAATTCGTACATTGACGATAGTTTGACCAAAAAATTCCCACCGAGAGTAAAATTCCGTATATAGGCGATAGGTTGAAGAAAAAAATTCGAACCTAGTATTAAAATTCGTTTATTGACGATTGTTTGACATAAAGATTTCAACCAATAGTTAAAATTCGTACATTGATGATAGTTTGAACAAAAAGTTCCCACCGAGAGTTAAATTTCGTATATAGGCGATAGTTTGAAGAAAAATATTCCAACCTAGTATTAAAATTCGTTTATTGACGATTCGTTGACATAAAGATTTCAACCAATAGTTAAAATTTGAATATTGACAGTAGTTTGAAGAAAAAAGTTACCACCGAGAGTTAAAATTCGTACATTGACGGTAGCTTGACCAAAGAATTCCTCCCGAGAGTTAAATTTCGTATATAGCCGATAGTTTGAAGAAAAAAATTCCAACCTAGTCTTAAAATTCGTTTATTGACGATTGTTTGACATAAAGATTTCAACCAATATTTAAAATTTGAATGTTGACAGTAGTTTGAAGAAAATAGTGCGCACCGAGAGCTAAAATTCGTGCATGGACGGTAGCTTGACCAAAAAATTACTACCGAGAGGTAATTTTGAATATAGGCGATAGGTTGAAGAAAAAAATTCCAACCAAGTACTAAAATTCGTTTATTGACGAATGTTTGACATAAAGATTTCAACCAATAGTTAAAATTTGAATATTGACAGTAGTATGAAGAAAAAAGTGCCCACCGAGAGTTAAAACTCGTATATAGGCGATAGTTTGAAGAAAAAAATTCCAACCTAGTATTAAAATTCGTTGATTGACGATTGTTTGACATAAAGATTTCAACCAATAGTTAAAATTTGAATATTGACAGTAGTTTGAAGAAAAAAGTTCCCACCGAGAGTTAAAATTCGTACATTGACGATAGTTTGACCAAAAAATTCCCACCGAGAGTAAAATTCCGTATATAGGCGATAGGTTGAAGAAAAAAATTCGAACCTAGTATTAAAATTCGTTTATTGACGATTGTTTGACATAAAGATTTCAACCAATAGTTAAAATTTGAATATTGACGGTAGTTTGGAGAAAAAAGTTCCCACCGAGAGTTAAAATTCGTACATTGACGATAGTTTGACCAAGAAATTCCCACCGAGAGTTAAATTTCGTATATAGGCGATAGTTTGAAGAAAAAATTCCAACCTAGTATTAAAATTCGTTGATTGACGATTGCTTGACATAAAGATTTCAACCAATAGTTAAAATTTGAATATTGACAGTAGTTTGAAGAAAAAAGTTCCCACCGAGAGTTAAAATTCGTACATTGACGATAGTTTGACCAAAAAATTCCCACCGAGAGTTAAATTTCGTATACAGGCGATAGTTTGAAGAAAAAAATTCCAACCTAGTATTAAAATTCGTTTATTGACGATTGTTTGACATAATGATATCAACCAATAGTTAAAATTCGTGCATTGACGATAGTTTGAACAAAAAGTTCCCACCGAGAGATAAATTTAGCATATAGGCGATTGTTTGAAGAAAAATATTCCAAACTAGTATTAAAATTCGTTTATTGACGATTGTTAGACATAAAGATTTCAACCAATAGTTAAAATTTGAATATTGACAGTAGTTTGAAGATAAAAGTGCCCGCCGAGAGTTAAATTTCATATATAGGCGATAGTTCGAAGAAAAATATTCCAACCTAGTATTAAAATTCGTTTACTGACGATTGTTTGACATAAAGATTTCAACCAATAGTTAAAATTTGAATATTGACAATAGTTTGAAGAAAAAAGTGCCCACCGAGAGTTAAAATTCGTACATTGAGGACAGTTTGACCAAAAAATTCCCACCGAAAGTTATATTTCGTATATAGGCGATAGTTTGAAGAAAAAAATTCCAACCTAGTATTAAAATTCGTTTATTGACGATTGTTTGACATAAAGATATCAACCAATAGTTAAAATTCGTGCATTGACGATAGTTTGAACAAAAAGTTCCCACCGAGAGATAAATTTAGCATATAGGCGATTGTTTGAAGAAAAATATTCCAAACTAGTATTAAAATTCGTTTATTGACGATTGTTAGACGTAAAGATTTCAACCAATAGTTAAAATTTGAATATTGACAGTAGTTTGAAGAAAAAAGTGCCCGCCGAGAGTTAAATTTCATATATAGGCGACAGTTCGAAGAAAAATATTCCAACCTAGTATTAAAATTCGTTTACTGACGATTGTTTGACATAAAGATTTCAACCAATAGTTAAAATTTGAATATTGACAATAGTTTGAAGAAAAAAGTGCCCACCGAGAGTTAAAATTCGTACATTGAGGACAGTTTGACCAAAAAATTCCCACCGAAAGTTATATTTCGTATATAGGCGATAGTTTGAAGAAAAAAATTCCAACCTAGTATTAAAATTCGTTTATTGACGATTGTTTGACATAAAGATTTCAACCAATAGTTAAAATTCGTACATTGATGATAGTTTGAACAAAAAGTTCCCACCGAGAGTTAAATTTCGTATATAGGCGATAGTTTGAAGAAAAATATTCCAACCTAGTATTAAAATTCGTTTATTGACGATTGTTTGACATAAAGATTTCAACCAATAGTTAAAATTTGAATATTGACAGTAGTTTGAAGAAAAAAGTTACCACCGAGAGTTAAAATTCGTACATTGACGGTAGCTTGACCAAAGAATTCCTCCCGAGAGTTAAATTTCGTATATAGCCGATAGTTTGAAGAAAAAAATTCCAACCTAGTCTTAAAATTCGTTTATTGACGATTGTTTGACATAAAGATTTCAACCAATATTTAAAATTTGAATGTTGACAGTAGTTTGAAGAAAATAGTGCGCACCGAGAGCTAAAATTCGTGCATGGACGGTAGCTTGACCAAAAAATTACTACCGAGAGGTAATTTTGAATATAGGCGATAGGTTGAAGAAAAAAATTCCAACCAAGTACTAAAATTCGTTTATTGACGAATGTTTGACATAAAGATTTCAACCAATAGTTAAAATTTGAATATTGACAGTGGTATGAAGAAAAATGAGCCCACCGAGAGTTAAAACTCGTATATAGGCGATAGTTTGAAGAAAAAAATTCCAACCTAGTATTAAAATTCGTTGATTGACGATTGTTAGACATAAAGATTTCAACCAATAGTTAAAATTTGAATATTGACAGTAGTTTGAAGAAAAAAGTTACCACCGAGAGTTAAAATTCGTACATTGACGGTAGCTTGACCAAAAAATTCCTCCCGAGAGTTAAATTTCGTATATAGCCGATAGTTTGAAGAAAAAAATTCCAACCTAGTCTTAAAATTCGTTTATTGACGATTGTTTGACATAAAGATTTCAACCAATATTTAAAATTTGAATGTTGACAGTAGTTTGAAGAAAATAGTGCGCACCGAGAGCTAAAATTCGTGCATGGACGGTAGCTTGACCAAAAAATTACTACCGAGAGGTAATTTTGAATATAGGCGATAGGTTGAAGAAAAAAATTCCAACCAAGTACTAAAATTCGTTTATTGACGAATGTTTGACATAAAGATTTCAACCAATAGTTAAAATTTGAATATTGACAGTAGTATGAAGAAAAATGTGCCCACCGAGAGTTAAAACTCGTATATAGGCGATAGTTTGAAGAAAAAAATTCCAACCTAGTATTTAAATTCCTTGATTGACGATTGTTTGACATAAAGATTTCAACCAATAGTTAAAATTTGAATATTGACAGTAGTTTGACGAAAAAAGTTATCACCGAGAGTTAAAATTCGTACATTGACGGTAGCTTGACCAAAAAATTCCTCCCGAGAGTTAAATTTCGTATATAGCCGATAGTTTGAAGAAAAAAATTCCAACCTAGTCTTAAAATTCGTTTATTGACGATTGTTTGACATAAAGATTTCAACCAATATTTAAAATTTGAATGTTGACAGTAGTTTGAAGAAAATAGTGCGCACCGAGAGCTAAAATTCGTGCATGGACGGTAGCTTGACCAAAAAATTCCTACCGAGAGGTAATTTTGAATATAGGCGATAGGTTGAAGAAAAAAATTCCAACCAAGTACTAAAATTCGTTTATTGACGAATGTTTGACATAAAGATTTCAACCAATAGTTAAAATTTGAATATTGACAGTAGTATGAAGAAAAAAGTGCCCACCGAGAGTTAAAACTCGTATATAGGCGATAGTTTGAAGAAAAAAATTCCAACCTAGTATTAAAATTCGTTGATTGACGATTGTTTGACATAAAGATTTCAACCAGTAGTTAAAATTTGAATATTGACAGTAGTTTGAAGAAAAAAGATCCCACCGAGAGTTAAAATTCGTACATTGACGATAGTTTGACCAAAAAATTCCCACCGAGAGTAAAATTCCGTATATAGGCGATAGTTCGAAGAAAAATATTCCAACCTAGTATTAAAATTCGTTTACTGACGATTGTTTGACATAAAGATTTCAACCAATAGTTAAAATTTGAATATTGACAATAGTTTGAAGACAAAGTTCCCACCGAGAGTTAAAATTCGTACATTGACGACAGTTTGACCAAAAAATTCCCACCGAGAGTTAAATTTCGTATATAGGCGATAGTTTGAAGAAAAAAATTCCAACCTAGTATTTAAATTCGTTTATTGACGATTGTTTGACATAAAGATTTCAACCAATAATTAAAATTTGAATATTGACAGTAGTTTGAAGAAAAAAGTTCCCACCGAGAGTTAAAATTCGTACATTGACGATAGTTTGACCAAAAAATTCCCACCGAGAGTAAAATTCCGTATATAGGCGATAGGTTGAAGAAAAAAATTCGAACCTAGTATTAAAATTCGTTTATTGACGATTGTTTGACATAAAGATTTCAAACAATAGTTAAAATTCGTACATTGATGATAGTTTGAACAAAAAGTTCCCACCGAGAGTTAAATTTCGTATATAGGCGATAGTTTGAAGAAAAATATTCCAACCTAGTATTAAAATTCGTTTATTGACGATTGTTTGACATAAAGATTTCAACCAATAGTTAAAATTTGAATATTGACAGTAGTTTGAAGAAAAAAGTTACCACCGAGAGTTAAAATTCGTACATTGACGGTAGCTTGACCAAAGAATTCCTCCCGAGAGTTAAATTTCGTATATAGCCGATAGTTTGAAGAAAAAAATTCCAACCTAGTCTTAAAATTCGTTTATTGACGATTGTTTGACATAAAGATTTCAACCAATATTTAAAATTTGAATGTTGACAGTAGTTTGAAGAAAATAGTGCGCACCGAGAGCTAAAATTCGTGCATGGACGGTAGCTTGACCAAAAAATTACTACCGAGAGGTAATTTTGAATATAGGCGATAGGTTGAAGAAAAAAATTCCAACCAAGTACTAAAATTCGTTTATTGACGAATGTTTGACATAAAGATTTCAACCAATAGTTAAAATTCGTACATTGACGACAGTTTGAACAAAAAGTTCCCACCGAGAGTTAAATTTCGTATATAGGCGATAGTTTGAAGGAAAAAATTCCAACCTAGTATTAAAATTCGTTTACTGACGATTGTTTGACATGAAGATTTCAACCAATAGTTAAAATTTGAATATTGACAATAGTTTGAAGACAAAGTTCCCACCGAGAGTTAAAATTCGTACATTGACGACAGTTTGACCAAAAAATTCCCACCGAGAGTTAAATTTCGTATATAGCCGATAGTTTGAAGAAAAAAATTCCAACCTAGTATTTAAATTCGTTTATTGACGATTGTTTGACATAAAGATTTCAACCAATAATTAAAATTTGAATATTGACAGTAGTTTGAAGAAAAAAGTTCCCACCGAGAGTTAAAATTCGTACATTGACGATAGTTTGACCAAAAAATTCCCACCGAGAGTAAAATTCCGTATATAGGCGATAGGTTGAAGAAAAAAATTCGAACCTAGTATTAAAATTCGTTTATTGACGATTGTTTGACATAAAGATTTCAACCAATAGTTAAAATTTGAATATTGACAGTAGTTTGAAGAAAAAAGTTACCACCGAGAGTTAAAATTCGTACATTGACGGTAGCTTGACCAAAGAATTCCTCCCGAGAGTTAAATTTCGTATATAGCCGATAGTTTGAAGAAAAAAATTCCAACCTAGTCTTAAAATTCGTTTATTGACGATTGTTTGACATAAAGATTTCAACCAATATTTAAAATTTGAATGTTGACAGTAGTTTGAAGAAAATAGTGCGCACCGAGAGCTAAAATTCGTGCATGGACGGTAGCTTGACCAAAAAATTACTACCGAGAGGTAATTTTGAATATAGGCGATAGGTTGAAGAAAAAAATTCCAACCAAGTACTAAAATTCGTTTATTGACGAATGTTTGACATAAAGATTTCAACCAATAGTTAAAATTTGAATATTGGCAGTAGTATGAAGAAAAAAGTGCCCACCGAGAGTTAAAACTCGTATATAGGCGATAGTTTGAAGGAAAAAATTCCAACCTAGTATTAAAATTCGTTTACTGACGATTGTTTGACATGAAGATTTCAACCAATAGTTAAAATTTGAATATTGACAATAGTTTGAAGACAAAGTTCCCACCGAGAGTTAAAATTCGTACATTGACGACAGTTTGACCAAAAAATTCCCACCGAGAGTTAAATTTCGTATATAGCCGATAGTTTGAAGAAAAAAATTCCAACCTAGTATTTAAATTCGTTTATTGACGATTGTTTGACATAAAGATTTCAACCAATAATTAAAATTTGAATATTGACAGTAGTTTGAAGAAAAAAGTTCCCACCGAGAGTTAAAATTCGTACATTGACGATAGTTTGACCAAAAAATTCCCACCGAGAGTAAAATTCCGTATATAGGCGATAGGTTGAAGAAAAAAATTCGAACCTAGTATTAAAATTCGTTTATTGACGATTGTTTGACATAAAGATTTCAACCAATAGTTAAAATTTGAATATTGACAGTAGTTTGAAGAAAAAAGTTACCACCGAGAGTTAAAATTCGTACATTGACGGTAGCTTGAACAAAGAATTCCTCCCGAGAGTTAAATTTCGTATATAGCCGATAGTTTGAAGAAAAAAATTCCAACCTAGTCTTAAAATTCGTTTATTGACGATTGTTTGACATAAAGATTTCAACCAATATTTAAAATTTGAATGTTGACAGTAGTTTGAAGAAAATAGTGCGCACCGAGAGCTAAAATTCGTGCATGGACGGTAGCTTGACCAAAAAATTACTACCGAGAGGTAATTTTGAATATAGGCGATAGGTTGAAGAAAAAAATTCCAACCAAGTACTAAAATTCGTTTATTGACGAATGTTTGACATAAAGATTTCAACCAATAGTTAAAATTTGAATATTGGCAGTAGTATGAAGAAAAAAGTGCCCACCGAGAGTTAAAACTCGTATATAGGCGATAGTTTGAAGAAAAAAATTCCAACCTAGTATTAAAATTCGTTGATTGACGATTGTTTGACATAAAGATTTCAACCAATAGTTAAAATCTGAATATTGACAGTAGTTTGAAGAAAAAAGTTCCCACCGAGAGTTAAAATTCGTACATTGACGATAGTTTGACCAAAAAATTCCCACCGAGAGTAAAATTCCGTATATAGGCGATAGGTTGAAGAAAAAAATTCGAACCTAGTATTAAAATTCGTTTATTGACGATTGTTTGACATAAAGATTTCAACCAATAGTTAAAATTTGAATATTGACGGTAGTTTGGAGAAAAAAGTTCCCACCGAGAGTTAAAATTCGTACATTGACGATAGTTTGACCAAGAAATTCCCACCGAGAGTTAAATTTCGTATATAGGCGATAGTTTGAAGAAAAAATTCCAACCTAGTATTAAAATTCGTTGATTGACGATTGCTTGACATAAAGATTTCAACCAATAGTTAAAATTTGAATATTGACAGTAGTTTGAAGAAAAAAGTTCCCACCGAGAGTTAAAATTCGTACATTGACGATAGTTTGACCAAAAAATTCCCACCGAGAGTTAAATTTCGTATACAGGCGATAGTTTGAAGAAAAAAATTCCAACCTAGTATTAAAATTCGTTTATTGACGATCGTTTGACATAAAGATATCAACCAATAGTTAAAATTCGTGCATTGACGATAGTTTGAACAAAAAGTTCCCACCGAGAGATAAATTTAGCATATAGGCGATTGTTTGAAGAAAAATATTCCAAACTAGTATTAAAATTCGTTTATTGACGATTGTTAGACATAAAGATTTCAACCAATAGTTAAAATTTGAATATTGACAATAGTTTGAAGACAAAGTTCCCACCGAGAGTTAAAATTCGTACATTGACGACAGTTTGACCAAAAAATTCCCACCGAGAGTTAAATTTCGTATATAGGCGATAGTTTGAAGAAAAAAATTCCAACCTAGTATTTAAATTCGTTTATTGACGATTGTTTGACATAAAGATTTCAACCAATAATTAAAATTTGAATATTGACAGTAGTTTGAAGAAAAAAGTTCCCACCGAGAGTTAAAATTCGTACATTGACGATAGTTTGACCAAAAAATTCCCACCGAGAGTAAAATTCCGTATATAGGCGATAGGTTGAAGAAAAAAATTCGAACCTAGTATTAAAATTCGTTTATTGACGATTGTTTGACATAAAGATTTCAACCAATAGTTAAAATTCGTACATTGATGATAGTTTGAACAAAAAGTTCCCACCGAGAGTTAAATTTCGTATATAGGCGATAGTTTGAAGAAAAATATTCCAACCTAGTATTAAAATTCGTTTATTGACGATTGTTTGACATAAAGATTTCAACCAATAGTTAAAATTTGAATATTGACAGTAGTTTGAAGAAAAAAGTTACCACCGAGAGTTAAAATTCGTACATTGACGGTAGCTTGACCAAAGAATTCCTCCCGAGAGTTAAATTTCGTATATAGCCGATAGTTTGAAGAAAAAAATTCCAACCTAGTCTTAAAATTCGTTTATTGACGATTGTTTGACATAAAGATTTCAACCAATATTTAAAATTTGAATGTTGACAGTAGTTTGAAGAAAATAGTGCGCACCGAGAGCTAAAATTCGTGCATGGACGGTAGCTTGACCAAAAAATTACTACCGAGAGGTAATTTTGAATATAGGCGATAGGTTGAAGAAAAAAATTCCAACCAAGTACTAAAATTCGTTTATTGACGAATGTTTGACATAAAGATTTCAACCAATAGTTAAAATTTGAATATTGACAGTAGTATGAAGAAAAATGTGCCCACCGAGAGTTAAAACTCGTATATAGGCGATAGTTTGAAGAAAAAAATTCCAACCTAGTATTAAAATTCGTTTATTGACGATTGTTTGACATAAAGATTTCAACCAATACTTAAAATTTAAATATTGACAGTAGTTTGAAGAAAAAAGTGCGCACCGAGAGTTAAAACTCGTGCATTGACGGTAGCTTGAACAAAAAATTCCTACCGAGAGGTAATTTTGAATATAGGCGATAGGTTGAAGAAAAAAATTCCAACATAGTATTAAAATTCGTTTATTGACGATTGTTTGACATAAAGATTTCAACCAATAGTTAAAATTCGTACATTGACGACAGTTTGAACAAAAAGTTCCCACCGAGAGTTAAATTTCGTATATAGGCGATAGTTTGAAGGAAAAAATTCCAACCTAGTATTAAAATTCGTTTACTGACGATTGTTTGACATGAAGATTTCAACCAATAGTTAAAATTTGAATATTGACAATAGTTTGAAGAAAAAAGTTACCACCGAGAGTTAAAATTCGTACATTGACGGTAGCTTGACCAAAGAATTCCTCCCGAGAGTTAAATTTCGTATATAGCCGATAGTTTGAAGAAAAAAATTCCAACCTAGTCTTAAAATTCGTTTATTGACGATTGTTTGACATAAAGATTTCAACCAATATTTAAAATTTGAATGTTGACAGTAGTTTGAAGAAAATAGTGCGCACCGAGAGCTAAAATTCGTGCATGGACGGTAGCTTGACCAAAAAATTACTACCGAGAGGTAATTTTGAATATAGGCGATAGGTTGAAGAAAAAAATTCCAACCAAGTACTAAAATTCGTTTATTGACGAATGTTTGACATAAAGATTTCAACCAATAGTTAAAATTTGAATATTGACAGTAGTATGAAGAAAAATGTGCCCACCGAGAGTTAAAACTCGTATATAGGCGATAGTTTGAAGAAAAAAATTCCAACCTAGTATTAAAATTCGTTTATTGACGATTGTTTGACATAAAGATTTCAACCAATACTTAAAATTTAAATATTGACAGTAGTTTGAAGAAAAAAGTGCGCACCGAGAGTTAAAACTCGTGCATTGACGGTAGCTTGAACAAAAAATTCCTACCGAGAGGTAATTTTGAATATAGGCGATAGGTTGAAGAAAAAAATTCCAACATAGTATTAAAATTCGTTTATTGACGATTGTTTGACATAAAGATTTCAACCAATAGTTAAAATTCGTACATTGACGACAGTTTGAACAAAAAGTTCCCACCGAGAGTTAAATTTCGTATATAGGCGATAGTTTGAAGGAAAAAATTCCAACCTAGTATTAAAATTCGTTTACTGACGATTGTTTGACATGAAGATTTCAACCAATAGTTAAAATTTGAATATTGACAATAGTTTGAAGACAAAGTTCCCACCGAGAGTTAAAATTCGTACATTGACGACAGTTTGACCAAAAAATTCCCACCGAGAGTTAAATTTCGTATATAGGCGATAGTTTGAAGAAAAAAATTCCAACCTAGTATTTAAATTCGTTTATTGACGATTGTTTGACATAAAGATTTCAACCAATAGTTAAAATTTGAATATTGACGGTAGTTTGGAGAAAGAAGTTCCCACCGAGAATTAAAATTCGTACATTGACGATAGTTTGACCAAAAAATTCCCACCCAGAGTTGAATTTCCTATATAGGCGATAGGTTGAAGAAAAAAATTCCAGCCTAGTATTACAATTCGTTTATTGACGATTGTTTGACATAAAGATTTCAACCAATAGTTAAAATTCGTACATTGACGATAGTTTGAACAAAAAGTTCCCACCGAGAGTTAAAACTCGTATATAGGCGATAGTTTGAAGAAAAATATTCCAACCTAGTATTAAAATTCGGTTATTGACGATTGTTTGACATAAAGATTTCAACCAATAGTTAAAATTTGAATATTGACAGTAGTTTGGAGAAAAAAGTTTCCACCGAGAGTTAAAATTCGTACATTGACGATAGTTTGACCAAAAAATTCCCACCGAGAGTAAAATTCAGTATATAGGCGATAGGTTGAAAAAAAAAATTCGAACCTAGTATTAAAATTCGTTTATTGACGATTGTTTGACATAAAGATTTCAACCAATAGTTAAAATTCGTGCATTGACGATAGTTTGAACAAAAAGTTCCCACCGAGAGATAAATTTAGCATATAGGCGATAGTTTGAAGAAAAATATTCCAACCTAGTATTAAAATTCGTTTATTGACGATTGTTAGACATAAAGATTTCAACCAATAGTTAAAATTTGAATATTGACAGTAGTTTGAAGAAAAAAGTGCCCGCCGAGAGTTAAATTTCATATATAGGCGATAGTTCGAAGAAAAATATTCCAACCTAGTATTAAAATTCGTTTACTGACGATTGTTTGACATAAACATTTCAACCAATAGTTAAAATTTGAATATTGACAATAGTTTGAAGAAAAAAGTGCCCGCCGAGAGTTAAATTTCATATATAGGCGATAGTTCGAAGAAAAATATTCCAACCTAGTATTAAAATTCGTTTACTGACGATTGTTTGACATAAACATTTCAACCAATAGTTAAAATTTGAATATTGACAATAGTTTGAAGAAAAAAGTGCCCACCGAGAGTTAAAATTCGTACATTGACGATAGTTTGACCAAAAAATTCCCACCGAGAGTTAAATTTCGTATATAGGCGATAGGTTGAAGAAAAAAATTCCAGCCTAGTATTAAAATTCGTTTATTGACGATTGTTTGACATAAAGATTTCAACCAATAGTTAAAATTTGTACATTGACGATAGTTTGAACAAAAAGTTCCCACCGAGAGTTATATTTCGTATATAGGCGATAGTTTGAAGAAAAATATTCCAACCTAGTATTAAAATTCGTTTATTGACGATTGTTTGACATAAAGATTTCAACCAATAGTTAAAATTTGAATATTGACGGTAGTTTGGAGAAAGAAGTTCCCACCGAGAGTTAAAATTCGTACATTGACGATAGTTTGACCAAAAAATTCCCACCCAGAGTTGAATTTCCTATATAGGCGATAGGTTGAAGAAAAAAATTCCAGCCTAGTATTAAAATTCGTTTATTGACGATTGTTTGACATAAAGATTTCAACCAATAGTTAAAATTCGTACATTGACGATAGTTTGAACAAAAAGTTCCCACCGAGAGTTAAAACTCGCATATAGGCGATAGTTTGAAGAAAAAAATTCCAACCTAGTATTAAAATTCGGTTATTGACGATTGTTTGACATAAAGATTTCAACCAATAGTTAAAATTTGAATATTGACAGTAGTTTGGAGAAAAAAGTTCCCACCGAGAGTTAAAATTCGTACATTGACGATAGTTTGACCAAAAAATTCCCACCGAGAGTAAAATTCAGTATATAGGCGATAGGTTGAAAAAAAAATTCGAACCTAGTATTAAAATTCGTTTATTGACGATTGTTTGACATAAAGATTTCAACCAATAGTTAAAATTCGTGCATTGACGATAGTTTGAACAAAAAGTTCCCACCGAGAGATAAATTTAGCATATAGGCGATAGTTTGAAGAAAAATATTCCAACCTATTATTAAAATTCGTTTATTGACGATTGTTAGACATAAAGATTTCAACCAATAGTTAAAATTTGAATATTGACAGTAGTTTGAAGAAAAAAGTGCCCGCCGAGAGTTAAATTTCATATATAGGCGATAGTTCGAAGAAAAATATTCCAACCTAGTATTAAAATTCGTTTACTGACGATTGTTTGACATAATGATTTCAACCAATAGTTAAAATTTGAATATTGACAATAGTTTGAAGAAAAAAGTGCCCACCGAGAGTTAAAATTCGTACATTGACGATAGTTTGACCAAAAAATTCCCACCGAGAGTTAAATTTCGTATATAGGCGATAGGTTGAAGAAAAAAATTCCAGCCTAGTATTAAAATTCGTTTATTGACGATTGTTTGACATAAAGATTTCAACCAATAGTTAAAATTTGTACATTGACGATAGTTTGAACAAAAAGTTCCCACCGAGAGTTAAATTTCGTATATAGGCGATAGTTTGAAGAAAAATATTCCAACCTAGTACTAAAATTCGTTAATTGACGATTGTTTGACATAAAGATTTCAACCAATAGTTAAAATTTGAATATTGACAGTAGTTTGAAGAAAAAAGTTACCACCGAGAGTTAAAATTCGTACATTGACGGTAGCTTGACCAAAAAATTCCTCCCGAGAGTTAAATTTATATAGCCGGTAGTTTGAAGAAAAAAATTCCAACCTAGTCTTAAAATTCGTTTATTGTCGATTGTTTGACATAAAGATTTCAACCAATATTTAAAATTTGAATGTTGACAGTAGTTTGAAGAAAATAGTGCGCACCGAGAGCTAAAATTCGTGCATGGACGGTAGCTTCACCAAAAAATTCCTACCGAGAGGTAATTTTGAATATAGGCGATAGGTTGAAGAAAAAAATTCCAACCAAGTACTAAAATTCGATTATTGACGAATGTTTGACATAAAGATTTCAACCAATAGTTAAAATTTGAATATTGACAGTAGTATGAAGAAAAAAGTGCCCACCGAGTGTTAAAACTCGTATATAGGAGATAGTTTGAAGAAAAAAATTCCAACCTAGTATTAAAATTCGTTGATTGTCGATTGTTTGACATAAAGATTTCAACCAATAGTTAAAATTTGAATATTGACAGTAGTTTGAAGAAAAAAGTTCCCACCGAGAGATAAAATTCCTACATTGACGATAGTGTGACCAAAAAATTCCCACCGAGAGTAAAATTCCGTATATAGGCGATAGGTTGAAGAAAAAAATTCCAGCCTAGTATTAAAATTCGTTTATTGACGATTGTTTGACATAAAGATTTCAACCAATAGTTAAAATTCGTACATTGACGATAGTTTGAACAAAAAGTTCCCACCGAGAGTTAAATTTCGTATATAGGCGATAGTTTGAAGAAAAATATTCCAACCTAGTATTAAAATTCGGTTATTGACGATTGTTTGACATAAAGATTTCAACCAATAGTTAAAATTTGAATATTGACAGTAGTTTGGAGAAAAAAGTTTCCACCGAGAGTTAAAATTCGTACATTGACGATAGTTTGACCAAAAAATTCCTACCGAGAGTAAAATTCAGTATATAGGCGATAGGTTGAAAAAAAAATTCGAACCTAGTATTAAAATTCGTTTATTGACGATTGTTTGACATAAAGATTTCAACCAATAGTTAAAATTCGTGCATTGACGATAGTTTGAACAAAAAGTTCCCACCGAGAGATAAATTTAGCATATAGGCGATAGTTTGAAGAAAAATATTCCAACCTAGTATTAAAATTCGTTTATTGACGATTGTTAGACATAAAGATTTCAACCAATAGTTAAAATTTGAATATTGACAGTAGTTTGAAGAAAAAAGTGCCCGCCGAGAGTTAAATTTCATATATAGGCGATAGTTCGAAGAAAAATATTGCAACCTAGTATTAAAATTCGTTTACTGACGATTGTTTGACATAAACATTTCAACCAATAGTTAAAATTTGAATATTGACAATAGTTTGAAGAAAAAAGTGCCCACCGAGAGTTAAAATTCGTACATTGACGATAGTTTGACCAAAAAATTCCCACCGAGAGTTAAATTTCGTATATAGGCGATAGGTTGAAGAAAAAAATTCCAGCCTAGTATTAAAATTCGTTTATTGACGATTGTTTGACATAAAGATTTCAACCAATAGTTAAAATTTGTACATTGACGATAGTTTGAACAAAAAGTTCCCACCGAGAGTTAAATTTCGTATATAGGCGATAGTTTGAAGAAAAATATTCCAACCTAGTATTAAAATTCGTTTATTGACGATTGTTTGACATAAAGATTTCAACCAATAGTTAAAATTTGAATATTGACGGTAGTTTGGAGAAAGAAGTTCCCACCGAGAGTTAAAATTCGTACATTGACGATAGTTTGACCAAAAAATTCCCACCCAGAGTTGAATTTCCTATATAGGCGATAGGTTGAAGAAAAAAATTCCAGCCTAGTATTAAAATTCGTTTATTGACGATTGCTTGACATAAAGATATCAACCAATAGTTAAAATTCGTGCATTGACGATAGTTTGAACAAAAAGTTCCCACCGAGAGTTAAATTTCGTATATAGGCGATAGTTTGAAGAAAAATATTCCAACCTAGTATTAAAATTCGGTTATTGACGATTGTTTGACATAAAGATTTCAACCAATAGTTAAAATTTGAATATTGACAGTAGTTTGGAGAAAAAAGTTTCCACCGAGAGTTAAAATTCGTACATTGACGATAGTTTGACCAAAAAATTCCCACCGAGAGTAAAATTCAGTATATAGGCGATAGGTTGAAAAAAAAATTCGAACCTAGTATTAAAATTCGTTTATTGACGATTGTTTGACATAAAGATTTCAACCAATAGTTAAAATTCGTGCATTGACGATAGTTTGAACAAAAAGTTCCCACCGAGAGATAAATTTAGCATATAGGCGATAGTTTGAAGAAAAATATTCCAACCTAGTATTAAAATTCGTTTATTGACGATTGTTAGACATAAAGATTTCAACCAATAGTTAAAATTTGAATATTGACAGTAGTTTGAAGAAAAAAGTGCCCGCCGAGAGTTAAATTTCATATATAGGCGATAGTTCGAAGAAAAATATTGCAACCTAGTATTAAAATTCGTTTACTGACGATTGTTTGACATAAACATTTCAACCAATAGTTAAAATTTGAATATTGACAATAGTTTGAAGAAAAAAGTGCCCACCGAGAGTTAAAATTCGTACATTGACGATAGTTTGACCAAAAAATTCCCACCGAGAGTTAAATTTCGTATATAGGCGATAGGTTGAAGAAAAAAATTCCAGCCTAGTATTAAAATTCGTTTATTGACGATTGTTTGACATAAAGATTTCAACCAATAGTTAAAATTTGTACATTGACGATAGTTTGAACAAAAAGTTCCCACCGAGAGTTAAATTTCGTATATAGGCGATAGTTTGAAGAAAAATATTCCAACCTAGTATTAAAATTCGTTTATTGACGATTGTTTGACATAAAGATTTCAACCAATAGTTAAAATTTGAATATTGACGGTAGTTTGGAGAAAGAAGTTCCCACCGAGAGTTAAAATTCGTACATTGACGATAGTTTGACCAAAAAATTCCCACCCAGAGTTGAATTTCCTATATAGGCGATAGGTTGAAGTAAAAATTCCAGCCTAGTATTAAAATTCGTTTATTGACGATTGTTTGACATAAAGATTTCAACCAATAGTTAAAATTCGTACATTGACGATAGTTTGAACAAAAAGTTCCCACCGAAAGTTAAAACTCGTATATAGGCGATAGTTTGAAGAAAAAAATTCCAACCTAGTATTAAAATTCGGTTATTGACGATTGTTTGACATAAAGATTTCAACCAATAGTTAAAATTTGAATATTGACAGTAGTTTGGAGAAAAAAGTTCCCACCGAGAGTTAAAATTCGTACATTGACGATGGTTTGACCAAAAAATTCCCACCGAGAGTAAAATTCAGTATATAGGCGATAGGTTGAAAAAAAATTCGAACCTAGTATTAAAATTCGTTTATTGACGATTGTTTGACATAAAGATTTCATCCAATAGTTAAAATTCGTGCATTGACGATTGTTTGACATAAAGATTTCAACCAATACTTAAAATTTAAATATTGACAGTAGTTTGAAGAAAAAAGTGCGCACCGAGAGTTAAAATTCGTGCATTGACGGTAGCTTGAACAAAAAATTCCTACCGAGAGGTAATTTTGAATATAGGCGATAGGTTGAAGAAAAAAATTCCAACATAGTATTAAAATTCGTTTATTGACGATTGTTTGACATAAAGATTTCAACCAATAGTTAAAATTCGTACATTGACGACAGTTTGAACAAAAAGTTCCCACCGAGAGTTAAATTTCGTATATAGGCGATAGTTTGAAGGAAAAAATTCCAACCTAGTATTAAAATTCGTTTACTGACGATTGTTTGACATGAAGATTTCAACCAATAGTTAAAATTTGAATATTGACAATAGTTTGAAGACAAAGTTCCCACCGAGAGTTAAAATTCGTACATTGACGACAGTTTGACCAAAAAATTCCCACCGAGAGTTAAATTTCGTATATAGGCGATAGTTTGAAGAAAAAAATTCCAACCTAGTATTTAAATTCGTTTATTGACGATTGTTTGACATAAAGATTTCAACCAATAGTTAAAATTTGAATATTGACGGTAGTTTGGAGAAAGAAGTTCCCACCGAGAATTAAAATTCGTACATTGACGATAGTTTGACCAAAACATTCCCACCCAGAGTTGAATTTCCTATATAGGCGATAGGTTGAAGAAAAAAATTCCAGCCTAGTATTAAAATTCGTTTATTGACGATTGTTTGACATAAAGATTTCAACCAATAGTTAAAATTCGTACATTGATGATAGTTTGAACAAAAAGTTCCCACCGAGAGTTAAATTTCGTATATAGGCGATAGTTTGAAGAAAAATATTCCAACCTAGTATTTAAATTCGTTTATTGACGATTGTTTGACATAAAGATTTCAACCAATAATTAAAATTTGAATATTGACAGTAGTTTGAAGAAAAAAGTTCCCACCGAGAGTTAAAATTCGTACATTGACGATAGTTTGACCAAAAAATTCCCACCGAGAGTAAAATTCCGTATATAGGCGATAGGTTGAAGAAAAAAATTCGAACCTAGTATTAAAATTCGTTTATTGACGATTGTTTGACATAAAGATTTCAACCAATAGTTAAAATTCGTACATTGATGATAGTTTGAACAAAAAGTTCCCACCGAGAGTTAAATTTCGTATATAGGCGATAGTTTGAAGAAAAATATTCCAACCTAGTATTAAAATTCGTTTATTGACGATTGTTTGACATAAAGATTTCAACCAATAGTTAAAATTTGAATATTGACAGTAGTTTGAAGAAAAAAGTTACCACCGAGAGTTAAAATTCGTACATTGACGGTAGCTTGACCAAAGAATTCCTCCCGAGAGTTAAATTTCGTATATAGCCGATAGTTTGAAGAAAAAAATTCCAACCTAGTCTTAAAATTCGTTTATTGACGATTGTTTGACATAAAGATTTCAACCAATATTTAAAATTTGAATGTTGACAGTAGTTTGAAGAAAATAGTGCGCACCGAGAGCTAAAATTCGTGCATGGACGGTAGCTTGACCAAAAAATTACTACCGAGAGGTAATTTTGAATATAGGCGATAGGTTGAAGAAAAAAATTCCAACCAAGTACTACAATTCGTTTATTGACGAATGTTTGACATAAAGATTTCAACCAATAGTTAAAATTTGAATATTGACAGTAGTATGAAGAAAAATGTGCCCACCGAGAGTTAAAACTCGTATATAGGCGATAGTTTGAAGAAAAAAATTCCAACCTAGTATTAAAATTCGTTGATTGACGATTGTTTGACATATAGATTTCAACCAATAGTTAAAATTTGAATATTGACAGTAGTTTGAAGAAAAAAGTTATCACCCAGAGTTAAAATTCGTACATTGACGGTAGCTTGACCAAAAAATTCCTCCCGAGAGTTAAATTTCGTATATAGCCGATAGTTTGAAGAAAAAAATTCCAACCTAGTCTTAAAATTCGTTTATTGACGATTGTTTGACATAAAGATTTCAAACAATATTTAAAATTTGAATGCTGACAGTAGTTTGAAGAAAATAGTGCGCACCGAGAGCTAAAATTCGTGCATGGACGGTAGCTTGACCAAAAAATTCCTACCGAGAGGTAATTTTGAATATAGGCGATAGGTTGAAGAAAAAAATTCCAACCAAGTACTAAAATTCGTTTATTGACGAATGTTTGACATAAAGATTTCAACCAATAGTTAAAATTTGAATATTGACAATAGTTTGAAGAAAAAAGTGCCCACCGAGAGTTAAAATTCGTACATTGAGGACAGTTTGACCAAAAAATTCCCACCGAAAGTTATATTTCGTACATAGGCGATAGTTTGAAGAAAAAAATTCCAACCTAGTATTAAAATTCGTTTATTGACGATTGTTTGACATAAAGATTTCAACCAATACTTAAAATTTAAATATTGACAGTAGTTTGAAGAAAAAAGTGCGCACCGAGAGTTAAAATTCGTGCATTGACGGTAGCTTGAACAAAAAATTCCTACCGAGAGGTAATTTTGAATATAGGCGATAGGTTGAAGAAAAAAATTCCAACATAGTATTAAAATTCGTTTATTGACGATTGTTTGACATAAAGATTTCAACCAATAGTTAAAATTCGTACATTGACGACAGTTTGAACAAAAAGTTCCCACCGAGAGTTAAATTTCGTATATAGGCGATAGTTTGAAGGAAAAAATTCCAACCTAGTATTAAAATTCGTTTACTGACGATTGTTTGACATGAAGATTTCAACCAATAGTTAAAATTTGAATATTGACAATAGTTTGAAGACAAAGTTCCCACCGAGAGTTAAAATTCGTACATTGACGACAGTTTGACCAAAAAATTCCCACCGAGAGTTAAATTTCGTATATAGGCGATAGTTTGAAGAAAAAAATTCCAACCTAGTATTTAAATTCGTTTATTGACGATTGTTTGACATAAAGATTTCAACCAATAGTTAAAATTTGAATATTGACGGTAGTTTGGAGAAAGAAGTTCCCACCGAGAATTAAAATTCGTACATTGACGATAGTTTGACCAAAAAATTCCCACCCAGAGTTGAATTTCCTATATAGGCGATAGGTTGAAGAAAAAAATTCCAACCAAGTACTAAAATTCGATTATTGACGAATGTTTGACATAAAGATTTCAACCAATAGTTAAAATTTGAATATTGACAGTAGTATGAAGAAAAAAGTGCCCACCGAGTGTTAAAACTCGTATATAGGAGATAGTTTGAAGAAAAAAATTCCAACCTAGTATTAAAATTCGTTGATTGACGATTGTTTGACATAAAGATTTCAACCAATAGTTAAAATTTGAATATTGACAGTAGTTTGAAGAAAAAAGTTCCCACCGAGAGATAAAATTCGTACATTGACGATAGTGTGACCAAAAAATTCCCACCGAGAGTAAAATTCCGTATATAGGCGATAGGTTGAAGAAAAAAATTCCAGCCTAGTATTAAAATTCGTTTATTGACGATTGTTTGACATAAAGATTTCAACCAATAGTTAAAATTCGTACATTGACGATAGTTTGAACAAAAAGTTCCCACCGAGAGTTAAATTTCGTATATAGGCGATAGTTTGAAGAAAAATATTCCAACCTAGTACTAAAATTCGGTTATTGACGATTGTTTGACATAAAGATTTCAACCAATAGTTAAAATTTGAATATTGACAGTAGTTTGGAGAAAAAAGTTTCCACCGAGAGTTAAAATTCGTACATTGACGATAGTTTGACCAAAAAATTCCCACCGAGAGTAAAATTCAGTATATAGGCGATAGGTTGAAAAAAAATTCGAACCTAGTATTAAAATTCGTTTATTGACGATTGTTTGACATAAAGATTTCAACCAATAGTTAAAATTCGTGCATTGACGATAGTTTGAACAAAAAGTTCCCACCGAGAGATAAATTTAGCATATAGGCGATAGTTTGAAGAAAAATATTCCAACCTAGTATTAAAATTCGTTTATTGACGATTGTTAGACATAAAGATTTCAACCAATAGTTAAAATTTGAATATTGACAGTAGTTTGAAGAAAAAAGTGCCCGCCGAGAGTTAAATTTCATATATAGGCGATAGTTCGAAGAAAAATATTCCAACCTAGTATTAAAATTCGTTTACTGACGATTGTTTGACATAATGATTTCAACCAATAGTTAAAATTTGAATATTGACAATAGTTTGAAGAAAAAAGTGCCCACCGAGAGTTAAAATTCGTACATTGACGATAGTTTGACCAAAAAATTCCCACCGAGAGTTAAATTTCGTATATAGGCGATAGGTTGAAGAAAAAAATTCCAGCCTAGTATTAAAATTCGTTTATTGACGATTGTTTGACATAAAGATTTCAACCAATAGTTAAAATTTGTACATTGACGATAGTTTGAACAAAAAGTTCCCACCGAGAGTTAAATTTCGTATATAGGCGATAGTTTGAAGAAAAATATTCCAACCTAGTACTAAAATTCGTTAATTGACGATTGTTTGACATAAAGATTTCAACCAATAGTTAAAATTTGAATATTGACAGTAGTTTGAAGAAAAAAGTTACCACCGAGAGTTAAAATTCGTACATTGACGGTAGCTTGACCAAAAAATTCCTCCCGAGAGTTAAATTTATATAGCCGGTAGTTTGAAGAAAAAAATTCCAACCTAGTCTTAAAATTCGTTTATTGTCGATTGTTTGACATAAAGATTTCAACCAATATTTAAAATTTGAATGTTGACAGTAGTTTGAAGAAAATAGTGCGCACCGAGAGCTAAAATTCGTGCATGGACGGTAGCTTCACCAAAAAATTCCTACCGAGAGGTAATTTTGAATATAGGCGATAGGTTGAAGAAAAAAATTCCAACCAAGTACTAAAATTCGATTATTGACGAATGTTTGACATAAAGATTTCAACCAATAGTTAAAATTTGAATATTGACAGTAGTATGAAGAAAAAAGTGCCCACCGAGTGTTAAAACTCGTATATAGGAGATAGTTTGAAGAAAAAAATTCCAACCTAGTATTAAAATTCGTTGATTGACGATTGTTTGACATAAAGATTTCAACCAATAGTTAAAATTTGAATATTGACAGTAGTTTGAAGAAAAAAGTTCCCACCGAGAGATAAAATTCGTACATTGACGATAGTGTGACCAAAAAATTCCCACCGAGAGTAAAATTCCGTATATAGGCGATAGGTTGAAGAAAAAAATTCCAGCCTAGTATTAAAATTCGTTTATTGACGATTGTTTGACATAAAGATTTCAACCAATAGTTAAAATTCGTACATTGACGATAGTTTGAACAAAAAGTTCCCACCGAGAGTTAAATTTCGTATATAGGCGATAGTTTGAAGAAAAATATTCCAACCTAGTACTAAAATTCGGTTATTGACGATTGTTTGACATAAAGATTTCAACCAATAGTTAAAATTTGAATATTGACAGTAGTTTGGAGAAAAAAGTTTCCACCGAGAGTTAAAATTCGTACATTGACGATAGTTTGACCAAAAAATTCCCACCGAGAGTAAAATTCAGTATATAGGCGATAGGTTGAAAAAAAATTCGAACCTAGTATTAAAATTCGTTTATTGACGATTGTTTGACATAAAGATTTCAACCAATAGTTAAAATTCGTGCATTGACGATAGTTTGAACAAAAAGTTCCCACCGAGAGATAAATTTAGCATATAGGCGATAGTTTGAAGAAAAATATTCCAACCTAGTATTAAAATTCGTTTATTGACGATTGTTAGACATAAAGATTTCAACCAATAGTTAAAATTTGAATATTGACAGTAGTTTGAAGAAAAAAGTGCCCGCCGAGAGTTAAATTTCATATATAGGCGATAGTTCGAAGAAAAATATTGCAACCTAGTATTAAAATTCGTTTACTGACGATTGTTTGACATAAACATTTCAACCAATAGTTAAAATTTGAATATTGACAATAGTTTGAAGAAAAAAGTGCCCACCGAGAGTTAAAATTCGTACATTGACGATAGTTTGACCAAAAAATTCCCACCGAGAGTTAAATTTCGTATATAGGCGATAGGTTGAAGAAAAAAATTCCAGCCTAGTATTAAAATTCGTTTATTGACGATTGTTTGACATAAAGATTTCAACCAATAGTTAAAATTTGTACATTGACGATAGTTTGAACAAAAAGTTCCCACCGAGAGTTAAATTTCGTATATAGGCGATAGTTTGAAGAAAAATATTCCAACCTAGTATTAAAATTCGTTTATTGACGATTGTTTGACATAAAGATTTCAACCAATAGTTAAAATTTGAATATTGACGGTAGTTTGGAGAAAGAAGTTCCCACCGAGAGTTAAAATTCGTACATTGACGATAGTTTGACCAAAAAATTCCCACCCAGAGTTGAATTTCCTATATAGGCGATAGGTTGAAGTAAAAATTCCAGCCTAGTATTAAAATTCGTTTATTGACGATTGTTTGACATAAAGATTTCAACCAATAGTTAAAATTCGTACATTGACGATAGTTTGAACAAAAAGTTCCCACCGAAAGTTAAAACTCGTATATAGGCGATAGTTTGAAGAAAAAAATTCCAACCTAGTATTAAAATTCGGTTATTGACGATTGTTTGACATAAAGATTTCAACCAATAGTTAAAATTTGAATATTGACAGTAGTTTGGAGAAAAAAGTTCCCACCGAGAGTTAAAATTCGTACATTGACGATGGTTTGACCAAAAAATTCCCACCGAGAGTAAAATTCAGTATATAGGCGATAGGTTGAAAAAAAAATTCGAACCTAGTATTAAAATTCGTTTATTGACGATTGTTTGACATAAAGATTTCAACCAATAGTTAAAATTCGTGCATTGACGATAGTTTGAACAAAAAGTTCCCACCGAGAGATAAATTTAGCATATAGGCGATAGTTTGAAGAAAAATATTCCAACCTAGTATTAAAATTCGTTTATTGACGATTGTTAGACATAAAGATTTCAACCAATAGTTAAAATTTGAATATTGACAGTAGTTTGAAGAAAAAAGTGCCCGCCGAGAGTTAAATTTCATATATAGGCGATAGTTCGAAGAAAAATATTCCAACCTAGTATTAAAATTCGTTTACTGACGATTGTTTGACATAATGATTTCAACCAATAGTTAAAATTTGAATATTGACAATAGTTTGAAGAAAAAAGTGCCCACCGAGAGTTAAAATTCGTACATTGACGATAGTTTGACCAAAAAATTCCCACCGAGAGTTAAATTTCGTATATAGGCGATAGGTTGAAGAAAAAAATTCCAGCCTAGTATTAAAATTCGTTTATTGACGATTGTTTGACATAAAGATTTCAACCAATAGTTAAAATTTGTACATTGACGATAGTTTGAACAAAAAGTTCCCACCGAGAGTTAAATTTCGTATATAGGCGATAGTTTGAAGAAAAATATTCCAACCTAGTACTAAAATTCGTTAATTGACGATTGTTTGACATAAAGATTTCATCCAATAGTTAAAATTTGAATATTGACAGTAGTTTGAAGAAAAAAGTTACCACCGAGAGTTAAAATTCGTACATTGACGGTAGCTTGACCAAAAAATTCCTCCCGAGAGTTAAATTTATATAGCCGGTAGTTTGAAGAAAAAAATTCCAACCTAGTCTTAAAATTCGTTTATTGTCGATTGTTTGACATAAAGATTTCAACCAATATTTAAAATTTGAATGTTGACAGTAGTTTGAAGAAAATAGTGCGCACCGAGAGCTAAAATTCGTGCATGGACGGTAGCTTCACCAAAAAATTCCTACCGAGAGGTAATTTTGAATATAGGCGATAGGTTGAAGAAAAAAATTCCAACCAAGTACTAAAATTCGATTATTGACGAATGTTTGACATAAAGATTTCAACCAATAGTTAAAATTTGAATATTGACAGTAGTATGAAGAAAAAAGTGCCCACCGAGTGTTAAAACTCGTATATAGGAGATAGTTTGAAGAAAAAAATTCCAACCTAGTATTAAAATTCGTTGATTGACGATTGTTTGACATAAAGATTTCAACCAATAGTTAAAATTTGAATATTGACGGTAGTTTGGAGAAAGAAGTTCCCACCGAGAATTAAAATTCGTACATTGACGATAGTTTGACCAAAAAATTCCCACCCAGAGTTGAATTTCCTATATAGGCGATAGGTTGAAGAAAAAAATTCCAGCCTAGTATTAAAATTCGTTTATTGACGATTGTTTGACATAAAGATTTCAACCAATAGTTAAAATTCGTACATTGACGATAGTTTGAACAAAAAGTTCCCACCGAGAGTTAAAACTCGCATATAGGCGATAGTTTGAAGAAAAAAATTCCAACCTAGTATTAAAATTCGGTTATTGACGATTGTTTGACATAAAGATTTCAACCAATAGTTAAAATTTGAATATTGACAGTAGTTTGGAGAAAAAAGTTCCCACCGAGAGTTAAAATTCGTACATTGACGATAGTTTGACCAAAAAATTCCCACCGAGAGTAAAATTCAGTATATAGGCGATAGGTTGAAAAAAAAATTCGAACCTAGTATTAAAATTCGTTTATTGACGATTGTTTGACATAAAGGTTTCAACCAATAGTTAAAATTCGTGGATTGACGATAGTTTGAACAAAAAGTTCCCACCGAGAGATAAATTTAGCATATAGGCGATAGTTTGAAGAAAAATATTCCAACCTAGTATTAAAATTCGTTTATTGACGATTGTTAGACATAAAGATTTCAACCAATAGTTAAAATTTGAATATTGACAGTAGTTTGAAGAAAAAAGTGCCCGCCGAGAGTTAAATTTCATATATAGGCGATAGTTCGAAGAAAAATATTCCAACCTAGTATTAAAATTCGTTTACTGACGATTGTTTGACATAATGATTTCAACCAATAGTTAAAATTTGAATATTGACAATAGTTTGAAGAAAAAAGTGCCCACCGAGAGTTAAAATTCGTACATTGACGATAGTTTGACCAAAAAATTCCCACCGAGAGTTAAATTTCGTATATAGGCGATAGGTTGAAGAAAAAAATTCCAGCCTAGTATTAAAATTCGTTTATTGACGATTGTTTGACATAAAGATTTCAACCAATAGTTAAAATTTGTACATTGACGATAGTTTGAACAAAAAGTTCCCACCGAGAGTTAAATTTCGTATATAGGCGATAGTTTGAAGAAAAATATTCCAACCTAGTACTAAAATTCGTTAATTGACGATTGTTTGACATAAAGATTTCAACCAATAGTTAAAATTTGAATATTGACAGTAGTTTGAAGAAAAAAGTTACCACCGAGAGTTAAAATTCGTACATTGACGGTAGCTTGACCAAAAAATTCCTCCCGAGAGTTAAATTTATATAGCCGGTAGTTTGAAGAAAAAAATTCCAACCTAGTCTTAAAATTCGTTTATTGTCGATTGTTTGACATAAAGATTTCAACCAATATTTAAAATTTGAATGTTGACAGTAGTTTGAAGAAAATAGTGCGCACCGAGAGCTAAAATTCGTGCATGGACGGTAGCTTCACCAAAAAATTCCTACCGAGAGGTAATTTTGAATATAGGCGATAGGTTGAAGAAAAAAATTCCAACCAAGTACTAAAATTCGATTATTGACGAATGTTTGACATAAAGATTTCAACCAATAGTTAAAATTTGAATATTGACAGTAGTATGAAGAAAAAAGTGCCCACCGAGTGTTAAAACTCGTATATAGGAGATAGTTTGAAGAAAAAAATTCCAACCTAGTATTAAAATTCGTTGATTGACGATTGTTTGACATAAAGATTTCAACCAATAGTTAAAATTTGAATATTGACAGTAGTTTGAAGAAAAAAGTTCCCACCGAGAGATAAAATTCGTACATTGACGATAGTGTGACCAAAAAATTCCCACCGAGAGTAAAATTCCGTATATAGGCGATAGGTTGAAGAAAAAAATTCCAGCCTAGTATTAAAATTCGTTTATTGACGATTGTTTGACATAAAGATTTCAACCAATAGTTAAAATTCGTACATTGACGATAGTTTGAACAAAAAGTTCCCACCGAGAGTTAAATTTCGTATATAGGCGATAGTTTGAAGAAAAATATTCCAACCTAGTACTAAAATTCGGTTATTGACGATTGTTTGACATAAAGATTTCAACCAATAGTTAAAATTTGAATATTGACAGTAGTTTGGAGAAAAAAGTTTCCACCGAGAGTTAAAATTCGTACATTGACGATAGTTTGACCAAAAAATTCCCACCGAGAGTAAAATTCAGTATATAGGCGATAGGTTGAAAAAAAATTCGAACCTAGTATTAAAATTCGTTTATTGACGATTGTTTGACATAAAGATTTCAACCAATAGTTAAAATTCGTGCATTGACGATAGTTTGAACAAAAAGTTCCCACCGAGAGATAAATTTAGCATATAGGCGATAGTTTGAAGAAAAATATTCCAACCTAGTATTAAAATTCGTTTATTGACGATTGTTAGACATAAAGATTTCAACCAATAGTTAAAATTTGAATATTGACAGTAGTTTGAAGAAAAAAGTGCCCGCCGAGAGTTAAATTTCATATATAGGCGATAGTTCGAAGAAAAATATTGCAACCTAGTATTAAAATTCGTTTACTGACGATTGTTTGACATAAACATTTCAACCAATAGTTAAAATTTGAATATTGACAATAGTTTGAAGAAAAAAGTGCCCACCGAGAGTTAAAATTCGTACATTGACGATAGTTTGACCAAAAAATTCCCACCGAGAGTTAAATTTCGTATATAGGCGATAGGTTGAAGAAAAAAATTCCAGCCTAGTATTAAAATTCGTTTATTGACGATTGTTTGACATAAAGATTTCAACCAATAGTTAAAATTTGTACATTGACGATAGTTTGAACAAAAAGTTCCCACCGAGAGTTAAATTTCGTATATAGGCGATAGTTTGAAGAAAAATATTCCAACCTAGTATTAAAATTCGTTTATTGACGATTGTTTGACATAAAGATTTCAACCAATAGTTAAAATTTGAATATTGACGGTAGTTTGGAGAAAGAAGTTCCCACCGAGAGTTAAAATTCGTACATTGACGATAGTTTGACCAAAAAATTCCCACCCAGAGTTGAATTTCCTATATAGGCGATAGGTTGAAGTAAAAATTCCAGCCTAGTATTAAAATTCGTTTATTGACGATTGTTTGACATAAAGATTTCAACCAATAGTTAAAATTCGTACATTGACGATAGTTTGAACAAAAAGTTCCCACCGAAAGTTAAAACTCGTATATAGGCGATAGTTTGAAGAAAAAAATTCCAACCTAGTATTAAAATTCGGTTATTGACGATTGTTTGACATAAAGATTTCAACCAATAGTTAAAATTTGAATATTGACAGTAGTTTGGAGAAAAAAGTTCCCACCGAGAGTTAAAATTCGTACATTGACGATGGTTTGACCAAAAAATTCCCACCGAGAGTAAAATTCAGTATATAGGCGATAGGTTGAAAAAAAAATTCGAACCTAGTATTAAAATTCGTTTATTGACGATTGTTTGACATAAAGATTTCAACCAATAGTTAAAATTCGTGCATTGACGATAGTTTGAACAAAAAGTTCCCACCGAGAGATAAATTTAGCATATAGGCGATAGTTTGAAGAAAAATATTCCAACCTAGTATTAAAATTCGTTTATTGACGATTGTTAGACATAAAGATTTCAACCAATAGTTAAAATTTGAATATTGACAGTAGTTTGAAGAAAAAAGTGCCCGCCGAGAGTTAAATTTCATATATAGGCGATAGTTCGAAGAAAAATATTCCAACCTAGTATTAAAATTCGTTTACTGACGATTGTTTGACATAATGATTTCAACCAATAGTTAAAATTTGAATATTGACAATAGTTTGAAGAAAAAAGTGCCCACCGAGAGTTAAAATTCGTACATTGACGATAGTTTGACCAAAAAATTCCCACCGAGAGTTAAATTTCGTATATAGGCGATAGGTTGAAGAAAAAAATTCCAGCCTAGTATTAAAATTCGTTTATTGACGATTGTTTGACATAAAGATTTCAACCAATAGTTAAAATTTGTACATTGACGATAGTTTGAACAAAAAGTTCCCACCGAGAGTTAAATTTCGTATATAGGCGATAGTTTGAAGAAAAATATTCCAACCTAGTACTAAAATTCGTTAATTGACGATTGTTTGACATAAAGATTTCAACCAATAGTTAAAATTTGAATATTGACAGTAGTTTGAAGAAAAAAGTTACCACCGAGAGTTAAAATTCGTACATTGACGGTAGCTTGACCAAAAAATTCCTCCCGAGAGTTAAATTTATATAGCCGGTAGTTTGAAGAAAAAAATTCCAACCTAGTCTTAAAATTCGTTTATTGTCGATTGTTTGACATAAAGATTTCAACCAATATTTAAAATTTGAATGTTGACAGTAGTTTGAAGAAAATAGTGCGCACCGAGAGCTAAAATTCGTGCATGGACGGTAGCTTCACCAAAAAATTCCTACCGAGAGGTAATTTTGAATATAGGCGATAGGTTGAAGAAAAAAATTCCAACCAAGTACTAAAATTCGATTATTGACGAATGTTTGACATAAAGATTTCAACCAATAGTTAAAATTTGAATATTGACAGTAGTATGAAGAAAAAAGTGCCCACCGAGTGTTAAAACTCGTATATAGGAGATAGTTTGAAGAAAAAAATTCCAACCTAGTATTAAAATTCGTTGATTGACGATTGTTTGACATAAAGATTTCAACCAATAGTTAAAATTTGAATATTGACAGTAGTTTGAAGAAAAAAGTTCCCACCGAGAGATAAAATTCGTACATTGACGATAGTGTGACCAAAAAATTCCCACCGAGAGTAAAATTCCGTATATAGGCGATAGGTTGAAGAAAAAAATTCCAGCCTAGTATTAAAATTCGTTTATTGACGATTGTTTGACATAAAGATTTCAACCAATATTTAAAATTCGTACATTGACGATAGTTTGAACAAAAAGTTCCCACCGAGAGTTAAATTTCGTATATAGGCGATAGTTTGAAGAAAAATATTCCAACCTAGTATTAAAATTCGGTTATTGACGATTGTTTGACATAAAGATTTCAACCAATAGTTAAAATTTGAATATTGACAGTAGTTTGGAGAAAAAAGTTTCCACCGAGAGTTAAAATTCGTACATTGACGATAGTTTGACCAAAAAATTCCCACCGAGAGTAAAATTCAGTATATAGGCGATAGGTTGAAAAAAAAATTCGAACCTAGTATTAAAATTCGTTTATTGACGATTGTTTGACATAAAGATTTCAACCAATAGTTAAAATTCGTGCATTGACGATAGTTTGAACAAAAAGTTCCCACCGAGAGATAAATTTAGCATATAGGCGATAGTTTGAAGAAAAATATTCCAACCTAGTATTAAAATTCGTTTATTGACGATTGTTAGACATAAAGATTTCAACCAATAGTTAAAATTTGAATATTGACAGTAGTTTGAAGAAAAAAGTGCCCGCCGAGAGTTAAATTTCATATATAGGCGATAGTTCGAAGAAAAATATTGCAACCTAGTATTAAAATTCGTTTACTGACGATTGTTTGACATAAACATTTCAACCAATAGTTAAAATTTGAATATTGACAATAGTTTGAAGAAAAAAGTGCCCACCGAGAGTTAAAATTCGTACATTGACGATAGTTTGACCAAAAAATTCCCACCGAGAGTTAAATTTCGTATATAGGCGATAGGTTGAAGAAAAAAATTCCAGCCTAGTATTAAAATTCGTTTATTGACGATTTTTTGACATAAAGATTTCAACCAATAGTTAAAATTTGTACATTGACGATAGTTTGAACAAAAAGTTCCCACCGAGAGTTAAATTTCGTATATAGGCGATAGTTTGAAGAAAAATATTCCAACCTAGTATTAAAATTCGTTTATTGACGATTGTTTGACATAAAGATTTCAACCAATAGTTAAAATTTGAATATTGACGGTAGTTTGGAGAAAGAAGTTCCCACCGAGAGTTAAAATTCGTACATTGACGATAGTTTGACCAAAAAATTCCCACCCAGAGTTGAATTTCCTATATAGGCGATAGGTTGAAGTAAAAATTCCAGCCTAGTATTAAAATTCGTTTATTGACGATTGTTTGACATAAAGATTTCAACCAATAGTTAAAATTCGTACATTGACGATAGTTTGAACAAAAAGTTCCCACCGAAAGTTAAAACTCGTATATAGGCGATAGTTTGAAGAAAAAAATTCCAACCTAGTATTAAAATTCGGTTATTGACGATTGTTTGACATAAAGATTTCAACCAATAGTTAAAATTTGAATATTGACAGTAGTTTGGAGAAAAAAGTTCCCACCGAGAGTTAAAATTCGTACATTGACGATGGTTTGACCAAAAAATTCCCACCGAGAGTAAAATTCAGTATATAGGCGATAGGTTGAAAAAAAAATTCGAACCTAGTATTAAAATTCGTTTATTGACGATTGTTTGACATAAAGATTTCAACCAATAGTTAAAATTCGTGCATTGACGATAGTTTGAACAAAAAGTTCCCACCGAGAGATAAATTTAGCATATAGGCGATAGTTTGAAGAAAAATATTCCAACCTAGTATTAAAATTCGTTTATTGACGATTGTTAGACATAAAGATTTCAACCAATAGTTAAAATTTGAATATTGACAGTAGTTTGAAGAAAAAAGTGCCCGCCGAGAGTTAAATTTCATATATAGGCGATAGTTCGAAGAAAAATATTCCAACCCAGTATTAAAATTCGTTTACTGACGATTGTTTGACATAAACATTTCAACCAATAGTTAAAATTTGAATATTGACAATAGTTTGAAGAAAAAAGTGCCCACCGAGAGTTAAAACTCGTACATTGACGATAGTTTGACCAAAAAATTCCCACCGAGAGTTAAATTTCGTATATAGGCGATAGGTTGAAGAAAAAAATTCCAGCCTAGTATTAAAATTCGTTTATTGACGATTGTTTGACATAAAGATTTCAACCAATAGTTAAAATTTGTACATTGACGATAGTTTGAACAAAAAGTTCCCACCGAGAGTTAAATTTCGTATATAGGCGATAGTTTGAAGAAAAATATTCCAACCTAGTATTAAAATTCGTTTATTGACGATTGTTTGACATAAAGATTTCAACCAATAGTTAAAATTTGAATATCGACAGTAGTTTGAAGAAAAAAGTTACCACCGAGAGTTAAAATTCGTACATTGACGGTAGCTTGAACAAAAAATTCCTCCCGAGAGTTAAATTTTGTATATAGCCGATAGTTTGAAGAAAAAAATTCCAACCTAGTCTTAAAATTCGTTTATTGACGATTGTTTGACATAAAGATTTCAACCAATATTTAAAATTTGAATATTGACAGTAGTTTGAAGAAAAAAGTTCCCACCGAGAGATAAAATTCGTACATTGACGATAGTGTGACCAAAAAATTCCCACCGAGAGTAAAATTCCGTATATAGGCGATAGGTTGAAGAAAAAAATTCCAGCCTAGTATTAAAATTCGTTTATTGACGATTGTTTGACATAAAGATTTCAACCAATAGTTAAAATTCGTACATTGACGATAGTTTGAACAAAAAGTTCCCACCGAGAGTTAAATTTCGTATATAGGCGATAGTTTGAAGAAAAATATTCCAACCTAGTATTAAAATTCGTTTATTGACGATTGTTTGACATAAAGATTTCAACCAATAGTTAAAATTTGAATATTGATAGTAGTTTGAAGAAAAAAGTTCCCACCGAGAGTTAAAATTAGTACATTGACGGTAGCTTGACCAAAAAATTCCTCCCGAGAGTTAAATTTCGTATATAGCCGATAGTTTGAAGAAAAAAATTCCAACCTAGTCTTAAAATTCGTTTATTGACGATTGTTAGACATAAAGATTTCAACCAATATTTAAAATTTGAATGTTGACAGTAGTTTGAAGAAAAAAGTGCGCACCGAGAGCTAAAATTCGTGCATGGACTGTAGCTTGACCAAAAAATTCCTACCGAGAGGTAATTTTGAATATAGGCGATAGGTTGAAGAAAAAAATTCCAACCAAGTACTAAAATTCGTTTATTGACGAATGTTTGACATAAAGATTTCAACCAATAGTTAAAATTTGAATATTGACAGTAGTTTGAAGAAAAAAGTGCCCGCCGAGAGTTAAATTTCATATATAGGCGATAGTTCGAAGAAAAATATTCCAACCTAGTATTAAAATTCGTTTCCTGACGATTGTTTGACATAAAGATTTCAACCAATAGTTAAAATTTGAATATTGACAATAGTTTGAAGAAAAAAGTGCCCACCGAGAGTTAAAATTCGTACATTGACGATAGTTTGACCAAAAAATTCCCACCGAGAGTTAAATTTCGTATATAGGCGATAGGTTGAAGAAAAAAATTCCAACCTAGTATTAAAATTCGTTTATTGACGATTGTTTGACATAAAGATTTCAACCAATAGTTAAAATTTGTACATTGACGATAGTTTGAACAAAAAGTTCCCACCGAGAGTTAAATTTCGTATATAGGCGATAGTTTGAAGAAAAATATTCCAACCTAGTATTAAAATTCGTTTATTGACGATTGTTTGACATAAAGATTTCAACCAATAGTTAAAATTTGAATATTGACAGTAGTTTGAAGAAAAAAGTTACCACCGAGAGTTAAAATTCGTACATTGACGGTAGCTTGACCAAAAAATTCCTCCCGAGAGTTAAATTTCGTATATAGCCGATAGTTTGAAGAAAAAAATTCCAACCTAGTCTTAAAATTCGTTTATTGACGATTGTTTGACATAAAGATTTCAACCAATACTTAAAATTTAAATATTGACAGTAGTTTGAAGAAAAAAGTGCGCACCGAGAGTTAAAATTCGTGCATTGACGGTAGCTTGAACAAAAAATTCCTACCGAGAGGTAATTTTGAATATAGGCGATAGGTTGAAGAAAAAAATTCCAACATAGTATTAAAATTCGTTTATTGACGATTGTTTGACATAAAGATTTCAACCAATAGTTAAAATTCGTACATTGACGACAGTTTGAACAAAAAGTTCCCACCGAGAGTTAAATTTCGTATATAGGCGATAGTTTGAAGGAAAAAATTCCAACCTAGTATTAAAATTCGTTTACTGACGATTGTTTGACATGAAGATTTCAACCAATAGTTAAAATTTGAATATTGACAATAGTTTGAAGACAAAGTTCCCACCGAGAGTTAAAATTCGTACATTGACGACAGTTTGACCAAAAAATTCCCACCGAGAGTTAAATTTCGTATATAGGCGATAGTTTGAAGAAAAAAATTCCAACCTAGTATTTAAATTCGTTTATTGACGATTGTTTGACATAAAGATTTCAACCAATAGTTAAAATTCGTACATTGACGATAGTTTGAACAAAAAGTTCCCACCGAAAGTTAAAACTCGTATATAGGCGATAGTTTGAAGAAAAAAATTCCAACCTAGTATTAAAATTCGGTTATTGACGATTGTTTGACATAAAGATTTCAACCAATAGTTAAAATTTGAATATTGACAGTAGTTTGGAGAAAAAAGTTCCCACCGAGAGTTAAAATTCGTACATTGACGATGGTTTGACCAAAAAATTCCCACCGAGAGTAAAATTCAGTATATAGGCGATAGGTTGAAAAAAAAATTCGAACCTAGTATTAAAATTCGTTTATTGACGATTGTTTGACATAAAGATTTCAACCAATAGTTAAAATTCGTACATTGACGATAGTTTGAACAAAAAGTTCCCACCGAAAGTTAAAACTCGTATATAGGCGATAGTTTGAAGAAAAAAATTCCAACCTAGTATTAAAATTCGGTTATTGACGATTGTTTGACATAAAGATTTCAACCAATAGTTAAAATTTGAATATTGACAGTAGTTTGGAGAAAAAAGTTCCCACCGAGAGTTAAAATTCGTACATTGACGATGGTTTGACCAAAAAATTCCCACCGAGAGTAAAATTCAGTATATAGGCGATAGGTTGAAAAAAAAATTCGAACCTAGTATTAAAATTCGTTTATTGACGATTGTTTGACATAAAGATTTCAACCAATAGTTAAAATTCGTGCATTGACGATAGTTTGAAAAAAAAGTTCCCACCGAGAGATAAATTTAGCATATAGGCGATAGTTTGAAGAAAAAAATTCCAACCAAGTACTAAAATTCGTTTATTGACGAATGTTTGACATAAAGATTTCAACCAATAGTTAAAATTTGAATATTGACAGTAGTTTGAAGAAAAAAGTGCCCGCCGAGAGTTAAATTTCATATATAGGCGATAGTTCGAAGAAAAATATTCCAACCTAGTATTAAAATTCGTTTCCTGACGATTGTTTGACATAAAGATTTCAACCAATAGTTAAAATTTGAATATTGACAATAGTTTGAAGAAAAAAGTGCCCACCGAGAGTTAAAATTCGTACATTGACGATAGTTTGACCAAAAAATTCCCACCGAGAGTTAAATTTCGTATATAGGCGATAGGTTGAAGAAAAAAATTCCAACCTAGTATTAAAATTCGTTTATTGACGATTGTTTGACATAAAGATTTCAACCAATAGTTAAAATTTGTACATTGACGATAGTTTGAACAAAAAGTTCCCACCGAGAGTTAAATTTCGTATATAGGCGATAGTTTGAAGAAAAATATTCCAACCTAGTATTAAAATTCGTTTATTGACGATTGTTTGACATAAAGATTTCAACCAATAGTTAAAATTTGAATATTGACAGTAGTTTGAAGAAAAAAGTTACCACCGAGAGTTAAAATTCGTACATTGACGGTAGCTTGACCAAAAAATTCCTCCCGAGAGTTAAATTTCGTATATAGCCGATAGTTTGAAGAAAAAAATTCCAACCTAGTCTTAAAATTCGTTTATTGACGATTGTTTGACATAAAGATTTCAACCAATACTTAAAATTTAAATATTGACAGTAGTTTGAAGAAAAAAGTGCGCACCGAGAGTTAAAATTCGTGCATTGACGGTAGCTTGAACAAAAAATTCCTACCGAGAGGTAATTTTGAATATAGGCGATAGGTTGAAGAAAAAAATTCCAACATAGTATTAAAATTCGTTTATTGACGATTGTTTGACATAAAGATTTCAACCAATAGTTAAAATTCGTACATTGACGACAGTTTGAACAAAAAGTTCCCACCGAGAGTTAAATTTCGTATATAGGCGATAGTTTGAAGGAAAAAATTCCAACCTAGTATTAAAATTCGTTTACTGACGATTGTTTGACATGAAGATTTCAACCAATAGTTAAAATTTGAATATTGACAATAGTTTGAAGACAAAGTTCCCACCGAGAGTTAAAATTCGTACATTGACGACAGTTTGACCAAAAAATTCCCACCGAGAGTTAAATTTCGTATATAGGCGATAGTTTGAAGAAAAAAATTCCAACCTAGTATTTAAATTCGTTTATTGACGATTGTTTGACATAAAGATTTCAACCAATAGTTAAAATTCGTACATTGACGATAGTTTGAACAAAAAGTTCCCACCGAAAGTTAAAACTCGTATATAGGCGATAGTTTGAAGAAAAAAATTCCAACCTAGTATTAAAATTCGGTTATTGACGATTGTTTGACATAAACATTTCAACCAATAGTTAAAATTTGAATATTGACAATAGTTTGAAGAAAAAAGTGCCCACCGAGAGTTAAAATTCGTACATTGACGATAGATTGACCAAAAAATTCCCACCGAGAGTTAAATTTCGTATATAGGCGATAGGTTGAAGAAAAAAATTCCAGCCTAGTATTAAAATTCGTTTATTGACGATTGTTTGACATAAAGATTTCAACCAATAGTTAAAATTTGTACATTGACGATAGTTTGAACAAAAAGTTCCCACCGAGAGTTAAATTTCGTATATAGGCGATAGTTTGAAGAAAAATATTCCAACCTAGTATTAAAATTCGTTTATTGACGATTGTTTGACATAAAGATTTCAACCAATAGTTAAAATTTGAATATCGACAGTAGTTTGAAGAAAAAAGTTACCACCGAGAGTTAAAATTCGTACATTGACGGTAGCTTGAACAAAAAATTCCTCCCGAGAGTTAAATTTTGTATATAGCCGATAGTTTGCAGAAAAAAATTCCAACCTAGTCTTAAAATTCGTTTATTGACGATTGTTTGACATAAAGATTTCAACCAATATTTAAAATTTGAATATTGACAGTAGTTTGAAGAAAAAAGTTCCCACCGAGAGATAAAATTCGTACATTGACGATAGTGTGACCAAAAAATTCCCACCGAGAGTAAAATTCCGTATATAGGCGATAGGTTGAAGAAAAAAATTCCAGCCTAGTATTAAAATTCGTTTATTGACGATTGTTAGACATAAAGATTTCAACCAATAGTTAAAATTCGTACATTGACGATAGTTTGAACAAAAAGTTCCCACCGAGAGTTAAATTTCGTATATAGGCGATAGTTTGAAGAAAAATATTCCAACCTAGTATTAAAATTCGTTTATTGACGATTGTTTGACATAAAGATTTCAACCAATAGTTAAAATTTGAATATTGATAGTAGTTTGAAGAAAAAAGTTCCCACCGAGAGTTAAAATTAGTACATTGACGGTAGCTTGACCAAAAAATTCCTCCCGAGAGTTAAATTTCGTATATAGCCGATAGTTTGAAGAAAAAAATTCCAACCTAGTCTTAAAATTCGTTTATTGACGATTGTTAGACATAAAGATTTCAACCAATATTTAAAATTTGAATGTTGACAGTAGTTTGAAGAAAAAAGTGCGCACCGAGAGCTAAAATTCGTGCATGGACTGTAGCTTGACCAAAAAATTCCTACCGAGAGGTAATTTTGAATATAGGCGATAGGTTGAAGAAAAAAATTCCAACCAAGTACTAAAATTCGTTTATTGACGAATGTTTGACATAAAGATTTCAACCAATAGTTAAAATTTGAATATTGACAGTAGTTTGAAGAAAAAAGTGCCCGCCGAGAGTTAAATTTCATATATAGGCGATAGTTCGAAGAAAAATATTCCAACCTAGTATTAAAATTCGTTTCCTGACGATTGTTTGACATAAAGATTTCAACCAATAGTTAAAATTTGAATATTGACAATAGTTTGAAGAAAAAAGTGCCCACCGAGAGTTAAAATTCGTACATTGACGATAGTTTGACCAAAAAATTCCCACCGAGAGTTAAATTTCGTATATAGGCGATAGGTTGAAGAAAAAAATTCCAACCTAGTATTAAAATTCGTTTATTGACGATTGTTTGACATAAAGATTTCAACCAATAGTTAAAATTTGTACATTGACGATAGTTTGAACAAAAAGTTCCCACCGAGAGTTAAATTTCGTATATAGGCGATAGTTTGAAGAAAAATATTCCAACCTAGTATTAAAATTCGTTTATTGACGATTGTTTGACATAAAGATTTCAACCAATAGTTAAAATTTGAATATTGACAGTAGTTTGAAGAAAAAAGTTACCACCGAGAGTTAAAATTCGTACATTGACGGTAGCTTGACCAAAAAATTCCTCCCGAGAGTTAAATTTCGTATATAGCCGATAGTTTGAAGAAAAAAATTCCAACCTAGTCTTAAAATTCGTTTATTGACGATTGTTTGACATAAAGATTTCAACCAATACTTAAAATTTAAATATTGACAGTAGTTTGAAGAAAAAAGTGCGCACCGAGAGTTAAAATTCGTGCATTGACGGTAGCTTGAACAAAAAATTCCTACCGAGAGGTAATTTTGAATATAGGCGATAGGTTGAAGAAAAAAATTCCAACATAGTATTAAAATTCGTTTATTGACGATTGTTTGACATAAAGATTTCAACCAATAGTTAAAATTCGTACATTGACGACAGTTTGAACAAAAAGTTCCCACCGAGAGTTAAATTTCGTATATAGGCGATAGTTTGAAGGAAAAAATTCCAACCTAGTATTAAAATTCGTTTACTGACGATTGTTTGACATGAAGATTTCAACCAATAGTTAAAATTTGAATATTGACAATAGTTTGAAGACAAAGTTCCCACCGAGAGTTAAAATTCGTACATTGACGACAGTTTGACCAAAAAATTCCCACCGAGAGTTAAATTTCGTATATAGGCGATAGTTTGAAGAAAAAAATTCCAACCTAGTATTTAAATTCGTTTATTGACGATTGTTTGACATAAAGATTTCAGCCAATAGTTAAAATTCGTACATTGACGATAGTTTGAACAAAAAGTTCCCACCGAAAGTTAAAACTCGTATATAGGCGATAGTTTGAAGAAAAAAATTCCAACCTAGTATTAAAATTCGGTTATTGACGATTGTTTGACATAAAGATTTCAACCAATAGTTAAAATTTGAATATTGACAGTAGTTTGGAGAAAAAAGTTCCCACCGAGAGTTAAAATTCGTACATTGACGATGGTTTGACCAAAAAATTCCCACCGAGAGTAAAATTCAGTATATAGGCGATAGGTTGAAAAAAAAATTCGAACCTAGTATTAAAATTCGTTTATTGACGATTGTTTGACATAAAGATTTCAACCAATAGTTAAAATTCGTGCATTGACGATAGTTTGAACAAAAAGTTCCCACCGAGAGATAAATTTAGCATATAGGCGATAGTTTGAAGAAAAATATTCCAACCTAGTATTAAAATTCGTTTATTGACGATTGTTAGACATAAAGATTTCAACCAATAGTTAAAATTTGAATATTGACAGTAGTATGAAGGAAAAAGTGCCCACCGAGTGTTAAAACTCGTATATAGGAGATAGTTTGAAGAAAAAAATTCCAACCTAGTATTAAAATTCGTTGATTGACGATTGTTTGACATAAAGATTTCAACCAATAGTTAAAATTTGAATATTGACAGTAGTTTGAAGAAAAAAGTTCCCACCGAGAGATAAAATTCGTACATTGACGATAGTGTGACCAAAAAATTCCCACCGAGAGTAAAATTCCGTATATAGGCGATAGGTTGAAGAAAAAAATTCCAGCCTAGTATTAAAATTCGTTTATTGACGATTGTTTGACATAAAGATTTCAACCAATATTTAAAATTCGTACATTGACGATAGTTTGAACAAAAAGTTCCCACCGAGAGTTAAATTTCGTATATAGGCGATAGTTTGAAGAAAAATATTCCAACCTAGTATTAAAATTCGGTTATTGACGATTGTTTGACATAAAGATTTCAACCAATAGTTAAAATTTGAATATTGACAGTAGTTTGGAGAAAAAAGTTTCCACCGAGAGTTAAAATTCGTACATTGACGATAGTTTGACCAAAAAATTCCCACCGAGAGTAAAATTCAGTATATAGGCGATAGGTTGAAAAAAAAATTCGAACCTAGTATTAAAATTCGTTTATTGACGATTGTTTGACATAAAGATTTCAACCAATAGTTAAAATTCGTGCATTGACGATAGTTTGAACAAAAAGTTCCCACCGAGAGATAAATTTAGCATATAGGCGATAGTTTGAAGAAAAATATTCCAACCTAGTATTAAAATTCGTTTATTGACGATTGTTAGACATAAAGATTTCAACCAATAGTTAAAATTTGAATATTGACAGTAGTTTGAAGAAAAAAGTGCCCGCCGAGAGTTAAATTTCATATATAGGCGATAGTTCGAAGAAAAATATTGCAACCTAGTATTAAAATTCGTTTACTGACGATTGTTTGACATAAACATTTCAACCAATAGTTAAAATTTGAATATTGACAATAGTTTGAAGAAAAAAGTGCCCACCGAGAGTTAAAATTCGTACATTGACGATAGTTTGACCAAAAAATTCCCACCGAGAGTTAAATTTCGTATATAGGCGATAGGTTGAAGAAAAAAATTCCAGCCTAGTATTAAAATTCGTTTATTGACGATTGTTTGACATAAAGATTTCAACCAATAGTTAAAATTTGTACATTGACGATAGTTTGAACAAAAAGTTCCCACCGAGAGTTAATTTTCGTATATAGGCGATAGTTTGAAGAAAAATATTCCAACCTAGTATTAAAATTCGATTATTGACGATTGTTTGACATAAAGATTTCAACCAATAGTTAAAATTTGAATATTGACGGTAGTTTGGAGAAAGAAGTTCCCACCGAGAGTTAAAATTCGTACATTGACGATAGTTTGACCAAAAAATTCCCACCCAGAGTTGAATTTCCTATATAGGCGATAGGTTGAAGTAAAAATTCCAGCCTAGTATTAAAATTCGTTTATTGACGATTGTTTGACATAAAGATTTCAACCAATAGTTAAAATTCGTACATTGACGATAGTTTGAACAAAAAGTTCCCACCGAAAGTTAAAACTCGTATATAGGCGATAGTTTGAAGAAAAAAATTCCAACCTAGTATTAAAATTCGGTTATTGACGATTGTTTGACATAAAGATTTCAACCAATAGTTAAAATTTGAATATTGACAGTAGTTTGGAGAAAAAAGTTCCCACCGAGAGTTAAAATTCGTACATTGACGATGGTTTGACCAAAAAATTCCCACCGAGAGTAAAATTCAGTATATAGGCGATAGGTTGAAAAAAAAATTCGAACCTAGTATTAAAATTCGTTTATTGACGATTGTTTGACATAAAGATTTCAACCAATAGTTAAAATTCGTGCATTGACGATAGTTTGAACAAAAAGTTCCCACCGAGAGATAAATTTAGCATATAGGCGATAGTTTGAAGAAAAATATTCCAACCTAGTATTAAAATTCGTTTATTGACGATTGTTAGACATAAAGATTTCAACCAATAGTTAAAATTTGAATATTGACAGTAGTTTGAAGAAAAAAGTGCCCGCCGAGAGTTAAATTTCATATATAGGCGATAGTTCGAAGAAAAATATTCCAACCTAGTATTAAAATTCGTTTACTGACGATTGTTTGACATAAACATTTCAACCAATAGTTAAAATTTGAATATTGACAATAGTTTGAAGGAAAAAGTGCCCACCGAGAGTTAAAATTCGTACATTGACGATAGTTTGACCAAAAAATTCCCACCGAGAGTTAAATTTCGTATATAGGCGATAGGTTGAAGAAAAAAATTCCAGCCTAGTATTAAAATTCGTTTATTGACGATTGTTTGATATAAAGATTTCAACCAATAGTTAAAATTTGTACATTGACGATAGTTTGAACAAAAAGTTCCCACCGAGAGTTAAATTTCGTATATAGGCGATAGTTTGAAGAAAAATATTCCAACCTAGTATTAAAATTCGTTTATTGACGATTGTTTGACATAAAGATTTCAACCAATAGTTAAAATTTGAATATTGATAGTAGTTTGAAGAAAAAAGTTCCCACCGAGAGTTAAAATTAGTACATTGACGGTAGCTTGACCAAAAAATTCCTCCCGAGAGTTAAATTTCGTATATAGCCGATAGTTTGAAGAAAAAAATTCCAACCTAGTCTTAAAATTCGTTTATTGACGATTGTTAGACATAATGATTTCAACCAATATTTAAAATTTGAATGTTGACAGTAGTTTGAAGAAAAAAGTGCGCACCGAGAGCTAAAATTCGTGCATGGACTGTAGCTTGACCAAAAAATTCCTACCGAGAGGTAATTTTGAATATAGGCGATAGGTTGAAGAAAAAAATTCCAACCAAGTACTAAAATTCGTTTATTGACGAATGTTTGACATAAAGATTTCAACCAATAGTTAAAATTTGAATATTGACAGTAGTTTGAAGAAAAAAGTGCCCGCCGAGAGTTAAATTTCATATATAGGCGATAGTTCGAAGAAAAATATTCCAACCTAGTATTAAAATTCGTTTCCTGACGATTGTTTGACATAAAGATTTCAACCAATAGTTAAAATTTGAATATTGACAATAGTTTGAAGAAAAAAGTGCCCACCGAGAGTTAAAATTCGTACATTGACGATAGTTTGACCAAAAAATTCCCACCGAGAGTTAAATTTCGTATATAGGCGATAGGTTGAAGAAAAAAATTCCAACCTAGTATTAAAATTCGTTTATTGACGATTGTTTGACATAAAGATTTCAACCAATAGTTAAAATTTGTACATTGACGATAGTTTGAACAAAAAGTTCCCACCGAGAGTTAAATTTCGTATATAGGCGATAGTTTGAAGAAAAATATTCCAACCTAGTATTAAAATTCGTTTATTGACGATTGTTTGACATAAAGATTTCAACCAATAGTTAAAATTTGAATATTGACAGTAGTTTGAAGAAAAAAGTTACCACCGAGAGTTAAAATTCGTACATTGACGGTAGCTTGACCAAAAAATTCCTCCCGAGAGTTAAATTTCGTATATAGCCGATAGTTTGAAGAAAAAAATTCCAACCTAGTCTTAAAATTCGTTTATTGACGATTGTTTGACATAAAGATTTCAACCAATACTTAAAATTTAAATATTGACAGTAGTTTGAAGAAAAAAGTGCGCACCGAGAGTTAAAATTCGTGCATTGACGGTAGCTTGAACAAAAAATTCCTACCGAGAGGTAATTTTGAATATAGGCGATAGGTTGAAGAAAAAAATTCCAACATAGTATTAAAATTCGTTTATTGACGATTGTTTGACATAAAGATTTCAACCAATAGTTAAAATTCGTACATTGACGACAGTTTGAACAAAAAGTTCCCACCGAGAGTTAAATTTCGTATATAGGCGATAGTTTGAAGGAAAAAATTCCAACCTAGTATTAAAATTCGTTTACTGACGATTGTTTGACATGAAGATTTCAACCAATAGTTAAAATTTGAATATTGACAATAGTTTGAAGACAAAGTTCCCACCGAGAGTTAAAATTCGTACATTGACGACAGTTTGACCAAAAAATTCCCACCGAGAGTTAAATTTCGTATATAGGCGATAGTTTGAAGAAAAAAATTCCAACCTAGTATTTAAATTCGTTTATTGACGATTGTTTGACATAAAGATTTCAACCAATAGTTAAAATTTGAATATTGACGGTAGTTTGGAGAAAGAAGTTCCCACCGAGAATTAAAATTCGTACATTGACGATAGTTTGACCAAAAAATTCCCACCCAGAGTTGAATTTCCTATATAGGCGATAGGTTGAAGAAAAAAATTCCAGCCTAGTATTAAAATTCGTTTATTGACGATTGTTTGACATAAAGATTTCAACCAATAGTTAAAATTCGTACATTGACGATAGTTTGAACAAAAAGTTCCCACCGAGAGTTAAAACTCGTATATAGGCGATAGTTTGAAGAAAAATATTCCAACCTAGTATTAAAATTCGGTTATTGACGATTGTTTGACATAAAGATTTCAACCAATAGTTAAAATTTGAATATTGACAGTAGTTTGGAGAAAAAAGTTTCCACCGAGAGTTAAAATTCGTACATTGACGATAGTTTGACCAAAAAATTCCCACCGAGAGTAAAATTCAGTATATAGGCGATAGGTTGAAAAAAAAAATTCGAGCCTAGTATTAAAATTCGTTTATTGACGATTGTTCGACATAAAGATTTCAACCAATAGTTAAAATTCGTGCATTGACGATAGTTTGAACAAAAAGTTCCCACCGAGAGATAAATTTAGCATATAGGCGATAGTTTGAAGAAAAATATTCCAACCTAGTATTAAAATTCGTTTATTGACGATTGTTAGACATAAAGATTTCAACCAATAGTTAAAATTTGAATATTGACAGTAGTTTGAAGAAAAAAGTGCCCGCCGAGAGTTAAATTTCATATATAGGCGATAGTTCGAAGAAAAATATTCCAACCTAGTATTAAAATTCGTTTACTGACGATTGTTTGACATAAACATTTCAACCAATAGTTAAAATTTGAATATTGACAATAGTTTGAAGAAAAAAGTGCCCACCGAGAGTTAAAATTCGTACATTGACGATAGTTTGACCAAAAAATTCCCACCGAGAGTTAAATTTCGTATATAGGCGATAGGTTGAAGAAAAAAATTCCAGCCTAGTATTAAAATTCGTTTATTGACGATTGTTTGACATAAAGATTTCAACCAATAGTTAAAATTTGTACATTGACGATAGTTTGAACAAAAAGTTCCCACCGAGAGTTAAATTTCGTATATAGGCGATAGTTTGAAGAAAAATATTCCAACCTAGTACTAAAATTCGTTAATTGACGATTGTTAGACATAAAGATTTCAACCAATAGTTAAAATTTGAATATTGACAGTAGTTTGAAGAAAAAAGTGCCCGCCGAGAGTTAAATTTCATATATAGGCGATAGTTCGAAGAAAAATATTCCAACCTAGTATTAAAATTCGTTTACTGACGATTGTTTGACATAATGATTTCAACCAATAGTTAAAATTTGAATATTGACAATAGTTTGAAGAAAAAAGTGCCCACCGAGAGTTAAAATTCGTACATTGACGATAGTTTGACCAAAAAATTCCCACCGAGAGTTAAATTTCGTATATAGGCGATAGGTTGAAGAAAAAAATTCCAGCCTAGTATTAAAATTCGTTTATTGACGATTGTTTGACATAAAGATTTCAACCAACAGTTAAAATTTGTACATTGACGATAGTTTGAACAAAAAGTTCCCACCGAGAGTTAAATTTCGTATATAGGCGATAGTTTGAAGAAAAATATTCCAACCTAGTACTAAAATTCGTTAATTGACGATTGTTTGACATAAAGATTTCAACCAATAGTTAAAATTTGAATATTGACAGTAGTTTGAAGAAAAAAGTTACCACCGAGAGTTAAAATTCGTACATTGACGGTAGCTTGACCAAAAAATTCCTCCCGAAAGTTAAATTTATATAGCCGGTAGTTTGAAGAAAAAAATTCCAACCTAGTCTTAAAATTCGTTTATTGTCGATTGTTTGACATAAAGATTTCAACCAATATTTAAAATTTGAATGTTGACAGTAGTTTGAAGAAAATAGTGCGCACCGAGAGCTAAAATTCGTGCATGGACGGTAGCTTCACCAAAAAATTCCTACCGAGAGGTAATTTTGAATATAGGCGATAGGTTGAAGAAAAAAATTCCAACCAAGTACTAAAATTCGATTATTGACGAATGTTTGACATAAAGATTTCAACCAATAGTTAAAATTTGAATATTGACAGTAGTATGAAGAAAAAAGTGCCCACCGAGTGTTAAAACTCGTATATAGGAGATAGTTTGAAGAAAAAAATTCCAACCTAGTATTAAAATTCGTTGATTGACGATTGTTTGACATAAAGATTTCAACCAATAGTTAAAATTTGAATATTGACAGTAGTTTGAAGAAAAAAGTTCCCACCGAGAGATAAAATTCGTACATTGACGATAGTGTGACCAAAAAATTCCCACCGAGAGTAAAATTCCGTATATAGGCGATAGGTTGAAGAAAAAAATTCCAGCCTAGTATTAAAATTCGTTTATTGACGATTGTTTGACATAAAGATTTCAACCAATAGTTAAAATTCGTACATTGACGATAGTTTGAACAAAAAGTTCCCACCGAGAGTTAAATTTCGTATATAGGCGATAGTTTGAAGAAAAATATTCCAACCTAGTATTAAAATTCGGTTATTGACGATTGTTTGACATAAAGATTTCAACCAATAGTTAAAATTTGAATATTGACAGTAGTTTGGAGAAAAAAGTTTCCACCGAGAGTTAAAATTCGTACATTGACAATAGTTTGACCAAAAAATTCCCACCGAGAGTAAAATTCAGTATATAGGCGATAGGTTGAAAAAAAAATTCGAACCTAGTATTAAAATTCGTTTATTGACGATTGTTTGACATAAAGATTTCAACCAATAGTTAAAATTCGTGCATTGACGATAGTTTGAACAAAAAGTTCCCACCGAGAGATAAATTTAGCATATAGGCGATAGTTTGAAGAAAATTATTCCAACCTACTATTAAAATTCGTTTATTGACGATTGTTAGACATAAAGATTTCAACCAATAGTTAAAATTTGAATATTGACAGTAGTTTGAAGAAAAAAGTGCCCGCCGAGAGTTAAATTTCATATATAGGCGATAGTTCGAAGAAAAATATTGCAACCTAGTATTAAAATTCGTTTACTGACGATTGTTTGACATAAACATTTCAACCAATAGTTAAAATTTGAATATTGACAATAGTTTGAAGAAAAAAGTGCCCACCGAGAGTTAAAATTCGTACATTGACGATAGTTTGACCAAAAAATTCCCACCGAGAGTTAAATTTCGTATATAGGCGATAGGTTGAAGAAAAAAATTCCAGCCTAGTATTAAAATTCGTTTATTGACGATTGTTTGACATAAAGATTTCAACCAATAGTTAAAATTTGTACATTGACGATAGTTTGAACAAAAAGTTCCCACCGAGAGTTAAATTTCGTATATAGGCAATAGTTTGAAGAAAAATATTCCAACCTAGTATTAAAATTCGTTTATTGACGATTGTTTGACATAAAGATTTCAACCAATAGTTAAAATTTGAATATTGACGGTAGTTTGGAGAAAGAAGTTCCCACCGAGAGTTAAAATTCGTACATTGACGATAGTTTGACCAAAAAATTCCCACCCAGAGTTGAATTTCCTATATAGGCGATAGGTTGAAGAAAAAAATTCCAGCCTAGTATTAAAATTCGTTTATTGACGATTGTTTGACATAAAGATATCAACCAATAGTTAAAATTCGTGCATTGACGATAGTTTGAACAAAAAGTTCCCACCGAGAGATAAATTTAGCATATAGGCGATAGTTTGAAGAAAAATATTCCAACCTAGTATTAAAATTCGTTTATTGACGATTGTTAGACATAAAGATTTCAACCAATAGTTAAAATTTGAATATTGACAGTAGTTTGAAGAAAAAAGTGCCCGCCGAGAGTTAAATTTCATATATAGGCGATAGTTCGAAGAAAAATATTCCAACCTAGTATTAAAATTCGTTTACTGACGATTGTTTGACATAAACATTTCAACCAATAGTTAAAATTTGAATATTGACAATAGTTTGAAGAAAAAAGGGCCCACCGAGAGTTAAAATTCGTACATTGACGGTAGTTTGACCAAAAAATTCCCACCGAGAGTTAAATTTCGTATATAGGCGATAGGTTGAAGAAAAAAATTCCAGCCTAGTATTAAAATTCGTTTATTGACGATTGTTTGACATAAAGATTTCAACCAATAGTTAAAATTTGTACATTGACAATAGTTTGAACAAAAAGTTCCCACCGAGAGTTAAATTTCGTATATAGGCGATAGTTTGAAGAAAAATATTCCAACCTAGTATTAAAATTCGTTTATTGACGATTGTTTGACATAAAGATTTCAACCAATAGTTAAAATTTGAATATTGACGGTAGTTTGGAGAAAGAAGTTCCCACCGAGAGTTAAAATTCGTACATTGACGATAGTTTGACCAAAAAATTCCCACCCAGAGTTGAATTTCCTATACAGGCGATAGGTTGAAGTAAAAATTCCAGCCTAGTATTAAAATTCGTTTATTGACGATTGTTTGACATAAAGATTTCAACCAATAGTTAAAATTCGTACATTGACGATAGTTTGAACAAAAAGTTCCCACCGAAAGTTAAAACTCGTATATAGGCGATAGTTTGAAGAAAAAAATTCCAACCTAGTATTAAAATTCGGTTATTGACGATTGTTTGACATAAAGATTTCAACCAATAGTTAAAATTTGAATATTGACAGTAGTTTGGAGAAAAAAGTTCCCACCGAGAGTTAAAATTCGTACATTGACGATGGTTTGACCAAAAAATTCCCACCGAGAGTAAAATTCAGTATATAGGCGATAGGTTGAAAAAAAAATTCGAACCTAGTATTAAAATTCGTTTATTGACGATTGTTTGACATAAAGATTTCAACCAATAGTTAAAATTTGAATATTGACGGTAGTTTGGAGAAAAAAGTTCCCACCGAGAGTTAAAATTCGTACATTGACGATAGTTTGACCAAAAAATTCCCACCGAGAGTTAAATTTCGTATATAGGCGATAGTTTGAAGAAAAATATTCCAACCTAGTATTAAAATTCGTTTATTGACGATTGTTTGACATAAAGATTTCAACCAATAGTTAAAATTTGAATATTGATAGTAGTTTGAAGAAAAAAGTTCCCACCGAGAGTTAAAATTAGTACATTGACGGTAGCTTGACCAAAAAATTCCTCCCGAGAGTTAAATTTCGTATATAGCCGATAGTTTGAAGAAAAAAATTCCAACCTAGTCTTAAAATTCGTTTATTGACGATTGTTAGACATAAAGATTTCAACCAATATTTAAAATTTGAATGTTGACAGTAGTTTGAAGAAAAAAGTGCGCACCGAGAGCTAAAATTCGTGCATGGACTGTAGCTTGACCAAAAAATTCCTACCGAGAGGTAATTTTGAATATAGGCGATAGGTTGAAGAAAAAAATTCCAACCAAGTACTAAAATTCGTTTATTGACGAATGTTTGACATAAAGATTTCAACCAATAGTTAAAATTTGAATATTGACAGTAGTTTGAAGAAAAAAGTGCCCGCCGAGAGTTAAATTTCATATATAGGCGATAGTTCGAAGAAAAATATTCCAACCTAGTATTAAAATTCGTTTCCTGACGATTGTTTGACATAAAGATTTCAACCAATAGTTAAAATTTGAATATTGACAATAGTTTGAAGAAAAAAGTGCCCACCGAGAGTTAAAATTCGTACATTGACGATAGTTTGACCAAAAAATTCCCACCGAGAGTTAAATTTCGTATATAGGCGATAGGTTGAAGAAAAAAATTCCAGCCTAGTATTAAAATTCGTTTATTGACGATTGTTTGACATAAAGATTTCAACCAATAGTTAAAATTTGTACATTGACGATAGTTTGAACAAAAAGTTCCCACCGAGAGTTAAATATCGTATATAGGCGATAGTTTGAAGAAAAATATTCCAACCTAGTATTAAAATTCGTTTATTGACGATTGTTTGACATAAAGATTTCAACCAATAGTTAAAATTTGAATATTGACAGTAGTTTGAAGAAAAAAGTTACCACCGAGAGTTAAAATTCGTACATTGACGGTAGCTTGACCAAAAAATTCCTCCCGAGAGTTAAATTTCGTATATAGCCGATAGTTTGAAGAAAAAAATTCCAACCTAGTCTTAAAATTCGTTTATTGACGATTGTTTGACATAAAGATTTCAACCAATATTTAAAATTTGAATGTTGACAGTAGTTTGAAGAAAATAGTGCGCACCGAGAGCTAAAATTCGTGCATGGACTGTAGCTTGACCAAAAAATTCCTACCGAGAGGTAATTTTGAATATAGGCGAAAGGTTGAAGAAAAAAATTCCAACCAAGTACTAAAATTCGTTTATTGACGAATGTTTGACATAAAGATTTCAACCAATAGTTAAAACTTGAATATTGACAGTAGTTTGAAGAAAAAAGTGCCCACTGAGAGTTAAAACTCGTATATAGGCGATAGTTTGAAGAAAAAAATTCCAACCTAGTATTAAAATTCGGTTATTGACGATTGTTTGACATAAAGATTTCAACCAATAGTTAAAATTTGAATATTGACAGTAGTTTGGAGAAAAAAGTTCCTACCGAGAGTTAAAACTCGTACATTGACGATAGTTTGACCAAAAAATTCCCACCGAGAGTAAAATTCCGTATATAGGCGATAGGTTGAAGAAACAAATTCGAACCTAGTATTAAAATTCGTATATTGACGATTGTTTGACATAAAGATTTCAACCAATAGCTAAAATTCGTGCATTGACGATAGTTTGAACAAAAAGTTCCCACCGAGAGATAAATTTAGCATATAGGCGATAGTTTGAAGAAAAATATTCCAACCTAGTATTAAAATTCGTTTATTGACGATTGTTAGACATAAAGATTTCAACCAATAGTTAAAATTTGAATATTGACAGTAGTTTGAAGAAAAAAGTGCCCGCCGAGAGTTAAATTTCATATATAGGCGATAGTTCGAAGAAAAATATTCCAACCTAGTATTAAAATTCGTTTACTGACGATTGTTTGACATAAAGATTTCAACCAATAGTTAAAATTTGAATATTGACAATAGTTTGAAGAAAAAAGTGCCCACCGAGAGTTAAAATTCGTACATTGACGATAGTTTGACCAAAAAATTCCCACCGAGAGTTAAATTTCGTATATAGGCGATAGGTTGAAGAAAAAAATTCCAGCCTAGTATTAAAATTCGTTTATTGACGATTGTTTGACATAAAGATTTCAACCAATAGTTAAAATTTGTACATTGACGATAGTTTGAACAAAAAGTTCCCACCGAGAGTTAAATTTCGTATATAGGCGATAGTTTGAAGAAAAATATTCCAACCTAGTATTAAAATTCGTTTATTGACGATTGTTTGACATAAAGATTTCAACCAATAGTTAAAATTTGAATATTGACAGTAGTTTGAAGAAAAAAGTTACCACCGAGAGTTAAAATTCGTACATTGACGGTAGCTTGACCAAAAAATTCCTCCCGAGAGTTAAATTTTGTATATAGCCGATAGTTTGAAGAAAAAAATTCCAACCTAGTCTTAAAATTCGTTTATTGACGATTGTTTGACATAAAGATTTCAACCAATATTTAAAATTTGAATGTTGGCAGTAGTTTGAAGAAAATAGTGCGCACCGAGAGCTAAAATTCGTGCATGGACGGTAGCTTCACCAAAAAATTCCTACCGATAGGTAATTTTGAATATAGGCGATAGGTTGAAGAAAAAAATTCCAACCAAGTACTAAAATTCGATTATTGACGAATGTTTGACATAAAGATTTCAACCAATAGTTAAAATTTGAATATTGACAGTAGTATGAAGAAAAAAGTGCCCACCGAGAGTTAAAACTCGTATATAGGAGATAGTTTGAAGAAAAAAATTCCAACCTAGTATTAAAATTCGTTGATTGACGATTGTTTGACATAAAGATTTCAACCAATAGTTAAAATTTGAATATTGACAGTAGTTTGAAGAAAAAAGTTCCAACCGAGAGATAAAATTCGTACATTGACGATAGTGTGACCAAAAAATTCCCACCGAGAGTAAAATTCCGTATATAGGCGATAGGTTGAAGAAAAAAATTCCAGCCTAGTATTAAAATTCGTTTATTGACGATTGTTTGACATAAAGATTTCAACCAATAGTTAAAATTCGTACATTGACGATAGTTTGAACAAAAAGTTCCCACCGAGAGTTAAATTTCGTATATAGGCGATAGTTTGAAGAAAAATATTCCAACCTAGTATTAAAATTCGTTTATTGACGATTGTTTGACATAAAGATTTCAACCAATAGTTAAAATTTGAATATTGACAGTAGTTTGAAGAAAAAAGTTCCCACCGAGAGTTAAAATTAGTACATTGACGGTAGCTTGACCAAAAAATTCCTCCCGAGAGTTAAATTTCGTATATAGCCGATAGTTTGAAGAAAAAAATTCCAACCTAGTCTTAAAATTCGTTTATTGACGATTGTTAGACATAAAGATTTCAACCAATATTTAAAATTTGAATGTTGACAGTAGTTTGAAGAAAAAAGTGCGCACCGAGAGCTAAAATTCGTGCATGGACTGTAGCTTGACAAAAAATTCATACCGAGAGGTAATTTTGAATGTAGGCGAAAGGTTGAAGAAAAAAATTCCAACCAAGTACTAAAATTCGTTTATTGACGAATGTTTGACATAAAGATTTCAACCAATAGATAAAATTTGAATATTGACAGTAGTTTGAAGAAAAAAGTGCCCACCGAGAGTTAAAACTCGTATATAGGCGATAGTTTGAAGGAAAAAATTAAAACCTAGTATTAAAATTCGGTTATTGACGATTGTTTGACATAAAGATTTCAACCAATAGTTAAAATTTGAATATTGACAGTAGTTTGGAGAAAAAAGTTCCCACCGAGTGTTAAAACTCGTACATTGACGATAGATTGACCAAAAAATTCCCACCGAGAGTAAAATTCCGTATATAGGCGATAGGTTGAAGAAACAAATTCCAACCTAGTATTAAAATTCGTTTATTGATGATTGTTTGACATAAAGATTTCAACCAATAGTTAAAATTCGTACATTGACGACAGTTTGAACAAAAAGTTCCCACCGAGAGTTAAATTTCGTATATAGGCGATAGTTTGAAGGAAAAAATTCCAACCTAGTATTAAAATTCGTTTACTGACGATTGTTTGACATGAAGATTTCAACCAATAGTTAAAATTTGAATATTGACAATAGTCTGAAGACAAAGTTCCCACCGAGAGTTAAAATTCGTACATTGACGATAGTTTGACCAAAAAATTCCCACCGAGAGTTAAATTTCGTATATAGGCGATAGTTTGATGAAAAAAATTCCAACCTAGTATTAAAATTCGTTTATTGACGATTGTTTGACATAAAGATTTCAACCAATAGTTAAAATTCGTGCATTGACGATAGTTTGAACAAAAAGTTCCCACCGAGAGATAAATTTAGCATATAGGCGATAGTTTGAAGAAAAATATTCCAACCTAGTATTAAAATTCGTTTATTGACGATTGTTAGACATAAAGATTTCAACCAATAGTTAAAATTTGAATATTGACAGTAGTTTGAAGAAAAAAGTGCCCGCCGAGAGTTAAATTTCATATATAGGCGATAGTTCGAAGAAAAATATTCCAACCTAGTATTAAAATTCGTTTACTGACGATTGTTTGACATAAAGATTTCAACCAATAGTTAAAATTTGAATATTGACAATAGTTTGAAGAAAAAAGTGCCCACCGAGAGTTAAAATTCGTACATTGACGACAGTTTGACCAAAAAATTCCCACCGAAAGTTATGTTTCGTATATAGGCGATAGTTTGAAGAAAAAAATTCCAACCTAGTATTAAAATTCGTTTATTGATGATTGTTTGACATAAAGATTTCAACCAATATTTAAAATTCGTACATTGACGACAGTTTGAACAAAAAGTTCCCACCGAGAGTTAAATTTCGTATATAGGCGATAGTTTGAAGGAAAAAATTCCAACCTAGTATTAAAATTCGTTTACTGACGATTGTTTGACATGAAGATTTCAACCAATAGTTAAAATTTGAATATTGACAATAGTTTGAAGACAAAGTTCCCACCGAGAGTTAAAATTCGTACATTGACGATAGTTTGACCAAAAAATTCCCACCGAGAGTTAAATTTCGTATATAGGCGATAGGTTGAAGAAAAAAATTCCAGCCTAGTATTAAAATTCGTTTATTGACGATTGTTTGACATAAAGATTTCAACCAATAGTTAAAATTCGTACATTGACGACAGTTTGAACAAAAAGTTCCCACCGAGAGTTAAAATTCGTACATTGACGATAGTTTGACCAAAAAATTCACACCGAGAGTTAAATTTCGTATATAGGCGATAGGTTGAAGAAAAAAATTCCAGCCTAGTATTAAAATTCGTTTATTGACGATTGTTTGACATAAAGATTTCAACCAATAGTTAAAATTCGTACATTGACGATAGTTTGAACAAAAAGTTCCCACCGAGAGTTAAATTTCGTATATAGGCGATAGTTTGAAGAAAAATATTCCAACCTAGTATTAAAATTCGTTGATTGACGATTGTTTGACATAAAGATTTCAACCAATAGTTAAAATTTGAATGTTGACAGTAGTTTGAAGAAAAAAGTTCCCACCGAGAGTTAAAATTCGTACATTGACGATAGTTTGACCAAAAAATTCCCACCGAGAGTAAAATTCCGTATATAGGCGATAGGTTGAAGAAAAAAATTCGAACCTAGTATTAAAATTCGTTTATTGACGATTGTTTGACATAAAGATTTCAACCAATAGTTAAAATTCGTGCATTTACGATAGTTTGAAGAAAAAGTTCCCACCGAGAGATAAATTTAGCATATAGGCGATTGTTTGAAGAAAAATATTCCAAACTAGTATTAAAATTCGTTTATTGACGATTGTTAGACATAAAGATTTCAACCAATAGTTAAAATTTGAATATTGACGGTAGTTTGGAGAAAAAAGTTCCCACCGAGAGTTAAAATTCGTACATTGACGATAGTTTGACCAAAAAATTCACACCGATTGTTAAATTTCGTATATAGGCGATAGGTTGAAGAAAAAAATTCCAGCCTAGTATTAAAATTCGTTTATTGACGATTGTTTGACATAAAGATTTCAACCAATAGTTAAAATTCGTACATTGACGATAGTTTGAACAAAAAGTTCCCACCGAGAGTTAAATTTCGTATATAGGCGATAGTTTGAAGAAAAATATTCCAACCTAGCATTAAAATTCGTTTATTGACGATTGTTTGACATAAAGATTTCAACCAATAGTTAAAATTTGAATATTGACAGTAGTTTGAAGAAAAAAGTTACCACCGAGAGTTAAAATTCGTACATTGACGGTAGCTTGACCAAAAAATTCCTCCCGAGAGTTAAATTTCGTATATAGCCGATAGTTTGAAGAAAAAAATTCCAACCTAGTCTTAAAATTCGTTTATTGACGATTGTTTGACATAAAGATTTCAACCAATAGTTAAAATTTGAATATTGACGGTAGTTTGGAGAAAAAAGTTCCCACCGAGAGTTAAAATTCGTACATTGACGATAGTTTGACCAAGAAATTCCCACCGAGAGTTAAATTTCGTATATAGGCGATAGTTTGAAGAAAAAAATTCCATCCTAGTATTAAAATTCGTTGATTGACGATTGTTTGACATAAAGATTTCAACCAATAGTTAAAATTTGAATATTGACAGTAGTATGAAGAAAAAAGTGCCCACCGAGTGTTAAAACTCGTATATAGGCGATAGTTTGAAGAAAAAAATTCCAACCTAGTATTAAAATTCGTTGATTGACGATTGTTTGACATAAAGATTTCAACCAATAGTTAAAATTTGAATATTGACAGTAGTTTGAAGAAAAAAGTTCCCACCGAGAGATAAAATTCGTACATTGACGATAGTTTGACCAAAAAATTCCCACCGAGAGTAAAATTCCGTATATAGGCGATAGGTTGAAGAAAAAAATTCGAACCTAGTATTAAAATTCGTTTATTGACGATTGTTTGACATAAAGATATCAACCAATAGTTAAAATTCGTGCATTGACGATAGTTTGAACAAAAAGTTCCCACCGAGAGATAAATTTAGCATATAGGCGATTGTTTGAAGAAAAATATTTCAAACTAGTATTAAAATTCGTTTATTGACGATTGTTAGACATAAAGATTTCAACCAATAGTTAAAATTTGAATATGGACGGTAGTTTGAAGAAAAAAGTGCCCGCCGAGAGTTAAATTTCATATATAGGCGATAGTTCGAAGAAAAATATTCCAACCTAGTATTAAAATTCGTTTACTGACGATTGTTTGACATAAAGATTTCAACCAATAGTTAAAATTTGAATATTGACAATAGTTTGAAGAAAAAAGTGCCCACCGAGAGTTAAAATTCGTACATTGAGGACAGTTTGACCAAAAAATTCCCACCGAAAGTTATATTTCGTATATAGGCGATAGTTTGAAGAAAAAAATTCCAACCTAGTATTAAAATTCGTTTATTGATGATTGTTTGACATAAAGATTTCAACCAATACTTAAAATTTAAATATTGACAGTAGTTTGAAGAAAAAAGTGCGCACCGAGAGTTAAAATTCGTGCATTGACGGTAGCTTGACCAAAAAATTCCTACCGAGTGGTAATTTTGAATATAGGCGATAGGTTGAAGAAAAAAATTCCAACATAGTATTAAAATTCGTTTATTGACGATTGTTTGACATAAAGATTTCAACCAATAGTTAAAATTCGTACATTGACGACAGTTTGAACAAAAAGTTCCCACCGAGAGTTAAATTTCGTATATAGGCGATAGTTTGAAGGAAAAAATTCCAACCTAGTATTAAAATTCGTTTACTGACGATTGTTTGACATGAAGATTTCAACCAATAGTTAAAATTTGAATATTGACAATAGTTTGAAGACAAAGTTCCCACCGAGAGTTAAAATTCGTACATTGACGATAGTTTGACCAAAAAATTCCCACCGAGAGTTAAATTTCGTATATAGGCGATAGTTTGAAGAAAAAAATTCCAACCTAGTATTTAAATTCGTTTATTGACGATTGTTTGACATAAAGATTTCAACCAATAGTTAAAATTTGAATATTGACGGTAGTTTGGAGAAAGAAGTTCCCACCGAGAGTTAAAATTCGTACATTGACGATAGTGTGACCAAAAAATTCCGACCGAGAGTAAAATTCCGTATATAGGCGATAGGTTGAAGAAAAAAATTCCAGCCTAGTATTAAAATTCGTTTATTGACGATTGTTTGACATAAAGATTTCAACCAATAGTTAAAATTCGTACATTGACGATAGTTTGAACAAAAAGTTCACACCGAGAGTTAAATTTCGTATATAGGCGATAGTTTGAAGAAAAATATTCCAACCTAGTATTAAAATTCGTTTATTGACGATTGTTTGACATAAAGATTTCAACCAATAGTTAAAATTTGAATATTGACAGTAGTTTGAAGAAAAAAGTTCCCACCGAGAGATAAAATTCGTACATTGACGGTAGCTTGACCAAAAAATTCCTCCCGAGAGTTAAATTTCTTATATAGCCGATAGTTTGAAGAAAAAAATTCCAACCTAGTCTTAAAATTCGTTTATTGACGATTGTTTGACATAAAGATTTCAACCAACATTTAAAATTTGAATGTTGACAGTAGTTTGAAGAAAATAGTGCGCACCGAGAGCTAAAATTCGTGCATGGACGGTAGCTTGACCAAAAAATTCCTACCGAGAGGTAATTTTGAATATAGGCGATAGGTTGAAGAAAAAAATTCCAACCAAGTACTAAAATTCGTTTATTGACGAATGTTTGACATAAAGATTTCAGCTAATAGTTAAAATTTGAATATTGACAGTAGTATGAAGAAAAAAGTGCCCACCGAGAGTTAAAACTCGTATATAGGCGATAGTTTGAAGAAAAAAATTCCAGCCTAGTATTATAATTCGGTTATTGACGATTATTTGACATAAAGATTTCAACCAATAGTTAAAATTTGAATATTGACAGTAGTTTGGAGAAAAAAGTTCCCAAAGAGAGTTAAAATTCGTACATTGACGATAGTTTGACCAAATAATTCACACCGCGAGTAAAATTCCGTATATAGGCGATATGTTGAAGAAAAAAATTCGAACCTAGTATTAAAATTCGGTTATTGACGATTGTTTGACATAAAGATTTCAACCAATAGTTAAAATTCGTACATTGACGATAGTTTGAACAAAAAGTTCCCACCGAGAGTTAAAACTCGTATATAGGCGATAGTTTGAAGAAAAAAATTCCAACCTAGTCTTAAAATTCGTTTATTGACGATTGTTTGACATAAAGATTTCAACCAATATTTAAAATTTGAATGTTGACAGTAGTTTGAAGAAAATAGTGCGCACCGAGAGCTAAAATTCGTGCATGGACGGTAGCTTGACCAAAAAATTCCTACCGAGAGGTAATTTTGAATATAGGCGATAGGTTGAAGAAAAAAATTCCAACCAAGTACTAAAATTCGTTTATTGACGAATGTTTGACATAAAGATTTCAACCAATAATTGAAATTTGAATATTGACAGTAGTATGAAGAAAAAAGTGCACACCGAGAGTTAAAACACGTATATAGGCGATAGTTTGAAGAAAAAAATTCCAACCTAGTATTAAAATTCGTTGATTGACGATTGTTTGACATAAAGATTTCAACCAATAGTTAAAATTTGAATACTGACAGTAGTTTGAAGACAAAAGTTCCCACCGAGAGTTAAAATTCGTACATTGACGATAGTTTGACCAAAAAATTCCCACCGAGAGTAAAATTCCGTATATAGGCGATAGGTTGAAGAAAAAAATTCCAGCCTAGTATAAAAATTCGTTTATTGACGATTGTTTGACATAAAGATTTCAACCAATAGTTAAAATTCGTACATTGACGATAGTTTGAACAAAAAGTTCCCACCGAGAGTTAAATTTCGTATATAGGCGATAGTTTGAAGAAAAATATTCCAACCTAGTATTAAAATTCGTTTATTGACGATTGTTTGACATAAAGATTTCAACCAATAGTTAAAATTCGTACATTGACGATAGTTTGAACAAAAAGTTCCCACCGAGAGATAAATTTAGCATATAGGCGATTGTTTGAAGAAAAATATTCCAAACTAGTATTAAAATTCGTTTATTGACGATTGTTAGACATAAAGATTTCAACCAATAGTTAAAATTTGAATATGGACAGTAGTTTGAAGAAAAAAGTGCCCGCCGAGAGTTAAATTTCATATATAGGCGATAGTTCGAAGAAAAATATTCCAACCTAGTATTAAAATTCGTTTACTGACGATTGTTTGACATAAAGATTTCAACCAATAGTTAAAATTTGAATATTGACAATAGTTTGAAGAAAAAAGTGCCCACCGAGAGTTAAAATTCGTACATTGAGGACAGTTTGACCAAAAAATTCCCACCGAAAGTTATATTTCGGATATAGGCGATAGTTTGAAGAAAAAAATTCCAACCTAGTATTAAAATTCGTTTATTGATGATTGTTTGACATAAAGATTTCAACCAATACTTAAAATTTAAATATTGACAGTAGTTTGAAGAAAAAAGTGCGCACCGAGAGTTAAAATTCGTGCATTGACGGTAGCTTGACCAAAAAATTCCTACCGAGTGGTAATTTTGAATATAGGCGATAGGTTGAAGAAAAAAATTCCAACATAGTATTAAAATTCGTTTATTGACGATTGTTTGACATAAAGATTTCAACCAATAGTTAAAATTCGTACATTGACGATAGTTTGAACAAAAAGTTCCCACCGAGAGATAAATTTAGCATATAGGCGATTGTTTGAAGAAAAATATTCCAAACTAGTATTAAAATTCGTTTATTGACGATTGTTAGACATAAAGATTTCAACCAATAGTTAAAATTTGAATATGGACAGTAGTTTGAAGAAAAAAGTGCCCGCCGAGAGTTAAATTTCATATATAGGCGATAGTTCGAAGAAAAATATTCCAACCTAGTATTAAAATTCGTTTACTGACGATTGTTTGACATAAAGATTTCAACCAATAGTTAAAATTTGAATATTGACAATAGTTTGAAGAAAAAAGTGCCCACCGAGAGTTAAAATTCGTACATTGAGGACAGTTTGACCAAAAAATTCCCACCGAAAGTTATATTTCGTATATAGGCGATAGTTTGAAGAAAAAAATTCCAACCTAGTATTAAAATTCGTTTATTGATGATTGTTTGACATAAAGATGTCAACCAATACTTAAAATTTAAATATTGACAGTAGTTTGAAGAAAAAAGTGCGCACCGAGAGTTAAAATTCGTGCATTGACGGTAGCTTGACCAAAAAATTCCTACCGAGTGGTAATTTTGAATATAGGCGATAGGTTGAAGAAAAAAATTCCAACATAGTATTAAAATTCGTTTATTGACGATTGTTTGACATAAAGATTTCAACCAATAGTTAAAATTCGTACATTGACGACAGTTTGAACAAAAAGTTCCCACCGAGAGTTAAATTTCGTATATAGGCGATAGTTTGAAGGAACAAATTCCAACCTAGTATTAAAATTCGTTTACTGACGATTGTTTGACATGAAGATTTCAACCAATAGTTAAAATTTGAATATTGACAATAGTTTGAAGAAAAAAGTGCCCACCGAGAGTTAAAATTCGTACATTGAGGACAGTTTGACCAAAAAATTCCCACCGAAAGTTATATTTCGGATATAGGCGATAGTTTGAAGAAAAAAATTCCAACCTAGTATTAAAATTCGTTTATTGATGATTGTTTGACATAAAGATTTCAACCAATACTTAAAATTTAAATATTGACAGTAGTTTGAAGAAAAAAGTGCGCACCGAGAGTTAAAATTCGTGCATTGACGGTAGCTTGACCAAAAAATTCCTACCGAGTGGTAATTTTGAATATAGGCGATAGGTTGAAGAAAAAAATTCCAACATAGTATTAAAATTCGTTTATTGACGATTGTTTGACATAAAGATTTCAACCAATAGTTAAAATTCGTACATTGACGATAGTTTGAACAAAAAGTTCCCACCGAGAGATAAATTTAGCATATAGGCGATTGTTTGAAGAAAAATATTCCAAACTAGTATTAAAATTCGTTTATTGACGATTGTTAGACATAAAGATTTCAACCAATAGTTAAAATTTGAATATGGACAGTAGTTTGAAGAAAAAAGTGCCCGCCGAGAGTTAAATTTCATATATAGGCGATAGTTCGAAGAAAAATATTCCAACCTAGTATTAAAATTCGTTTACTGACGATTGTTTGACATAAAGATTTCAACCAATAGTTAAAATTTGAATATTGACAATAGTTTGAAGAAAAAAGTGCCCACCGAGAGTTAAAATTCGTACATTGAGGACAGTTTGACCAAAAAATTCCCACCGAAAGTTATATTTCGTATATAGGCGATAGTTTGAAGAAAAAAATTCCAACCTAGTATTAAAATTCGTTTATTGATGATTGTTTGACATAAAGATGTCAACCAATACTTAAAATTTAAATATTGACAGTAGTTTGAAGAAAAAAGTGCGCACCGAGAGTTAAAATTCGTGCATTGACGGTAGCTTGACCAAAAAATTCCTACCGAGTGGTAATTTTGAATATAGGCGATAGGTTGAAGAAAAAAATTCCAACATAGTATTAAAATTCGTTTATTGACGATTGTTTGACATAAAGATTTCAACCAATAGTTAAAATTCGTACATTGACGACAGTTTGAACAAAAAGTTCCCACCGAGAGTTAAATTTCGTATATAGGCGATAGTTTGAAGGAACAAATTCCAACCTAGTATTAAAATTCGTTTACTGACGATTGTTTGACATGAAGATTTCAACCAATAGTTAAAATTTGAATATTGACAATAGTTTGAAGACAAAGTTCCCACCGAGAGTTAAAATTCGTACATTGACGATAGTTTGACCAAAAAATTCCCACCGAGAGTTAAATTTCGTATATAGGCGATAGTTTGAAGAAAAAAATTCCAACCTAGTATTTAAATTCGTTTATTGACGATTGTTTGACATAAAGATTTCAACCAATAGTTAAAATTTGAATATTGACGGTAGTTTGGAGAAAGAAGTTCCCACCGAGAGTTAAAATTCGTACATTGACGATAGTGTGACCAAAAAATTCCGACCGAGAGTAAAATTCCGTATATAGGCGATAGGTTGAAGAAAAAAATTCCAGCCTAGTATTAAAATTCGTTTATTGACGATTGTTTGACATAAAGATTTCAACCAATAGTTAAAATTCGTACATTGACGATAGTTTGAACAAAAAGTTCACACCGAGAGTTAAATTTCGTATATAGGCGATAGTTTGAAGAAAAATATTCCAACCTAGTATTAAAATTCGTTTATTGACGATTGTTTGACATAAAGATTTCAACCAATAGTTAAAATTTGAATATTGACAGTAGTTTGAAGAAAAAAGTTCCCACCGAGAGATAAAATTCGTACATTGACGGTAGCTTGACCAAAAAATTCCTCCCGAGAGTTAAATTTCTTATATAGCCGATAGTTTGAAGAAAAAAATTCCAACCTAGTCTTAAAATTCGTTTATTGACGATTGTTTGACATAAAGATTTCAACCAACATTTAAAATTTGAATGTTGACAGTAGTTTGAAGAAAATAGTGCGCACCGAGAGCTAAAATTCGTGCATGGACGGTAGCTTGACCAAAAAATTCCTACCGAGAGGTAATTTTGAATATAGGCGATAGGTTGAAGAAAAAAATTCCAACCAAGTACTAAAATTCGTTTATTGACGAATGTTTGACATAAAGATTTCAGCTAATAGTTAAAATTTGAATATTGACAGTAGTATGAAGAAAAAAGTGCCCACCGAGAGTTAAAACTCGTATATAGGCGATAGTTTGAAGAAAAAAATTCCAGCCTAGTATTATAATTCGGTTATTGACGATTATTTGACATAAAGATTTCAACCAATAGTTAAAATTTGAATATTGACAGTAGTTTGGAGAAAAAAGTTCCCAAAGAGAGTTAAAATTCGTACATTGACGATAGTTTGACCAAATAATTCACACCGCGAGTAAAATTCCGTATATGGGCGATAGGTTGAAGAAAAAAATTCGAACCTAGTATTAAAATTCGGTTATTGACGATTGTTTGACATAAAGATTTCAACCAATAGTTAAAATTCGTACATTGACGATAGTTTGAACAAAAAGTTCCCACCGAGAGTTAAAACTCGTATATAGGCGATAGTTTGAAGAAAAAAATTCCAACCTAGTCTTAAAATTCGTTTATTGACGATTGTTTGACATAAAGATTTCAACCAATATTTAAAATTTGAATGTTGACAGTAGTTTGAAGAAAATAGTGCGCACCGAGAGCTAAAATTCGTGCATGGACGGTAGCTTGACCAAAAAATTCCTACCGAGAGGTAATTTTGAATATAGGCGATAGGTTGAAGAAAAAAATTCCAACCAAGTACTAAAATTCGTTTATTGACGAATGTTTGACATAAAGATTTCAACCAATAATTGAAATTTGAATATTGACAGTAGTATGAAGAAAAAAGTGCACACCGAGAGTTAAAACACGTATATAGGCGATAGTTTGAAGAAAAAAATTCCAACCTAGTATTAAAATTCGTTGATTGACGATTGTTTGACATAAAGATTTCAACCAATAGTTAAAATTTGAATACTGACAGTAGTTTGAAGACAAAAGTTCCCACCGAGAGTTAAAATTCGTACATTGACGATAGTTTGACCAAAAAATTCCCACCGAGAGTAAAATTCCGTATATAGGCGATAGGTTGAAGAAAAAAATTCCAGCCTAGTATTAAAATTCGTTTATTGACGATTGTTTGACATAAAGATTTCAACCAATAGTTAAAATTCGTACATTGACGATAGTTTGAACAAAAAGTTCCCACCGAGAGTTAAATTTCGTATATAGGCGATAGTTTGAAGAAAAATATTCCAACCTAGTATTAAAATTCGTTTATTGACGATTGTTTGACATAAAGATTTCAACCAATAGTTAAAATTTGAATATTGACAGTAGTTTGAAGAAAAAAGTTCCCACCGAGAGTTAAAATTAGTACATTGACGGTAGCTTGACCAAAAAATTCCTCCCGAGAGTTAAATTTCGTATATAGCCGATAGTTTGAAGAAAAAAATTCCAACCTAGTCTTAAAATTCGTTTATTGACGATTGTTAGACATAAAGATTTCAACCAATATTTAAAATTTGAATGTTGACAGTAGTTTGAAGAAAAAAGTGCGCACCGAGAGCTAAAATTCGTGCATGGACTGTAGCTTGACCAAAAAATTCCTACCGAGAGGTAATTTTGAATATAGGCGAAAGGTTGAAGAAAAAAATTCCAACCAAGAACTAAAATTCGTTTATTGACGAATGTTTGACATAAAGATTTCAACCAATAGTTAAAATTTGAATATTGACAGTAGTTTGAAGAAAAAAGAGCCCACCGAGAGTTAAAACTCGTATATAGGCGATAGTTTGAAGAGAAAAATTCCAACCTAGTATTAAAATTCGGTTATTGACGATTGTTTGACATAAAGATTTCAACCAATAGTTAAAATTTGAATATTGACAATAGTTTGGAGAAAAAAGTTCCCACCGAGAGTTAAAATTCGTACATTGACGATAGTTTGACCAAAAAATTCCCACCGAGAGTAAAATTCCGTATATAGGCGATAGGTTGAAGAAAAAAATTCGAACCTAGTATTAAAATTCGTTTATTGACGATTGTTTGACATAAAGATTTCAACCAATAGTTAAAATTCGTGCATTGACGATAGTTTGAACAAAAAGTTCCCACCGAGAGATAAATTTAGCATATAGGCGATAGTTTGAAGATAAATATTCCAACCTAGTATTAAAATTCGTTTATTGACGATTGTTAGACATAAAGATTTCAACCAATAGTTAAAATTTGAATATTGACAGTAGTTTGAAGAAAAAAGTGCCCGCCGAGAGTTAAATTTCATATATAGGCGATAGTTCGAAGAAAAATATTCCAACCTAGTATTAAAATTCGTTTACTGACGATTGTTTGACATAAAGATTTCAACCAATAGTTAAAATTTGAATATTGACAATAGTTTGAAGAAAAAAGTGCCCACCGAGAGTTAAAATTCGTACATTGACGACAGTTTGACCAAAAAATTCCCACCGAAAGTTATGTTTCGTATATAGGCGATAGTTTGAAGAAAAAAATTCCAACCTAGTATTAAAATTCGTTTATTAATGATTGTTTGACATAAAGATTTCAACCAATAGTTAAAATTCGTACATTGACGACAGTTTGAACAAAAAGTTCCCACCGAGAGTTAAATTTCGTATATAGGCGATAGTTTGAAGGAAAAAATTCCAACCTAGTATTAAAATTCGTTTACTGACGATTGTTTGACATGAAGATTTCAACCAATAGTTAAAATTTGAATATTGACAATAGTTTGAAGACAAAGTTCCCACCGAGAGTTAAAATTCGTACATTGACGATAGTTTGACCAAAAAATTCCCACCGAGAGTTTAATTCCGTATATAGGCGATAGTTTGAAGAAAAAAATTCCAACCTAGTATTAAAATTCGTTGATTGACGATTGTTTGACATAAAGATTTCAACCAATAGTTAAAATTTCAATATTGACAGTAGTTTGAAGAAAAAAGTTCCCAGCGAGAGTTAAAATTCGTACATTGACGGTAGCTTGACAAAAAATTCCTCCCGAGAGCTAAATTTCGTATATAGCCGATAGTTTGAAGAAAAAAATTCCAACCTAGTCTTAAAATTCGTTTATTGACGATTGTTTGACATAAAGATTTCAACCAATAGTTAAAATTTGAATATTGACAGTAGTTTGAAGAAAAAAGTTCCCACCGAGAGTTAAAATTCGTACATTGACGATAGTTTGAACAAAAAGTTCCCACCGAGAGTTAAAACTCGTATATAGGCGATAGTTTGAAGAAAAAAGTTCCCACCGAGAGTTAATATTCGTACATTGACGATAGTTTGACCAAAAAATTCCCACCGAGAGTAAAATTCCGCATATAGGCGATAGGTTGAAGAAAAAAATTCGAACCTAGTATTAAAATTCGTTTATTGACGATAGTTTGACATAAAGATTTCAACCAATAGTTAAAATTCGTGCATTGACGATAGTTTGACCAAAAAATTCCCACCGAGAGTAAAATTCCGTATATAGGCGATAGGTTGAAGAAAAAAATTCCAGCCTAGTATTAAAATTCGTTTATTGACGATTGTTTGACATAAAGATTTCAACCAATAGTTAAAATTTGAATATTGACAGTAGTTTGGAGAAAAAAGTTCCCACCGAGAGTTAAAATTCGTACATTGACGATAGTTTGACCAAAAAATTCCCACCGAGAGTAAAATTCCGTATATAGGCGATAGGCTGAAGAAAAAAATTCGAACCTAGTATTAAAATTCGTTTATTGACGATTGTTTGACATAAATATTTCAACCAATAGTTAAAATTCGTGCATTGACGATAGTTTGAACAAAAAGTTCCCACCGAGAGCTAAATTTAGCATATAGGCGATAGTTTGAAGAAAAATATTCCAACCTAGTATTAAAATTCGTCTATTGACGATTGTTAGACATAAAGATTTCAACCAATAGTTAAAATTTGAATATTGACAGTAGTTTGAAGAAAAAAGTGCCCGCCGAGAGTTAAATTTCATATATAGGCGATAGTTCGAAGAAAAATATTCCAACCTAGTATTAAAATTCGTTTACTGACGATTGTTTGACATAAAGATTTCAACCAATAGTTAAAATTTGAATATTGACAATAGTTTGAAGAAAAAAGTGCCCACCGAGAGTTAAAATTCGTACATTGACGACAGTTTGACCAAAAAATTCCCACCGAAAGTTATATTTCGTATATAGGCGATAGTTTGAAGAAAAAAATTCCAACCTAGTATTATAATTCGTTTATTGACGATTGTTTGACATAAAGATTTCAACCAATAGTTAAAATTTAAATATTGACCGTAGTTTGAAGAAAAAAGTGCGCACCGAGAGTTAAAATTCGTGCATTGACGGTAGCTTGACCAAAAAATTCCTACCGAGAGGTAATTTTGAATATAGGCGATAGGTTGAAGAAAAAAATTCCAACCTAGTATTGAAATTCGTCTATTGACGATTGTTAGACATAAAGATTTCAACCAATAGTTAAAATTTGAATATTGACAGTAGTTTGAAGAAAAAAGTGCCCGCCGAGAGTTAAATTTCATATATAGGCGATAGTTCGAAGAAAAATATTCCAACCTAGTATTAAAATTCGTTTACTGACGATTGTTTGACATAAAGATTTCAACCAATAGTTAAAATTTGAATATTGACAATAGTTTGAAGAAAAAAGTGCCCACCGAGAGTTAAAATTCGTACATTGACGACAGTTTGACAAAAAATTCGCACCGAGAGTTAAATTTCGTATATAGGCAATAGTTTGAAGAAAAAAGTTCCAACCTAGTATTAAAATTCGTTGATTGACGATTGTTTGACATAATGATTTCAACCAATATTTAAAATTTGAATATTGACAGTAGTTTGAAGAAAAAAGTTCCCACCGAGAGTTAAAATTCGTACATTGACGATAGTTTGACCAAAAAATTCCCACCGAGAGTTAAATTTCGTATATAGGCGATAGTTTGCAGAAAAAAATTCCAACCTAGTATTAAAATTCGTTTATTGACGATTGTTTGACATAAAGATTTCAATCAATAGTTAAAATTTGAATATTGACAGTGGTTTGAAGAAAAAAGTGCCCGTCGAGAGTTATATTTTCATATATAGGCGATAGTTCGAAGAAAAATATTCCAACCTAGTATTAAAATTCGTTTATTGTCGATTGTTTGACATAAATATTTCAACCAATAGTTAAAATTTGAATATTGACAGTAGTTTGAAGAAAAAAGTGCCCACCGAGAGCTAAAATTCGTACATTGACGATAGTTTGACCAAAAAATTCCCACCGAGAGTTAAATTTCGTATATAGGCGATAGGTTGAAGAAAAAAATTCCAGCCTAGTATTAAAATTCGTTTATTGATGATTGTTTGACATAAAGATTTCAACCAATAGTTAAAATTCGTACATTGACGATAGTTTGAACAAAAAGTTCCCACCGAGAGTTAAATTTCGTATATAGGCGATAGTTTGAAGGAAAAAATTCCAACCTAGTATTAAAATTCGTTTACTGACGATTGTTTGACATGAAGATTTCAACCAATAGTTAAAATTTGAATATTGACAATAGTTTGAAGACAAAGTTCTCACCGAGAGTTAAAATTCGTACATTGACGATAGTTTGACCAAAAAATTCCCACCGAGAGTTAAATTTCGTATATAGGCGATTGTTTGAAGAAAAATATTCCAACCTAGTATTAAAATTCGTTTATTGACGATTGTTTGACATAAAGATTTCAACCAATAGTTAAAATTTGAATATTGACAGTAGTTTGAAGAAAAAAGTTCCCACCGAGAGTTAAAATTCGTACATTGACGGTAGCTTGACCAAAAAATTGCTCCCGAGAGTTAAATTTCGTATATAGCCGATAGTTTGAAGAAAAAAATTCCAACCTAGTCTTAAATTTCGTTTATTGACGATTGTTTGACATAAAGATTTCAACCAATATTTAAAATTTGAATGTTGACAGTAGTTTGAAGAAAAAAGTGCGCACCGAGAGCTAAAATTCGTGCATGGACTGTAGCTTGACCAAAAAATTCCTACCGAGAGGTAATTTTGAATATAGGCGATGGGTTGAAGAAAAAAATTCCAACCCAGTATTAAAATTCGTTTATTGACGATTGTTTGACATAAAGATTTCAACCAATAGTTAAAATTTGAATGTTGACAGTAGTTTGAAGAGAAAGGGCATAGCGAGAGTTAAAATTCGTACATTGACGATAGTTTGAACAAAAAGTTCCCACCGAGAGTTAAATTTCGTATATAGGCGATAGTTTGAAGGAAAAAATTCCAACCTAGTATTAAAATTCGTTTACTGACGATTGTTTGACATGAAGATTTCAACCAATAGTTAAAATTTGAATATTGACAATAGTTTGAAGACAAAGTTCTCACCGAGAGTTAAAATTCGTACATTGACGGTAGCTTGACCAAAAAATTCCTCCCGAGAGTTAAATTTCGTATATAGGCGATAGTTTGAAGAAAAAAATTCCAACCTAGTATTAAAATTCGTTTATTGACGATTGTTTGACATAAAGATTTCAACCAATATTTAAAATTTGAATGTTGACAGTAGTCTGAAGAAAAAAGTGCGCACCGAGAGCTAAAATTCGTGCATGGACTGTAGCTTGACCAAAAAATTCCTACCGAGAGGTAATTTTGAATATAGGCGATAGGTTGAAGAAAAAAATTCCAACCTAGTATTAAAATTCGTTTATTGACGATTGTTTGACATAAAGATTTCAACCAATAGTTAAAATTTGAATGTTGACAGTAGTTTGAAGAGAAAGGGCATAGCGAGAGTTAAAATTCGTACATTGACGATAGTTTGACCAAAAAATTCCCACCGAGAGTTAAATTTCGTATATAGGCGATAGTTTGAAGAAAAAAATTCCAACCTAGTATTAAAATTCGTTTATTGACGATTGTTTGACATAAAGATTTCAACCAATATTTAAAATTTGAATGTTGACAGTAGTCTGAAGAAAAAAGTGCGCACCGAGAGCTAAAATTCGTGCATGGACTGTAGCTTGACCAAAAAATTCCTACCGAGAGGTAATTTTGAATATAGGCGATAAGTTGAAGAAAAAAATTCCAACCTAGTATTAAAATTCGTTTATTGACGATTGTTTGACATAAAGATTTCAACCAATAGTTAAAATTTGAATGTTGACAGTAGTTTGAAGAGAAAGGGCATAGCGAGAGTTAAAATTCGTACATTGACGATAGTTTGACCAAAAAATTCCCACCGAGAGTTAAATTTCGTATATAGGCGATAGTTTGAAGAAAAAAATTCCAACCTAGAATTAAAATTCCTGTATTGACGATTGTTTGACAAAAAGATTTCAACCAATACTTAAAATTTGAATATTGACAGTAGTTTGAAGAAAAAAGTGCCCGCCGAGAGTTAAATTTCATATATAGGCGATAGTTCGAAGAAAAATATTCCAACCTAGTATTAAAATTCGTTTATTGTCGATCGATTGACATAAATATTTCAACTAATAGTTAAAATTTGAATATTGACAGTAGTTTGAAGAAAAAAGTGCCCACCGAGAGCTAAAATTCGTACATTGACGATAGTTTGACCAAAAAATTCCCACCGAGAGTTAAATTTCGTATATAGGCGATAGTTTGAAGAAAAAAATTCCAACCTAGTATTAAAATTCGTTTATTGACGATTGCTTGACATAAAGATTTCAACCAATAGTTAAAATTTGAATATTGACGGTAGTTTGGAGAAAAAAGTTCCCACCGAGTGTTAAAATTCGTACATTGACGATAGTTTGACCAAAAAATTCCCACCGAGAGTTAAATTTCGTATATAGGCCATAGGTTGAAGAAAAAAATTCCAACCTAGTATTAAAATTCGTTTATTGACGATTGTGTGACATAAAGATTTCAACCAATAGTTAAAATTTGAATGTTGACAGTAGTTTGAAGAGAAAGGGCATAGCGAGAGTTAAAATTCGTACATTGACGATAGTTTGAACAAAAAGTTCCCACCGAGAGTTAAATTTCGTATATAGGCGATAGTTTGAAGGAAAAAATTCCAACCTAGTATTAAAATTCGTTTACTGACGATTGTTTGACATGAAGATTTCAACCAATAGTTAAAATTTGAATATTGACAATAGTTTGAAGACAAAGTTCTCACCGAGAGTTAAAATTCGTACATTGACGATAGTTTGACCAAAAAATTCCCACCGAGAGTTAAATTTCGTATATAGGCGATAGTTTGAAGAAAAATATCCCAACGTAGTATTAAAATTCGTTTATTGACGATTGTTTGACATAAAGATTTCAACCAATAGTTAAAATTTGAATATTGACAGTAGTTTGAAGAAAAAAGTTCCCACCGAGAGTTAAAATTCGTACATTGACGGTAGCTTGACCAAAAAATTGCTCCCGAGAGTTAAATTTCGTATATAGCCGATAGTTTGAAGAAAAAAATTCCAACCTAGTCTTAAATTTCGTTTATTGACGATTGTTTGACATAAAGATTTCAACCAATATTTAAAATTTGAATGTTGACAGTAGTCTGAAGAAAAAAGTGCGCACCGAGAGCTAAAATTCGTGCATGGACTGTAGCTTGACCAAAAAATTCCTACCGAGAGGTAATTTTGAATATAGGCGATAGGTTGAAGAAAAAAATTCCAACCTAGTATTAAAATTCGTTTATTGACGATTGCTTGACATAAAGATTTCAACCAATAGTTAAAATTTGAATATTGACGGTAGTTTGGAGAAAAAAGTTCCCACCGAGTGTTAAAATTCGTACATTGACGATAGTTTGACCAAAAAATTCCCACCGAGAGTTAAATTTCGTATATAGGCCATAGGTTGAAGAAAAAAATTCCAGCCTAGTATTAAAATTCGTTTATTGACGAATGTTTGACATAAAGATTTCAGCCAATAGTTAAAATTTGTACATTGACGATAGTTTGAACAAAAAGTTCCCACCCAGAGTTATATTTCGTATATAGGCGATAGTTTGAAGAAAAAAATTCCAACCTAGAATTAAAATTCCTGTATTGACGATTGTTTGACAAAAAGATTTCAACCAATACTTAAAATTTGAATATTGACAGTAGTTTGAAGAAAAAGGTGCCCGCCGAGAGTTAAATTTCATATATAGGCGATAGTTCGAAGAAAAATATTCCAACCTAGTATTAAAATTCGTTTATTGTCGATCGATTGACATAAATATTTCAACTAATAGTTAAAATTTGAATATTGACAGTAGTTTGAAGAAAAAAGTGCCCACCGAGAGCTAAAATTCGTACATTGACGATAGTTTGACCAAAAAATTCCCACCGAGAGTTAAATTTCGTATATAGGCGATAGTTTGAAGAAAAAAATTCCAACCTAGTATTAAAATTCGTTTATTGACGATTGCTTGACATAAAGATTTCAACCAATAGTTAAAATTTGAATATTGACGGTAGTTTGGAGAAAAAAGTTCCCACCGAGAGTTAAAATTCGTACATTGACGATAGTTTGACCAAAAAATTCCCACCGAGAGTTAAATTTCGTATATAGGCCATAGGTTGAAGAAAAAAATTCCAGCCTAGTATTAAAATTCGTTTATTGACGAATGTTTGACATAAAGATTTCAGCCAATAGTTAAAATTTGTACATTGACGATAGTTTGAACAAAAAGTTCCCACCCAGAGTTATATTTCGTATATAGGCGATAGGTTGAAGAAAAATATTCCAACCTAGTATTAAAATTCGTTTATTGACGATTGTTTGACATAAAGATTTCAACCAATAGTTAAAATTTGAATATTGACAGTAGTTTGAAGAAAAGAAGTGCCCACCGAGAGTTAAAACTCGTATATAGGCGATAGTTTGAAGAAAAAAATTCCAACCTAGTATTAAAATTCGGTTATTGACGATTGTTTGACATAAAGATTTCAACCAATAGTTAAAATTTGAATATTGACAGTAGTTTGGAGAAAAAAGTTCCCACCGAGAGTTAAAATTCGTACATTGACGATAGTTTGACCAAAAAATTCCCACCGAGAGTAAAATTCCGTATATAGGCGATAGGTTGAAGAAAAAAATTCGAACCTAGTATTAAAATTCCTTTATTGACAATTGTTTGACTTAAAGATTTCAACCAATAGTTAAAATTCGTGCATTGACGATAGTTTGAACAAAAAGTTCCCACCGAGAGATATATATCGTATATAGGCGACAGTTTGAAGAAAAATATTCCAACCTAGTATTAAAATTCGTTTATTGACGATTGTTTGACATAAAGATTTCAACCAATAGTTAAAATTAGAATGTTGACAGTAGTTTGAAGAAAAAAGTGCGCACCCAGAGCTAAAATTCGTGCATTGACGGTAGCTTGACCAAAAAATTCCTACCGAGAGGTAATTTTGAATATAGGCGATAGGTTGAAGAAACAAATTCCAACCTAGTATTAAAATTCGTTTATTGACGATTGTTTGACATAAAGATTTCAACCAATAGTTAAAATTTGAATGTTGACAGTAGTTTGAAGAAAAAAGTGCGCACCGAGAGCTAAAATTCGTGCACTGACGGTAGCTTGACCAAAAAATTCCTACCGAGAGGTAATTTTGAATATAGGCGATAGGTTGAAGAAAAAAATTCCAACCAAGTATTAAAATTCGTTTATTGACGAATGTTTGACATAAAGATTTCAACCAATAGTTAAAATTTGAATGTTGACAGTAGTTTGAAGAAAAAAGTGCGCACCGAGAGCTAAAATTCGTGCATGGACGGTAGCTTGACCAAAAAATTCCTACCGAGAGGTAATTTTGAATATAGGCGATAGGTTGAAGAAAAAAATTCCAACCAAGTACTAAAATTCGTTTATTGACGAATGTTTGACATAAAGATTTCAAACAATAGTTAAAATTTGAATGTTGACAGTAGTTTGAAGAGAAAGGGCATAGCGAGTGTTAAAATTCGTACATTGACGATAGTTTGACCAAAAAATTCCCACCGAGAGTTAAATTTCGTATATAGGCGATAGTTTGAAGAAAAATATTCCAACCTAGTATTAAAATTCGGTTATTGACGATTGTTTGACATAAAGATTTCAACCAATAGTTAAAATTTGAATTTTGACCGTAGTTTGGAGAGAAAAGTTCCCACCGAGAGTTAAAATTCGTACATTGACGATAGTTTGACAAAAAATTCCCACCGAGAGTAAAATTCCGTATATAGGCGATAGGTTGAAGAAAAAAATTCGAACCTAGTATTAAAATTCGTTTATTGACGATTGTTTGACATAAAGATTTCAACCAATAGGTAAAATTCGTGCATTGACGATAGTTTGAACAAAAAGTTCCCACCGAGAGTTCAATTTCGTATATAGGCGATAGTTTGAAGAAAAATATTCCAACCTAGTATTAAAATTCGTTTATTGACGATTGTTTGACATAAAGATTTCAACCAATAGTTAAAATTTGAATATTGACGGTAGTTTGGAGAAAAAAGTTCCCACCGAGAGTTAAAATTCGTACATTGACGATAGTTTGACCAAAAAATTTCCACCGAGAGTTAAATTTCGTATATAGGCGATAGTTTGAAGATAAAAATTCCAACCTAGTATTAAAATTCGTTTATTGACGATTGTTTGACATAAAGATTTCAACCAATAGTTAAAATTTGAATGTTGACAGTAGTTTGAAGAGAAAGGGCATAGCGAGAGTTAAAATTCGTACATTGACGATAGTTTGACCAAAAAATTCCCACCGAGAGTTAAATTTCGTATATAGGCGATAGTTTGAAGAAAAAAATTCCAACCTAGTATTAAAATTCGTTTATTGACGATTGTTTGACATAAAGATTTCAACCAATAGTTGAAATTTGAATATTGACAATAGTTTGAAGACAAAGCTCCCACCGAGAGTTAAAATTCGTGCATTGACGGTAGCTTGACCAAAAAATTCCTACCGAGAGGTAATTTTGAATATAGGCGATAGGTTGAAGAAAAAAATTCCAACCTAGTATTAAAATTCGTTTATTGACGATTGTGTGACATAAAGATTTCAACCAATAGTTAAAATTTGAATGTTGACAGTAGTTTGAAGAGAAAGGGCATAGCGAGAGTTAAAATTCGTACATTGACGATAGTTTGAACAAAAAGTTCCCACCGAGAGTTAAATTTCGTATATAGGCGATAGTTTGAAGGAAAAAATTCCAACCTAGTATTAAAATTCGTTTACTGACGATTGTTTGACATGAAGATTTCAACCAATAGTTAAAATTTGAATATTGACAATAGTTTGAAGACAAAGTTCTCACCGAGAGTTAAAATTCGTACATTGACGATAGTTTGACCAAAAAATTCCCACCGAGAGTTAAATTTCGTATATAGGCGATAGTTTGAAGAAAAATATCCCAACGTAGTATTAAAATTCGTTTATTGACGATTGTTTGACATAAAGATTTCAACCAATAGTTAAAATTTGAATATTGACAGTAGTTTGAAGAAAAAAGTTCCCACCGAGAGTTAAAATTCGTACATTGACGGTAGCTTGACCAAAAAATTGCTCCCGAGAGTTAAATTTCGTATATAGCCGATAGTTTGAAGAAAAAAATTCCAACCTAGTCTTAAATTTCGTTTATTGACGATTGTTTGACATAAAGATTTCAACCAATATTTAAAATTTGAATGTTGACAGTAGTCTGAAGAAAAAAGTGCGCACCGAGAGCTAAAATTCGTGCATGGACTGTAGCTTGACCAAAAAATTCCTACCGAGAGGTAATTTTGAATATAGGCGATAGGTTGAAGAAAAAAATTCCAACCTAGTATTAAAATTCGTTTATTGACGATTGTTTGACATAAAGATTTCAACCAATAGTTAAAATTTGAATGTTGACAGTAGTTTGAAGAGAAAGGGCATAGCGAGAGTTAAAATTCGTACATTGACGATAGTTTGACCAAAAAATTCCCACCGAGAGTTAAATTTCGTATATAGGCGATAGTTTGAAGAAAAAAATTCCAACCTAGAATTAAAATTCCTGTATTGACGATTGTTTGACAAAAAGATTTCAACCAATACTTAAAATTTGAATATTGACAGTAGTTTGAAGAAAAAAGTGCCCGCCGAGAGTTAAATTTCCTATATAGGCGATAGTTCGAAGAAAAATATTCCAACCTAGTATTAAAATTCGTTTATTGTCGATCGATTGACATAAATATTTCAACTAATAGTTAAAATTTGAATATTGACAGTAGTTTGAAGAAAAAAGTGCCCACCGAGAGCTAAAATTCGTACATTGACGATAGTTTGACCAAAAAATTCCCACCGAGAGTTAAATTTCGTATATAGGCGATAGTTTGAAGAAAAAAATTCCAACCTAGTATTAAAATTCGTTTATTGACGATTGCTTGACATAAAGATTTCAACCAATAGTTAAAATTTGAATATTGACGGTAGATTGGAGAAAAAAGTTCCCACCGAGAGTTAAAATTCGTACATTGACGATAGTTTGACCAAAAAATTCCCACCGAGAGTTAAATTTCGTATATAGGCCATAGGTTGAAGAAAAAAATTCCAGCCTAGTATTAAAATTCGTTTATTGACGAATGTTTGACATAAAGATTTCAGCCAATAGTTAAAATTTGTACATTGACGATAGTTTGAACAAAAAGTTCCCACCCAGAGTTATATTTCGTATATAGGCGATAGTTTGAAGAAAAAAATTCCATCCTAGAATTAAAATTCCTGTATTGACGATTGTTTGACAAAAAGATTTAAACCAATACTTAAAATTTGAATATTGACAGTAGTTTGAAGAAAAAAGTGCCCGCCGAGAGTTAAATTTCATATATAGGCGATAGTTCGAAGAAAAATATTCCAACCTAGTATTAAAATTCGTTTATTGTCGATCGATTGACATAAATATTTCAACTAATAGTTAAAATTTGAATATTGACAGTAGTTTGAAGAAAAAAGTGCCCACCGAGTGCTAAAATTCGTACATTGACGATAGTTTGACCAAAAAATTCCCACCGAGAGTTAAATTTCGTATATAGGCGATAGTTTGAAGAAAAAAATTCCAACCTAGTATTAAAATTCGTTTATTGACGATTGCTTGACATAAAGATTTCAACCAATAGTTAAAATTTGAATGTTGACAGTAGTTTGAAGAGAAAGGGCATAGCGAGAGTTAAAATTCGTACATTGACGATAGTTTGAACAAAAAGTTCCCACCGAGAGTTAAATTTCGTATATAGGCGATAGTTTGAAGGAAAAAATTCCAACCTAGTATTAAAATTCGTTTATTGACGATTGTTTGACATAAAGATTTCAACCAATAGTTAAAATTTGAATATTGACAGTAGTTTGAAGAAAAGAAGTGCCCACCGAGAGTTAAAACTCGTATATAGGCGATAGTTTGAAGAAAAAAATTCCAACCTAGTATTAAAATTCGGTTATTGACGATTGTTTGACATAAAGATTTCAACCAATAGTTAAAATTTGAATATTGACAGTAGTTTGGAGAAAAAAGTTCCCACCGAGAGTTAAAATTCGTACATTGACGATAGTTTGACCAAAAAATTCCCACCGAGAGTAAAATTCCGTATATAGGCGATAGGTTGAAGAAAAAAATTCGAACCTAGTATTAAAATTCCTTTATTGACAATTGTTTGACTTAAAGATTTCAACCAATAGTTAAAATTCGTGCATTGACGATAGTTTGAACAAAAAGTTCCCACCGAGAGATATATATCGTATATAGGCGACAGTTTGAAGAAAAATATTCCAACCTAGTATTAAAATTCGTTTATTGACGATTGTTTGACATAAAGATTTCAACCAATAGTTAAAATTAGAATGTTGACAGTAGTTTGAAGAAAAAAGTGCGCACCCAGAGCTAAAATTCGTGCATTGACGGTAGCTTGACCAAAAAATTCCTACCGAGAGGTAATTTTGAATATAGGCGATAGGTTGAAGAAACAAATTCCAACCTAGTATTAAAATTCGTTTATTGACGATTGTTTGACATAAAGATTTCAACCAATAGTTAAAATTTGAATGTTGACAGTAGTTTGAAGAAAAAAGTGCGCACCGAGAGCTAAAATTCGTGCACTGACGGTAGCTTGACCAAAAAATTCCTACCGAGAGGTAATTTTGAATATAGGCGATAGGTTGAAGAAAAAAATTCCAACCAAGTATTAAAATTCGTTTATTGACGAATGTTTGACATAAAGATTTCAACCAATAGTTAAAATTTGAATGTTGACAGTAGTTTGAAGAAAAAAGTGCGCACCGAGAGCTAAAATTCGTGCATGGACGGTAGCTTGACCAAAAAATTCCTACCGAGAGGTAATTTTGAATATAGGCGATAGGTTGAAGAAAAAAATTCCAACCAAGTACTAAAATTCGTTTATTGACGAATGTTTGACATAAAGATTTCAAACAATAGTTAAAATTTGAATGTTGACAGTAGTTTGAAGAGAAAGGGCATAGCGAGTGTTAAAATTCGTACATTGACGATAGTTTGACCAAAAAATTCCCACCGAGAGTTAAATTTCGTATATAGGCGATAGTTTGAAGAAAAATATTCCAACCTAGTATTAAAATTCGGTTATTGACGATTGTTTGACATAAAGATTTCAACCAATAGTTAAAATTTGAATTTTGACCGTAGTTTGGAGAGAAAAGTTCCCACCGAGAGTTAAAATTCGTACATTGACGATAGTTTGACAAAAAATTCCCACCGAGAGTAAAATTCCGTATATAGGCGATAGGTTGAAGAAAAAAATTCGAACCTAGTATTAAAATTCGTTTATTGACGATTGTTTGACATAAAGATTTCAACCAATAGGTAAAATTCGTGCATTGACGATAGTTTGAACAAAAAGTTCCCACCGAGAGTTAAATTTCGTATATAGGCGATAGTTTGAAGAAAAATATTCCAACCTAGTATTAAAATTCGTTTATTGACGATTGTTTGACATAAAGATTTCAACCAATAGTTAAAATTTGAATATTGACGGTAGTTTGGAGAAAAAAGTTCCCACCGAGAGTTAAAATTCGTACATTGACGATAGTTTGACCAAAAAATTTCCACCGAGAGTTAAATTTCGTATATAGGCGATAGTTTGAAGATAAAAATTCCAACCTAGTATTAAAATTCGTTTATTGACGATTGTTTGACATAAAGATTTCAACCAATAGTTAAAATTTGAATGTTGACAGTAGTTTGAAGAGAAAGGGCATAGCGAGAGTTAAAATTCGTACATTGACGATAGTTTGACCAAAAAATTCCCACCGAGAGTTAAATTTCGTATATAGGCGATAGTTTGAAGAAAAAAATTCCAACCTAGTATTAAAATTCGTTTATTGACGATTGTTTGACATAAAGATTTCAACCAATAGTTGAAATTTGAATATTGACAATAGTTTGAAGACAAAGCTCCCACCGAGAGTTAAAATTCGTGCATTGACGGTAGCTTGACCAAAAAATTCCTACCGAGAGGTAATTTTGAATATAGGCGATAGGTTGAAGAAAAAAATTCCAACCTAGTATTAAAATTCGTTTATTGACGATTGTGTGACATAAAGATTTCAACCAATAGTTAAAATTTGAATGTTGACAGTAGTTTGAAGAGAAAGGGCATAGCGAGAGTTAAAATTCGTACATTGACGATAGTTTGAACAAAAAGTTCCCACCGAGAGTTAAATTTCGTATATAGGCGATAGTTTGAAGGAAAAAATTCCAACCTAGTATTAAAATTCGGTTATTGACGATTGTTTGACATAAAGATTTCAACCAATAGTTAAAATTTGAATATTGACAGTAGTTTGGAGAAAAAAGTTCCCACCGAGAGTTAAAATTCGTACATTGACGATAGTTTGACCAAAAAATTCCCACCGAGAATAAAATTCCGTATATAGGCGATAGGTTGAAGAAAAGAATTCGAACCTAGTATTAAAATTCCTTTATTGACGATTGTTTGACTTAAAGATTTCAACCAATAGTTAAAATTCGTGCATTGACGATAGTTTGAACAAAAAGTTCCCACCGAGAGATAAATTTCGTATATAGGCGACAGTTTGAAGAAAAATATTCCAACCTAGTATTAAAATTCGTTTATTGACGATTGTTTGACATAAAGATTTCAACCAATAGTTAAAATTTGAATGTTGACAGTAGTTTGAAGAAAAAAGTGCGCACCCAGAGCTAAAATTCGTGCATTGACGGTAGCTTGACCAAAAAATTCCTACCGAGAGGTAATTTTGAATATAGGCGATAGGTTGAAGAAACAAATTCCAACCTAGTATTAAAATTCGTTTATTGACGATTGTTTGACATAAAGATTTCAACCAATAGTTAAACTTTGAATGTTGACAGTAGTTTGAAGAAAAAAGTGCGCACCGAGAGCTAAAATTCGTGCACTGACGGTAGCTTGACCAAAAAATTCCTACCGAGAGGTAATTTTGAATATAGGCGATAGGTTGAAGAAAAAAATTCCAACCAAGTATTAAAATTCGTTTATTGACGAATGTTTGACATAAAGATTTCAACCAATAGTTAAAATTTGAATATTGACAGTAGTTTGAAGAAAAAAGTGCCCACCGAAAGTTAAAACTCGTATATAGGCGATAGTTTGAAGAAAAAAATTCCAACCTAGTATTAAAATTCGGTTATTGACGATTGTTTGACATAAAGATTTCAACCAATAGTTAAAATTTGAATATTGACAGTAGTTTGGAGAAAAAAGTTCCCACCGAGAGTTAAAATTCGTACATTGACGATAGTTTGACAAAAAATTCCCACCGAGAGTAAAATTCCGTATATAGGCGATAGGTTGAAGAAAAAAATTCGAACCTAGTATTAAAATTCGTTTATTGACGATTGTTTGACATAAAGATTTCAACCAATAGGTAAAATTCGTGCATTGACGATAGTTTGAACAAAAAGTTCACACCGAGAGTTAAATTTCGTATATAGGCGATAGTTTGAAGAAAAATATTCCAACCTAGTATTAAAATTCGTTTATTGACGATTGTTTGACATAAAGATTTCAACCAATAGTTAAAATTTGAATATTGACGGTAGTTTGGAGAAAAAAGTTCCCACCGAGAGTTAAAATTCGTACATTGACGATAGTTTGACCAAAAAATTTCCACCGAGAGTTAAATTTCGTATATAGGCGATAGTTTGTAGATAAAAATTCCAACCTAGTATTAAAATTCGTTTATTGACGATTGTTTGACATAAAGATTTCAACCAATAGTTAAAATTTGAATGTTGACAGTAGTTTGAAGAGAAAGGGCATAGCGAGAGTTAAAATTCGTACATTGACGATAGTTTGACCAAAAAATTCCCACCGAGAGTTAAATTTCGTATATAGGCGATAGTTTGAAGAAAAAAATTCCAACCTAGTATTAAAATTCGTTTATTGACGATTGTTTGACATAAAGATTTCAACCAGTAGTTAAAATTCGTACATTGACGATAGTTTGAACAAAAAGTTGCCACCGAGAGTTAAATTTCGTATATAGGCGATAGTTTGAAGAAAAAAATTCCAACCTAGTATTAAAATTCGTTTACTGACGATTGTTTGACATAAAGATTTCAACCAATAGTTGAAATTTGAATATTGACAATAGTTTGAAGACAAAGTTCCCACCGAGAGTTAAAATTCGTGCATTGACGGTAGCTTGACCAAAAAATTCCTACCGAGAGGTAATTTTGAATATAGGCGATAGGTTGAAGAAAAAAATTCCAACCTAGTATTAAAATTCGTTTATTGACGATTGTTTGACATAAAGATTTCAACCAATAGTTAAAATTTGAATGTTGACAGTAGTTTGAAGAGAAAGGGCATAGCGAGAGTTAAAATTCGTACATTGACGATAGTTTGACCAAAAAATTCCCACCGAGAGTTAAATTTCGTATATAGGCGATAGGTTGAAGAAAAAAATTCCAGCCTAGTATTAAAATTCGTTTATTGACGATTGTTTGACATAAAGACTCCAACCAATAGTTAGAATTCGTACATTGACGATAGTTTGAACAAAAAGTTCCCACCGAGAGTTAAATTTCGTATATAGGCGATAGTTTGAAGAAAAATATTCCAACCTAGTATTAAAATTCGTTTATTGACGATTGTTTGACATAAAGATTTCAACCAATAGTTAAAATTTGAATATTGACGGTAGTTTGGAGAAAAAAGTTCCCACCGAGAGTTAAAATTCGTACATTGACGATAGTTTGACCAAAAAATTTCCACCGAGAGTTAAATTTCGTATATAGGCGATAGTTTGAAGATAAAAATTCCAACCTAGTATTAAAATTCGTTTATTGACGATTGTTTGACATAAAGATTTCAACCAATAGTTAAAATTTGAATGTTGACAGTAGTTTGAAGAGAAAGGGCATAGCGAGAGTTAAAATTCGTACATTGACGATAGTTTGACCAAAAAATTCCCACCGAGAGTTAAATTTCGTATATAGGCGATAGTTTGAAGAAAAAAATTCCAACCTAGTATTAAAATTCGTTTATTGACGATTGTTTGACATAAAGATTTCAACCAATATTTAAAATTTGAATGTTGACAGTAGTTTGAAGAAAATAGTGCGCACCGAGAGCTAAAATTCGTGCATGGACGGTAGCTTGACCAAAAAATTCCTACCGAGAGGTAATTTTGAATATAGGCGATAGGTTGAAGAAAAAAATTCCAACCAAGTACTAAAATTCGTTTATTGACGAATGTTTGACATAAAGATTTCAACCAATAATTGAAATTTGAATATTGACAGTAGTATGAAGAAAAAAGTGCACACCGAGAGTTAAAACACGTATATAGGCGATAGTTTGAAGAAAAAAATTCCAACCTAGTATTAAAATTCGTTGATTGACGATTGTTTGACATAAAGATTTCAACCAATAGTTAAAATTTGAATACTGACAGTAGTTTGAAGACAAAAGTTCCCACCGAGAGTTAAAATTCGTACATTGACGATAGTTTGACCAAAAAATTCCCACCGAGAGTAAAATTCCGTATATAGGCGATAGGTTGAAGAAAAAAATTCCAGCCTAGTATAAAAATTCGTTTATTGACGATTGTTTGACATAAAGATTTCAACCAATAGTTAAAATTCGTACATTGACGATAGTTTGAACAAAAAGTTCCCACCGAGAGTTAAATTTCGTATATAGGCGATAGTTTGAAGAAAAATATTCCAACCTAGTATTAAAATTCGTTTATTGACGATTGTTTGACATAAAGATTTCAACCAATAGTTAAAATTCGTACATTGACGATAGTTTGAACAAAAAGTTCCCACCGAGAGATAAATTTAGCATATAGGCGATTGTTTGAAGAAAAATATTCCAAACTAGTATTAAAATTCGTTTATTGACGATTGTTAGACATAAAGATTTCAACCAATAGTTAAAATTTGAATATGGACAGTAGTTTGAAGAAAAAAGTGCCCGCCGAGAGTTAAATTTCATATATAGGCGATAGTTCGAAGAAAAATATTCCAACCTAGTATTAAAATTCGTTTACTGACGATTGTTTGACATAAAGATTTCAACCAATAGTTAAAATTTGAATATTGACAATAGTTTGAAGAAAAAAGTGCCCACCGAGAGTTAAAATTCGTACATTGAGGACAGTTTGACCAAAAAATTCCCACCGAAAGTTATATTTCGGATATAGGCGATAGTTTGAAGAAAAAAATTCCAACCTAGTATTAAAATTCGTTTATTGATGATTGTTTGACATAAAGATTTCAACCAATACTTAAAATTTAAATATTGACAGTAGTTTGAAGAAAAAAGTGCGCACCGAGAGTTAAAATTCGTGCATTGACGGTAGCTTGACCAAAAAATTCCTACCGAGTGGTAATTTTGAATATAGGCGATAGGTTGAAGAAAAAAATTCCAACATAGTATTAAAATTCGTTTATTGACGATTGTTTGACATAAAGATTTCAACCAATAGTTAAAATTCGTACATTGACGATAGTTTGAACAAAAAGTTCCCACCGAGAGATAAATTTAGCATATAGGCGATTGTTTGAAGAAAAATATTCCAAACTAGTATTAAAATTCGTTTATTGACGATTGTTAGACATAAAGATTTCAACCAATAGTTAAAATTTGAATATGGACAGTAGTTTGAAGAAAAAAGTGCCCGCCGAGAGTTAAATTTCATATATAGGCGATAGTTCGAAGAAAAATATTCCAACCTAGTATTAAAATTCGTTTACTGACGATTGTTTGACATAAAGATTTCAACCAATAGTTAAAATTTGAATATTGACAATAGTTTGAAGAAAAAAGTGCCCACCGAGAGTTAAAATTCGTACATTGAGGACAGTTTGACCAAAAAATTCCCACCGAAAGTTATATTTCGTATATAGGCGATAGTTTGAAGAAAAAAATTCCAACCTAGTATTAAAATTCGTTTATTGATGATTGTTTGACATAAAGATGTCAACCAATACTTAAAATTTAAATATTGACAGTAGTTTGAAGAAAAAAGTGCGCACCGAGAGTTAAAATTCGTGCATTGACGGTAGCTTGACCAAAAAATTCCTACCGAGTGGTAATTTTGAATATAGGCGATAGGTTGAAGAAAAAAATTCCAACATAGTATTAAAATTCGTTTATTGACGATTGTTTGACATAAAGATTTCAACCAATAGTTAAAATTCGTACATTGACGACAGTTTGAACAAAAAGTTCCCACCGAGAGTTAAATTTCGTATATAGGCGATAGTTTGAAGGAACAAATTCCAACCTAGTATTAAAATTCGTTTACTGACGATTGTTTGACATGAAGATTTCAACCAATAGTTAAAATTTGAATATTGACAATAGTTTGAAGAAAAAAGTGCCCACCGAGAGTTAAAATTCGTACATTGAGGACAGTTTGACCAAAAAATTCCCACCGAAAGTTATATTTCGGATATAGGCGATAGTTTGAAGAAAAAAATTCCAACCTAGTATTAAAATTCGTTTATTGATGATTGTTTGACATAAAGATTTCAACCAATACTTAAAATTTAAATATTGACAGTAGTTTGAAGAAAAAAGTGCGCACCGAGAGTTAAAATTCGTGCATTGACGGTAGCTTGACCAAAAAATTCCTACCGAGTGGTAATTTTGAATATAGGCGATAGGTTGAAGAAAAAAATTCCAACATAGTATTAAAATTCGTTTATTGACGATTGTTTGACATAAAGATTTCAACCAATAGTTAAAATTCGTACATTGACGATAGTTTGAACAAAAAGTTCCCACCGAGAGATAAATTTAGCATATAGGCGATTGTTTGAAGAAAAATATTCCAAACTAGTATTAAAATTCGTTTATTGACGATTGTTAGACATAAAGATTTCAACCAATAGTTAAAATTTGAATATGGACAGTAGTTTGAAGAAAAAAGTGCCCGCCGAGAGTTAAATTTCATATATAGGCGATAGTTCGAAGAAAAATATTCCAACCTAGTATTAAAATTCGTTTACTGACGATTGTTTGACATAAAGATTTCAACCAATAGTTAAAATTTGAATATTGACAATAGTTTGAAGAAAAAAGTGCCCACCGAGAGTTAAAATTCGTACATTGAGGACAGTTTGACCAAAAAATTCCCACCGAAAGTTATATTTCGTATATAGGCGATAGTTTGAAGAAAAAAATTCCAACCTAGTATTAAAATTCGTTTATTGATGATTGTTTGACATAAAGATGTCAACCAATACTTAAAATTTAAATATTGACAGTAGTTTGAAGAAAAAAGTGCGCACCGAGAGTTAAAATTCGTGCATTGACGGTAGCTTGACCAAAAAATTCCTACCGAGTGGTAATTTTGAATATAGGCGATAGGTTGAAGAAAAAAATTCCAACATAGTATTAAAATTCGTTTATTGACGATTGTTTGACATAAAGATTTCAACCAATAGTTAAAATTCGTACATTGACGACAGTTTGAACAAAAAGTTCCCACCGAGAGTTAAATTTCGTATATAGGCGATAGTTTGAAGGAACAAATTCCAACCTAGTATTAAAATTCGTTTACTGACGATTGTTTGACATGAAGATTTCAACCAATAGTTAAAATTTGAATATTGACAATAGTTTGAAGACAAAGTTCCCACCGAGAGTTAAAATTCGTACATTGACGATAGTTTGACCAAAAAATTCCCACCGAGAGTTAAATTTCGTATATAGGCGATAGTTTGAAGAAAAAAATTCCAACCTAGTATTTAAATTCGTTTATTGACGATTGTTTGACATAAAGATTTCAACCAATAGTTAAAATTTGAATATTGACGGTAGTTTGGAGAAAGAAGTTCCCACCGAGAGTTAAAATTCGTACATTGACGATAGTGTGACCAAAAAATTCCGACCGAGAGTAAAATTCCGTATATAGGCGATAGGTTGAAGAAAAAAATTCCAGCCTAGTATTAAAATTCGTTTATTGACGATTGTTTGACATAAAGATTTCAACCAATAGTTAAAATTCGTACATTGACGATAGTTTGAACAAAAAGTTCACACCGAGAGTTAAATTTCGTATATAGGCGATAGTTTGAAGAAAAATATTCCAACCTAGTATTAAAATTCGTTTATTGACGATTGTTTGACATAAAGATTTCAACCAATAGTTAAAATTTGAATATTGACAGTAGTTTGAAGAAAAAAGTTCCCACCGAGAGATAAAATTCGTACATTGACGGTAGCTTGACCAAAAAATTCCTCCCGAGAGTTAAATTTCTTATATAGCCGATAGTTTGAAGAAAAAAATTCCAACCTAGTCTTAAAATTCGTTTATTGACGATTGTTTGACATAAAGATTTCAACCAACATTTAAAATTTGAATGTTGACAGTAGTTTGAAGAAAATAGTGCGCACCGAGAGCTAAAATTCGTGCATGGACGGTAGCTTGACCAAAAAATTCCTACCGAGAGGTAATTTTGAATATAGGCGATAGGTTGAAGAAAAAAATTCCAACCAAGTACTAAAATTCGTTTATTGACGAATGTTTGACATAAAGATTTCAGCTAATAGTTAAAATTTGAATATTGACAGTAGTATGAAGAAAAAAGTGCCCACCGAGAGTTAAAACTCGTATATAGGCGATAGTTTGAAGAAAAAAATTCCAGCCTAGTATTATAATTCGGTTATTGACGATTATTTGACATAAAGATTTCAACCAATAGTTAAAATTTGAATATTGACAGTAGTTTGGAGAAAAAAGTTCCCAAAGAGAGTTAAAATTCGTACATTGACGATAGTTTGACCAAATAATTCACACCGCGAGTAAAATTCCGTATATGGGCGATAGGTTGAAGAAAAAAATTCGAACCTAGTATTAAAATTCGGTTATTGACGATTGTTTGACATAAAGATTTCAACCAATAGTTAAAATTCGTACATTGACGATAGTTTGAACAAAAAGTTCCCACCGAGAGTTAAAACTCGTATATAGGCGATAGTTTGAAGAAAAAAATTCCAACCTAGTCTTAAAATTCGTTTATTGACGGTTGTTTGACATAAAGATTTCAACCAATATTTAAAATTTGAATGTTGACAGTAGTTTGAAGAAAATAGTGCGCACCGAGAGCTAAAATTCGTGCATGGACGGTAGCTTGACCAAAAAATTCCTACCGAGAGGTAATTTTGAATATAGGCGATAGGTTGAAGAAAAAAATTCCAACCAAGTACTAAAATTCGTTTATTGACGAATGTTTGACATAAAGATTTCAACCAATAATTGAAATTTGAATATTGACAGTAGTATGAAGAAAAAAGTGCACACCGAGAGTTAAAACACGTATATAGGCGATAGTTTGAAGAAAAAAATTCCAACCTAGTATTAAAATTCGTTGATTGACGATTGTTTGACATAAAGATTTCAACCAATAGTTAAAATTTGAATACTGACAGTAGTTTGAAGACAAAAGTTCCCACCGAGAGTTAAAATTCGTACATTGACGATAGTTTGACCAAAAAATTCCCACCGAGAGTAAAATTCCGTATATAGGCGATAGGTTGAAGAAAAAAATTCCAGCCTAGTATTAAAATTCGTTTATTGACGATTGTTTGACATAAAGATTTCAACCAATAGTTAAAATTCGTACATTGACGATAGTTTGAACAAAAAGTTCCCACCGAGAGTTAAATTTCGTATATAGGCGATAGTTTGAAGAAAAATATTCCAACCTAGTATTAAAATTCGTTTATTGACGATTGTTTGACATAAAGATTTCAACCAATAGTTAAAATTTGAATATTGACAGTAGTTTGAAGAAAAAAGTTCCCACCGAGAGTTAAAATTAGTACATTGACGGTAGCTTGACCAAAAAATTCCTCCCGAGAGTTAAATTTCGTATATAGCCGATAGTTTGAAGAAAAAAATTCCAACCTAGTCTTAAAATTCGTTTATTGACGATTGTTAGACATAAAGATTTCAACCAATATTTAAAATTTGAATGTTGACAGTAGTTTGAAGAAAAAAGTGCGCACCGAGAGCTAAAATTCGTGCATGGACTGTAGCTTGACCAAAAAATTCCTACCGAGAGGTAATTTTGAATATAGGCGAAAGGTTGAAGAAAAAAATTCCAACCAAGAACTAAAATTCGTTTATTGACGAATGTTTGACATAAAGATTTCAACCAATAGTTAAAATTTGAATATTGACAGTAGTTTGAAGAAAAAAGAGCCCACCGAGAGTTAAAACTCGTATATAGGCGATAGTTTGAAGAGAAAAATTCCAACCTAGTATTAAAATTCGGTTATTGACGATTGTTTGACATAAAGATTTCAACCAATAGTTAAAATTTGAATATTGACAATAGTTTGGAGAAAAAAGTTCCCACCGAGAGTTAAAATTCGTACATTGACGATAGTTTGACCAAAAAATTCCCACCGAGAGTAAAATTCCGTATATAGGCGATAGGTTGAAGAAAAAAATTCGAACCTAGTATTAAAATTCGTTTATTGACGATTGTTTGACATAAAGATTTCAACCAATAGTTAAAATTCGTGCATTGACGATAGTTTGAACAAAAAGTTCCCACCGAGAGATAAATTTAGCATATAGGCGATAGTTTGAAGATAAATATTCCAACCTAGTATTAAAATTCGTTTATTGACGATTGTTAGACATAAAGATTTCAACCAATAGTTAAAATTTGAATATTGACAGTAGTTTGAAGAAAAAAGTGCCCGCCGAGAGTTAAATTTCATATATAGGCGATAGTTCGAAGAAAAATATTCCAACCTAGTATTAAAATTCGTTTACTGACGATTGTTTGACATAAAGATTTCAACCAATAGTTAAAATTTGAATATTGACAATAGTTTGAAGAAAAAAGTGCCCACCGAGAGTTAAAATTCGTACATTGACGACAGTTTGACCAAAAAATTCCCACCGAAAGTTATGTTTCGTATATAGGCGATAGTTTGAAGAAAAAAATTCCAACCTAGTATTAAAATTCGTTTATTAATGATTGTTTGACATAAAGATTTCAACCAATAGTTAAAATTCGTACATTGACGACAGTTTGAACAAAAAGTTCCCACCGAGAGTTAAATTTCGTATATAGGCGATAGTTTGAAGGAAAAAATTCCAACCTAGTATTAAAATTCGTTTACTGACGATTGTTTGACATGAAGATTTCAACCAATAGTTAAAATTTGAATATTGACAATAGTTTGAAGACAAAGTTCCCACCGAGAGTTAAAATTCGTACATTGACGATAGTTTGACCAAAAAATTCCCACCGAGAGTTTAATTCCGTATATAGGCGATAGTTTGAAGAAAAAAATTCCAACCTAGTATTAAAATTCGTTGATTGACGATTGTTTGACATAAAGATTTCAACCAATAGTTAAAATTTCAATATTGACAGTAGTTTGAAGAAAAAAGTTCCCAGCGAGAGTTAAAATTCGTACATTGACGGTAGCTTGACAAAAAATTCCTCCCGAGAGCTAAATTTCGTATATAGCCGATAGTTTGAAGAAAAAAATTCCAACCTAGTCTTAAAATTCGTTTATTGACGATTGTTTGACATAAAGATTTCAACCAATAGTTAAAATTTGAATATTGACAGTAGTTTGAAGAAAAAAGTTCCCACCGAGAGTTAAAATTCGTACATTGACGATAGTTTGAACAAAAAGTTCCCACCGAGAGTTAAAACTCGTATATAGGCGATAGTTTGAAGAAAAAAGTTCCCACCGAGAGTTAATATTCGTACATTGACGATAGTTTGACCAAAAAATTCCCACCGAGAGTAAAATTCCGCATATAGGCGATAGGTTGAAGAAAAAAATTCGAACCTAGTATTAAAATTCGTTTATTGACGATAGTTTGACATAAAGATTTCAACCAATAGTTAAAATTCGTGCATTGACGATAGTTTGACCAAAAAATTCCCACCGAGAGTAAAATTCCGTATATAGGCGATAGGTTGAAGAAAAAAATTCCAGCCTAGTATTAAAATTCGTTTATTGACGATTGTTTGACATAAAGATTTCAACCAATAGTTAAAATTTGAATATTGACAGTAGTTTGGAGAAAAAAGTTCCCACCGAGAGTTAAAATTCGTACATTGACGATAGTTTGACCAAAAAATTCCCACCGAGAGTAAAATTCCGTATATAGGCGATAGGCTGAAGAAAAAAATTCGAACCTAGTATTAAAATTCGTTTATTGACGATTGTTTGACATAAATATTTCAACCAATAGTTAAAATTCGTGCATTGACGATAGTTTGAACAAAAAGTTCCCACCGAGAGCTAAATTTAGCATATAGGCGATAGTTTGAAGAAAAATATTCCAACCTAGTATTAAAATTCGTCTATTGACGATTGTTAGACATAAAGATTTCAACCAATAGTTAAAATTTGAATATTGACAGTAGTTTGAAGAAAAAAGTGCCCGCCGAGAGTTAAATTTCATATATAGGCGATAGTTCGAAGAAAAATATTCCAACCTAGTATTAAAATTCGTTTACTGACGATTGTTTGACATAAAGATTTCAACCAATAGTTAAAATTTGAATATTGACAATAGTTTGAAGAAAAAAGTGCCCACCGAGAGTTAAAATTCGTACATTGACGACAGTTTGACCAAAAAATTCCCACCGAAAGTTATATTTCGTATATAGGCGATAGTTTGAAGAAAAAAATTCCAACCTAGTATTATAATTCGTTTATTGACGATTGTTTGACATAAAGATTTCAACCAATAGTTAAAATTTAAATATTGACCGTAGTTTGAAGAGAAAAGTGCGCACCGAGAGTTAAAATTCGTGCATTGACGGTAGCTTGACCAAAAAATTCCTACCGAGAGGTAATTTTGAATATAGGCGATAGGTTGAAGAAAAAAATTCCAACCTAGTATTGAAATTCGTCTATTGACGATTGTTAGACATAAAGATTTCAACCAATAGTTAAAATTTGAATATTGACAGTAGTTTGAAGAAAAAAGTGCCCGCCGAGAGTTAAATTTCATATATAGGCGATAGTTCGAAGAAAAATATTCCAACCTAGTATTAAAATTCGTTTACTGACGATTGTTTGACATAAAGATTTCAACCAATAGTTAAAATTTGAATATTGACAATAGTTTGAAGAAAAAAGTGCCCACCGAGAGTTAAAATTCGTACATTGACGACAGTTTGACAAAAAATTCCCACCGAGAGTTAAATTTCGTATATAGGCAATAGTTTGAAGAAAAAAATTCCAACCTAGTATTAAAATTCGTTGATTGACGATTGTTTGACATAATGATTTCAACCAATATTTAAAATTTGAATATTGACAGTAGTTTGAAGAAAAAAGTTCCCACCGAGAGTTAAAATTCGTACATTGACGATAGTTTGACCAAAAAATTCCCACCGAGAGTTAAATTTCGTATATAGGCGATAGTTTGCAGAAAAAAATTCCAACCTAGTATTAAAATTCGTTTATTGACGATTGTTTGACATAAAGATTTCAATCAATAGTTAAAATTTGAATATTGACAGTGGTTTGAAGAAAAAAGTGCCCGTCGAGAGTTATATTTTCATATATAGGCGATAGTTCGAAGAAAAATATTCCAACCTAGTATTAAAATTCGTTTATTGTCGATTGTTTGACATAAATATTTCAACCAATAGTTAAAATTTGAATATTGACAGTAGTTTGAAGAAAAAAGTGCCCACCGAGAGCTAAAATTCGTACATTGACGATAGTTTGACCAAAAAATTCCCACCGAGAGTTAAATTTCGTATATAGGCGATAGGTTGAAGAAAAAAATTCCAGCCTAGTATTAAAATTCGTTTATTGATGATTGTTTGACATAAAGATTTCAACCAATAGTTAAAATTCGTACATTGACGATAGTTTGAACAAAAAGTTCCCACCGAGAGTTAAATTTCGTATATAGGCGATAGTTTGAAGGAAAAAATTCCAACCTAGTATTAAAATTCGTTTACTGACGATTGTTTGACATGAAGATTTCAACCAATAGTTAAAATTTGAATATTGACAATAGTTTGAAGACAAAGTTCTCACCGAGAGTTAAAATTCGTACATTGACGATAGTTTGACCAAAAAATTCCCACCGAGAGTTAAATTTCGTATATAGGCGATTGTTTGAAGAAAAATATTCCAACCTAGTATTAAAATTCGTTTATTGACGATTGTTTGACATAAAGATTTCAACCAATAGTTAAAATTTGAATATTGACAGTAGTTTGAAGAAAAAAGTTCCCACCGAGAGTTAAAATTCGTACATTGACGGTAGCTTGACCAAAAAATTGCTCCCGAGAGTTAAATTTCGTATATAGCCGATAGTTTGAAGAAAAAAATTCCAACCTAGTCTTAAATTTCGTTTATTGACGATTGTTTGACATAAAGATTTCAACCAATATTTAAAATTTGAATGTTGACAGTAGTTTGAAGAAAAAAGTGCGCACCGAGAGCTAAAATTCGTGCATGGACTGTAGCTTGACCAAAAAATTCCTACCGAGAGGTAATTTTGAATATAGGCGATGGGTTGAAGAAAAAAATTCCAACCCAGTATTAAAATTCGTTTATTGACGATTGTTTGACATAAAGATTTCAACCAATAGTTAAAATTTGAATGTTGACAGTAGTTTGAAGAGAAAGGGCATAGCGAGAGTTAAAATTCGTACATTGACGATAGTTTGAACAAAAAGTTCCCACCGAGAGTTAAATTTCGTATATAGGCGATAGTTTGAAGGAAAAAATTCCAACCTAGTATTAAAATTCGTTTACTGACGATTGTTTGACATGAAGATTTCAACCAATAGTTAAAATTTGAATATTGACAATAGTTTGAAGACAAAGTTCTCACCGAGAGTTAAAATTCGTACATTGACGGTAGCTTGACCAAAAAATTCCTCCCGAGAGTTAAATTTCGTATATAGGCGATAGTTTGAAGAAAAAAATTCCAACCTAGTATTAAAATTCGTTTATTGACGATTGTTTGACATAAAGATTTCAACCAATATTTAAAATTTGAATGTTGACAGTAGTCTGAAGAAAAAAGTGCGCACCGAGAGCTAAAATTCGTGCATGGACTGTAGCTTGACCAAAAAATTCCTACCGAGAGGTAATTTTGAATATAGGCGATAGGTTGAAGAAAAAAATTCCAACCTAGTATTAAAATTCGTTTATTGACGATTGTTTGACATAAAGATTTCAACCAATAGTTAAAATTTGAATGTTGACAGTAGTTTGAAGAGAAAGGGCATAGCGAGAGTTAAAATTCGTACATTGACGATAGTTTGACCAAAAAATTCCCACCGAGAGTTAAATTTCGTATATAGGCGATAGTTTGAAGAAAAAAATTCCAACCTAGTATTAAAATTCGTTTATTGACGATTGTTTGACATAAAGATTTCAACCAATAGTTAAAATTCGTACATTGACGATAGTTTGAACAAAAAGTTGCCACCGAGAGTTAAATTTCGTATATAGGCGATAGTTTGAAGAAAAAATTCCAACCTAGTATTAAAATTCGTTTACTGACGATTGTTTGACATAAAGATTTCAACCAATAGTTGAAATTTGAATATTGACAATAGTTTGAAGACAAAGTTCCCACCGAGAGTTAAAATTCGTGCATTGACGGTAGCTTGACCAAAAAATTTCTACCGAGAGGTAATTTTGAATATAGGCGATAGGTTGAAGAAAAAAATTCCAACCTAGTATTAAAATTCGTTTATTGACGATTGTTTGACATAAAGATTTCAACCAATAGTTAAAATTTGAATGTTGACAGTAGTTTGAAGAGAAAGGGCATAGCGAGAGTTAAAATTGGTACATTGACGATAGTTTGAACAAAAAGTTCCCACCGAGAGTTAAATTTCGTATATAGGCGATAGTTTGAAGGAAAAAATTCCAACCTAGTATTAAAATTCGTTTACTGACGATTGTTTGACATGAAGATTTCAACCAATAGTTAAAATTTGAATATTGACAATAGTTTGAAGACAAAGTTCTCACCGAGAGTTAAAATTCGTACATTGACGATAGTTTGACCAAAAAATTCCCACCGAGAGTTAAATTTCGTATATAGGCGATAGTTTGAAGAAAAATATTCCAACCTAGTATTAAAATTCGTTTATTGACGATTGTTTGACATAAAGATTTCAACCAATAGTTAAAATTTGAATATTGACAGTAGTTTGAAGAAAAAAGTTCCCACCGAGAGTTAAAATTCGTACATTGACGGTAGCTTGACCAAAAAATTGCTCCCGAGAGTTAAATTTCGTATATAGCCGATAGTTTGAAGAAAAAAATTCCAACCTAGTCTTAAATTTCGTTTATTGACGATTGTTTGACATAAAGATTTCAACCAATATTTAAAATTTGAATGTTGACAGCAGTCTGAAGAAAAAAGTGCGCACCGAGAGCTAAAATTCGTGCATGGACTGTAGCTTGACAAAAAAATTCCTACCGAGAGGTAATTTTGAATATAGGCGATAGGTTGAAGAAAAAAATTCCAACCTAGTATTAAAATTCGTTTATTGACGATTGTTTGACATAAAGATTTCAACCAATAGTTAAAATTTGAATGTTGACAGTAGTTTGAAGAGAAAGGGCATAGCGAGAGTTAAAATTCGTACATTGACGATAGTTTGACCAAAAAATTCCCACCGAGAGTTAAATTTCGTATATAGGCGATAGTTTGAAGAAAAAAATTCCAACCTAGTATTAAAATTCGTTTATTGACGATTGTTTGACATAAAGATTTCAACCAATAGTTAAAATTCGTACATTGACGATAGTTTGAACAAAAAGTTGCCACCGAGAGTTAAATTTCGTATATAGGCGATAGTTTGAAGAAAAAAATTCCAACCTAGTATTAAAATTCGTTTACTGACGATTGTTTGACATAAAGATTTCAACCAATAGTTGAAATTTGAATATTGACAATAGTTTGAAGACAAAGTTCCCACCGAGAGTTAAAATTCGTGCATTGACGGTAGCTTGACCAAAAAATTCCTACCGAGAGGTAATTATGAATATAGGCGATAGGTTGAAGAAAAAAATTCCAACCTAGTATTAAAATTCGTTTATTGACGATTGTTTGACATAAAGATTTCAACCAATAGTTAAAATTTGAATGTTGACAGTAGTTTGAAGAGAAAGGGCATAGCGAGAGTTAAAATTCGTACATTGACGATAGTTTGAACAAAAAGTTCCCACCGAGAGTTAAATTTCGTATATAGGCGATAGTTTGAAGGAAAAAATTCCAACCTAGTATTAAAATTCGTTTATTGACAATTGTTTGACATAAAGATTTCAACCAATAGTTAAAATTCGTACATTGACGATAGTTTGAACAAAAAGTTGCCACCGAGAGTTAAATTTCGTATATAGGCGATAGTTTGAAGAAAAAAATTCCAACCTAGTATTAAAATTCGTTTACTGACGATTGTTTGACATAAAGATTTCAACCAATAGTTAAAATTTGAATATTGACAATAGTTTGAAGACAAAGTTCCCACCGAGAGTTAAAATTCGTGCATTGACGGTAGCTTGACCAAAAAATTCCTACCGAGAGGTAATTTTGAATATAGGCGATAGGTTGAAGAAAAAAATTCCAACCTAGTATTAAAATTCGTTTATTGACGATTGTTTGACATAAAGATTTCAACCAATATTTAAAATTTGAATGTTGACAGTAGTCTGAAGAAAAAAGTGCGCACCGAGAGCTAAAATTCGTGCATGGACTGTAGCTTGACCAAAAAATTCCTACCGAGAGGTAATTTTGAATATAGGCGATAAGTTGAAGAAAAAAATTCCAACCTAGTATTAAAATTCGTTTATTGACGATTGTTTGACATAAAGATTTCAACCAATAGTTAAAATTTGAATGTTGACAGTAGTTTGAAGAGAAAGGGCATAGCGAGAGTTAAAATTCGTACATTGACGATAGTTTGACCAAAAAATTCCCACCGAGAGTTAAATTTCGTATATAGGCGATAGTTTGAAGAAAAAAATTCCAACCTAGAATTAAAATTCCTGTATTGACGATTGTTTGACAAAAAGATTTCAACCAATACTTAAAATTTGAATATTGACAGTAGTTTGAAGAAAAAAGTGCCCGCCGAGAGTTAAATTTCATATATAGGCGATAGTTCGAAGAAAAATATTCCAACCTAGTATTAAAATTCGTTTATTGTCGATCGATTGACATAAATATTTCAACTAATAGTTAAAATTTGAATATTGACAGTAGTTTGAAGAAAAAAGTGCCCACCGAGAGCTAAAATTCGTACATTGACGATAGTTTGACCAAAAAATTCCCACCGAGAGTTAAATTTCGTATATAGGCGATAGTTTGAAGAAAAAAATTCCAACCTAGTATTAAAATTCGTTTATTGACGATTGCTTGACATAAAGATTTCAACCAATAGTTAAAATTTGAATATTGACGGTAGTTTGGAGAAAAAAGTTCCCACCGAGTGTTAAAATTCGTACATTGACGATAGTTTGACCAAAAAATTCCCACCGAGAGTTAAATTTCGTATATAGGCCATAGGTTGAAGAAAAAAATTCCAACCTAGTATTAAAATTCGTTTATTGACGATTGTGTGACATAAAGATTTCAACCAATAGTTAAAATTTGAATGTTGACAGTAGTTTGAAGAGAAAGGGCATAGCGAGAGTTAAAATTCGTACATTGACGATAGTTTGAACAAAAAGTTCCCACCGAGAGTTAAATTTCGTATATAGGCGATAGTTTGAAGGAAAAAATTCCAACCTAGTATTAAAATTCGTTTACTGACGATTGTTTGACATGAAGATTTCAACCAATAGTTAAAATTTGAATATTGACAATAGTTTGAAGACAAAGTTCTCACCGAGAGTTAAAATTCGTACATTGACGATAGTTTGACCAAAAAATTCCCACCGAGAGTTAAATTTCGTATATAGGCGATAGTTTGAAGAAAAATATCCCAACGTAGTATTAAAATTCGTTTATTGACGATTGTTTGACATAAAGATTTCAACCAATAGTTAAAATTTGAATATTGACAGTAGTTTGAAGAAAAAAGTTCCCACCGAGAGTTAAAATTCGTACATTGACGGTAGCTTGACCAAAAAATTGCTCCCGAGAGTTAAATTTCGTATATAGCCGATAGTTTGAAGAAAAAAATTCCAACCTAGTCTTAAATTTCGTTTATTGACGATTGTTTGACATAAAGATTTCAACCAATATTTAAAATTTGAATGTTGACAGTAGTCTGAAGAAAAAAGTGCGCACCGAGAGCTAAAATTCGTGCATGGACTGTAGCTTGACCAAAAAATTCCTACCGAGAGGTAATTTTGAATATAGGCGATAGGTTGAAGAAAAAAATTCCAACCTAGTATTAAAATTCGTTTATTGACGATTGCTTGACATAAAGATTTCAACCAATAGTTAAAATTTGAATATTGACGGTAGTTTGGAGAAAAAAGTTCCCACCGAGTGTTAAAATTCGTACATTGACGATAGTTTGACCAAAAAATTCCCACCGAGAGTTAAATTTCGTATATAGGCCATAGGTTGAAGAAAAAAATTCCAGCCTAGTATTAAAATTCGTTTATTGACGAATGTTTGACATAAAGATTTCAGCCAATAGTTAAAATTTGTACATTGACGATAGTTTGAACAAAAAGTTCCCACCCAGAGTTATATTTCGTATATAGGCGATAGTTTGAAGAAAAAAATTCCAACCTAGAATTAAAATTCCTGTATTGACGATTGTTTGACAAAAAGATTTCAACCAATACTTAAAATTTGAATATTGACAGTAGTTTGAAGAAAAAGGTGCCCGCCGAGAGTTAAATTTCATATATAGGCGATAGTTCGAAGAAAAATATTCCAACCTAGTATTAAAATTCGTTTATTGTCGATCGATTGACATAAATATTTCAACTAATAGTTAAAATTTGAATATTGACAGTAGTTTGAAGAAAAAAGTGCCCACCGAGAGCTAAAATTCGTACATTGACGATAGTTTGACCAAAAAATTCCCACCGAGAGTTAAATTTCGTATATAGGCGATAGTTTGAAGAAAAAAATTCCAACCTAGTATTAAAATTCGTTTATTGACGATTGCTTGACATAAAGATTTCAACCAATAGTTAAAATTTGAATATTGACGGTAGTTTGGAGAAAAAAGTTCCCACCGAGAGTTAAAATTCGTACATTGACGATAGTTTGACCAAAAAATTCCCACCGAGAGTTAAATTTCGTATATAGGCCATAGGTTGAAGAAAAAAATTCCAGCCTAGTATTAAAATTCGTTTATTGACGAATGTTTGACATAAAGATTTCAGCCAATAGTTAAAATTTGTACATTGACGATAGTTTGAACAAAAAGTTCCCACCCAGAGTTATATTTCGTATATAGGCGATAGGTTGAAGAAAAATATTCCAACCTAGTATTAAAATTCGTTTATTGACGATTGTTTGACATAAAGATTTCAACCAATAGTTAAAATTTGAATATTGACAGTAGTTTGAAGAAAAGAAGTGCCCACCGAGAGTTAAAACTCGTATATAGGCGATAGTTTGAAGAAAAAAATTCCAACCTAGTATTAAAATTCGGTTATTGACGATTGTTTGACATAAAGATTTCAACCAATAGTTAAAATTTGAATATTGACAGTAGTTTGGAGAAAAAAGTTCCCACCGAGAGTTAAAATTCGTACATTGACGATAGTTTGACCAAAAAATTCCCACCGAGAGTAAAATTCCGTATATAGGCGATAGGTTGAAGAAAAAAATTCGAACCTAGTATTAAAATTCCTTTATTGACAATTGTTTGACTTAAAGATTTCAACCAATAGTTAAAATTCGTGCATTGACGATAGTTTGAACAAAAAGTTCCCACCGAGAGATATATATCGTATATAGGCGACAGTTTGAAGAAAAATATTCCAACCTAGTATTAAAATTCGTTTATTGACGATTGTTTGACATAAAGATTTCAACCAATAGTTAAAATTAGAATGTTGACAGTAGTTTGAAGAAAAAAGTGCGCACCCAGAGCTAAAATTCGTGCATTGACGGTAGCTTGACCAAAAAATTCCTACCGAGAGGTAATTTTGAATATAGGCGATAGGTTGAAGAAACAAATTCCAACCTAGTATTAAAATTCGTTTATTGACGATTGTTTGACATAAAGATTTCAACCAATAGTTAAAATTTGAATGTTGACAGTAGTTTGAAGAAAAAAGTGCGCACCGAGAGCTAAAATTCGTGCACTGACGGTAGCTTGACCAAAAAATTCCTACCGAGAGGTAATTTTGAATATAGGCGATAGGTTGAAGAAAAAAATTCCAACCAAGTATTAAAATTCGTTTATTGACGAATGTTTGACATAAAGATTTCAACCAATAGTTAAAATTTGAATGTTGACAGTAGTTTGAAGAAAAAAGTGCGCACCGAGAGCTAAAATTCGTGCATGGACGGTAGCTTGACCAAAAAATTCCTACCGAGAGGTAATTTTGAATATAGGCGATAGGTTGAAGAAAAAAATTCCAACCAAGTACTAAAATTCGTTTATTGACGAATGTTTGACATAAAGATTTCAAACAATAGTTAAAATTTGAATGTTGACAGTAGTTTGAAGAGAAAGGGCATAGCGAGTGTTAAAATTCGTACATTGACGATAGTTTGACCAAAAAATTCCCACCGAGAGTTAAATTTCGTATATAGGCGATAGTTTGAAGAAAAATATTCCAACCTAGTATTAAAATTCGGTTATTGACGATTGTTTGACATAAAGATTTCAACCAATAGTTAAAATTTGAATTTTGACCGTAGTTTGGAGAGAAAAGTTCCCACCGAGAGTTAAAATTCGTACATTGACGATAGTTTGACAAAAAATTCCCACCGAGAGTAAAATTCCGTATATAGGCGATAGGTTGAAGAAAAAAATTCGAACCTAGTATTAAAATTCGTTTATTGACGATTGTTTGACATAAAGATTTCAACCAATAGGTAAAATTCGTGCATTGACGATAGTTTGAACAAAAAGTTCCCACCGAGAGTTCAATTTCGTATATAGGCGATAGTTTGAAGAAAAATATTCCAACCTAGTATTAAAATTCGTTTATTGACGATTGTTTGACATAAAGATTTCAACCAATAGTTAAAATTTGAATATTGACGGTAGTTTGGAGAAAAAAGTTCCCACCGAGAGTTAAAATTCGTACATTGACGATAGTTTGACCAAAAAATTTCCACCGAGAGTTAAATTTCGTATATAGGCGATAGTTTGAAGATAAAAATTCCAACCTAGTATTAAAATTCGTTTATTGACGATTGTTTGACATAAAGATTTCAACCAATAGTTAAAATTTGAATGTTGACAGTAGTTTGAAGAGAAAGGGCATAGCGAGAGTTAAAATTCGTACATTGACGATAGTTTGACCAAAAAATTCCCACCGAGAGTTAAATTTCGTATATAGGCGATAGTTTGAAGAAAAAAATTCCAACCTAGTATTAAAATTCGTTTATTGACGATTGTTTGACATAAAGATTTCAACCAATAGTTGAAATTTGAATATTGACAATAGTTTGAAGACAAAGCTCCCACCGAGAGTTAAAATTCGTGTATTGACGGTAGCTTGACCAAAAAATTCCTACCGAGAGGTAATTTTGAATATAGGCGATAGGTTGAAGAAAAAAATTCCAACCTAGTATTAAAATTCGTTTATTGACGATTGTGTGACATAAAGATTTCAACCAATAGTTAAAATTTGAATGTTGACAGTAGTTTGAAGAGAAAGGGCATAGCGAGAGTTAAAATTCGTACATTGACGATAGTTTGAACAAAAAGTTCCCACCGAGAGTTAAATTTCGTATATAGGCGATAGTTTGAAGGAAAAAATTCCAACCTAGTATTAAAATTCGTTTACTGACGATTGTTTGACATGAAGATTTCAACCAATAGTTAAAATTTGAATATTGACAATAGTTTGAAGACAAAGTTCTCACCGAGAGTTAAAATTCGTACATTGACGATAGTTTGACCAAAAAATTCCCACCGAGAGTTAAATTTCGTATATAGGCGATAGTTTGAAGAAAAATATCCCAACGTAGTATTAAAATTCGTTTATTGACGATTGTTTGACATAAAGATTTCAACCAATAGTTAAAATTTGAATATTGACAGTAGTTTGAAGAAAAAAGTTCCCACCGAGAGTTAAAATTCGTACATTGACGGTAGCTTGACCAAAAAATTGCTCCCGAGAGTTAAATTTCGTATATAGCCGATAGTTTGAAGAAAAAAATTCCAACCTAGTCTTAAATTTCGTTTATTGACGATTGTTTGACATAAAGATTTCAACCAATATTTAAAATTTGAATGTTGACAGTAGTCTGAAGAAAAAAGTGCGCACCGAGAGCTAAAATTCGTGCATGGACTGTAGCTTGACCAAAAAATTCCTACCGAGAGGTAATTTTGAATATAGGCGATAGGTTGAAGAAAAAAATTCCAACCTAGTATTAAAATTCGTTTATTGACGATTGTTTGACATAAAGATTTCAACCAATAGTTAAAATTTGAATGTTGACAGTAGTTTGAAGAGAAAGGGCATAGCGAGAGTTAAAATTCGTACATTGACGATAGTTTGACCAAAAAATTCCCACCGAGAGTTAAATTTCGTATATAGGCGATAGTTTGAAGAAAAAAATTCCAACCTAGAATTAAAATTCCTGTATTGACGATTGTTTGACAAAAAGATTTCAACCAATACTTAAAATTTGAATATTGACAGTAGTTTGAAGAAAAAAGTGCCCGCCGAGAGTTAAATTTCCTATATAGGCGATAGTTCGAAGAAAAATATTCCAACCTAGTATTAAAATTCGTTTATTGTCGATCGATTGACATAAATATTTCAACTAATAGTTAAAATTTGAATATTGACAGTAGTTTGAAGAAAAAAGTGCCCACCGAGAGCTAAAATTCGTACATTGACGATAGTTTGACCAAAAAATTCCCACCGAGAGTTAAATTTCGTATATAGGCGATAGTTTGAAGAAAAAAATTCCAACCTAGTATTAAAATTCGTTTATTGACGATTGCTTGACATAAAGATTTCAACCAATAGTTAAAATTTGAATATTGACGGTAGATTGGAGAAAAAAGTTCCCACCGAGAGTTAAAATTCGTACATTGACGATAGTTTGACCAAAAAATTCCCACCGAGAGTTAAATTTCGTATATAGGCCATAGGTTGAAGAAAAAAATTCCAGCCTAGTATTAAAATTCGTTTATTGACGAATGTTTGACATAAAGATTTCAGCCAATAGTTAAAATTTGTACATTGACGATAGTTTGAACAAAAAGTTCCCACCCAGAGTTATATTTCGTATATAGGCGATAGTTTGAAGAAAAAAATTCCATCCTAGAATTAAAATTCCTGTATTGACGATTGTTTGACAAAAAGATTTAAACCAATACTTAAAATTTGAATATTGACAGTAGTTTGAAGAAAAAAGTGCCCGCCGAGAGTTAAATTTCATATATAGGCGATAGTTCGAAGAAAAATATTCCAACCTAGTATTAAAATTCGTTTATTGTCGATCGATTGACATAAATATTTCAACTAATAGTTAAAATTTGAATATTGACAGTAGTTTGAAGAAAAAAGTGCCCACCGAGAGCTAAAATTCGTACATTGACGATAGTTTGACCAAAAAATTCCCACCGAGAGTTAAATTTCGTATATAGGCGATAGTTTGAAGAAAAAAATTCCAACCTAGTATTAAAATTCGTTTATTGACGATTGCTTGACATAAAGATTTCAACCAATAGTTAAAATTTGAATGTTGACAGTAGTTTGAAGAGAAAGGGCATAGCGAGAGTTAAAATTCGTACATTGACGATAGTTTGAACAAAAAGTTCCCACCGAGAGTTAAATTTCGTATATAGGCGATAGTTTGAAGGAAAAAATTCCAACCTAGTATTAAAATTCGTTTATTGACGATTGTTTGACATAAAGATTTCAACCAATAGTTAAAATTTGAATATTGACAGTAGTTTGAAGAAAAGAAGTGCCCACCGAGAGTTAAAACTCGTATATAGGCGATAGTTTGAAGAAAAAAATTCCAACCTAGTATTAAAATTCGGTTATTGACGATTGTTTGACATAAAGATTTCAACCAATAGTTAAAATTTGAATATTGACAGTAGTTTGGAGAAAAAAGTTCCCACCGAGAGTTAAAATTCGTACATTGACGATAGTTTGACCAAAAAATTCCCACCGAGAGTAAAATTCCGTATATAGGCGATAGGTTGAAGAAAAAAATTCGAACCTAGTATTAAAATTCCTTTATTGACAATTGTTTGACTTAAAGATTTCAACCAATAGTTAAAATTCGTGCATTGACGATAGTTTGAACAAAAAGTTCCCACCGAGAGATATATATCGTATATAGGCGACAGTTTGAAGAAAAATATTCCAACCTAGTATTAAAATTCGTTTATTGACGATTGTTTGACATAAAGATTTCAACCAATAGTTAAAATTAGAATGTTGACAGTAGTTTGAAGAAAAAAGTGCGCACCCAGAGCTAAAATTCGTGCATTGACGGTAGCTTGACCAAAAAATTCCTACCGAGAGGTAATTTTGAATATAGGCGATAGGTTGAAGAAACAAATTCCAACCTAGTATTAAAATTCGTTTATTGACGATTGTTTGACATAAAGATTTCAACCAATAGTTAAAATTTGAATGTTGACAGTAGTTTGAAGAAAAAAGTGCGCACCGAGAGCTAAAATTCGTGCACTGACGGTAGCTTGACCAAAAAATTCCTACCGAGAGGTAATTTTGAATATAGGCGATAGGTTGAAGAAAAAAATTCCAACCAAGTATTAAAATTCGTTTATTGACGAATGTTTGACATAAAGATTTCAACCAATAGTTAAAATTTGAATGTTGACAGTAGTTTGAAGAAAAAAGTGCGCACCGAGAGCTAAAATTCGTGCATGGACGGTAGCTTGACCAAAAAATTCCTACCGAGAGGTAATTTTGAATATAGGCGATAGGTTGAAGAAAAAAATTCCAACCAAGTACTAAAATTCGTTTATTGACGAATGTTTGACATAAAGATTTCAAACAATAGTTAAAATTTGAATGTTGACAGTAGTTTGAAGAGAAAGGGCATAGCGAGTGTTAAAATTCGTACATTGACGATAGTTTGACCAAAAAATTCCCACCGAGAGTTAAATTTCGTATATAGGCGATAGTTTGAAGAAAAATATTCCAACCTAGTATTAAAATTCGGTTATTGACGATTGTTTGACATAAAGATTTCAACCAATAGTTAAAATTTGAATTTTGACCGTAGTTTGGAGAGAAAAGTTCCCACCGAGAGTTAAAATTCGTACATTGACGATAGTTTGACAAAAAATTCCCACCGAGAGTAAAATTCCGTATATAGGCGATAGGTTGAAGAAAAAAATTCGAACCTAGTATTAAAATTCGTTTATTGACGATTGTTTGACATAAAGATTTCAACCAATAGGTAAAATTCGTGCATTGACGATAGTTTGAACAAAAAGTTCCCACCCAGAGTTATATTTCGTATATAGGCGATAGTTTGAAGAAAAAAATTCCAACCTAGAATTAAAATTCCTGTATTGACGATTGTTTGACAAAAAGATTTCAACCAATACTTAAAATTTGAATATTGACAGTAGTTTGAAGAAAAAGGTGCCCGCCGAGAGTTAAATTTCATATATAGGCGATAGTTCGAAGAAAAATATTCCAACCTAGTATTAAAATTCGTTTATTGTCGATCGATTGACATAAATATTTCAACTAATAGTTAAAATTTGAATATTGACAGTAGTTTGAAGAAAAAAGTGCCCACCGAGAGCTAAAATTCGTACATTGACGATAGTTTGACCAAAAAATTCCCACCGAGAGTTAAATTTCGTATATAGGCGATAGTTTGAAGAAAAAAATTCCAACCTAGTATTAAAATTCGTTTATTGACGATTGCTTGACATAAAGATTTCAACCAATAGTTAAAATTTGAATATTGACGGTAGTTTGGAGAAAAAAGTTCCCACCGAGAGTTAAAATTCGTACATTGACGATAGTTTGACCAAAAAATTCCCACCGAGAGTTAAATTTCGTATATAGGCCATAGGTTGAAGAAAAAAATTCCAGCCTAGTATTAAAATTCGTTTATTGACGAATGTTTGACATAAAGATTTCAGCCAATAGTTAAAATTTGTACATTGACGATAGTTTGAACAAAAAGTTCCCACCCAGAGTTATATTTCGTATATAGGCGATAGGTTGAAGAAAAATATTCCAACCTAGTATTAAAATTCGTTTATTGACGATTGTTTGACATAAAGATTTCAACCAATAGTTAAAATTTGAATATTGACAGTAGTTTGAAGAAAAGAAGTGCCCACCGAGAGTTAAAACTCGTATATAGGCGATAGTTTGAAGAAAAAAATTCCAACCTAGTATTAAAATTCGGTTATTGACGATTGTTTGACATAAAGATTTCAACCAATAGTTAAAATTTGAATATTGACAGTAGTTTGGAGAAAAAAGTTCCCACCGAGAGTTAAAATTCGTACATTGACGATAGTTTGACCAAAAAATTCCCACCGAGAGTAAAATTCCGTATATAGGCGATAGGTTGAAGAAAAAAATTCGAACCTAGTATTAAAATTCCTTTATTGACAATTGTTTGACTTAAAGATTTCAACCAATAGTTAAAATTCGTGCATTGACGATAGTTTGAACAAAAAGTTCCCACCGAGAGATATATATCGTATATAGGCGACAGTTTGAAGAAAAATATTCCAACCTAGTATTAAAATTCGTTTATTGACGATTGTTTGACATAAAGATTTCAACCAATAGTTAAAATTAGAATGTTGACAGTAGTTTGAAGAAAAAAGTGCGCACCCAGAGCTAAAATTCGTGCATTGACGGTAGCTTGACCAAAAAATTCCTACCGAGAGGTAATTTTGAATATAGGCGATAGGTTGAAGAAACAAATTCCAACCTAGTATTAAAATTCGTTTATTGACGATTGTTTGACATAAAGATTTCAACCAATAGTTAAAATTTGAATGTTGACAGTAGTTTGAAGAAAAAAGTGCGCACCGAGAGCTAAAATTCGTGCACTGACGGTAGCTTGACCAAAAAATTCCTACCGAGAGGTAATTTTGAATATAGGCGATAGGTTGAAGAAAAAAATTCCAACCAAGTATTAAAATTCGTTTATTGACGAATGTTTGACATAAAGATTTCAACCAATAGTTAAAATTTGAATGTTGACAGTAGTTTGAAGAAAAAAGTGCGCACCGAGAGCTAAAATTCGTGCATGGACGGTAGCTTGACCAAAAAATTCCTACCGAGAGGTAATTTTGAATATAGGCGATAGGTTGAAGAAAAAAATTCCAACCAAGTACTAAAATTCGTTTATTGACGAATGTTTGACATAAAGATTTCAAACAATAGTTAAAATTTGAATGTTGACAGTAGTTTGAAGAGAAAGGGCATAGCGAGTGTTAAAATTCGTACATTGACGATAGTTTGACCAAAAAATTCCCACCGAGAGTTAAATTTCGTATATAGGCGATAGTTTGAAGAAAAATATTCCAACCTAGTATTAAAATTCGGTTATTGACGATTGTTTGACATAAAGATTTCAACCAATAGTTAAAATTTGAATTTTGACCGTAGTTTGGAGAGAAAAGTTCCCACCGAGAGTTAAAATTCGTACATTGACGATAGTTTGACAAAAAATTCCCACCGAGAGTAAAATTCCGTATATAGGCGATAGGTTGAAGAAAAAAATTCGAACCTAGTATTAAAATTCGTTTATTGACGATTGTTTGACATAAAGATTTCAACCAATAGGTAAAATTCGTGCATTGACGATAGTTTGAACAAAAAGTTCCCACCGAGAGTTAAATTTCGTATATAGGCGATAGTTTGAAGAAAAATATTCCAACCTAGTATTAAAATTCGTTTATTGACGATTGTTTGACATAAAGATTTCAACCAATAGTTAAAATTTGAATATTGACGGTAGTTTGGAGAAAAAAGTTCCCACCGAGAGTTAAAATTCGTACATTGACGATAGTTTGACCAAAAAATTTCCACCGAGAGTTAAATTTCGTATATAGGCGATAGTTTGAAGATAAAAATTCCAACCTAGTATTAAAATTCGTTTATTGACGATTGTTTGACATAAAGATTTCAACCAATAGTTAAAATTTGAATGTTGACAGTAGTTTGAAGAGAAAGGGCATAGCGAGAGTTAAAATTCGTACATTGACGATAGTTTGACCAAAAAATTCCCACCGAGAGTTAAATTTCGTATATAGGCGATAGTTTGAAGAAAAAAATTCCAACCTAGAATTAAAATTCCTGTATTGACGATTGTTTGACAAAAAGATTTCAACCAATACTTAAAATTTGAATATTGACAGTAGTTTGAAGAAAAAAGTGCCCGCCGAGAGTTAAATTTCCTATATAGGCGATAGTTCGAAGAAAAATATTCCAACCTAGTATTAAAATTCGTTTATTGTCGATCGATTGACATAAATATTTCAACTAATAGTTAAAATTTGAATATTGACAGTAGTTTGAAGAAAAAAGTGCCCACCGAGAGCTAAAATTCGTACATTGACGATAGTTTGACCAAAAAATTCCCACCGAGAGTTAAATTTCGTATATAGGCGATAGTTTGAAGAAAAAAATTCCAACCTAGTATTAAAATTCGTTTATTGACGATTGCTTGACATAAAGATTTCAACCAATAGTTAAAATTTGAATATTGACGGTAGATTGGAGAAAAAAGTTCCCACCGAGAGTTAAAATTCGTACATTGACGATAGTTTGACCAAAAAATTCCCACCGAGAGTTAAATTTCGTATATAGGCCATAGGTTGAAGAAAAAAATTCCAGCCTAGTATTAAAATTCGTTTATTGACGAATGTTTGACATAAAGATTTCAGCCAATAGTTAAAATTTGTACATTGACGATAGTTTGAACAAAAAGTTCCCACCCAGAGTTATATTTCGTATATAGGCGATAGTTTGAAGAAAAAAATTCCATCCTAGAATTAAAATTCCTGTATTGACGATTGTTTGACAAAAAGATTTAAACCAATACTTAAAATTTGAATATTGACAGTAGTTTGAAGAAAAAAGTGCCCGCCGAGAGTTAAATTTCATATATAGGCGATAGTTCGAAGAAAAATATTCCAACCTAGTATTAAAATTCGTTTATTGTCGATCGATTGACATAAATATTTCAACTAATAGTTAAAATTTGAATATTGACAGTAGTTTGAAGAAAAAAGTGCCCACCGAGAGCTAAAATTCGTACATTGACGATAGTTTGACCAAAAAATTCCCACCGAGAGTTAAATTTCGTATATAGGCGATAGTTTGAAGAAAAAAATTCCAACCTAGTATTAAAATTCGTTTATTGACGATTGCTTGACATAAAGATTTCAACCAATAGTTAAAATTTGAATGTTGACAGTAGTTTGAAGAGAAAGGGCATAGCGAGAGTTAAAATTCGTACATTGACGATAGTTTGAACAAAAAGTTCCCACCGAGAGTTAAATTTCGTATATAGGCGATAGTTTGAAGGAAAAAATTCCAACCTAGTATTAAAATTCGTTTATTGACGATTGTTTGACATAAAGATTTCAACCAATAGTTAAAATTTGAATATTGACAGTAGTTTGAAGAAAAGAAGTGCCCACCGAGAGTTAAAACTCGTATATAGGCGATAGTTTGAAGAAAAAAATTCCAACCTAGTATTAAAATTCGGTTATTGACGATTGTTTGACATAAAGATTTCAACCAATAGTTAAAATTTGAATATTGACAGTAGTTTGGAGAAAAAAGTTCCCACCGAGAGTTAAAATTCGTACATTGACGATAGTTTGACCAAAAAATTCCCACCGAGAGTAAAATTCCGTATATAGGCGATAGGTTGAAGAAAAAAATTCGAACCTAGTATTAAAATTCCTTTATTGACAATTGTTTGACTTAAAGATTTCAACCAATAGTTAAAATTCGTGCATTGACGATAGTTTGAACAAAAAGTTCCCACCGAGAGATATATATCGTATATAGGCGACAGTTTGAAGAAAAATATTCCAACCTAGTATTAAAATTCGTTTATTGACGATTGTTTGACATAAAGATTTCAACCAATAGTTAAAATTAGAATGTTGACAGTAGTTTGAAGAAAAAAGTGCGCACCCAGAGCTAAAATTCGTGCATTGACGGTAGCTTGACCAAAAAATTCCTACCGAGAGGTAATTTTGAATATAGGCGATAGGTTGAAGAAACAAATTCCAACCTAGTATTAAAATTCGTTTATTGACGATTGTTTGACATAAAGATTTCAACCAATAGTTAAAATTTGAATGTTGACAGTAGTTTGAAGAAAAAAGTGCGCACCGAGAGCTAAAATTCGTGCACTGACGGTAGCTTGACCAAAAAATTCCTACCGAGAGGTAATTTTGAATATAGGCGATAGGTTGAAGAAAAAAATTCCAACCAAGTATTAAAATTCGTTTATTGACGAATGTTTGACATAAAGATTTCAACCAATAGTTAAAATTTGAATGTTGACAGTAGTTTGAAGAAAAAAGTGCGCACCGAGAGCTAAAATTCGTGCATGGACGGTAGCTTGACCAAAAAATTCCTACCGAGAGGTAATTTTGAATATAGGCGATAGGTTGAAGAAAAAAATTCCAACCAAGTACTAAAATTCGTTTATTGACGAATGTTTGACATAAAGATTTCAAACAATAGTTAAAATTTGAATGTTGACAGTAGTTTGAAGAGAAAGGGCATAGCGAGTGTTAAAATTCGTACATTGACGATAGTTTGAACAAAAAGTTCCCACCGAGAGTTAAATTTCGTATATAGGCGATAGTTTGAAGGAAAAAATTCCAACCTAGTATTAAAATTCGTTTATTGACGATTGTTTGACATAAAGATTTCAACCAATAGTTAAAATTTGAATATTGACAGTAGTTTGAAGAAAAGAAGTGCCCACCGAGAGTTAAAACTCGTATATAGGCGATAGTTTGAAGAAAAAAATTCCAACCTAGTATTAAAATTCGGTTATTGACGATTGTTTGACATAAAGATTTCAACCAATAGTTAAAATTTGAATATTGACAGTAGTTTGGAGAAAAAAGTTCCCACCGAGAGTTAAAATTCGTACATTGACGATAGTTTGACCAAAAAATTCCCACCGAGAGTTAAATTTCGTATATAGGCGATAGTTTGAAGAAAAATATTCCAACCTAGTATTAAAATTCGGTTATTGACGATTGTTTGACATAAAGATTTCAACCAATAGTTAAAATTTGAATTTTGACCGTAGTTTGGAGAGAAAAGTTCCCACCGAGAGTTAAAATTCGTACATTGACGATAGTTTGACAAAAAATTCCCACCGAGAGTAAAATTCCGTATATAGGCGATAGGTTGAAGAAAAAAATTCGAACCTAGTATTAAAATTCGTTTATTGACGATTGTTTGACATAAAGATTTCAACCAATAGGTAAAATTCGTGCATTGACGATAGTTTGAACAAAAAGTTCCCACCGAGAGTTAAATTTCGTATATAGGCGATAGTTTGAAGAAAAATATTCCAACCTAGTATTAAAATTCGTTTATTGACGATTGTTTGACATAAAGATTTCAACCAATAGTTAAAATTTGAATATTGACGGTAGTTTGGAGAAAAAAGTTCCCACCGAGAGTTAAAATTCGTACATTGACGATAGTTTGACCAAAAAATTTCCACCGAGAGTTAAATTTCGTATATAGGCGATAGTTTGAAGATAAAAATTCCAACCTAGTATTAAAATTCGTTTATTGACGATTGTTTGACATAAAGATTTCAACCAATAGTTAAAATTTGAATGTTGACAGTAGTTTGAAGAGAAAGGGCATAGCGAGAGTTAAAATTCGTACATTGACGATAGTTTGACCAAAAAATTCCCACCGAGAGTTAAATTTCGTATATAGGCGATAGTTTGAAGAAAAAAATTCCAACCTAGTATTAAAATTCGTTTATTGACGATTGTTTGACATAAAGATTTCAACCAATAGTTGAAATTTGAATATTGACAATAGTTTGAAGACAAAGCTCCCACCGAGAGTTAAAATTCGTGCATTGACGGTAGCTTGACCAAAAAATTCCTACCGAGAGGTAATTTTGAATATAGGCGATAGGTTGAAGAAAAAAATTCCAACCTAGTATTAAAATTCGTTTATTGACGATTGTGTGACATAAAGATTTCAACCAATAGTTAAAATTTGAATGTTGACAGTAGTTTGAAGAGAAAGGGCATAGCGAGAGTTAAAATTCGTACATTGACGATAGTTTGAACAAAAAGTTCCCACCGAGAGTTAAATTTCGTATATAGGCGATAGTTTGAAGGAAAAAATTCCAACCTAGTATTAAAATTCGGTTATTGACGATTGTTTGACATAAAGATTTCAACCAATAGTTAAAATTTGAATATTGACAGTAGTTTGGAGAAAAAAGTTCCCACCGAGAGTTAAAATTCGTACATTGACGATAGTTTGACCAAAAAATTCCCACCGAGAATAAAATTCCGTATATAGGCGATAGGTTGAAGAAAAGAATTCGAACCTAGTATTAAAATTCCTTTATTGACGATTGTTTGACTTAAAGATTTCAACCAATAGTTAAAATTCGTGCATTGACGATAGTTTGAACAAAAAGTTCCCACCGAGAGATAAATTTCGTATATAGGCGACAGTTTGAAGAAAAATATTCCAACCTAGTATTAAAATTCGTTTATTGACGATTGTTTGACATAAAGATTTCAACCAATAGTTAAAATTTGAATGTTGACAGTAGTTTGAAGAAAAAAGTGCGCACCCAGAGCTAAAATTCGTGCATTGACGGTAGCTTGACCAAAAAATTCCTACCGAGAGGTAATTTTGAATATAGGCGATAGGTTGAAGAAACAAATTCCAACCTAGTATTAAAATTCGTTTATTGACGATTGTTTGACATAAAGATTTCAACCAATAGTTAAAATTTGAATGTTGACAGTAGTTTGAAGAAAAAAGTGCGCACCGAGAGCTAAAATTCGTGCACTGACGGTAGCTTGACCAAAAAATTCCTACCGAGAGGTAATTTTGAATATAGGCGATAGGTTGAAGAAAAAAATTCCAACCAAGTATTAAAATTCGTTTATTGACGAATGTTTGACATAAAGATTTCAACCAATAGTTAAAATTTGAATATTGACAGTAGTTTGAAGAAAAAAGTGCCCACCGAAAGTTAAAACTCGTATATAGGCGATAGTTTGAAGAAAAAAATTCCAACCTAGTATTAAAATTCGGTTATTGACGATTGTTTGACATAAAGATTTCAACCAATAGTTAAAATTTGAATATTGACAGTAGTTTGGAGAAAAAGTTCCCACCGAGAGTTAAAATTCGTACATTGACGATAGTTTGACAAAAAATTCCCACCGAGAGTAAAATTCCGTATATAGGCGATAGGTTGAAGAAAAAAATTCGAACCTAGTATTAAAATTCGTTTATTGACGATTGTTTGACATAAAGATTTCAACCAATAGGTAAAATTCGTGCATTGACGATAGTTTGAACAAAAAGTTCACACCGAGAGTTAAATTTCGTATATAGGCGATAGTTTGAAGAAAAATATTCCAACCTAGTATTAAAATTCGTTTATTGACGATTGTTTGACATAAAGATTTCAACCAATAGTTAAAATTTGAATATTGACGGTAGTTTGGAGAAAAAAGTTCCCACCGAGAGTTAAAATTCGTACATTGACGATAGTTTGACCAAAAAATTTCCACCGAGAGTTAAATTTCGTATATAGGCGATAGTTTGTAGATAAAAATTCCAACCTAGTATTAAAATTCGTTTATTGACGATTGTTTGACATAAAGATTTCAACCAATAGTTAAAATTTGAATGTTGACAGTAGTTTGAAGAGAAAGGGCATAGCGAGAGTTAAAATTCGTACATTGACGATAGTTTGACCAAAAAATTCCCACCGAGAGTTAAATTTCGTATATAGGCGATAGTTTGAAGAAAAAAATTCCAACCTAGTATTAAAATTCGTTTATTGACGATTGTTTGACATAAAGATTTCAACCAATAGTTAAAATTCGTACATTGACGATAGTTTGAACAAAAAGTTGCCACCGAGAGTTAAATTTCGTATATAGGCGATAGTTTGAAGAAAAAAATTCCAACCTAGTATTAAAATTCGTTTACTGACGATTGTTTGACATAAAGATTTCAACCAATAGTTGAAATTTGAATATTGACAATAGTTTGAAGACAAAGTTCCCACCGAGAGTTAAAATTCGTGCATTGACGGTAGCTTGACCAAAAAATTCCTACCGAGAGGTAATTTTGAATATAGGCGATAGGTTGAAGAAAAAAATTCCAACCTAGTATTAAAATTCGTTTATTGACGATTGTTTGACATAAAGATTTCAACCAATAGTTAAAATTTGAATGTTGACAGTAGTTTGAAGAGAAAGGGCATAGCGAGAGTTAAAATTCGTACATTGACGATAGTTTGACCAAAAAATTCCCACCGAGAGTTAAATTTCGTATATAGGCGATAGGTTGAAGAAAAAAATTCCAGCCTAGTATTAAAATTCGTTTATTGACGATTGTTTGACATAAAGACTCCAACCAATAGTTAGAATTCGTACATTGACGATAGTTTGAACAAAAAGTTCCCACCGAGAGTTAAATTTCGTATATAGGCGATAGTTTGAAGAAAAATATTCCAACCTAGTATTAAAATTCGTTTATTGACGATTGTTTGACATAAAGATTTCAACCAATAGTTAAAATTTGAATATTGACGGTAGTTTGGAGAAAAAAGTTCCCACCGAGAGTTAAAATTCGTACATTGACGATAGTTTGACCAAAAAATTTCCACCGAGAGTTAAATTTCGTATATAGGCGATAGTTTGAAGATAAAAATTCCAACCTAGTATTAAAATTCGTTTATTGACGATTGTTTGACATAAAGATTTCAACCAATAGTTAAAATTTGAATGTTGACAGTAGTTTGAAGAGAAAGGGCATAGCGAGAGTTAAAATTCGTACATTGACGATAGTTTGACCAAAAAATTCCCACCGAGAGTTAAATTTCGTATATAGGCGATAGTTTGAAGAAAAAAATTCCAACCTAGTATTAAAATTCGTTTATTGACGATTGTTTGACATAAAGATTTCAACCAATAGTTGAAATTTGAATATTGACAATAGTTTGAAGACAAAGCTCCCACCGAGAGTTAAAATTCGTGCATTGACGGTAGCTTGACCAAAAAATTCCTACCGAGAGGTAATTTTGAATATAGGCGATAGGTTGAAGAAAAAAATTCCAACCTAGTATTAAAATTCGTTTATTGACGATTGTGTGACATAAAGATTTCAACCAATAGTTAAAATTTGAATGTTGACAGTAGTTTGAAGAGAAAGGGCATAGCGAGAGTTAAAATTCGTACATTGACGATAGTTTGAACATAAAGTTCCCACCGAGAGTTAAATTTCGTATATAGGCGATAGTTTGAAGGAAAAAATTCCAACCTAGTATTAAAATTCGTTTACTGACGATTGTTTGACATGAAGATTTCAACCAATAGTTAAAATTTGAATATTGACAATAGTTTGAAGACAAAGTTCTCACCGAGAGTTAAAATTCGTACATTGACGATAGTTTGACCAAAAAATTCCCACCGAGAGTTAAATTTCGTATATAGGCGATAGTTTGAAGAAAAATATCCCAACGTAGTATTAAAATTCGTTTATTGACGATTGTTTGACATAAAGATTTCAACCAATAGTTAAAATTTGAATATTGACAGTAGTTTGAAGAAAAAAGTTCCCACCGAGAGTTAAAATTCGTACATTGACGGTAGCTTGACCAAAAAATTGCTCCCGAGAGTTAAATTTCGTATATAGCCGATAGTTTGAAGAAAAAAATTCCAACCTAGTCTTAAATTTCGTTTATTGACGATTGTTTGACATAAAGATTTCAACCAATATTTAAAATTTGAATGTTGACAGTAGTCTGAAGAAAAAAGTGCGCACCGAGAGCTAAAATTCGTGCATGGACTGTAGCTTGACCAAAAAATTCCTACCGAGAGGTAATTTTGAATATAGGCGATAGGTTGAAGAAAAAAATTCCAACCTAGTATTAAAATTCGTTTATTGACGATTGTTTGACATAAAGATTTCAACCAATAGTTAAAATTTGAATGTTGACAGTAGTTTGAAGAGAAAGGGCATAGCGAGAGTTAAAATTCGTACATTGACGATAGTTTGACCAAAAAATTCCCACCGAGAGTTAAATTTCGTATATAGGCGATAGTTTGAAGAAAAAAATTCCAACCTAGAATTAAAATTCCTGTATTGACGATTGTCTGACAAAAAGATTTCAACCAATACTTAAAATTTGAATATAGACAGTAGTTTGAAGAAAAAAGTGCCCGCCGAGAGTTAAATTTCCTATATAGGCGATAGTTCGAAGAAAAATATTCCAACCTAGTATTAAAATTCGTTTATTGTCGATCGATTGACATAAATATTTCAACTAATAGTTAAAATTTGAATATTGACAGTAGTTTGAAGAAAAAAGTGCCCACCGAGAGCTAAAATTCGTACATTGACGATAGTTTGACCAAAAAATTCCCACCGAGAGTTAAATTTCGTATATAGGCGATAGTTTGAAGAAAAAAATTCCAACCTAGTATTAAAATTCGTTTATTGACGATTGCTTGACATAAAGATTTCAACCAATAGTTAAAATTTGAATATTGACGGTAGATTGGAGAAAAAAGTTCCCACCGAGAGTTAAAATTCGTACATTGACGATAGTTTGACCAAAAAATTCCCACCGAGAGTTAAATTTCGTATATAGGAAATAGGTTGAAGAAAAAAATTCCAGCCTAGTATTAAAATTCGTTTATTGACGAATGTTTGACATAAAGATTTCAGCCAATAGTTAAAATTTGTACATTGACGATAGTTTGAACAAAAAGTTCCCACCCAGAGTTATATTTCGTATATAGGCGATAGTTTGAAGAAAAAAATTCCATCCTAGAATTAAAATTCCTGTATTGACGATTGTTTGACAAAAAGATTTAAACCAATACTTAAAATTTGAATATTGACAGTAGTTTGAAGAAAAAAGTGCCCGCCGAGAGTTAAATTTCATATATAGGCGATAGTTCGAAGAAAAATATTCCAACCTAGTATTAAAATTCGTTTATTGTCGATCGATTGACATAAATATTTCAACTAATAGTTAAAATTTGAATATTGACAGTAGTTTGAAGAAAAAAGTGCCCACCGAGAGCTAAAATTCGTACATTGACGATAGTTTGACCAAAAAATTCCCACCGAGAGTTAAATTTCGTATATAGGCGATAGTTTGAAGAAAAAAATTCCAACCTAGTATTAAAATTCGTTTATTGACGATTGCTTGACATAAAGATTTCAACCAATAGTTAAAATTTGAATATTGACGGTAGTTTGGAGAAAAAAGTTCCCACCGAGAGTTAAAATTCGTACATTGACGATAGTTTGACCAAAAAATTCCCACCGAGAGTTAAATTTCGTATATAGGCCATAGGTTGAAGAAAAAAATTCCAGCCTAGTATTAAAATTCGTTTATTGACGAATGTTTGACATAAAGATTTCAGCCAATAGTTAAAATTTGTACATTGACGATAGTTTGAACAAAAAGTTCCCACCCAGAGTTATTTTCGTATATAGGCGATAGTTTGAAGAAAAATATTCCAACCTAGTATTAAAATTCGTTTATTGACGATTGTTTGACATAAAGATTTCAACCAATAGTTAAAATTTGAATATTGACAGTAGTTTGAAGAAAAAAGTGCCCACCGAGAGTTAAAACTCGTATATAGGCGATAGTTTGAAGAAAAAAATTCCAACCTAGTATTAAAATTCGGTTATTGACGATTGTTTGACATAAAGATTTCAACCAATAGTTAAAATTTGAATATTGACAGTAGTTTGGAGAAAAAAGTTCCCACCGAGAGTTAAAATTCGTACATTGACGATAGTTTGACCAAAAAATTCCCACCGAGAATAAAATTCCGTATATAGGCGATAGGTTGAAGAAAAAAATTCGAACCTAGTATTAAAATTCCTTTATTGACGATTGTTTGACTTAAAGATTTCAACCAATAGTTAAAATTCGTGCATTGACGATAGTTTGAACAAAAAGTTCCCACCGAGAGATAAATTTCGTATATAGGCGACAGTTTGAAGAAAAATATTCCAACCTAGTATTAAAATTCGTTTATTGACGATTGTTTGACATAAAGATTTCAACCAATAGTTAAAATTTGAATGTTGACAGTAGTTTGAAGAAAAAAGTGCGCACCCAGAGCTAAAATTCGTGCATTGACGGTAGCTTGACCAAAAAATTCCTACCGAGAGGTAATTTTGAATATAGGCGATAGGTTGAAGAAACAAATTCCAACCTAGTATTAAAATTCGTTTATTGACGATTGTTTGACATAAAGATTTCAACCAATAGTTAAAATTTGAATGTTGACAGTAGTTTGAAGAAAAAAGTGCGCACCGAGAGCTAAAATTCGTGCACTGACGGTAGCTTGACCAAAAAATTCCTACCGAGAGGTAATTTTGAATATAGGCGATAGGTTGAAGAAAAAAATTCCAACCAAGTATTAAAATTCGTTTATTGACGAATGTTTGACATAAAGATTTCAACCAATAGTTAAAATTTGAATATTGACAGTAGTTTGAAGAAAAAAGTGCCCACCGAAAGTTAAAACTCGTATATAGGCGATAGTTTGAAGAAAAAAATTCCAACCTAGTATTACAATTAGGTTATTGACGATTGTTTGACATAAAGATTTCAACCAATAGTTAAAATTTGAATATTGACAGTAGTTTGGAGAAAAAAGTTCCCACCGAGAGTTAAAATTCGTACATTGACGATAGTTTGACAAAAAATTCCCACCGAGAGTAAAATTCCGTATATAGGCGATAGGTTGAAGAAAAAAATTCGAACCTAGTATTAAAATTCGTTTATTGACGATTGTTTGACATAAAGATTTCAACCAATAGGTAAAATTCGTGCATTGACGATAGTTTGAACAAAAAGTTCACACCGAGAGTTAAATTTCGTATATAGGCGATAGTTTGAAGAAAAATATTCCAACCTAGTATTAAAATTCGTTTATTGACGATTGTTTGACATAAAGATTTCAACCAATAGTTAAAATTTGAATATTGACGGTAGTTTGGAGAAAAAAGTTCCCACCGAGAGTTAAAATTCGTACATTGACGATAGTTTGACCAAAAAATTTCCACCGAGAGTTAAATTTCGTATATAGGCGATAGTTTGTAGATAAAAATTCCAACCTAGTATTAAAATTCGTTTATTGACGATTGTTTGACATAAAGATTTCAACCAATAGTTAAAATTTGAATGTTGACAGTAGTTTGAAGAGAAAGGGCATAGCGAGAGTTAAAATTCGTACATTGACGATAGTTTGACCAAAAAATTCCCACCGAGAGTTAAATTTCGTATATAGGCGATAGTTTGAAGAAAAAAATTCCAACCTAGTATTAAAATTCGTTTATTGACGATTGTTTGACATAAAGATTTCAACCAATAGTTAAAATTCGTACATTGACGATAGTTTGAACAAAAAGTTGCCACCGAGAGTTAAATTTCGTATATAGGCGATAGTTTGAAGAAAAAAATTCCAACCTAGTATTAAAATTCGTTTACTGACGATTGTTTGACATAAAGATTTCAACCAATAGTTGAAATTTGAATATTGACAATAGTTTGAAGACAAAGTTCCCACCGAGAGTTAAAATTCGTGCATTGACGGTAGCTTGACCAAAAAATTCCTACCGAGAGGTAATTTTGAATATAGGCGATAGGTTGAAGAAAAAAATTCCAACCTAGTATTAAAATTCGTTTATTGACGATTGTTTGACATAAAGATTTCAACCAATAGTTAAAATTTGAATGTTGACAGTAGTTTGAAGAGAAAGGGCATAGCGAGAGTTAAAATTCGTACATTGACGATAGTTTGACCAAAAAATTCCCACCGAGAGTTAAATTTCGTATATAGGCGATAGGTTGAAGAAAAAAATTCCAGCCTAGTATTAAAATTCGTTTATTGACGATTGTTTGACATAAAGACTCCAACCAATAGTTAGAATTCGTACATTGACGATAGTTTGAACAAAAAGTTCCCACCGAGAGTTAAATTTCGTATATAGGCGATAGTTTGAAGAAAAAAATTCCAACCTAGTATTAAAATTCGTTTACTGACGATTGTTTGACATAAAGATTTCAACCAATAGTTAAAATTTGAATATTGACAATAGTTTGAAGAAAAAAGTTCCCTCCGAGAGCTAAGATTCGTACATTGACGATAGTTTGACCAAAAAATTCCCACCGAGAGTTAAATTTCGTATATAGGCGATAGTTTGAAGAAAAAAATTCCAACCTAGTATTAAAATTCGTTTATTGACGATTGTTTGACATAAAGATTTCAACCAATAGTTAAAATTTGAATATTGACAGTAGTTTGAAGAAAAAAGTTCCCACCGAGAGTTAAAATTCGTACATTGACGGTAGCTTGACCAAAAAATTCCTCCCGAGAGTTAAATTTCGTATATAGGCGATAGCTTGAAGAAAAAAATTCCAACCTAGTATTAAAATTCGTTTACTGACGATTGTTTGACATAAAGATTTCAACCAATAGTTGAAATTTGAATGTTGACAGTAGTTTGAAGAGAAAGGGCATAGCGAGAGTTAAAATTCGTACATTGACGATAGTTTGACCAAAAAATTCCCACCGAGAGTTAAATTTCGTATATAGGCGATAGTTTGAAAAAAGAAATTCCAACCTAGTATTAAAATTCGTTTATTGACGATTGTTTGACATAAAGATTTCAACCAATACTTAAAATTTGAATATTGACAGTTGTTTGAAGAAAAAAGTGCCCGCCGAGAGTTAAATTTCATATATAGGCGATAGTTTGAAGAAAAAAATTCCAACCTAGTATTAAAATTCGTTTATTGACGATTGCTTGACATAAAGATTTCAACCAATAGTTGAAATTTGAATATTGACAATAGTTTGAAGACAAAGTTCCCAGCGAGAGTTAAAATTCGTGCATTGACGGTAGCTTGACCAAAAAATTCCTACCGAGAGGTAATTTTGAATATAGGCGATAGGTTGAAGAAAAAAATTCCAACCTAGTATTAAAATTCGTTTATTGACGATTGTTTGACATAAAGATTTCAACCAATAGTTAAAATTTGAATGTTGACAGTAGTTTGAAGAGAAAGGGCATAGCGGGAGTTAAAATTCGTACATTGACGATAGTTTGACGAAAAAATTCCCACCGAGAGTTAAATTTCGTATATAGGCGATAGGTTGAAGAAAAAAATTCCAGCCTAGTATTAAAATTCGTTTATTGACGATTGTTTGACATATAGATTTCAACCAATAGTTAAAATTCGTACATTGACGATAGTTTGACCAAAAAATTCCCACCGAGAGTTAAATTTCGTATATAGGCCATAGTTTGAAGAAAAAAATTCCAACCTAGTATTAAAATTCGTTTATTGACGATTGTTTGACATAGAGATTTCAACCAATAGTTAAAATTTGAATATTGACAGTAGTTTGAAGAGAAAAGTTCCCACCGAGAGTTAAAATTCGTACATTGACGGTAGCTTGACCAAGAAATTCCTCCCGAGAGTTAAATTTCGTATATAGGCGATAGTTTGAAGAAAAAAATTCCAACCTAGTATTAAAATTCGTTTATTGACGATTGTTTTTGACATAAAGATTTCAACCAATAGTTAAAATTCGTACATTGACGATAGTTTGAACAAAAAGTTCCCACCGAGAGTTAAATTTCGTATATAGGCGATAGTTTGAAGAAAAAAATTCCAACCTAGTATTAAAATTCGTTTACTGACGATTGTTTGACATAAAGATTTCAACCAATAGTTAAAATTTGAATATTGACAATAGTTTGAAGAAAAAAGTTCCCTCCGAGAGCTAAAATTCGTACATTGACGATAGTTTGACCAAAAAATTCCCACCGAGAGTTAAATTTGGTATATAGGCGATAGTTTGAAGAAAAAAATTCCAACCTAGTATTAAAATTCGTTTATTGACGAATGTTTGACATAAAGATTTCAGCCAATAGTTAAAATTTGTACATTGACGATAGTTTGAACAAAAAGTTCCCACCCAGAGTTATATTTCGCATATAGGCGACAGTTTGAAGAAAAAAATTCCAACCTAGAATTAAAATTCCTGTATTGACGATTGTTTGACAAAAAGATTTCAACCAATACTTAAAATTTGAATATTGACAGTAGTTTGAAGAAAAAAGTGCCCGCCGAGAGTTAAATTTCATATATAGGCGATAGTTCGAAGAAAAATATTCCAACCTAGTATTAAAATTCGTTTATTGTCGATCGATTGACATAAATATTTCAACTAATAGTTAAAATTTGAATATTGACAGTAGTTTGAAGAAAAAAGTGCCCACCGAGAGCTAAAATTCGTACATTGACGATAGTTTGACCAAAAAATTCCCACCGAGAGTTAAATTTCGTATATAGGCGATAGTTTGAAGAAAAAAATTCCAACCTAGTATTAAAATTCGTTTATTGACGATTGCTTGACATAAAGATTTCAACCAATAGTTAAAATTTGAATATTGACGGTAGTTTGGAGAAAAAAGTTCCCACCGAGAGTTAAAATTCGTACATTGACGATAGTTTGACCAAAAAATTCCCACCGAGAGTTAAATTTCGTATATAGGCCATAGGTTGAAGAAAAAAATTCCAGCCTAGTATTAAAAGTCGTTTATTGACGAATGTTTGACATAAAGATTTCAGCCAATAGTTAAAATTTGTACATTGACGATAGTTTGAACAAAAAGTTCCCACCCAGAGTTATATTTCGTATATAGGCGATAGTTTGAAGAAAAATATTCCAACCTAGTATTAAAATTCGTTTATTGACGATTGTTTGACATAAAGATTTCAACCAATAGTTAAAATTTGAATATTGACAGTAGTTTGAAGAAAAAAGTGCCCACCGAGAGTTAAAACTCGTATATAGGCGATAGTTTGAAGAAAAAAATTCCAACCTAGTATTAAAATTCGGTTATTGACGATTGTTTGACATAAAGATTTCAACCAATAGTTAAAATTTGAATATTGACAGTAGTTTGGAGAAAAAAGTTCCCACCGAGAGTTAAAATTCGTACATTGACGATAGTTTGACCAAAAAATTCCCACCGAGAGTAAAATTCCGTATATAGGCGATAGGTTGAAGAAAAAAATTCGAACCTAGTATTAAAATTCCTTTATTGACGATTGTTTGACTTAAAGATTTCAACCAATAGTTAAAATTCGTGCATTGACGATAGTTTGAACAAAAAGTTCCCACCGAGAGATAAATTTCGTATATAGGCGACAGTTTGAAGAAAAATATTCCAACCTAGTATTAAAATTCGTTTATTGACGATTGTTTGACATAAAGATTTCAACCAATAGTTAAAATTTGAATGTTGACAGTAGTTTGAAGAAAAAAGTGCGCACCGAGAGCTAAAATTCGTGCACTGACGGTAGCTTGACCAAAAAATTCCTACCGAGAGGTAATTTTGAATATAGGCGATAGGTTGAAGAAAAAAATTCCAACCAAGTATTAAAATTCGTTTATTGACGAATGTTTGACATAAAGATTTCAACCAATAGTTAAAATTTGAATATTGACAGTAGTTTGAAGAAAAAAGTGCCCACCGAAAGTTAAAACTCGTATATAGGCGATAGTTTGAAGAAAAAAATTCCAACCTAGTATTAAAATTCGGTTATTGACGATTGTTTGACATAAAGATTTCAACCAATAGTTAAAATTTGAATATTGACAGTAGTTTGGAGAAAAAAGTTCCCACCGAGAGTTAAAATTCGTACATTGACGATAGTTTGACAAAAAATTCCCACCGAGAGTAAAATTCCGTATATAGGCGATAGGTTGAAGAAAAAAATTCGAACCTAGTATTAAAATTCGTTTATTGACGATTGTTTGACATAAAGATTTCAACCAATAGGTAAAATTCGTGCATTGACGATAGTTTGAACAAAAAGTTCACACCGACAGTTAAATTTCGTATATAGGCGATAGTTTGAAGAAAAATATTCCAACCTAGTATTAAAATCCGTTTATTGACGATTGTTTGACATAAAGATTTCAACCAATAGTTAAAATTTGAATATTGACGGTAGTTTGGAGAAAAAAGTTCCCACCGAGAGTTAAAATTCGTATATTGACGATAGTTTGACCAAAAAATTCCCACCGAGAGTTAAATTTCGTATATAGGCGATAGTTTGAAGATAAAAATTCCAACCCAGTATTAAAATTCGTTTATTGACGATTGTTTGACATAAAGATTTCAACCAATAGTTAAAATTTGAATGTTGACAGTAATTTGAAGAGAAAGGGCATAGCGAGAGTTAAAATTCGTACATTGACGATAGTTTGACCAAAAAATTCCCACCGAGAGTTAAATTTCGTATATAGGCGATAGTTTGAAGAAAAAAATTCCAACCTAGTATTAAAATTCGATTATTGACGATTGTTTGACATAAAGATTTCAACCAATATTTAAAATTTGAGTATTGATAGTAGTTTGAAGAAAAAGTGCCCACCCAGAGCTAAAATTCGTACATTGACGATAGCTTGACCAAAAAATTCCTACCGCGAGTTAAATTTCGTATATAGGCGATAGTTTGAAGATAAAAATTCCAACCTAGTATTAAAATTCGTGTATTGACGATTGTTTGACAAAAAGATTCGAACCAATAGTTAAAATTTTAATATTGACAGTAGTTTGAAGAAAAAAGTGCCCACCGAGAGTTAAAATTCGTGCATTGACGGTAGGTTTACCAAAAAATTCCTCCCGAGAGTTAAATTTCGTATATAGGCGATAGTTTGATGATAAAAATTCCAACCTAGTATTAAAATTCGTGTATTGACGATTGTTGACAAAAAGATTCCAAACAATAGTCAAAATTTGAGTATTGATAGTAGTTTGAAGAAAAAGTGCCCACCGAGAGTTAAAATTCGTACATTGACGATAGTTTGACCAAAAAATTCCTACCGAGAGTTAAATTTCGTATATAGGCGATAGTTTGAAGAAAAAAATTCCAACCTAGTATTAAAATTCGTTTATTGACGATTGTTTGACATAAAGATTTCAACCAATAGTTAAAATTTGAATATTGACAGTAGTTTGAAGAAAAAAGTTCCCACCGAGAGTTAAAATTCGTACATTGACGGTAGCTTGACCAAAAACTTCCTCCCGAGAGTTAAATTTCGTATATAGGCGATAGTTTCAAGAAAAAAATTCCAACCTAGTATAAAAATTCGTTTATTGACGATTGTTTGACATAAAGATTTCAACCAATAGTTAAAATTTGAATATTGCAGTAGTTTGAAGAAAAAAGTTCCCACCGAGAGTTAAAATTCGTACATTGACGGTAGCTTGACCAAAAAATTCCTCCCGAGAGTTAAATTTCGTATATAGGCGATAGTTTGAAGAAAAAAATTCCAACCTAGTATTAAAATTCGTTTATTGACGATTGCTTGACATAAAGATTTCAATCAATAGTTGAAATTTGAATATTGACAATAGTATGAAGACAAAGTTCCCACCGAGAGTTAAAATTCGTGCATTGACGGTAGCTTGACCAAAAAATTCCTACCGAGAGGTAATTTTGAATATAGGCGATAGGTTGAAGAAAAAAATTCCAACCTAGTATTAAAATTCGTTTATTGACGATTGTTTGACATAAAGATTTCAACCAATAGTTAAAATTTGAATGTTGACAGTAGTTTGAAGAGAAAGGGCATAGCGAGAGTTAAAATTCGTACATTGACGATAGTTTGACCAAAAAATTCCCACCGAGAGTTAAATTTCGTATATAGGCGATAGGTTGAAGAAAAAAATTCCAGCCTAGTATTAAAATTCGTTTATTGACGATTGTTTGACATAAAGATTTCAACCAATAGTTAAAATTTGAATATTGACAGTAGTTTGAAGAAAAAAGTTCCCACCGAGAGTTAAAATTCGTACATTGACGGTAGCTTGACCAAAAAATTCCTCCCGAGAGTTAAATTTCGTATATAGGCGATAGTTTGAAGAAAAAAATTCCAACCTAGTATTAAAATTCGTTTACTGACGATTGTTTGACATAAAGATTTCAACCAATAGTTGAAATTTGAATGTTGACAGTAGTTTGAAGAGAAAGGGCATAGCGAGAGTTAAAATTCGTACATTGACGATAGTTTGACCAAAAAATTCCCACCGAGAGTTAAATTTCGTATATAGGCGATAGTTTGAAGAAAAAAATTCCAACCTAGTATTAAAATTCGTTTATTGACGATTGTTTGACATAAAGATTTCAACCAATACTTAAAATTTGAATATTGACAGTTGTTTGAAGAAAAAAGTGCCCGCCGAGAGTTAAATTTCATATATAGGCGATAGTTTGAAGAAAAAAATTCCAACCTAGTATTAAAATTCGTTTATTGACGATTGCTTGACATAAAGATTTCAACCAATAGTTGAAATTTGAATATTGACAATAGTTTGAAGACAAAGTTCCCAGCGAGAGTTAAAATTCGTGCATTGACGGTAGCTTGACCAAAAAATTCCTACCGAGAGGTAATTTTGAATATAGGCGATAGTTTGAAGAAAAAAATTCCAACCTAGTATTAAAATTCGTTTATTGACGATTGTTTGACATAAAGATTTCAACCAATAGTTAAAATTTGAATGTTGACAGTAGTTTGAAGAGAAAGGGCATAGCGGGAGTTAAAATTCGTACATTGACGATAGTTTGACCAAAAAATTCCCACCGAGAGTTAAATTTCGTATATAGGCGATAGGTTGAAGAAAAAAATTCCAGCCTAGTATTAAAATTCGTTTATTGACGATTGTTTGACATATAGATTTCAACCAATAGTTAAAATTCGTACATTGACGATAGTTTGAACAAAAAGTTCCCACCGAGAGTTAAATTTCGTATATAGGCGATAGTTTGAAGAAAAAAATTCCAACCTAGTATTAAAATTCGTTTACTGACGATTGTTTGACATAAAGATTTCAACCAATAGTTAAAATTTGAATATTGACAATAGTTTGAAGAAAAAAGTTCCCTCCGAGAGCTAAAATTCGTACATTGACGATAGTTTCACCAAAAAATTCCCACCGAGAGTTAAATTTCGTATATAGGCGATAGTTTGAAGAAAAAAATTCCAACCTAGTATTAAAATTCGTTTATTGACGATTGTTTGACATAAAGATTTCAACCAATAGTTAAAATTTGAATATTGACAGCAGTTTGAAGAAAAAAGTTCCCACCGAGAGTTAAAATTCGTACATTGACGGTAGCTTGACCAAAAAATTCCTCCCGAGAGTTAAATTTCGTATATAGGCGATAGTTTGAAGAAAAAAATTCCAACCTAGTATTAAAATTCGTTTATTGACGATTGTTTGACATAAAGATTTCAACCAATAGTTAAAATTTGAATATTGACAATAGTTTGAAGACAAAGTGCCCACCGAGAGTTAAAATTCGTGCATTGACGGTAGCTTGACCAAAAAATTCCTACCGAGAGGTAATTTTGAATATAGGCGATAGGTTGAAGAAAAAAATTCCAACCTAGTATTAAAATTCGTTTATTGACGATTGTTTTTGTCATAAAGATTTCAACCAATAGTTAAAATTCGTACATTGACGATAGTTTGAACAAAAAGTTCCCACCGAGAGTTAAATTTCGTATATAGGCGATAGTTTGAAGAAAAAAATTCCAACCTAGTATTAAAATTCGTTTATTGACGATTGTTTGACATAAAGATTTCAACCAATAGTTAAAATTTGAATATTGACAATAGTTTGAAGTCAAAGTTCCCACCGAGAGTTAAAATTCGTACATTGACGATAGTTTGACCAAAAAATTCCGACCGAGAGTTAAGTTTCGTATATAGGCGATAGTTTGAAGAAAAAAATTCCAACCAAGTACAAAAATTCGTTTATTGACGAATGTTTGACATAAAGATTTCAACCAACAGTTAAAATTTGAATATTCACAGTAGTTTGAAGAAAAAAGTGCCCACCGAGAGTTAATACTCGTACATAGGCGATAGTTTGAAGAAAAAAATTCCAACCTAGTATTAAAATTCGGTTATTGACGATTGTTTGACATAAAGATTTCAACCAATATGTTTCGCGTTAGTCGTTACGCGAAGCTCGTGATTCAACAGCGGCCAGAGAACTGGCCAGCAGAGGTTGTAAGGCTCTGCTCGGTGCCTCCGACTGTTTTGTCACGGGCGCTCCTACGTCTTTTTACGGAGATAGGAGTGTTATGAGGGTTTCAGGCCTGAACCTGATGATGGATAGATGGTAGTAACTGGTGTTTTATTGAGGTTCAACAGCGACCAGGTAAACTGGCCAACAGAGGTTGTAAGGCTCTGCTCGGTGCCTCCGACTGTTGAGACCGATGTGTAAATAAGCGATTGGATGAAAATTCTAGTCGGTCCACTGCAAGCGGTGCTCTTTGGCGCGGCTGAGGGGCTCAGGTCGTTGGTGGTGAAGGCAGGGCTTCCGACCGTACTTGCCACACGTCTCGTGAGGAGTAACTCCTGCTCTCACGGCATGGCGATAATGTCAGACGGCCGTATTCGAGAGACTAACGCTGACCCAGAGATTGTCCGCTGTGGGGATCAATTCTGGTTTTGGGGTGGGTTTTCAGGGATTGTGTGCTGTAGCAAGACAATCAAGCTGAAAGAGCCCGACTCCTGGATAGTGCTTTCCTCCTCGACTAGGTTTTCTGCCGATCGCTAATGATAAGTTGGTGGATGGTTCGTTTGAAGGAAGGTTCGGTTCGAAGATGAACGTTCAGGCGCGATGCTGAAGTTCAACTGATTTCATTTGGAAAATCTCGCAAGCTTCTAATCTTGGAGAGGGAAGATCTTTCTTCTAATTGGACTATGTGAGTCCTGTTAGGGGGTGGCTATTGCGGACAGTAACCTATAAGGAATGTCCGTGGTCTTTTGGGAGGTGTGCTCCAAGACGGAGAAAGTGGCCATGAATTCTACGTCCTGTCAGGCATGTGTCGACAAAATGACATTGTCAAGGGGCGCAGTCTGGTTTCTTCGGAGTTTGGAGTTTCTGTTTATAGTCCGAATGCGGACTAAGTGGGCCTTCGTCTGTTGCGGCCATAAATTCAAAGTCAGACAATGAATGTTAGCATAAATGAACTGCCTTTCGAAGGTAGTCATTGAGGTTTGTAGATGCCAGAACGCTAGTTGGCATTTCCAGATGGGGACTGAGGTCCCTGCCGAACTCTTGGGTAGAATTTATGCCCGTGGTCGACAATGGCAGATTGGAAACATGCATGACAGACGGAGCTGATGGGCCAGAGAAGAGGGGTCTGGAAAATAGCCTAAGACCCGTGGGTGTGCCACGGAACACAATAGTTAAAATTTGAATATTGACAGTAGTTTGGAGAAAAAAGTTCCCACCGAGAGTTAAATTTCGTACATTGACGATAGTTTGACCAAAAAATTCCCACCGAGAGTTAAATTTCGTATATAGGCGATAGTTTGAAGAAAAAAATTCCAACCTAGTATTAAAATTCGTTTATTGACGATTGTTTGACATGAAGATTTCAACCAATACTTAAAATTTGAATATTGACAGTTGTTTGAAGAAAAAAGTGCCCGCCGAGAGTTAAATTTCATATATAGGCGATAGTTTGAAGAAAAATATTCCAACCTAGTATTAAAATTCGTTTATTGACGATTGTTTGACATAAAGATTTCAACCAATAGTTAAAATTTGAATATTGACAGTAGTTTGAGGAAAAAAGTTCCCACCGAGAGTTAAAATTCGTACATTGACGGTAGCTTGACCAAAAAATTCCTCCCGAGAGTTAAATTTCGTATATAGGCGATACTTTGAAGAAAAAAATTCCAACCTAGTATTAAAATTCGTTTATTGACGATTGCTTGACATAAAGATTTCAACCAATAGTTGAAATTTGAATATTGACAATAGTTTGAAGACAAAGTTCCCACCGAGAGTTAAAATTCGTGCATTGACGGTAGCTTGACCAAAAAATTCCTACCGAGAGGTAATTTTGAATATAGGCGATTGGTTGAAGAAAAAAATTCCAACCTAGTATTAAAATTCGTTTATTGACGATTGTTTGACATAAAGATTTCAACCAATAGTTAAAATTTGAATGTTGACAGTAGTTTGAAGAGAAAGGGCATAGCGAGAGTTAAAATTCGTACATTGACGATAGTTTGACCAAAAAATTCCCACCGAGAGTTAAATTTCGTATATAGGCGATAGGTTGAAGAAAAAAATTCCAGCCTAGTATTAAAATTCGTTTATTGACGATTGTTTGACATAAAGATTTCAACCAATAGTTAAAATTTGAATATTGACAGTAGTTTGAAGAAAAAAGTTCCCACCGAGAGTTAAAATTCGTACATTGACGGTAGCTTGACCAAAAAATTCCTCCCGAGAGTTAAATTTCGTATATAGGCGATAGTTTGAAGAAAAAAATTCCAACCTAGTATTAAAATTCGTTTACTGACGATTGTTTGACATAAAGATTTCAACCAATAGTTGAAATTTGAATGTTGACAGTAGTTTGAAGAGAAAGGGCATAGCGAGAGTTAAAATTCGTACATTGACGATAGTTTGACCAAAAAATTCCCACCGAGAGTTAAATTTCGTATATAGGCGATAGTTTGAAGAAAAAAATTCCAACCTAGTATTAAAATTCGTTTATTGACGATTGTTTGACATAAAGATTTCAACCAATACTTAAAATTTGAATATTGACAGTTGTTTGAAGAAAAAAGTGCCCGCCGAGAGTTAAATTTCATATATAGGCGATAGTTTGAAGAAAAAAATTCCAACCTAGTATTAAAATTCGTTTATTGACGATTGTTTGACATAAAGATTTCAACCAATAGTTAAAATTTGAATATTGACAGCAGTTTGAAGAAAAAAGTTCCCACCGAGAGTTAAAATTCGTACATTGACGGTAGCTTGACCAAAAAATTCCTCCCGAGAGTTAAATTTCGTATATAGGCGATAGTTTGAAGAAAAAAATTCCAACCTAGTATTAAAATTCGTTTATTGACGATTGTTTGACATAAAGATTTCAACCAATAGTTAAAATTTGAATATTGACAATAGTTTGAAGACAAAGTTCCCACCGAGAGTTAAAATTCGTGCATTGACGGTAGCTTGACCAAAAAATTCCTACCGAGAGGTAATTTTGAATATAGGCGATAGGTTGAAGAAAAAAATTCCAACCTAGTATTAAAATTCGTTTATTGACGATTGTTTTTGTCATAAAGATTTCAACCAATAGTTAAAATTCGTACATTGACGATAGTTTGAACAAAAAGTTCCCACCGAGAGTTAAATTTCGTATATAGGCGATAGTTTGAAGAAAAAAATTCCAACCTAGTATTAAAATTCGTTTATTGACGATTGTTTGACATAAAGATTTCAACCAATAGTTAAAATTTGAATATTGACAATAGTTTGAAGTCAAAGTTCCCACCGAGAGTTAAAATTCGTACATTGACGATAGTTTGACCAAAAAATTCCGACCGAGAGTTAAGTTTCGTATATAGGCGATAGTTTGAAGAAAAAAATTCCAACCAAGTACAAAAATTCGTTTATTGACGAATGTTTGACATAAAGATTTCAACCAATAGTTAAAATTTGAATATTCACAGTAGTTTGAAGAAAAAAGTGCCCACCGAGAGTTAATACTCGTACATAGGCGATAGTTTGAAGAAAAAAATTCCAACCTAGTATTAAAATTCGGTTATTGACGATTGTTTGACATAAAGATTTCAACCAATAGTTAAAATTTGAATATTGACAGTAGTTTGGAGAAAAAAGTTCCCACCGAGAGTTAAATTTCGTACATTGACGATAGTTTGACCAAAAAATTCCCACCGAGAGTTAAATTTCGTATATAGGCGATAGTTTGAAGAAAAAAATTCCAACCTAGTATTAAAATTCGTTTATTGACGATTGTTTGACATAAAGATTTCAACCAATACTTAAAATTTGAATATTGACAGTTGTTTGAAGAAAAAAGTGCCCGCCGAGAGTTAAATTTCATATATAGGCGATAGTTTGAAGAAAAATATTCCAACCTAGTATTAAAATTCGTTTATTGACGATTGTTTGACATAAAGATTTCAACCAATAGTTAAAATTTGAATATTGACAGTAGTTTGAGGAAAAAAGTTCCCACCGAGAGTTAAAATTCGTACATTGACGGTAGCTTGACCAAAAAATTCCTCCCGAGAGTTAAATTTCGTATATAGGCGATACTTTGAAGAAAAAAATTCCAACCTAGTATTAAAATTCGTTTATTGACGATTGCTTGACATAAAGATTTCAACCAATAGTTGAAATTTGAATATTGACAATAGTTTGAAGACAAAGTTCCCACCGAGAGTTAAAATTCGTGCATTGACGGTAGCTTGACCAAAAAATTCCTACCGAGAGGTAATTTTGAATATAGGCGATTGGTTGAAGAAAAAAATTCCAACCTAGTATTAAAATTCGTTTATTGACGATTGTTTGACATAAAGATTTCAACCAATAGTTAAAATTTGAATATTGACAGTAGTTTGAAGAGAAAAGTTCCCACCGAGAGTTAAAATTCGTACATTGACGGTAGCTTGACCAAGAAATTCCTCCCGAGAGTTAAATTTCGTATATAGGCGATAGTTTGAAGAAAAAAATTCCAACCTAGTATTAAAATTCGTTTATTGACGATTGTTTTTGACATAAAGATTTCAACCAATAGTTAAAATTCGTACATTGACGATAGTTTGAACAAAAAGTTCCCACCGAGAGTTAAATTTCGTATATAGGCGATAGTTTGAAGAAAAAAATTTCAACCTAGTATTAAAATTCGTTTACTGACGATTGTTTGACATAAAGATTTCAACCAATAGTTAAAATTTGAATATTGACAATAGTTTGAAGAAAAAAGTTCCCTCCGAGAGCTAAAATTCGTACATTGACGATAGTTTGACCAAAAAATTCCCACCGAGAGTTAAATTTGGTATATAGGCGATAGTTTGAAGAAAAAAATTCCAACCTAGTATTAAAATTCGTTTATTGACGATTGTTTGACATAAAGATTTCAACCAATAGTTAAAATTTGAATATTGACAGTAGTTTGAAGAAAAAAGTTCCCACCGAGAGTTAAAATTCGTACATTGACGGTAGCTTGAACAAAAAATTCCTCCCGAGAGATAAATTTCGTATATAGGCGATAGGTTGAAGAAAAAAATTCCAACCTAGTATTAAAATTCGTTTATTGACGATTGTTTGACATAAAGATTTCAACCAATAGTTAAAATTTGAATGTTGACAGTAGTTTGAAGAGAAAGGGCATAGCGAGAGTTAAAATTCGTACATTGACGATAGTTTGACCAAAAAATTCCCACCGAGAGTTAAATTTCGTATATAGGCGATAGTTTGAAGAAAAAAATTCCATCCTAGTATTAAAATTCGTTTATTGACGATTGTTTGACATAAAGATTTCAACCAATAGTTAAAATTCGAATATTGACAGTAGTTTGAAGAAAAAAGTTCCCACCGAGAGTTAAAATTCGTACATTGACGGTAGCTTGACCAAAAAATTCCTCCCGAGAGTTAAATTTCGTATATAGGCGATAGTTTGAAGAAAAAAATTCCAACCTAGTATTAAAATTCGTTTATTGACGATTGCTTGACATAAAGATTTCAACCAATAGTTGAAATTTGAATATTGACAATAGTTTGAAGACAAAGTTCCCACCGAGAGTTAAAATTCGTGCATTGACGGTAGCTTGACCAAAAAATTCCTACCGAGAGGTAATTTTGAATATAGGCGATAGGTTGAAGAAAAAAATTCCAACCTAGTATTAAAATTCGTTTATTGACGATTGTTTGACATAAAGATTTCAACCAATAGTTAAAATTTGAATGTTGACAGTAGTTTGAAGAGAAAGGGCATAGCGAGAGTTAAAATTCGTACATTGACGATAGTTTGACCAAAAAATTCCCACCGAGTGTTAAATTTCGTATATAGGCGATAGGTTGAAGAAAAAAATTCCAGCCTAGTATTAAAATTCGTTTATTGACGATTGTTTGACATAAAGATTTCAACCAATAGTTAAAATTCGTACATTGACGATAGTTTGAACAAAAAGTTCCCACCGAGAGTTAAATTTCGTATATAGGCGATAGTTTGAAGAAAAAAATTCCAACCTAGTATTAAAATTCGTTTACTGACGATTGTTTGACATAAAGATTTCAACCAATAGTTAAAATTTGAATATTGACAATAGTTTGAAGAAAAAAGTTCCCTCCGAGAGCTAAAATTCGTACATTGACGATAGTTTGACCAAAAAATTCCCACCGAGAGTTTAATTTCGTATATAGGCGATAGTTTGAAGAAAAAAATTCCAACCTAGTATTAAAATTCGTTTACTGACGATTGTTTGACATAAAGATTTCAACCAATAGTTAAAATTTGAATATTGACAGTAGTTTGAAGAAAAAAGTTCCCACCGAGAGTTAAAATTCGTACATTGACGGTAGCTTGACCAAAAAATTCCTCCCGAGAGTTAAATTTCGTATATAGGCGATAGTTTGAAGAAAAAAATTCCAACCTAGTATTAAAATTCGTTTATTGACGATTGTTTTTGACATAAAGATTTCAACCAATAGTTAAAATTCGTACATTGACGATAGTTTGAACAAAAAGTTCCCACCGAGAGTTAAATTTCGTATATAGGCGATAGTTTGAAGAAAAAAATTCCAACCTAGTATTAAAATTCGTTTATTGACGATTGTTTGACATAAAGATTTCAACCAATAGTTAAAATTTGAATATTGACAATAGTTTGAAGTCAAAGTTCCCACCGAGAGTTAAAATTCGTACATTGACGATAGTTTGACCAAAAAATTCCGACCGAGAGTTAAGTTTCGTATATAGGCGATAGTTTGAAGAAAAAAATTCCAACCAAGTACAAAAATTCGTTTATTGACGAATGTTTGACATAAAGATTTCAACCAATAGTTAAAATTTGAATATTGACAGTAGTTTGAAGAAAAAAGTGCCCACCGAGAGTTAATACTCGTACATAGGCGATAGTTTGAAGAAAAAAATTCCAACCTAGTATTAAAATTCGGTTAATGACGATTGTTTGACATAAAGATTTCAACCAATAATTAAAATTTGAATATTGACAGTAGTTTGGAGAAAAAAGTTCCCACCGAGAGTTAAAATTCGTACATTGACGATAGTTTGACCAAAAAATTCCCACCGAGAGTTAAATTTCTTATATAGGCGATAGTTTGAAGAAAAAAATTCCAACCTAGTATTAAAATTCGTTTATTGACTATTGTTTGACATAAAGATTTCTACCTATACTTAAAATTTGAATATTGACAGTTGTTTGAAGAAAAAAGTGCCCGCCGAGAGTTAAATTTCATATATAGGCGATAGTTTCAAGAAAAATATTCCAACCTAGTATTAAAATTCGTTTATTGACGATTGTTTGACATAAAGATTTCAACCAATAGTTAAAATTTGAATATTGACAGTAGTTTGAAGAAAAAAGTTCCCACCGAGAGTTAAAATTCGTACATTGACGGTAGCTTGACCAAAAAATTCCCACCGAGTGTTAAATTTCGTATATAGGCGATAGTTTGAAGAAAAAAATTCCAACCTAGTATTAAAATTCGTTTATTGACGATTGTTTGACATAAAGATTTCAACCAATAGTTAAAATTTGAATATTGACAGTAGTTTGAAGAAAAAAGTTCCCACCGAGAGTTAAAATTCGTACATTGACGGTAGCTTGACCAAAAAATTCCTCCCGAGAGTTAAATTTCGTATATAGGCGATAGTTTGAAGAAAAAAATTCCAACCTAGTATTAAAATTCGTTTATTGACGATTGCTTGACATAAAGATTTCAACCAATAGTTGAAATTTGAATATTGACAATAGTTTGAAGACAAAGTTCCCACCGAGAGTTAAAATTCGTGCATTGACGGTAGCTTGACCAAAAAATTCCTACCGAGAGGTAATTTTGAATATAGGCGATAGGTTGAAGAAAAAAATTCCAACCTAGTATTAAAATTCGTTTATTGACGATTGTTTGACATAAAGATTTCAACCAATAGTTAAAATTTGAATGTTGACAGTAGTTTGAAGAGAAAGGGCATAGCGAGAGTTAAAATTCGTACATTGACGATAGTTTGACCAAAAAATTCCCACCGAGTGTTAAATTTCGTATATAGGCGATAGGTTGAAGAAAAAAATTCCAGCCTAGTATTAAAATTCGTTTATTGACGATTGTTTGACATAAAGATTTCAACCAATAGTTAAAATTCGTACATTGACGATAGTTTGAACAAAAAGTTCCCACCGAGAGTTAAATTTCGTATATAGGCGATAGTTTGAAGAAAAAAATTCCAACCTAGTATTAAAATTCGTTTACTGACGATTGTTTGACATAAAGATTTCAACCAATAGTTAAAATTTGAATATTGACAATAGTTTGAAGAAAAAAGTTCCCTCCGAGAGCTAAAATTCGTACATTGACGATAGTTTGACCAAAAAATTCCCACCGAGAGTTTAATTTCGTATATAGGCGATAGTTTGAAGAAAAAAATTCCAACCTAGTATTAAAATTCGTTTACTGACGATTGTTTGACATAAAGATTTCAACCAATAGTTAAAATTTGAATATTGACAGTAGTTTGAAGAAAAAAGTTCCCACCGAGAGTTAAAATTCGTACATTGACGGTAGCTTGACCAAAAAATTCCTCCCGAGAGTTAAATTTCGTATATAGGCGATAGTTTGAAGAAAAAAATTCCAACCTAGTATTAAAATTCGTTTATTGACGATTGTTTTTGACATAAAGATTTCAACCAATAGTTAAAATTCGTACATTGACGATAGTTTGAACAAAAAGTTCCCACCGAGAGTTAAATTTCGTATATAGGCGATAGTTTGAAGAAAAAAATTCCAACCTAGTATTAAAATTCGTTTATGGACGATTGTTTGACATAAAGATTTCAACCAATAGTTAAAATTTGAATATTGACAATAGTTTGAAGTCAAAGTTCCCACCGAGAGTTAAAATTCGTACATTGACGATAGTTTGACCAAAAAATTCCGACCGAGAGTTAAGTTTCGTATATAGGCGATAGTTTGAAGAAAAAAATTCCAACCAAGTACAAAAATTCGTTTATTGACGAATGTTTGACATAAAGATTTCAACCAATAGTTAAAATTTGAATATTGACAGTAGTTTGAAGAAAAAAGTGCCCACCGAGAGTTAATACTCGTACATAGGCGATAGTTTGAAGAAAAAAATTCCAACCTAGTATTAAAATTCGGTTAATGACGATTGTTTGACATAAAGATTTCAACCAATAATTAAAATTTGAATATTGACAGTAGTTTGGAGAAAAAAGTTCCCACCGAGAGTTAAAATTCGTACATTGACGATAGTTTGACCAAAAAATTCCCACCGAGAGTTAAATTTCTTATATAGGCGATAGTTTGAAGAAAAAAATTCCAACCTAGTATTAAAATTCGTTTATTGACTATTGTTTGACATAAAGATTTCTACCTATACTTAAAATTTGAATATTGACAGTTGTTTGAAGAAAAAAGTGCCCGCCGAGAGTTAAATTTCATATATAGGCGATAGTTTCAAGAAAAATATTCCAACCTAGTATTAAAATTCGTTTATTGACGATTGTTTGACATAAAGATTTCAACCAATAGTTAAAATTTGAATATTGACAGTAGTTTGAGGAAAAAAGTTCCCACCGAGAGTTAAAATTCGTACATTGACGGTAGCTTGACCAAAAAATTCCTCCCGAGAGTTAAATTTCGTATATGGGCGATACTTTGAAGAAAAAAATTCCAACCTAGTATTAAAATTCGTTTATTGACGATTGCTTGACATAAAGATTTCAACCAATAGTTGAAATTTGAATATTGACAATAGTTTGAAGACAAAGTTCCCACCGAGAGTTAAAATTCGTGCATTGACGGTAGCTTGACCAAAAAATTCCTACCGAGAGGTAATTTTGAATATAGGCGATAGGTTGAAGAAAAAAATTCCAACCTAGTATTAAAATTCGTTTATTGACGATTGTTTGACATAAAGATTTCAACCAATAGTTAAAATTTGAATGTTGACAGTAGTTTGAAGAGAAAGGGCATAGCGAGAGTTAAAATTCGTACATTGACGATAGTTTGACCAAAAAATTCCCACCGAGAGTTAAATTTCGTATATAGGCGATAGTTTGAAGAAAAAAATTCCAACCTAGTATTAAAATTCGTTTATTGACGATTGTTTGACATAGAGATTTCAACCAATAGTTAAAATTTGAATATTGACAGTAGTTTGAAGAGAAAAGTTCCCACCGAGAGTTAAAATTCGTACATTGACGGTAGCTTGACCAAGAAATTCCTCCCGAGAGTTAAATTTCGTATATAGGCGATAGTTTGAAGAAAAAAATTCCAACCTAGTATTAAAATTCGTTTATTGACGATTGTTTGACATAAAGATTTCAACCAATAGTTAAAATTCGTACATTGACGATAGTTTGACCAAAAAATTCCCACCGAGAGTTAAATTTCTTATATAGGCGATAGGTTGAAGAAAAAAATTCCAGCCTAGTATTAAAATTCGTTTATTGACGATTGTTTGACATAAAGATTTCAACCAATAGTTAAAATTTGAATGTTGACAGTAGTTTGAAGAAAAAAGTGCGCACCGAGAGCTAAAATTCGTGCATTGACGGTAGCTTGACCAAAAAATTCCTACCGAGAGGTAATTTTGAATATAGGCGATAGGTTGAAGAAAAAAATTCCAACCTAGTATTAAAATTCGTTTATTGACGATTGTTTGACATAAAGATTTCAACCAATAGTTAAAATTTGAATGTTGACAGTAGTTTGAAGAGAAAGGGCATAGCGAGAGTTAAAATTCGTACATTGACGATAGTTTGACCAAAAAATTCCCACCGAGAGTTAAATTTCGTATATAGGCGATAGTTTGAAGAAAAAAATTCCAACCTAGTATTAAAATTCGTTTATTGACGATTGTTTGACATAGAGATTTCAACCAATAGTTAAAATTTGAATATTGACAGTAGTTTGAAGAGAAGAGTTCCCACCGAGAGTTAAAATTCGTACATTGACGGTAGCTTGACCAAGAAATTCCTCCCGAGAGTTAAATTTCGTATATAGGCGATAGTTTGAAGAAAAAAATTCCAACCTAGTATTAAAATTCGTTTATTGACGATTGTTTGACATAAAGATTTCAACCAATAGTTAAAATTTGAATATTGACAGTAGTTTGAAGAAAAAAGTGCCCAGCGAGAGTTAATACTCGTACATAGGCGATAGTTTGAAGAAAAAAATTCCAACCTAGTATTAAAATTCGGTTATTGACGATTGTTTGACATAAAGATTTCAACCAATAGTTAAAATTTGAATATTGACAGTAGTTTGGAGAAAAAAGTTCCCACCGAGAGTTAAAATTCGTGCATTGACGGTAGCTTGACCAAAAAATTCCTACCGAGAGGTAATTTTGAATATAGGCGATAGGTTGAAGAAAAAAATTCCAACCTAGTATTAAAATTCGTTTATTGACGATTGTTTGACATAAAGATTTCAACCAATAGTTAAAATTTGAATGTTGACAGTAGTTTGAAGAGAAAGGGCATAGCGAGAGTTAAAATTCGTACATTGACGATAGTTTGACCAAAAAATTCCCACCGAGAGTTAAATTTCGTATATAGGCGATAGTTTGAAGAAAAAAATTCCAACCTAGTATTAAAATTCGTTTATTGACGATTGTTTGACATAGAGATTTCAACCAATAGTTAAAATTTGAATATTGACAGTAGTTTGAAGAGAAAAGTTCCCACCGAGAGTTAAAATTCGTACATTGACGGTAGCTTGACCAAGAAATTCCTCCCGAGAGTTAAATTTCGTATATAGGCGATAGTTTGAAGAAAAAAATTCCAACCTAGTATTAAAATTCGTTTATTGACGATTGTTTGACATAAAGATTTCAACCAATAGTTAAAATTCGTACATTGACGATAGTTTGACCAAAAAATTCCCACCGAGAGTTAAATTTCTTATATAGGCGATAGGTTGAAGAAAAAAATTCCAGCCTAGTATTAAAATTCGTTTATTGACGATTGTTTGACATAAAGATTTCAACCAATAGTTAAAATTTGAATGTTGACAGTAGTTTGAAGAAAAAAGTGCGCACCGAGAGCTAAAATTCGTGCATTGACGGTAGCTTGACCAAAAAATTCCTACCGAGAGGTAATTTTGAATATAGGCGATAGGTTGAAGAAAAAAATTCCAACCTAGTATTAAAATTCGTTTATTGACGATTGTTTGACATAAAGATTTCAACCAATAGTTAAAATTTGAATATTGACAGTAGTTTGAGGAAAAAAGTTCCCACCGAGAGTTAAAATTCGTACATTGACGGTAGCTTGACCAAAAATTCCTCCCGAGAGTTAAATTTCGTATATAGGCGATACTTTGAAGAAAAAAATTCCAACCTAGTATTAAAATTCGTTTATTGACGATTGCTTGACATAAAGATTTCAACCAATAGTTGAAATTTGAATATTGACAATAGTTTGAAGACAAAGTTCCCACCGAGAGTTAAAATTCGTGCATTGACGGTAGCTTGACCAAAAAATTCCTACCGAGAGGTAATTTTGAATATAGGCGATAGGTTGAAGAAAAAAATTCCAACCTAGTATTAAAATTCGTTTATTGACGATTGTTTGACATAAAGATTTCAACCAATAGTTAAAATTCGTACATTGACGATAGTTTGACCAAAAAATTCCCACCGAGAGTTAAATTTCGTATATAGGCGATAGTTTGAAGAAAAAAATTCCAACCTAGAATTAAAATTCCTGTATTGACGAATGTTTGACAAAAAGATTTCAAACAATACTTAAAATTTGAATATTGACAGTAGTTTGAAGAAAAAAGTGCCCGCCGAGAGTTAAATTTCATATATAGGAGATAGTTCGAAGAAAAATATTCCAACCTAGTATTAAAATTCGTTTATTGTCGATTGTTTGACATAAATATTTCAACCAATAGTTAAAATTTGAATATTGACAGTAGTTTGAAGAAAAAAGTGCCCACCGAGAGCTAAAATTCGCACATTGACGATAGTTTGACCAAAAAATTCCCACCGAGAGTTAAATTTCGTATATAGGCGATAGTTTGAAGAAAAAAATTCCAACCTAGTATTAAAATTCGTTTACTGACGATTGTTTGACATAAAGATTTCAACCAATAGTTAAAATTTGAATATTGACAATAGTTTGAAGACAAAGTTCCCACCGAGAGTTAAAATTCGTACATTGACGATAGTTTGACCAAAAAATTCCGACCGAGGGTTAAATTTCGTATATAGGCGATAGTTTGAAGAAAAAAATTCCAACCTAGTACTAAAATTCGTTTATTGACGAATGTTTGACATAAAGATTTCAACCAGTAGTTAAAATTTGAATATTGACAGTAGTTTGAAGAGAAAAGTGCCCACCGAGAGTTAAAACTCGTATATAGGCGATAGTTTGAAGAAAAAAATTCCAACCTAGTATTAAAATTCGGTTATTGACGATTGTTTGACATAAAGATTTCAACCAATAGTTAAAATTTGAATATTGACAGTGGTTTGGAGAAAAAAGTTCCCACCGAGAGTAAAATTCCGTGTATAGGCGATAGGTTGAAGAAAAAAATTCGAACCTAGTATTAAAATTCGTTTATTGACGATTGTTTGACATAAAGATTTCAACCAATAGTTAAAATTCGTGCATTGACGATAGTTTGAACAAAAAGTTCCCACCGAGAGTTAAATTTCGTATACAGGAGATAGTTTGAAGAAAAATATTCCAACCTAGTATTAAAATTCGTTTATTGACGATTGTTTGACATAAAGATTTCAACCAATAGTTAAAATTTGAATATTGACAACAGTTTGAAGATAAAGTTCCCACCGAGAGTTAAAATTCGTACATTGACGATAGTTTGACCAAAAAATTCCGACCGAGAGTTAAATTTCGTATATAGGCGATAGTTTGAAGAAAAAAATTCCAACCTAGTATTAAAATTCGTTTATTGACGATTGTTTGACATAAAGATTTCAACCAATAGTTAAAATCTGAATATTGACAGTAGTTTGAAGAAAAAAGTGCCCATCCGGAGTTAAGATTCGTACATTGACGGTAGCTTGACCCAAAAATTCCTACCGGGAGTTAAATTCCGTATATAGGCGATAGTTTGAAGTAAAAAATTCCAACCTAGTATTAAAATTTGTTTATTGACGATTGTTTGACATAAAGATTTCAAGCAATAGTTAAAATTTGAATATTGACAGTAGTTTGAAGAAAAAAGTGCCCACCGAGAGTTAAAATTCGTACATTGACGGTAGCTTGACCAAAAAATTCCTACCGAGAGTTAAATTTCGTATATAGGTGATAGTTTGAAGAAAAATATTCCAATCTAGTATTAAACATCGTGTATTGACGACTGTTTGACAAAAAGATTTCAACCAATAGTTAAAATCTGAATATTGACGGTAGTTTGAAGAAAAAAGTGCCCACCGAGAGTTAAAATTCGTACATTGACGGTAGCTTGACCAAAAAATTCCTACCGAGAGTTAAATTTCGTATATAGACGATAGTTTGAAGAAAAAATTTCATCCTAGAGTTAAAATTCGTATATTGACGATTTTTTGGCAAAAAGATTTCAACCAAGAGTTAAAATCTGAATGTTGACAGTAGTTTGATCAAGAAATTCCCACCTAGAGTTAAATTTCGTACATAGGCGATAGTTTGAAGAAAAAAATTCCAACCTAGTATTAAAATTCGTTTATTGACGATTGTTTGAGATGAAGATTTGGACCAAGACTTAAAATTTGAATATTGACAGTAGTTTGAAGAAAAAAGTGCCCACCGAGAGTTAAAATTCGTACATTGACGGTAGCTGGACCCAAAAATTCCTACCGGGAGTTAAATTCCGTATATAGGCGATAGTTTGAAGTAAAAAATTCCAACCTAGTATTAAAATTCGATTATTGAAGATTGTTTGACATAAAGATTTCAACCAATAGTCAAAATTTGAATATTGACAGTAGTTTGAAGAAAAAAGTGCCCACCGAGAGTTAAAACTGGTACATTGACGGTAGCTTGACCAAAAAATTCCTACTGAGAGTTAAATTTCGTATATAGGCGATAGTTTGAAGAAAAAAATTCCAACCTAGTATTAAAATTCGTGTATTGACGAGTGTTTGACAAAAGGATTTCAACCAATAGTTAAAATTTGAATATTTACAGTAGTTTGAAGAAAAAAGTGCCCATCGGGAGTTAAAATTCGTACATTGACGGTAGCTTGACCAGAAAATTCTCACCGAGAGCTAAATTTCGTACATAGGCGATAGTTTGAAGTAAAAAATTCCAACCTAGTATTAAAATTCGTTTATTGACGATTGTTTGACATAAAGATTTCAACCAATAGTTAAAATCTGAATATTGACAGTAGTTTGAAGAAAAAAGTGCCCATCCAGAGTTAAGATTCGTACATTGACGGTAGCTTGACCCAAAAATTCCTACCGGGAGTTAAATTCCGTATATAGGCGATAGTTTGAAGTAAAAAATTCCAACCTAGTATTAAAATTCGTTTATTGACGATTGTTTGACATAAAGATTTCAACCAATAGTTAAAATTTGAATATTGACAGTAGTTTGAAGAAAAATGTGCCCACCGAGAGTTAAAATTCGTACATTGACGGTAGCTGGACCCAAAAATTCCTACCGGGAGTTAAATTCCGTATATAGGCGATAGTTTGAAGTAAAAAATTCCAACCTAGTATTAAAATTCGATTATTGAAGATTGTTTGACATAAAGATTTCAACCAATAGTCAAAATTTGAATATTGACAGTAGTTTGAAGAAAAAAGTGCCCACCGAGAGTTAAAACTGGTACATTGACGGTAGCTTGACCAAAAAATTCCTACTGAGAGTTAAATTTCGTATATAGGCGATAGTTTGAAGAAAAAAATTCCAACCTAGTATTAAAATTCGTGTATTGACGAGTGTTTGACAAAAGGATTTCAACCAATAGTTAAAATTTGAATATTTACAGTAGTTTGAAGAAAAAAGTGCCCATCGGGAGTTAAAATTCGTACATTGACGGTAGCTTGACCAGAAAATTCTCACCGAGAGCTAAATTTCGTACATAGGCGATAGTTTGAAGTAAAAAATTCCAACCTAGTATTAAAATTCGTTTATTGACGATTGTTTGACATAAAGATTTCAACCAATAGTTAAAATCTGAATATTGACAGTAGTTTGAAGAAAAAAGTGCCCATCCAGAGTTAAGATTCGTACATTGACGGTAGCTTGACCCAAAAATTCCTACCGGGAGTTAAATTCCGTATATAGGCGATAGTTTGAAGTAAAAAATTCCAACCTAGTATTAAAATTCGTTTATTGACGATTGTTTGACATAAAGATTTCAACCAATAGTTAAAATTTGAATATTGACAGTAGTTTGAAGAAAAATGTGCCCACCGAGAGTTAAAATTCGTACATTGACGGTAGCTTGACCAAAAAATTCCTACCGAGAGTTAAATTACGTACATTGGCGATATTTTGAAGAAAAAAATTCCAACCTAGTATTAAAATTCCTGTAGTGACGACTGTTTGACATAAAGATTTCAACCAATAGCTAAAATTTGAATATTGACAGTAGTTTGAAGAAAAAAGTGCCCACTCAGAGTTAAAATTCCTACATTGACGGTAGCTTGAACAAAAAATTCCTACCGAGAGTTAAATTTCGTATATAGGCGATAGTTTGAAGAAAAAAATTCCAACCTTGAGTTAAAATTCGTGTATTGACGATTGTTTGACAAGAAGATTTCAACCAATAGTTAAAATTTGAATATTGACAGTAGTTTGAAGAAAAAAGTGCCCACCGAGAGCTAAAATTCGCACATTGACGATAGTTTGACCAAAAAATTCCCACCGAGAGTTAAATTTCGTATATAGGCGGTAGTTTGAAGAAAAAAATTCCAACCTAGTATTAAAGTTCGTTTATTGACGATTGCTTGACATAAAGATTTCAACCAATAGTTAAAATTTGAATATTGACGGTAGTTTGGAGAAAAAAGTTCCCACCGAGAGTTAAATTTCGTATATAGGCGATAGTTTGAAGAAAAAAATTCCAACCTTGTTTTAAAATTCGTTTACTGACGATTGTTTGACATAAAGATTTCAACCAATAGTTAAAATTTGAATATTGACAATAGTTTGAAGACAAAGTTCCCACCGAGAGTTAAAATTCGTACATTGACGATAGTTTGACCAAAAAATTCCGACCGAGGGTTAAATTTCGTATATAGGCGATAGTTTGAAGAAAAAAATTCCAACCTAGTATTAAAATTCCTGTAGTGACGACTGTTTGACATAAAGATTTCAACCAATAGCTAAAATTTGAATATTGACAGTAGTTTGAAGAAAAAAGTGCCCACTCAGAGTTAAAATTCCTACATTGACGGTAGCTTGAACAAAAAATTCCTACCGAGAGTTAAATTTCGTATATAGGCGATAGTTTGAAGAAAAAAATTCCAACCTTGAGTTAAAGTTCGTGTATTGACGATTGTTTGACAAGAAGATTTCAACCAATAGTTAAAATTTGAATATTGACAGTAGTTTGAAGAAAAAAGTGCCCACCGAGAGCTAAAATTCGCACATTGACGATAGTTTGACCAAAAAATTCCCACCGAGAGTTAAATTTCGTATATAGGCGGTAGTTTGAAGAAAAAAATTCCAACCTAGTATTAAAGTTCGTTTATTGACGATTGCTTGACATAAAGATTTCAACCAATAGTTAAAATTTGAATATTGACGGTAGTTTGGAGAAAAAAGTTCCCACCGAGAGTTAAATTTCGTATATAGGCGATAGTTTGAAGAAAAAAATTCCAACCTTGTTTTAAAATTCGTTTACTGACGATTGTTTGACATAAAGATTTCAACCAATAGTTAAAATTTGAATATTGACAATAGTTTGAAGACAAAGTTCCCACCGAGAGTTAAAATTCGTACATTGACGATAGTTTGACCAAAAAATTCCGACCGAGGGTTAAATTTCGTATATAGGCGATAGTTTGAAGAAAAAAATTCCAACCTAGTACTAAAATTCGTCTATTGACGAATGTTTGACATAAAGATTTCAACCAGTAGTTAAAATTTGAATATTGACAGTAGTTTGAAGAGAAAAGTGCCCACCGAGAGTTAAAACTCGTATATAGGCGATAGTTTGAAGAAAAAAATTCCAACCTAGTATTAAAATTCGGTTATTGACGATTGTTTGACATAAAGATTTCAACCAATAGTTAAAAGTTGAATATTGACAGTGGTTTGGAGAAAAAAGTTCCCACCGAGAGTAAAATTCCGTGTATAGGCGATAGGTTGAAGAAAAAAATTCGAACCTAGTATTAAAATTCGTTTATTGACGATTGTTTGACATAAAGATTTCAACCAATAGTTAAAATTCGTGCATTGACGATAGTTTGAACAAAAAGTTCCCACCGAGAGTTAAATTTCGTATACAGGAGATAGTTTGAAGAAAAATATTCCAACCTAGTATTAAAATTCGTTTATTGACGATTGTTTGACATAAAGATTTCAACCAATAGTTAAAATTTGAATATTGACAACAGTTTGAAGATAAAGTTCCCACCGAGAGTTAAAATTCGTACATTGACGATAGTTTGACCAAAAAATTCCGACCGAGAGTTAAATTTCGTATATAGGCGATAGTTTGAAGAAAAAAATTCCAACCTAGTATTAAAATTCGTTTATTGACGATTGTTTGACATAAAGATTTCAACCAATAGTTAAAATCTGAATATTGACAGTAGTTTGAAGAAAAAAGTGCCCATCCGGAGTTAAGATTCGTACATTGACGGTAGCTTGACCCAAAAATTCCTACCGGGAGTTAAATTCCGTATATAGGCGATAGTTTGAAGTAAAAAATTCCAACCTAGTATTAAAATTTGTTTATTGACGATTGTTTGACATAAAGATTTCAACCAATAGTTAAAATTTGAATATTGACAGTAGTTTGAAGAAAAAAGTGCCCACCGAGAGTTGAAATTCGTACATTGACGGTAGCTTGACCAAAAAATTCCTACCGAGAGTTAAATTTCGTATATAGGTGATAGTTTGAAGAAAAATATTCCAATCTAGTATTAAACATCGTGTATTGACGACTGTTTGACAAAAAGATTTCAACCAATAGTTAAAATCTGAATATTGACGGTAGTTTGAAGAAAAAAGTGCCCACCGAGAGTTAAAATTCGTACATTGACGGTAGCTTGACCAAAAAATTCCTACCGAGAGTTAAATTTCGTATATAGACGATAGTTTGAAGAAAAAATTTCATCCTAGAGTTAAAATTCGTATATTGACGATTTTTTGGCAAAAAGATTTCAACCAAGAGTTAAAATCTGAATGTTGACAGTAGTTTGATCAAGAAATTCCCACCTAGAGTTAAATTTCGTACATAGGCGATAGTTTGAAGAAAAAAATTCCAACCTAGTATTAAAATTCGTTTATTGACGATTGTTTGAGATGAAGATTTGGACCAAGACTTAAAATTTGAATATTGACAGTAGTTTGAAGAAAAAAGTGCCCACCGAGAGTTAAAATTCGTACATTGACGGTAGCTGGACCCAAAAATTCCTACCGGGAGTTAAATTCCGTATATAGGCGATAGTTTGAAGTAAAAAATTCCAACCTAGTATTAAAATTCGATTATTGACGATTGTTTGACATAAAGATTTCAACCAATAGTCAAAATTTGAATATTGACAGTAGTTTGAAGAAAAAAGTGCCCACCGAGAGTTAAAACTGGTACATTGACGGTAGCTTGACCAAAAAATTCCTACTGAGAGTTAAATTTCGTATATAGGCGATAGTTTGAAGAAAAAAATTCCAACCTAGTATTAAAATTCGTGTATTGACGAGTGTTTGACAAAAGGATTTCAACCAATAGTTAAAATTTGAATATTTACAGTAGTTTGAAGAAAAAAGTGCCCATCGGGAGTTAAAATTCGTACATTGACGGTAGCTTGACCAGAAAATTCTCACCGAGAGCTAAATTTCGTACATAGGCGATAGTTTGAAGTAAAAAATTCCAACCTAGTATTAAAATTCGTTTATTGACGATTGTTTGACATAAAGATTTCAACCAATAGTTAAAATCTGAATATTGACAGTAGTTTGAAGAAAAAAGTGCCCATCCAGAGTTAAGATTCGTACATTGACGGTAGCTTGACCCAAAAATTCCTACCGGGAGTTAAATTCCGTATATAGGCGATAGTTTGAAGTAAAAAATTCCAACCTAGTATTAAAATTCGTTTATTGACGATTGTTTGACATAAAGATTTCAACCAATAGTTAAAATTTGAATATTGACAGTAGTTTGAAGAAAAATGTGCCCACCGAGAGTTAAAATTCGTACATTGACGGTAGCTTGACCAAAAAATTCCTACCGAGAGTTAAATTACGTACATAGGCGATATTTTGAAGAAAAAAATTCCAACCTAGTATTAAAATTCCTGTAGTGACGACTGTTTGACATAAAGATTTCAACCAATAGCTAAAATTTGAATATTGACAGTAGTTTGAAGAAAAAAGTGCCCACTCAGAGTTAAAATTCCTACATTGACGGTAGCTTGAACAAAAAATTCCTACCGAGAGTTAAATTTCGTATATAGGCGATAGTTTGAAGAAAAAAATTCCAACCTTGAGTTAAAATTCGTGTATTGACGATTGTTTGACAAGAAGATTTCAACCAATAGTTGAAATTTGAATATTGACAGTAGTTTGAAGAAAAAAGTGCCCACCGAGAGTTAAAATTCGTACATTGACGGTAGCTAGACCCAAAAATTCCTACCGAGAGTTAAATTTCGTATATAGGCGATAGTTTGAAGAAAAAAATTCCAACCTTGAGTTAAAATTCGTGTATTGACGATTGTTTGACAAGAAGATTTCAACCAATAGTTGAAATTTGAATATTGACAGTAGTTTGAAGAAAAAAGTGCCCCCCGAGAGTTAAAATTCGTACATTGACGATAGTTTGACCAAAAAATTCAAACCGAGAGTTAAATTTCGTATATACGCCATAGTTCGAAGAAAAAAATTCCAACCTAGTATTAAAATTCGTTTATTGACGATTGTTTGAGATAAAGATTTGGACCAAGACTAAAAATTTAAATATTGACAGTAATTTGAAGAAAAAAGTGCCCACCGAGAGTTAAAATTCGTACATTGACGATAGTTTAACCTAAAATTTCCCACCGAGAGTTAAATTTCGTATATAGGCGATAGTTTGAAGAAAAAAATTCCAACATGGTATTAAAATTCGTTTACTGAAGATTGCTTGACATAAAGATTTCAACCAATTGTTAAAATTTGATTATCGACAGTAGTTTGAAGAAAAAAGTGCCCACCCAGTGTTAATATTCGTACACTGGCGATAGTTTAACCTAAAAATGCGCACCAAGAGTTAAATTTCGTATATAGACGATAGTTTGAAGAAAAAACTCCATCCTAGAGTTAAAATTCGTGTATTAACGATTGTTTGACGAAAAGATTTCAACCAAGAGTTAAAATCTGAATATTGACTGTAGTTTGAAGAAAAAAATTCCCACCGTGAGTTAATATTCGTACATTGACGATAGTTTGGAGAAAAATATTCCAACCTAGTATTGAAATTAGTGTATTGACGATTGTTTGACATAAAAATTTAAACCAAGACTTAAAATTTGAATATCGACAGTAGTTTGAAGAAAAGTGTGCCCACCCAGTGTTAATATTCGTACATTGACGATAGTTTAACCTAAAAATCCCCACTGAGAGTTAAATTTCGTATATAGACGATAGTTTGAAGAAAAAATTCCATCCTAGAGTTAAAATTCGTATATTGACGATTTTTTGGCAAAAAGATTTCAACCAAGAGTTAAAATCTGAATATTGACAGTAGTTTGATCAGAAAATTCCCACCTAGAGTTAAATATCGTACATAGGCGATTGTTTGAAGAAAAAAATTCCAACCTAGTATTAAAATTCGTTTATTGACGATTGTTTGAGATAAAGATTTGGACCAAGACTTAAAATTTGAATATTGACAGTAATTTGAAGAAAAAAGTGCCCCCCGAGAGTTAAAATTCGTACATTGACGATAGTTAGACCAAAAAATTCCCACCTAGAGTTAAATTTCGTACATAGGCCATAGTTTGAAGAAAAAAATTCCAACCTAGTATTAAAATTCGTTTATTGACGATTGTTGGAGATAAAGATTTGGACCAAGACTTAAAATTTGAATATTGACAGTAATTTGAGGAAAAAAGTGCCCCCCGAGAGTTAAAATTCGTACATTGACGATAGTTTGACCAAAAAATTTCCACCGAGAGTTAAAATTCGTATATAGGCGATAGTTTTAAGAGAAAAATTCCAACCTAGTATTAAAGTTCGTTTATTGACGATTGTTTGACATAAAGATTTCAACCAATAGTTAAAATTTGAATATTGACAGTAGTTTGTAGAAAAAAGTGCCCACCGGGAGTTAAATTTCGTATACAGGCAATAGATTGAAGAAAAAAATTCCAACCTAGAATTAAAATTCCCGCATTGAAGATTGGATGACAGAAAGATTGCAATCAATAGTTAGAATTTGAATATTGACAGTAGTTTGAAGAAAAAAGTGCCCACCGAGAGTTAAATTTCGTATACATGCGATAGTTTGAAGAAAAAAATTCCAACCTAGAATTAAAATTCCTATGTTGAAGACTGGTTGACAAAAAGATTTCAAACAATAGTTAAAATTTCAATACTGACAGTAGTTTGAAGAAAAAAAAGCCCATCGGGAGTTAATATTCGTACATTGAAGGTAGCTTGACCAAAAAATTCCTACCGAGAGCTAAAATTCGTACATTGACGATAGATTGACCATAAAATTCCCACCGAGAGCTAAATTTCGTACATAGGCGATAGTTTGAAGTAAAAAATTCCAACCTAGTATTAAAATTCGTTTATTGACGATTGTTTGACATAAAGATTTCAACCAATAGTTAAAATCTGAATATTGACAGTAGTTTGAAGAAAAAAGTGCCCATCCAGAGTTAAGATTCGTACATTGACGGTAGCTTGACCCAAAAATTCCTACCGGGAGTTAAATTCCGTATATAGGCGATAGTTTGAAGTAAAAAATTCCAACCTAGTATTAAAATTCGTTTATTGACGATTGTTTGACATAAAGATTTCAACCAATAGTTAAAATTTGAATATTGACAGTAGTTTGAAGAAAAATGTGCCCACCGAGAGTTAAAATTCGTACATTGACGGTAGCTTGACCAAAAAATTCCTACCGAGAGTTAAATTACGTACATAGGCGATATTTTGAAGAAAAAAATTCCAACCTAGTATTAAAATTCCTGTAGTGACGACTGTTTGACATAAAGATTTCAACCAATAGCTAAAATTTGAATATTGACAGTAGTTTGAAGAAAAAAGTGCCCACTCAGAGTTAAAATTCCTACATTGACGGTAGCTTGAACAAAAAATTCCTACCGAGAGTTAAATTTCGTATATAGGCGATAGTTTGAAGAAAAAAATTCCAACCTTGAGTTAAAATTCGTGTATTGACGATTGTTTGACAAGAAGATTTCAACCAATAGTTGAAATTTGAATATTGACAGTAGTTTGAAGAAAAAAGTGCCCCCCGAGAGTTAAAATTCGTACATTGACGATAGTTTGACCAAAAAATTCAAACCGAGAGTTAAATTTCGTATATACGCCATAGTTCGAAGAAAAAAATTCCAACCTAGTATTAAAATTCGTTTATTGACGATTGTTTGAGATAAAGATTTGGACCAAGGCTAAAAATTTAAATATTGACAGTAATTTGAAGAAAAAAGTGCCCACCGAGAGTTAAAATTCGTACATTGACGATAGTTTAACCTAAAATTTCCCACCGAGAGTTAAATTTCGTATATAGGCGATAGTTTGAAGAAAAAAATTCCAACATGGTATTAAAATTCGTTTACTGAAGATTGCTTGACATAAAGATTTCAACCAATTGTTAATATTTGATTATCGACAGTAGTTTGAAGAAAAAAGTGCCCACCCAGTGTTAATATTCGTACACTGGCGATAGTTTAACCTAAAAATGCGCACCAAGAGTTAAATTTCGTATATAGACGATAGTTTGAAGAAAAAACTCCATCCTAGAGTTAAAATTCGTGTATTAACGATTGTTTGACGAAAAGATTTCAACCAAGAGTTAAAATCTGAATATTGACTGTAGTTTGAAGAAAAAAATTCCCACCGTGAGTTAATATTCGTACATTGACGATAGTTTGGAGAAAAATATTCCAACCTAGTATTGAAATTAGTGTATTGACGATTGTTTGACATAAAAATTTAAACCAAGACTTAAAATTTGAATATCGACAGTAGTTTGAAGAAAAGTGTGCCCACCCAGTGTTAATATTCGTACATTGACGATAGTTTAACCTAAAAATCCCCACTGAGAGTTAAATTTCGTATATAGACGATAGTTTGAAGAAAAAATTCCATCCTAGAGTTAAAATTCGTATATTGACGATTTTTTGGCAAAAAGATTTCAACCAAGAGTTAAAATCTGAATATTGACAGTAGTTTGATCAGAAAATTCCCACCTAGAGTTAAATATCGTACATAGGCGATTGTTTGAAGAAAAAAATTCCAACCTAGTATTAAAATTCGTTTATTGACGATTGTTTGAGATAAAGATTTGGACCAAGACTTAAAATTTGAATATTGACAGTAATTTGAAGAAAAAAGTGCCCCCCGAGAGTTAAAATTCGTACATTGACGATAGTTAGACCAAAAAATTCCCACCTAGAGTTAAATTTCGTACATAGGCCATAGTTTGAAGAAAAAAATTCCAACCTAGTATTAAAATTCGGTTATTGACGATTGTTGGAGATAAAGATTTGGACCAAGACTTAAAATTTGAATATTGACAGTAATTTGAGGAAAAAAGTGCCCCCCGAGAGTTAAAATTCGTACATTGACGATAGTTTGACCAAAAAATTTCCACCGAGAGTTAAAATTCGTATATAGGCGATAGTTTTAAGAGAAAAATTCCAACCTAGTATTAAAGTTCGTTTATTGACGATTGTTTGACATAAAGATTTCAACCAATAGTTAAAATTTGAATATTGACAGTAGTTTGTAGAAAAAAGTGCCCACCGGGAGTTAAATTTCGTATACAGGCAATAGATTGAAGAAAAAAATTCCAACCTAGAATTAAAATTCCCGCATTGAAGATTGGCTGACAGAAAGATTGCAATCAATAGTTAGAATTTGAATATTGACAGTAGTTTGAAGAAAAAAGTGCCCACCGAGAGTTAAATTTCGTATACATGCGATAGTTTGAAGAAAAAAATTCCAACCTAGAATTAAAATTCCTATGTTGAAGACTGGTTGACAAAAAGATTTCAAACAATAGTTAAAATTTCAATACTGACAGTAGTTTGAAGAAAAAAAAGCCCATCGGGAGTTAATATTCGTACATTGAAGGTAGCTTGACCAAAAAATTCCTACCGAGAGCTAAAATTCGTACATTGACGATAGATTGACCATAAAATTCCCACCGAGAGTTAAATTTCGTATATAGGCGATAGTTTGAAGAAAAAAATTCCAACCCAGTATTAAAATTCGTTTACTGACGATTGTTTAACATAAAGATTTCAACCAATAGTTAAAATTTGAATATTGACAGTAGTTTGTAGAAAAAAGTGCCCACCGAGAGTTAAAATTCTTACATTGACGATAGCTTGACCAAAAAATTCCTACCCAGAGTTATATTTCGTATATAGCCGATAGTTTGAAGAAAAAAATTCCAACCTAGTATTAAAATTCGTTTACCGACAACTGTTTGACATAAAGATTTCAACCAATAGTTAAAATTTGAATATTGACAGTAGTTTGAAGAAAAAAGTGCCCACCGAGAGTTAAAATTCGAACATTGACGGTAGCTAGACCCAAAAATTCCTACCGGGAGTTAAATTCCGTATATAGGCGATAGTTTGAAGTAAAAAATTCCAACCTAGTATTAAAATTCGTTTATTGACGATTGTTTGACATAGAGATTTCAACCAATAGTCAAAATTTGAATATTGACAGTAGTTTGAAGAAAAAAGTGCCCACCTAGAGTTAAAACTGGTACATTGACGGTAGCTTGACCAAAAAATTCCTACCGAGAGTTAAATTTCGTATATAGGCGATAGTTTGAAGAAAAAAATTCCAACCTAGTATTAAAATTCGTGTATTGACGACTGTTTGACAAAAGGATTTCAACCAATAGTTAAAATTTGAATATTGACAGTAGTTTGAAGAAATAAGTTCCCACCGAGAGTTAACATTCGTACATTGAAGATAGTTTGACCAAAAAGTTCCCACAGAGAGTCAAATTTCGTATATAGGCGATAGTTTGAAGAAAAAAATTCCAACCTAGAATTAAAATTCCTGTGTTGAAGATTGGTTGACAAGAAGATTTCAAACAATAGTTAAAATTTCAATACTGACAGTAGTTTGAAGAAAAAAAAGCCCATCGAGAGTTAATATTCGTACATTGAAGGTAGCTTGACCAAAAAATTTCTACCGAGAGTTAAAATTCGTACATTGACGATAGTTTGACCAAAAAATTTCCACCGAGAGTTAAAATTCGTATATAGGCGATAGTTTTAAGAGAAAAATTCCAACCTAGTATTAAAGTTCGTTTATTGACGATTGTTTGACATAAAGATTTCAACCAATAGTTAAAATTTGAATATTGACAGTAGTTTGTAGAAAAAAGTGCCCACCGGGAGTTAAATTTCGTATACAGGCAATAGATTGAAGAAAAAAATTCCAACCTAGAATTAAAATTCCCGTATTGAAGATTGGCTGACAGAAAGATTGCAATCAATAGTTAGAATTTGAATATTGACAGTAGTTTGAAGAAAAAAGTGCCCACCGAGAGTTAAATTGCGTATACATGCGATAGTTTGAAGAAAAAAATTCCAACCTAGAATTAAAATTCCTATGTTGAAGACTGGTTGACAAAAAGATTTCAAACAATAGTTAAAATTTCAATACTGACAGTAGTTTGAAGAAAAAAAAGCCCATCGGGAGTTAATATTCGTACATTGAAGGTAGCTTGACCAAAAAATTCCTACCGAGAGTTAAAATTCGTACATTGACGATAGATTGACCATAAAATTCCCACCGAGAGTTAAATTTCGTATATAGGCGATAGTTTGAAGAAAAAAATTCCAACCCAGTATTAAAATTCGTTTACTGACGATTGTTTGACATAAAGATTTCAACCAATAGTTAAAATTTGAATATTGACAGTAGTTTGAAGAAAAAAGTGCCCACCGAGAGTTAAAATTCTTACATTGACGATAGCTTGACCAAAAAATTCCTACCCAGAGTTATATTTCGTATATAGGCGATAGTTTGAAGAAAAAAATTCCAACCTAGTATTAAAATTCGTTTACTGACAACTGTTTGACATAAAGATTTCAACCAATAGTTAAAATTTGAATATTGACAGTAGTTTGAAGAAAAAAGTGCCCACTGAGAGTTAAATTTCGTATACATGCGATAGTTTGAAGAAAAAAATTCCAACCTAGAATTAAAATTCCTGTGTTGAAGATTGGTTGACAAAAAGATTTCAAACAATAGTTAAAATTTCAATACTGACAGTAGTTTGAAGAAAAATAAGCCCAACGAGAGTTAATATTCGTACATTGAAGGTAGCTTGACCAAAAAATTCCTACCGAGAGCTAAAATTCGTACATTGACCATAGTTTGACCAAAAAATTCCCACCGAGAGATAAATTTCGTATATAGGCGATAGTTTTAAGAGAAAAATTCCAACCTAGTATTAGAATTCGTTTATTTACGATTGTTTGACATAAAGATTTCAAGCAATAGTTAAAATTTGAATATTGACGGTAGTTTGAAGGAAAAAGTGCACACCGAGAGTAAAAATCCGTACATTGACGATAGTTTGACCAAAAAATTCCTACCCAGAGTTATATTTCGTATATAGGCGATAGTTTGATGATAAAAATTCCAACCTAGTATTAAAATTCGTGTATTGACGATTGTTTACAAAAAGATTTCAAACAATAGTCAAAATTTGAGTATTAAGAGTAGTTTGAAGAAAAAGTGTCCATCGAGAGTTAAAATTCGTACATTGACGATAGTTTGACAAAAAATTCCTACCGAGAGTTAAATTTCGTATATAGGCGATAGTTTGAAGAAAAAAATTCCAACCTAGTATTAAAATTCGATTATTGACGATTGTATGACATAAAGATTTCAACCAATATTTAAAATTTGAATATTGACAATAGTTTGAAGAAAAAAATTCCAACCTAGTATTAAAATTCGATTATTGACGATTGTTTGACATAAAGATTTCAACCAATATTTAAAGTTTGAGTATTGATAGTAGTTTGAAGAAAAAGTGCCCACCGAGAGTTAAAATTCGTACATTGACGATAGCTTGACCAAAGAATTCCCACCGAGAGTAAAATTCCGTATATAGGCGATAGGTTGAAGAAAAAAATTCGAACCTAGTATTAAAATTCGTTTATTGACGATTGTTTGACATAAAGATTTCAACCAATAGTTAAAATTTGAATATTGACAGTAGTTTGAAGAAAAAGTGCCCACCGAGAGTTAAAATTCGTACATTGACGATAGGTTGACCAAAAAATTCCCACCGAGAGTTAAATTTCGTATATAGGCGATAGTTTGAAGAAAGAAATTCCAACCTAGTATTAAAATTCTTGTATTGACGATTGTTTGACATAAAGATTTGAACCAATATTTAAAATTCGAATATTGACAATAGTTTGAAGAAAAAAATTCCAACCTAGTATTAAAGTTCGTGTATTGACGATTGTTTGACAAAAAGATTCCAACCTATAGTTAAAATTTGAATATTGACAGTAGTTTGAAGAAAAAAGTGCCCACCCAGAGTTAAAATTCGTGCATTGACGGTAGGTTTACCAAAAAATTCCTCCCGAGAGTTAAATTTCGTGTATAGGCGATAGTTTAATGATAAAAATTCCAACCTAGTATTAAAATTCGTGTATTGACGATTGTTTGACATAAAGATTTGAACCAATATTTAAAATTTGAATATTGACAATACTTTGAAGAAAAAAATTCCAACCTAGTATTAAAATTCGTGTATTGACGATTGTTTGACAAAAAGATTCCAACCAATAGTTAAAATTTGATTATTGACAGTAGTTTGAAGAAAAAGTGCGCACCGAGAGTCAAAATTCGTACATTGACGATAGTTTGACCAAAAAATTCCTACCGAGAGTTAAATTTCGTATATAGGCGATAGGTTGAAGAAAAAAATTCGAACCTAGTATTAAAATTCGTTTATTGACGATTGTTTGACATAAAGATTTCAACCAATAGTTAAAATTCGTGCATTGACGATAGTTTGAACAAAAAGTTCCCAACGAGAGTTAAATTTCATATATAGGCGATAGTTTGAAGAAAAATATTCCAACCTAGTATTAAAATTCGTGTATTGACGATTGTTTGACAAAAAGATTCGTACCAATAGTTAAAATTTGAATATTGACAGTAGTTTGAAGAAAAAAGTGCCCACCGAGAGTTAAAATTCGTACATTGACGATAGGTTGACCAAAAAGTTCCCAACGAGAGTTAAGTTTCGTATATAGGCGATAGTTTGAAGAAAAATATTCCAACCTAGTATTAAAATTCGTTTATTGACGATTGTTTGACATAAAGATTTCAACCAATAGTTAAAATTTGGGTATTGATAGTAGTTTGAAGAAAAAGTGCCCACCGAGAGTTAAAATTCGTTCATTGACGATAGGTTGACCAAAAAATTCCCACCGAGAGTTAAATTTCGTATATAGGCGATAGTTTGAAGAAAAAAATTCCAACCTAGTATTAAAATTCGTGTATTGACGATTGTTTGACATAAAGATTTGAACCAATATTTAAAATTTGAATATTGACAATAGTTTGAAGAAAAAAATTCCAACCTAGTATTAAAATTCGTGTATTGACGATTGTTTGACAAAAAGATTCCAACCAATAGTTAAAATTTGAATATTGACAGTAGTTTGAAGAAAAAAGTGCCCACCGAGAGTTGAAATTCGTACATTGACGATATGTTGACCAAAAAATTCCCACCGAGAGTTCAATTTCGTATATAGGCGATAGTTTGAAGAAAAAAATTCCAACCTAGTATTAAAATTCGTGTATTGACGATTGTTGACAAAAAGATTTCAAACAATAGTCAAAATTTGAGTATTAAGAGTAGTATGAAGAAAAAGTGCCCACCGAGAGTTAAAATTCGTACATTGACGATAGCTTGACCAAAAAATTCCCACCGAGAGTAAAATTCCGTATATAGGCGATAGGTTGAAGAAAAAAATTCGAACCTAGTATTAAAATTCGTTTATTGACGATTGTTTGACATAAAGATTTCAACCAATAGTTAAAATTCGTGCATTGACGATAGTTTGAACAAAAAGTTCCCAACGAGAGTTAAATTTCGTATATAGGCGATAGTTTGAAGAAAAATATTCCAACCTAGTGTTAAAATTCGTGTATTGACGATTGTTTGACAAAAAGATTCGAACCAATAGTTAAAATTTGAATATTGACAGTAGTTTGAAGAAAAAAGTGCCCACCGAGAGTTAAAATTCGTACAATGACGATAGGTTGACCAAAAAATTCCCAACGAGAGTTAAATTTCGTATATAGGCGATAGTTTGCAGAAAAAAATTCCAACCTAGTATTAAAATTCGTGTATTGACGATTGTTTGACATAAAGATTTGAACCAATATTTAAAATTTGAATATTGACAATAGTTTGAAGAAAAAAATTCCAACCTAGTATTAAAATTCGTGTATTGACGATTGTTTGACAAAAAGATTCCAACCAATATTTAAAATTTGAATATTGACAATAGTTTGAAGAAAAAAGTGCCCACCGGGAGTTAAAATTCGTACATTGACGATAGTTTGACCAAAAAATTCAAACCGAGAGTTAAATTTCGTATATACGCCATAGTTCGAAGAAAAAAATTCCAACCTAGTATTAAAATTCGTTTATTGACGATTGTTTGAGATAAAGATTTGGACCAAGACTAAAAATTTAAATATTGACAGTAATTTGAAGAAAAAAGTGCCCACCGAGAGTTAAAATTCGTACATTGACGGTAGCTTGACCAAAAAATTCCTACCGAGAGTTAAATTTCGTATATAGGTGATAGTTTGAAGAAAAATATTCCAATCTAGTATTAAACATCGTGTATTGACGACTGTTTGACAAAAAGATTTCAACCAATAGTTAAAATCTGAATATTGACGGTAGTTTGAAGAAAAAAGTGCCCACCGAGAGTTAAAATTCGTACATTGACGGTAGCTTGACCAAAAAATTCCTACCGAGAGTTAAATTTCGTATATAGACGATAGTTTGAAGAAAAAATTTCATCCTAGAGTTAAAATTCGTATATTGACGATTTTTTGGCAAAAAGATTTCAACCAAGAGTTAAAATCTGAATGTTGACAGTAGTTTGATCAAGAAATTCCCACCTAGAGTTAAATTTCGTACATAGGCGATAGTTTGAAGAAAAAAATTCCAACCTAGTATTAAAATTCGTTTATTGACGATTGTTTGAGATGAAGATTTGGACCAAGACTTAAAATTTGAATATTGACAGTAGTTTGAAGAAAAAAGTGCCCACCGAGAGTTAAAATTCGTACATTGACGGTAGCTGGACCCAAAAATTCCTACCGGGAGTTAAATTCCGTATATAGGCGATAGTTTGAAGTAAAAAATTCCAACCTAGTATTAAAATTCGATTATTGACGATTGTTTGACATAAAGATTTCAACCAATAGTCAAAATTTGAATATTGACAGTAGTTTGAAGAAAAAAGTGCCCACCGAGAGTTAAAACTGGTACATTGACGGTAGCTTGACCAAAAAATTCCTACTGAGAGTTAAATTTCGTATATAGGCGATAGTTTGAAGAAAAAAATTCCAACCTAGTATTAAAATTCGTGTATTGACGAGTGTTTGACAAAAGGATTTCAACCAATAGTTAAAATTTGAATATTTACAGTAGTTTGAAGAAAAAAGTGCCCATCGGGAGTTAAAATTCGTACATTGACGGTAGCTTGACCAGAAAATTCTCACCGAGAGCTAAATTTCGTACATAGGCGATAGTTTGAAGTAAAAAATTCCAACCTAGTATTAAAATTCGTTTATTGACGATTGTTTGACATAAAGATTTCAACCAATAGTTAAAATCTGAATATTGACAGTAGTTTGAAGAAAAAAGTGCCCATCCAGAGTTAAGATTCGTACATTGACGGTAGCTTGACCCAAAAATTCCTACCGGGAGTTAAATTCCGTATATAGGCGATAGTTTGAAGTAAAAAATTCCAACCCAGTATTAAAATTCGTTTATTGACGATTGTTTGACATAAAGATTTCAACCAATAGTTAAAATTTGAATATTGACAGTAGTTTGAAGAAAAATGTGCCCACCGAGAGTTAAAATTCGTACATTGACGGTAGCTTGACCAAAAAATTCCTACCGAGAGTTAAATTACGTACATAGGCGATATTTTGAAGAAAAAAATTCCAACCTAGTATTAAAATTCCTGTAGTGACGACTGTTTGACATAAAGATTTCAACCAATAGCTAAAATTTGAATATTGACAGTAGTTTGAAGAAAAAAGTGCCCACTCAGAGTTAAAATTCCTACATTGACGGTAGCTTGAACAAAAAATTCCTACCGAGAGTTAAATTTCGTATATAGGCGATAGTTTGAAGAAAAAAATTCCAACCTTGAGTTAAAATTCGTGTATTGACGATTGTTTGACAAGAAGATTTCAACCAATAGTTGAAATTTGAATATTGACAGTAGTTTGAAGAAAAAAGTGCCCACCGAGAGTTAAAATTCGTACATTGACGGTAGCTAGACCCAAAAATTCCTACCGAGAGTTAAATTTCGTATATAGGCGATAGTTTGAAGAAAAAAATTCCAACCTTGAGTTAAAATTCGTGTATTGACGATTGTTTGACAAGAAGATTTCAACCAATAGTTGAAATTTGAATATTGACAGTAGTTTGAAGAAAAAAGTGCCCCCCGAGAGTTAAAATTCGTACATTGACGATAGTTTGACCAAAAAATTCAAACCGAGAGTTAAATTTCGTATATAGGCGATAGTTTGAAGAAAAAAATTCCAACATGGTATTAAAATTCGTTTACTGAAGATTGCTTGACATAAAGATTTCAACCAATTGTTAAAATTTGATTATCGACAGTAGTTTGAAGAAAAAAGTGCCCACCCAGTGTTAATATTCGTACACTGGCGATAGTTTAACCTAAAAATGCGCACCAAGAGTTAAATTTCGTATATAGACGATAGTTTGAAGAAAAAACTCCATCCTAGAGTTAAAATTCGTGTATTAACGATTGTTTGACGAAAAGATTTCAACCAAGAGTTAAAATCTGAATATTGACTGTAGTTTGAAGAAAAAAATTCCCACCGTGAGTTAATATTCGTACATTGACGATAGTTTGGAGAAAAATATTCCAACCTAGTATTGAAATTAGTGTATTGACGATTGTTTGACATAAAAATTTAAACCAAGACTTAAAATTTGAATATCGACAGTAGTTTGAAGAAAAGTGTGCCCACCCAGTGTTAATATTCGTACATTGACGATAGTTTAACCTAAAAATCCCCACTGAGAGTTAAATTTCGTATATAGACGATAGTTTGAAGAAAAAATTCCATCCTAGAGTTAAAATTCGTATATTGACGATTTTTTGGCAAAAAGATTTCAACCAAGTGTTAAAATCTGAATATTGACAGTAGTTTGATCAGAAAATTCCCACCTAGAGTTAAATATCGTACATAGGCGATTGTTTGAAGAAAAAAATTCCAACCTAGTATTAAAATTCGTTTATTGACGATTGTTTGAGATAAAGATTTGGACCAAGACTTAAAATTTGAATATTGACAGTAATTTGAAGAAAAAAGTGCCCCCCGAGAGTTAAAATTCGTACATTGACGATAGTTAGACCAAAAAATTCCCACCTAGAGTTAAATTTCGTACATAGGCCATAGTTTGAAGAAAAAAATTCCAACCTAGTATTAAAATTCGTTTATTGACGATTGTTGGAGATAAAGATTTGGACCAAGACTTAAAATTTGAATATTGACAGTAATTTGAGGAAAAAAGTGCCCCCCGAGAGTTAAAATTCGTACATTGACGATAGTTTGACCAAAAAATTTCCACCGAGAGTTAAAATTCGTATATAGGCGATAGTTTTAAGAGAAAAATTCCAACCTAGTATTAAAGTTCGTTTATTGACGATTGTTTGACATAAAGATTTCAACCAATAGTTAAAATTTGAATATTGACAGTAGTTTGTAGAAAAAAGTGCCCACCGGGAGTTAAATTTCGTATACAGGCAATAGATTGAAGAAAAAAATTCCAACCTAGAATTAAAATTCCCGCATTGAAGATTGGCTGACAGAAAGATTGCAATCAATAGTTAGAATTTGAATATTGACAGTAGTTTGAAGAAAAAAGTGCCCACCGAGAGTTAAATTTCGTATACATGCGATAGTTTGAAGAAAAAAATTCCAACCTAGAATTAAAATTCCTATGTTGAAGACTGGTTGACAAAAAGATTTCAAACAATAGTTAAAATTTCAATACTGACAGTAGTTTGAAGAAAAAAAAGCCCATCGGGAGTTAATATTCGTACATTGAAGGTAGCTTGACCAAAAAATTCCTACCGAGAGCTAAAATTCGTACATTGACGATAGATTGACCATAAAATTCCCACCGAGAGTTAAATTTCGTATATAGGCGATAGTTTGAAGAAAAAAATTCCAACCCAGTATTAAAATTCGTTTACTGACGATTGTTTAACATAAAGATTTCAACCAATAGTTAAAATTTGAATATTGACAGTAGTTTGTAGAAAAAAGTGCCCACCGAGAGTTAAAATTCTTACATTGACGATAGCTTGACCAAAAAATTCCTACCCAGAGTTATATTTCGTATATAGCCGATAGTTTGAAGAAAAAAATTCCAACCTAGTATTAAAATTCGTTTACCGACAACTGTTTGACATAAAGATTTCAACCAATAGTTAAAATTTGAATATTGACAGTAGTTTGAAGAAAAAAGTGCCCACCGAGAGTTAAAATTCGAACATTGACGGTAGCTAGACCCAAAAATTCCTACCGGGAGTTAAATTCCGTATATAGGCGATAGTTTGAAGTAAAAAATTCCAACCTAGTATTAAAATTCGTTTATTGACGATTGTTTGACATAGAGATTTCAACCAATAGTCAAAATTTGAATATTGACAGTAGTTTGAAGAAAAAAGTGCCCACCTAGAGTTAAAACTGGTACATTGACGGTAGCTTGACCAAAAAATTCCTACCGAGAGTTAAATTTCGTATATAGGCGATAGTTTGAAGAAAAAAATTCCAACCTAGTATTAAAATTCGTGTATTGACGACTGTTTGACAAAAGGATTTCAACCAATAGTTAAAATTTGAATATTGACAGTAGTTTGAAGAAATAAGTTCCCACCGAGAGTTAACATTCGTACATTGAAGATAGTTTGACCAAAAAGTTCCCACAGAGAGTCAAATTTCGTATATAGGCGATAGTTTGAAGAAAAAAATTCCAACCTAGAATTAAAATTCCTGTGTTGAAGATTGGTTGACAAGAAGATTTCAAACAATAGTTAAAATTTCAATACTGACAGTAGTTTGAAGAAAAAAAAGCCCATCGAGAGTTAATATTCGTACATTGAAGGTAGCTTGACCAAAAAATTTCTACCGAGAGTTAAAATTCGTACATTGACGATAGTTTGACCAAAAAATTTCCACCGAGAGTTAAAATTCGTATATAGGCGATAGTTTTAAGAGAAAAATTCCAACCTAGTATTAAAGTTCGTTTATTGACGATTGTTTGACATAAAGATTTCAACCAATAGTTAAAATTTGAATATTGACAGTAGTTTGTAGAAAAAAGTGCCCACCGGGAGTTAAATTTCGTATACAGGCAATAGATTGAAGAAAAAAATTCCAACCTAGAATTAAAATTCCCGTATTGAAGATTGGCTGACAGAAAGATTGCAATCAATAGTTAGAATTTGAATATTGACAGTAGTTTGAAGAAAAAAGTGCCCACCGAGAGTTAAATTTCGTATACATGCGATAGTTTGAAGAAAAAAATTCCAACCTAGAATTAAAATTCCTATGTTGAAGACTGGTTGACAAAAAGATTTCAAACAATAGTTAAAATTTCAATACTGACAGTAGTTTGAAGAAAAAAAAGCCCATCGGGAGTTAATATTCGTACATTGAAGGTAGCTTGACCAAAAAATTCCTACCGAGAGTTAAAATTCGTACATTGACGATAGATTGACCATAAAATTCCCACCGAGAGTTAAATTTCGTATATAGGCGATAGTTTGAAGAAAAAAATTCCAACCCAGTATTAAAATTCGTTTACTGACGATTGTTTGACATAAAGATTTCAACCAATAGTTAAAATTTGAATATTGACAGTAGTTTGAAGAAAAAAGTGCCCACCGAGAGTTAAAATTCTTACATTGACGATAGCTTGACCAAAAAATTCCTACCCAGAGTTATATTTCGTATATAGGCGATAGTTTGAAGAAAAAAATTCCAACCTAGTATTAAAATTCGTTTACTGACAACTGTTTGACATAAAGATTTCAACCAATAGTTAAAATTTGAATATTGACAGTAGTTTGAAGAAAAAAATGCCCACTGAGAGTTAAATTTCGTATACATGCGATAGTTTGAAGAAAAAAATTCCAACCTAGAATTAAAATTCCTGTGTTGAAGATTGGTTGACAAAAAGATTTCAAACAATAGTTAAAATTTCAATACTGACAGTAGTTTGAAGAAAAATAAGCCCAACGAGAGTTAATATTCGTACATTGAAGGTAGCTTGACCAAAAAATTCCTACCGAGAGCTAAAATTCGTACATTCACCATAGTTTGACCAAAAAATTCCCACCGAGAGATAAATTTCGTATATAGGCGATAGTTTTAAGAGAAAAATTCCAACCTAGTATTAGAATTCGTTTATTTACGATTGTTTGACATAAAGATTTCAAGCAATAGTTAAAATTTGAATATTGACGGTAGTTTGAAGGAAAAAGTGCACACCGAGAGTAAAAATCCGTACATTGACGATAGTTTGACCAAAAAATTCCTACCCAGAGTTATATTTCGTATATAGGCGATAGTTTGATGATAAAAATTCCAACCTAGTATTAAAATTCGTGTATTGACGATTGTTTACAAAAAGATTTCAAACAATAGTCAAAATTTGAGTATTAAGAGTAGTTTGAAGAAAAAGTGTCCATCGAGAGTTAAAATTCGTACATTGACGATAGTTTGACAAAAAATTCCTACCGAGAGTTAAATTTCGTATATAGGCGATAGTTTGAAGAAAAAAATTCCAACCTAGTATTAAAATTCGATTATTGACGATTGTATGACATAAAGATTTCAACCAATATTTAAAATTTGAATATTGACAATAGTTTGAAGAAAAAAATTCCAACCTAGTATTAAAATTCGATTATTGACGATTGTTTGACATAAAGATTTCAACCAATATTTAAAGTTTGAGTATTGATAGTAGTTTGAAGAAAAAGTGCCCACCGAGAGTTAAAATTCGTACATTGACGATAGCTTGACCAAAGAATTCCCACCGAGAGTAAAATTCCGTATATAGGCGATAGGTTGAAGAAAAAAATTCGAACCTAGTATTAAAATTCGTTTATTGACGATTGTTTGACATAAAGATTTCAACCAATAGTTAAAATTTGAATATTGACAGTAGTTTGAAGAAGAAAGTTCCCACCGAGAGTTAAAATTCGTACATTAAGGGTAGCTTGACCAAAAAATTCCTCCCGAGAGTTAAATTTCGTATATAGGCGATAGTTTAAAGAAAAAAATTCCAACTTAGTATTAAAATTCGTTTATTGACGATTGTTTGACATAAAGATTTCAACCAATAGTTAAAATTTGGGTATCGATAGTAGTTTGAAGAAAAAGTGCCCACCGAGAGTTAAAATTCGTACATTGACGATAGGTTGACCAAAAAATTCCCACCGAGAGTTAAATTTCGTATATAGGCGATAGTTTGAAGAAAGAAATTCCAACCTAGTATTAAAATTCTTGTATTGACGATTGTTTGACATAAAGATTTGAACCAATATTTAAAATTCGAATATTGACAATAGTTTGAAGAAAAAAATTCCAACCTAGTATTAAAATTCGTGTATTGACGATTGTTTGACAAAAAGATTCCAACCTATAGTTAAAATTTGAATATTGACAGTAGTTTGAAGAAAAAAGTGCCCACCCAGAGTTAAAATTCGTGCATTGACGGTAGGTTTACCAAAAAATTCCTCCCGAGAGTTAAATTTCGTGTATAGGCGATAGTTTAATGATAAAAATTCCAACCTAGTATTAAAATTCGTGTATTGACGATTGTTTGACATAAAGATTTGAACCAATATTTAAAATTTGAATATTGACAATAGTTTGAAGAAAAAAATTCCAACCTAGTATTAAAATTCGTGTATTGACGATTGTTTGACAAAAAGATTCCAACCAATAGTTAAAATTTGATTATTGACAGTAGTTTGAAGAAAAAGTGCGCACCGAGAGTCAAAATTCGTACATTGACGATAGTTTGACCAAAAAATTCCTACCGAGAGTTAAATTTCGTATATAGGCGATAGGTTGAAGAAAAAAATTCGAACCTAGTATTAAAATTCGTTTATTGACGATTGTTTGACATAAAGATTTCAACCAATAGTTAAAATTCGTGCATTGACGATAGTTTGAACAAAAAGTTCCCAACGAGAGTTAAATTTCATATATAGGCGATAGTTTGAAGAAAAATATTCCAACCTAGTATTAAAATTCGTGTATTGACGATTGTTTGACAAAAAGATTCGTACCAATAGTTAAAATTTGAATATTGACAGTAGTTTGAAGAAAAAAGTGCCCACCGAGAGTTAAAATTCGTACATTGACGATAGGTTGACCAAAAAGTTCCCAACGAGAGTTAAGTTTCGTATATAGGCGATAGTTTGAAGAAAAATATTCCAACCTAGTATTAAAATTCGTTTATTGACGATTGTTTGACATAAAGATTTCAACCAATAGTTAAAATTTGGGTATTGATAGTAGTTTGAAGAAAAAGTGCCCACCGAGAGTTAAAATTCGTTCATTGACGATAGGTTGACCAAAAAATTCCCACCGAGAGTTAAATTTCGTATATAGGCGATAGTTTGAAGAAAAAAATTCCAACCTAGTATTAAAATTCGTGTATTGACGATTGTTTGACATAAAGATTTGAACCAATATTTAAAATTTGAATATTGACAATAGTTTGAAGAAAAAAATTCCAACCTAGTATTAAAATTCGTGTATTGACGATTGTTTGACAAAAAGATTCCAACCAATAGTTAAAATTTGAATATTGACAGTAGTTTGAAGAAAAAAGTGCCCACCGAGAGTTGAAATTCGTACATTGACGATATGTTGACCAAAAAATTCCCACCGAGAGTTCAATTTCGTATATAGGCGATAGTTTGAAGAAAAAAATTCCAACCTAGTATTAAAATTCGTGTATTGACGATTGTTGACAAAAAGATTTCAAACAATAGTCAAAATTTGAGTATTAAGAGTAGTATGAAGAAAAAGTGCCCACCGAGAGTTAAAATTCGTACATTGACGATAGCTTGACCAAAAAATTCCCACCGAGAGTAAAATTCCGTATATAGGCGATAGGTTGAAGAAAAAAATTCGAACCTAGTATTAAAATTCGTTTATTGACGATTGTTTGACATAAAGATTTCAACCAATAGTTAAAATTCGTGCATTGACGATAGTTTGAACAAAAAGTTCCCAACGAGAGTTAAATTTCGTATATAGGCGATAGTTTGAAGAAAAATATTCCAACCTAGTGTTAAAATTCGTGTATTGACGATTGTTTGACAAAAAGATTCGAACCAATAGTTAAAATTTGAATATTGACAGTAGTTTGAAGAAAAAAGTGCCCACCGAGAGTTAAAATTCGTACAATGACGATAGGTTGACCAAAAAATTCCCAACGAGAGTTAAATTTCGTATATAGGCGATAGTTTGCAGAAAAAAATTCCAACCTAGTATTAAAATTCGTGTATTGACGATTGTTTGACATAAAGATTTGAACCAATATTTAAAATTTGAATATTGACAATAGTTTGAAGAAAAAAATTCCAACCTAGTATTAAAATTCGTGTATTGACGATTGTTTGACAAAAAGATTCCAACCAATATTTAAAATTTGAATATTGACAATAGTTTGAAGAAAAAAGTGCCCACCGAGAGTTAAAATTCGTACATTGAGGACAGTTTGACCAAAAAATTCCTACCGAGAGTTAAATTTCGTATATAGACGATAGTTTGAAGAAAAAATTTCATCCTAGAGTTAAAATTCGTATATTGACGATTTTTTGGCAAAAAGATTTCAACCAAGAGTTAAAATCTGAATGTTGACAGTAGTTTGATCAAGAAATTCCCACCTAGAGTTAAATTTCGTACATAGGCGATAGTTTGAAGAAAAAAATTCCAACCTAGTATTAAAATTCGTTTATTGACGATTGTTTGAGATGAAGATTTGGACCAAGACTTAAAATTTGAATATTGACAGTAGTTTGAAGAAAAAAGTGCCCACCGAGAGTTAAAATTCGTACATTGACGGTAGCTGGACCCAAAAATTCCTACCGGGAGTTAAATTCCGTATATAGGCGATAGTTTGAAGTAAAAAATTCCAACCTAGTATTAAAATTCGATTATTGACGATTGTTTGACATAAAGATTTCAACCAATAGTCAAAATTTGAATATTGACAGTAGTTTGAAGAAAAAAGTGCTCACCGAGAGTTAAAACTGGTACATTGACGGTAGCTTGACCAAAAAATTCCTACTGAGAGTTAAATTTCGTATATAGGCGATAGTTTGAAGAAAAAAATTCCAACCTAGTATTAAAATTCGTGTATTGACGAGTGTTTGACAAAAGGATTTCAACCAATAGTTAAAATTTGAATATTTACAGTAGTTTGAAGAAAAAAGTGCCCATCGGGAGTTAAAATTCGTACATTGACGGTAGCTTGACCAGAAAATTCTCACCGAGAGCTAAATTTCGTACATAGGCGATAGTTTGAAGTAAAAAATTCCAACCTAGTATTAAAATTCGTTTATTGACGATTGTTTGACATAAAGATTTCAACCAATAGTTAAAATCTGAATATTGACAGTAGTTTGAAGAAAAAAGTGCCCATCCAGAGTTAAGATTCGTACATTGACGGTAGCTTGACCCAAAAATTCCTACCGGGAGTTAAATTCCGTATATAGGCGATAGTTTGAAGTAAAAAATTCCAACCCAGTATTAAAATTCGTTTATTGACGATTGTTTGACATAAAGATTTCAACCAATAGTTAAAATTTGAATATTGACAGTAGTTTGAAGAAAAATGTGCCCACCGAGAGTTAAAATTCGTACATTGACGGTAGCTTGACCAAAAAATTCCTACCGAGAGTTAAATTACGTACATAGGCGATATTTTGAAGAAAAAAATTCCAACCTAGTATTAAAATTCCTGTAGTGACGACTGTTTGACATAAAGATTTCAACCAATAGCTAAAATTTGAATATTGACAGTAGTTTGAAGAAAAAAGTGCCCACTCAGAGTTAAAATTCCTACATTGACGGTAGCTTGAACAAAAAATTCCTACCGAGAGTTAAATTTCGTATATAGGCGATAGTTTGAAGAAAAAAATTCCAACCTTGAGTTAAAATTCGTGTATTGACGATTGTTTGACAAGAAGATTTCAACCAATAGTTGAAATTTGAATATTGACAGTAGTTTGAAGAAAAAAGTGCCCACCGAGAGTTAAAATTCGTACATTGACGGTAGCTAGACCCAAAAATTCCTACCGAGAGTTAAATTTCGTATATAGGCGATAGTTTGAAGAAAAAAATTCCAACCTTGAGTTAAAATTCGTGTATTGACGATTGTTTGACAAGAAGATTTCAACCAATAGTTGAAATTTGAATATTGACAGTAGTTTGAAGAAAAAAGTGCCCCCCG